>NC_090941.1:1038729336-1039363499 GCF_040938575.1 Ambystoma mexicanum
ATTTCTAAGAGGAGAGTGAATGTTGCGGAGAAGCCAGATAAGGGTATCGGGTAGTGAAACCTTTTTGGACGGAGATACCCAGCAGGAGAGTACACCAGGGCATCCAAGTAAACCAAAAGGGGGATATTCCTGGCAGGAGAGTAAACCAGGGTATGAAGAGTTTCTCATTTGAAGTGGAAATGTTTCCTGAAAGGAGAGTGTACTAGTAAACTTATTTTGAGGTGGTGTTTTAAAAAGAGTATTGGTCATATTAGGTTCTTCTTTCAATTAAACATTTTGTCAACCAGAAGCCGCAAAAAGACATGCTTTTTGCCACACTTGAATAATTTTCTCTGATATAGACATTTGCTTTGTCATTCTGAAAAGTAGTGAGCCGTTTTTGCTTTATCTGGACAAACATTAGGAAAAGAACATTTGTTATGTCATCCTGTATTAGGTGAAAAAGACATTTGGAATGCCTTTAAGACACTGGTCTTGACACAAGAACATTGCGAATAACTTAACTGAAGTATTCCAGGGCAAGGGAGTCAACCCTGGATACAAGAAGTGTTTTTGTTGAAGTTATATGTTGGAGTTATTGCACTTTTATATTAAGTTAATCTTTGAAACAGTTATCTTGCACGGTTTGCTTGTATATGTTAGTGTGTGGGTCAGATGGATTTTGGACACATGGTCCTCCTGTTTTAGTTTCATAGGAAGGGGCATTTACATTAGGATAAGGAAAGTTGGGCCTTCATCCATACCCCTTTTTCCGTGAACACCAGAACTAATATTGAGAAAAGTATCTCTTTGCGTCCGCCTCTCATTGCCAAACCCTTTCTATCTGACTCCAGCTGCTTGACCCTTGCCAGAGCCCTTATATTGTCCCGTCTGGACTACTGTAACGCTCTTTATCGTGGGTCCTCAAAAGCTACCACTGGTAAATTACACATTCTCCAGAATAACGCTCTTAGAGCGGCGCTAGGCATCTCTAGAAGGGACCATATCACAGTATACAGTCAACAGAACAATTGGATATCCATCAAGGATAAAATTCTCCTTAAAACAGCTTCACTTACCCACAAGTCCCTCAATAATGCTGCTCCTATCTACCTCATCGACAGATTTCACAGACAGACGTCTCTGAGACCCACAAGATCAGTATATAGAGACTGCCTCTCTGTCCCTAACTATAAACGCTCCACCATAGGAGGCAACAGTTTCCCAGTGAAAGCGGCCAAATTGTGGAACTCCCTACCACCAATTCTCAGAATGGAGTTACCTTACCAAAACTTCCGTTCCAAGACTATCTCTTGGCTGAAGACGCAAGCCATCTAATACTAAGAGTCCTTAGGTCTTGCATATCCATTGTCATTTGTATATGTTGTATTTACTTGTGTTAATTTGTATATGTGTATATATTCCTGCCATTTTCTTGTGCTCATGTGTATGTACATATTATCGTTGATGTAACTAAGTTTCGCAAATCCATGTAACTGCTGCGCCCTGTTACCTTAGGATATTCTGGCGCATTACAAATATTCAACAAACAAACAAACAAACGCTGGACCACATAAAGGAGCAGAAACGGGAAGAGAGTTGAACCACATTGAAGAGAAGAAAGAGGAAGCCTGAAAGGAAAGTTTAATTGTTGTGGGGAGGGTTGGAGTGCTTTTCAGGGCACTGACATTGCGCCAGCTGTGAGGCGAGCGAGTACCTGGTGCCAGGAGTATGCGATAAAAAAAAAAAAAAGTTGGTTCGTCTTAACGGCAATTCCTAGAATGCCAGTTGCCATGGGCATGAACCGCAGCGAGCACAGAACAGAAGCCATGTCAGGCGACCTGCCAAGCCACTCGGGTGACTCCCCAGCGGGCACATGGTTGGTAAGCATGGTTTCCCGTGAGAGATTGCTGGTCTTTGGGGACTGGTTCACAGGATGCGAGGGCGGCAAACAGACATTCACATGGTGTTCTTAAACACCTTTTATTGGCAGGGCTCTGGCTGCATACTTCCTAGTGGCATTGTATTGCACTTAAATCTGCACCTTTCCAATCACTTGCTTTTTCTAGTTTATAATTTGCTTTTGGTGCAAATCGGCCATCATTTCCCATGTAGTATGTGAAGGCTAAAGAACTCATTAAGAGAATGGAGTGGAGTGGATTCCTACCATCATTGATGAGAAAATCCAGGATCTACGCCTCTCTTACACCCACAGATAAATGTAGATTTACGAGGCCGACTTACTTGACTAAATTCCCTGACCATCCATAAGCGCAGATTTTCTGAGATTTCGCCTAAACATGCTCCCTACTCAGGAAATCCAGAATATTAGAGACGCTGCTACCACAGTGAATCCAATCTGTCAAAGATGCCACGAGAATGAGATCCAAACCTTGAGACATCTGATGAGTGATTGCCCCGCGACCATCCAGATGAGAACACAAAGGTTGGTCAGATTCGCCCCCATGATCGGTGGATTGAGACGGATTGTTTCTGGAATGGACTGGCATCAGGCCACAAAGTCTTTCTTACCGCTGAAATGGTAAAATTATTGCAGAATTTGCTGAGATCCTTTGTATGATTAACTAATCTTAAAGTTTGAACATTTTTGTTTATTTTTATTCGTTCTTTCTTATATATTTAGTGGTTTTGTTTTTTTCTTTCTTTGCTCATTGTATTTTATTGTTTCTGGAACTTATGTGAAAAGTCAAATTTGAATCCATTTTGTTTTGACTATATCACAATAAAGGAAAAAAAAGAAAAAAAAAAAAACAGATCATATATACATGTATATTCTTTGAAGGCAGTTTTGGTTTGGTTACTATGGTGTTGCACACTTCGAGTTTTGCACTGAGAATGTTCACGGGGCTTCTTCCACTGTTCCCTGCTGCCATCTTGAGGTTTCATAATGGGGCGCAGGTTTGATATTTTTAGTAGGTTGCAGATGTCCTGCTCCTGGTGGCATTCTTCCTCTTTTCCAGCTGGCTAATTACCTCAACAACATGGCTCTTAGTTCTTCCATTTCGAAGCTCAGCCATTTAATGCTTTAGAAGGCTTGCTTTAGTGCAGAGCGAAGTCAAATTACACGTTTGGGTCTTTCCTTAGGCTGAGGAGCAATGGGTAAACACACCGCTTTACCGGAAGGTGCGCCAGTGCGTGTTTCACATTTGTCCCAAACATGCTCTATTCGAGTCAGTAGATGCTAGTCTAGTCTTGCTTTCTATCATTCATTCTGGGACGTCCAGTCCTGGATTCATGCTAAGTAAATCCACGTGTAAATCTGGATCATCTGGTGCCATGCCTGACGCTCCATAATGCAATAGCAATGGCACGGATCAAGGTGAGGAACCTGCGTGCAAGGCTCGCAGGCATGAGACGTAACGCACAAGCTGACACTTCATCATGGGGTAAGGGGTTGATTGAGCGGGCGCGTTCCCTAGCTCTTCTACACTGCAGGCCCCCTCTTCCATCATCACTACAACATGCTACATTGGTGACAAGCTGGCCTGCCATCACCAGAACTCCTGACAGGTTTTAGACTATTGTAAGTTGCAGCCCCACTGTGAGAAACCGGAGGGTGTTCTCCCAAGCATAACTAGGGAAACCCTTATTCAGTTGGCCAGGGAAGGGCTGGCGCTCTCAGATACCAACCCTGGGGGTGGACGAGTGAGGGAGGATCACCTGAATGGGGGAACCCAGGGTTATGCTCAGGAGATTGCCCCAGGTGAGACGCGGTATTACACCAGATAGAGCAATGCGGAAGACGAGGTCCTCGAACCTTTCATGGGCTTTTCAACTCGATCTCCCTTCTGTCCGATAAACTTCCTTTTCAAGAATCCATCATCCCCTCCGCCTCTGATGAATCCATTACTCACCCTGCTGCATTCAGAAACCATCTTTCTCAGAATACTTGTTTTTCTGTTCCCCATTAGAATACCCCTAATCATTCTTCTTCTCGTCCCTCTGATTATTATTTTCTGCACTCCCAACCTGTTCACATAAAATACTTCTGTTTCCACAATCCCCCTTGTTTATCTTGAGATCCCAACTATTCCCGCTTGTCCCGCAGGTCCCACCAATCTTGTTCCTTTGAATGTCACTTCCGGATCTCACAATCGAAAGTCACCAACAATTACAGTTCCCACAAACTCTCCAAAACCAGTTTCCTTTAAAATACGAACACGGTCTTTCCACACGAAAGACTGCAGACTGTTTATCTGACATGTCCCAAATCCAGTGTCAGGCAAACTCAGGCAATTAACCTGAACCACACACACCTGACGGCCCTTTCCTTTCCCCACAGGGATAAAAGGTAGAGTAAAACAGCACAGGATGAGCACGGCGAGCACAGCAGACAGCACGACGAGACGGCATATCAGGCGAGCAGTCCAAACGAAGGAGAAACCAAGCAATAATCCTAGACCCGCAGAACCTTCGAGGAAGAAGGCATAAGACCACGAACAATAGCACAAGTGTCTTGCAGCAGATGCCAATGGTACACAGGGCAAGCCTATGCCGATAGGCAGGAGCGAGGGAACCATGGTACCGGCCTTGACTCCAAAGAAGAGGAAAGCCAAGCGGTTCATCATTGGCCTTGAAAAAGCCGATATGGATTCACCTTTATAAGGTTATTGGCCTTGAAAGAGCGGATATGGTGAAAGACTCAGCATGTACAAAGGTGTTGGTGGAGGATATGACACGAAGATTTGATTAATAAATGTTTTTATTCATGTGAAATTTGATAAACTGATCAATTCATGAGAATTTGAAAGAAACTACTGGCCAGCGCAAGACAATTAATATGAAAATATCTTCCTTACTTTAATGAATTTAACATGAGTATTAGGTGAAGGTAACTATTCCTACTAGTTACGCTGCAGGACCTTGTAAAAGCAAAGATGAAAATATGTTATGTGAAAAGCGCCCAGTGGTAACATTTCACCACACGAACTAGCAACAAAATCAACATGATGGAAGAATCGTGATCAGATCCCTCAGTCATTCCCGTGTCCATGTACAAAGCCATGGTTGGCAAAAGAATGATGTCAACTTTCAACTGGCAGGATATGAGGGCACACCGGGAGGTGAAACGTCCCACATTTATTCTACGGTCAAACCGCACCGACATGAATCTACTTCACTCATCATGGACTTGCAGTACTAGGCCGAAGGCCGAAGGCCATACTTTCAAGACTGTAGGCCCTGGCCACAACCACTGAGGCATTCCACACCCATGGATACACCTGTAGTATTGATTATCGTTTAGATGGTTGTGGGGAGTGTGTACAGTCTTGGCTGTGGAGACGCATGCAAATGAGACTGTGCGAAGGTAGGGATTGGTCAGTGAAGGTCAGTGGGTGTGTTTTGTATGGAGATATTTAGTCAGAACGTCTTTTCCCTGACAGGAGACCAGACAGCCATGGCTCGGTGTGCTCGACAACAGATTATCTGGATTATGGGAGATTCGTGGATACATTGGCTGAAGATGCAGGAGGAAAGTTGCGGTCTATCTGCAGATCTTGGATTGCCTCATGTGGAAGTGCACTAGCATGGCGTGCGCGGAATGAGGTGGTTGGACTTGGTACCTTTCTGCATTACTTTACAGACAGAGCGTCATCCTGATATACTTATCATTCATTGTGGCTGCAATAGTTTAGGCCATGTTTCTGGCATTTCTTTGCAATGAAGGAAGGAAGGACTTGCGCAAGTCATGAACATGTTTCCAAATTGCCATATACTTTTTTCCCATATTGCTCAAAGACAAAAGTGGCTGCGTTCATCTGCATTTGGCCCACAAATGGAGAAAGCGCGGCACAATGTGAATAAGGCTGTTTGTGCATTTCTAAGAGATGTTGGCATGTCCTCATTCCACAATGAAAACATTTTGTTTCGCAGCTCTTTCATATTTCACAGAGATGGAGTTCATCTCACATATGCTGGCAATCAAATTTTTCTTTGCAATGTACAACATGCATTGCAACTTTTTTTGGAATCGTAGTCACCTATTTGGCAATCCGTTTTTTCCAACCTACAGTTTTTGAAGCACACACAAAACCACCGAAAGGCTCTTTTCAGAGCCACCACTTACTCCCTGTAAAAAGTACATTGATTTTGCTTTGCTTGCACCCTCCATTTTTGTGTGTTCATTGACTATCCGCGGACCTTTAAAAAAAAAACGAGGGGGCCTACAACGGTAATTTCAAAGCTCTATTGTTGCACTGAGAAAGGCAGCTCTGAAAAGAGCCTTTTGTTAAATTTTGTTAACTTTTCTGTTCACTGCTTTTATGGACACAACACACTAGGAAACGAGGGCAAGTGAGGGTAAGGAAGGGATACCAACCACGGGGATAAGAAGGGCCAGGTGGAGAGAGAAAGATATTGGGTGGCCTTCACTTAGGTAGGGCACAGTTCTTTTCGTGCTCGGTGACTGTAGCCTCAAAAACACTTTGAAGACTCTCCCCCTGCAGAGAACTGCGTCACAGTACATACACAATATTTTGACCCTCGAAAGGTAAGGGTCAACAGCATTGCAAATGGGTTGTGACGCAGCTGGAGGAATGCGCTCCCCACAATAGTGTCTCTTGTGGTGAGAGGATCGGACACGGAGGATGCTGTGGAGGATCTCAATCTACTAGGTTCTTCACATGGCACCATCTTGTGAATGTCCGCACTGTGGAACGACATCAGGTGTTGCTCATGGTTGTCGTACCAAAGCTGTACGCACCAGGTCTCCCGCAACTCAGCACCAACTGGCACTGGTTGCACTTGACCAGGTTTGCACGTGCTTTCTGTACGTTCCCATAAACGGAAAACAACCGCCACACCCACGACTCCCGCCGAGTGTTTGTAGTCAGAGTTCCTTCACCTCATTCTCTTCTTCCGCTTCTTCCTCAAGCTCTACATCCTCACCCACATATCCCTCTGCATGCCCTTGGGAAGTTGGTGGCGGTGGAGGGTTTGAGGGTGGTGCTGAGGGTAATGCAGCAGTAGCAGCTATGGATGTCATAAGGATTTTTTGCCAAATGGTCGCTACAGCAGTAAAGGCAGCACAACTCTAACTGCTATAGCCAGAAGCACAATGAAGATGAGCTTGGGGGTGTGGCTATTTATAGGGATCAAAGGATGCGGCTTGTGACCACATTGCTTGCTGTAAAACGCTGCAAAAATTGTAAACGACACAATCATAGGTGGAGCTATTGTATGGGAAGTGTCAAATGGTGATGTTATACTGAAGAATTCTTTCCCATTTATGTGTCAGTTATTTTGCAGAGTTGCGGAAGCAGACAAAGTGCACAAATTAGTCCTCACGCTCAGCGTGGGTGTGGTCACATGATGATGTCCTGTACACATCCGCGAGGGAAAAGCATGGCTGCACAACAGCAAATGCAGACTAACACACGTGCGCATGCGCGCCAGTGTTCTACGAACAGTGGTCGAGTCCTGCAACTAATCAAAAGTGTGCCACAAGTGAGATGGACAGTTAGGGACAGGCGGGATGTTCACAGTACTTATGGGTGTACTGCGCATGTGCGTACGTGATTTCATGACTGTAAGGACAGGTCCTGTCTCCTTAGAACACCTATTTTGTTTGATAACGAACATGCCGCCCACCGCGCCTGTTCTACGGACGGTCCCATCTTTCTGCGGACTATACAGACAAATATAGTGTCCTTAGAACACTTCTAATTTGCCTCATTTATATACATCCTGCCTATCTACTATGTTCTAGGAACATGTTTTAACTCGTTTGTGAGCCGTACGGAGAGGTATAATGTCCTTAAGCACGCCCCATTCCGTTTCTTTACACACAACTTGCACAGATGGTGCCTTCTAAGATCAGTTGCATCTTGGTTGCCATTGGTACGGGTAGGTATAATGCCGTTCGAACCTCCACATTGTATTGCTTACGGCTAGCTCGAACAGATAAGCTGTTCGTGAACATTTGAAGTTTAAAAATGTTTTTTTTTCTCTAACCCGTATTCAACAACTATACAAAAATGTTATAAAAAATTACACGCACTTTAATCAACGGAAACCCAGGGGGATGCAGACACTGACATCAATATAGGGGAATTAGGGTTCAACACAAACTGATTGTGAGGAGATTATTTGTGTGGGGAAGAAGGGATGGATATTTCATCAAAACGTCCATTTTCTTCTTGAAGGTTTGGGGACGGTTTACTAGGGAATGGAGAAGGGGGGCAGGTACAGTTGGGACAGTGGCAACGTACTTTTCCTCTAACAAATTCTTCCAAAAATTCCCTTAAACTATTAAAATTGTCATTCAGGGTCTCCATTTTACGTTCTAACCTTTATAGCCTGTTTTCATCTGTGTCCTTTGAGGGCTTCTCTTTTTTTTTTTCAGGCTCTGCTACAAATATATATATATATGTTAAATGACCATAAAATACTGCACATTATTTTGCTTATGCAGAGCACTGTATATCATTACTGTCGCTATCTTCAGACATTTCCCCAAGTGGAAAAATCTCCTCCAGCCACTCCAAAGTACTGCACATTTCTGTACGCAAAGAACAGAAAGACTTTATTTTTTCTGCATTTTATACCAAAAAAGTGCACGCTCTTATAAGAAAAATGAAGTCAACTTACTTTTTTGCTGTCATTTGTCTTCCTTGAAGTGCGTGTGTCTACGGACGGTCCTGCCTACAGAGTTTTTGTGAGGTACTTCCGTTGGAGTCATCCTTTCTCTTTTTATGGTACAATCCATTTCATTCTTCATGGTCATTAAATGGATAGTTTTTGTTTCAGACATTTAGGTTTCTGTATTTATTTACTACTAATAATAATGTCTTTGTGTCCTTTCTCAAAGTTGCACATTAGTACAATTTCAGATGGGCCCCGACTGTTTTGGTAGTGATGACCTCATCCACGTTCGTCAGCAGACTGCCGCTCAGTCCGTGCCTTCACAATATCGACAGCGAGGAGGTTCTGTATGGTCTACGTTGTATGTTTGTTAAGTAATCAAACTATACTACATATCTGCAAGATCACATGCCGATAGTGTATATTCAGCATAAAAACTTCATTCACGTGCTGTTATGCTTAGGTACCCCTTCAACAAATGTGTGTAATTCAGTTACAATAAACATTTTGTTAAAGGGACGTTATGGTTAAGTTGCCCTACTAAAAACCCTTACAATTCACTGAAGAAAAAAAAAAAAAACATTAAGGGGACGTTATGATTAAGTTGCCCAACAAAAAAACCTGTGCTCTTCACTAAAAAACCTATTCAAATGTGCCATTATGGTTCAAAGTAAAACCGAAAAACCCCTGAAATTCGCCAGTAGGCTAAGCAACCATAACTGGCCACACCATTGTGCGCTGCAAACACCAACACCCAGGACATCAAAGATGACATCACAAATGTCATTGATGACATCACTAATGACATCACTGATGACATGACATGTGTAGCCCCTTCGTTTTTGATCACTGCCACATCTAGGCTAGGTGTTTTTTTTTTGCTGACAGTCGGAAAGGTAACTTTCAAAAGTTAGTACATTTATAGATATTGCTATTCTCACATAATCTTACAAACCTTTCCTTACATTTTAATCTCATCCTATAATGTACATATGTAGGGGAAGAAGCAGACCTGAAAGAAAGCTGTTGTTTTTGTGCGTGAATACAATCATGTACATTATACACAGTTGCTAATGATACTGGCTCTTGTTTGTTTACTGTACTCTCCATATGTAAGCCCCATATTTGTATACACTGTGGTCTATTTATGTTTTGTGTGCATTACTAGAAATATGAAGTAAGTGATGCATTATTAGCAACTTAGTACATGTTTCACACACCTGAAAACTCAGATACAGAAGTATTCACCACTTTCTTGTACAACTTTAGAAAGTGCAAATATAGCACCTTTGTGGTGTATGCTGCAGCCTCTACCTACATTTCTGTAGGAGTAGATTCCGGTATTAGAAAGAATGCTGCAATGGAATTTTCTTTAGCACCCTACATTGGGTGATTGAGTATGTAGTTTATTACACATGTCCAAATAACCCCCGATATTTTTTTTGCCAACATGACATTCACAACCCCTTCTCCGAATATCAAATATACATGTGATGCCATCAGTGAAGTCATCAATTACATTTGTGATGTCATCTTTGATGTCCTGGGTGTTAGTGTTAGCAGTGCACAATGGTGCGGCCAGTTATAGTTGCTTAGCCTACCATAACTGGCGAATTTCAGGGGGTTTTCGGTTTTACTTTGAACCATAATGGCACATTTGAATAGGTTTTTTAGTGAAGAGCACAGGTTTCTGTTTGGCGTTTTTCCAACGTGCATATTGTTTAAATAAACACCCTGTTTTTACTGTTGCCACCATGAGTTCCTTACAGATTAGAGCGCATGGCTTTACATTGTATTGCACACTTGGAACTCTCTCTAGAACAGGTGGCTATAGCAACCTTGACTACCGATGACCTGCCCAAATCGGAATGTATTTTTTTTACTATGCATTCCCAGGAATGGAGCCAAGCGCTTACATCGTTCCGAAAAAAATCTTTTGTAGAAAAAATGTTTTGCCATAACTTTGTAAGACCCAAAATAAAATAGTCCTGTCCACCATGACACAGGCACTGGACGGCCATTACATGGCCCCAGATAATCAATGGTTTTTCAGCGATGAGTCCGATCCACGAGCCTTCCAGCGCGATGGGAATGACGGGTGCTTGAATGCCTCAGTGCTGAAGGGACTTCAACATCACATGCTTTAACCACCTACAGCACAGTTTTATTTTAAATGCAACTACTTCAGTGGCTCAGGTATTGAATGTACCGTATGTACAACACCCTTCACCACCGTAGTGGTTTTACGGCAGCTGGCCTTGTTCGAAAGGCGGCATATTGCGACCCAGCTACAACGTGGAAAGGAAGGGTACAGGACTGGTGGAGCGGATAGGAAAGATCAATTAGACAATAGAATGACCCAAATCACAGAGGAAAAACAATTGGGTTAAGTGGGAGGGGATAGGGATGTGGGTTTCTTAAATGTGATTGGTTACTGGTAAGTATGAGTGAAGGACTCGGGAGAGTACAGCTTGCTTTAGAGCAGAGTTGTATGCAGAATGATTCTGATATGTTATTTATAACGCGCTTAACACCCAGAGGTTTCTAAGCGTGGACCCGGGGATCGAACCTGTGTTGCTCCGTGTCGCTTTGCTTCCAAGGCGAGCACGTTGCCCCTAAGCTATCCTCCCGAAACACACTGGAATGACATATACGTACACACCATTAGATTTCACAAATCAAGTGCACCAAAAAACATTACATTTAGATAAAGACCAGCAGCGAAATAGCCAATATGACTTTACGCTTGTAGGGCTGGTACGTAGACTAGAAAAAACCCAGGAACAAGCAAAAACAAAATACATTGCAACAAATAAAAACAAAGTACAGTCCCCTGATGAAATAAATCATACTGGCTGCAGAGCAATGTTCTGCGAGACGGGTGAATGCTGCAGTGGTGGTGCGTGTTCAGACGCATCTGTGATCAAGTGGAGCATGCCTTGCTCACCTGAGCTCTGTGGAGGGTTGACTAGACAGAGAGCTAATTATAAACCACTACTGAAACCTTTTATACACGTGGAGAACCAGGAGGATCCCCCAGGGCACAAAGAAGCTCCTTCTGACTCATGAGGAAGAAGCAAGCACAGGTGTCATTCATTATTCGCGTGGAAAGGCTGTGTGAGCTAGTGCCAACATGCTGCCCATAACAAATCGAATGCTACGACCCAATGGCACATGACTCAACTTGGCATTCATCCCAGAATGCATCTCTCTAAAAGCTCAATCTAAAATGAATGAAAATTCCTCTCTCAGATTCTGTGCAGGAGCATCCATCTCGCAGACGCGCGGGGGTAGTTGTGTCAATTTCAGGGAGATTTCGGGTCATTACCTGCAGGGTCTCAACTTCCACAAGTAAAACCAAAGAATGCTTCCCAGTTAAAGACTTGCTCCACTTTCTTCTGGATGGGAAGCAGAGTCACATCAAGTAAAACAGCCCATTTGTTAACATTTTGAAAGTCTGCAAGTTCCATGGGTTCCGTATCTTAATGGGAACGTTCCTTGTGGAGAACTTGTTTTTTGTTGGTTAAAAGCAAGTATAAATCTATTTATTTTATTGTTTTTTTTATAATGCGCCTAATACCGTACGGTTTCTAAGCATGGATCCGTCTGCGTGGTCTTGCTTCCAAGACAAGCGTTGCCCCTGTACTATCCCCCTCTGCTATTCTCTGTGAATCCCAATCATTGGCGAATGCTTGCTTTTTGTTCTATACTGGAGTCCCCAAATCAAAGTGTTTGTGACCAGAGGATGTACTTGATTAAAGATCGTGCCCGGGGCCATGCACCAATAAAGATGGTGGATTTCATCATGAGAAATGGAGGCAATTTAAATATTCCAGAAATTCTGTTATGGTGGTCATTGTGAAGACATTGTCATCATCAATTAATTATCTTCATGTTATTTTAATTGCATTTTTAACTCTAGTGATCCCTGTCAAATAGAAGGGGGTTTCAGACAAGGGTGCAAAAACGTAAAAGAAAAAAAATGAAAAATGAAATCTAATCAATTACAATTGCAAGACCAAGAGTCCCATCCTGCTATATTGGCATCAGGCCTTGTGCATTTGGGATTTTCCCTGCCTTGTTAACCCTACTTTTCCTCATGAGCCCTCAGAGGAGATCTCGCTAGAGACGCAATTTACAATGGTGCCCCTGAGAAATCGCAAGACCCTCAAGAAATCGCAAGACCCTCACGGTTAGGGTACTCTAAAGGTTAGTGCGCCCCAAGATGCTAAGCCTAGGTTTCAATAATAAGGCTATCAGCATTCCTGTGGCAGGCTTATTTGATTGCATATCAAATTATGGAAGCTAGCATGTGTTACATTATTATATGTATTCTTCCAGTGGCTTGTGCGCATTAAGGGGCGTCTTTCATTTACGGATTGACGCAACCCCTTTGTTGTAACATCAAACGTGCGCCTGCAATTGTTGCAGGCACATATTCAAAAGTGGGGGCTTACCTTATTTTCACAAGGACCCAACACGATGCAAATAAGATTATTCTTACTGGTTGTGCGCAATATTTGGATTAAAAAAAAAAATGGAGAAAAAAATGTGAAATCAGGATCTGATGTTCCATGCTACACGTGAAAAGTGCAACCTATACTCCTATCAGCCAAAACTATGCGGCCAGACATCACTAACGTAGCTTCCTTCTCTTCACCTGCCCTCCCCTCCACCATCCTCCCCTACCCCCGCCACATCGACTTCCTCATACATCTCCGAACTGGCCCCTCGCCCGTTAAACTGCGATGCCAATTTACGTTCCATGCTCCAGTCCTCAAAGCACTTGACACCCAGACTACCCAACCAGTCTCATTTGCGCTCACACAAACCTCGATACACTTCCTGCGTGAACCTGAATCACCTCCACACTCCCCGGACTTACGCATGTAAGAGGGGCTCTTTCTGTAATTCTGTCTCCCAATTCTCCAGGACTCTGCCAACCTGCCCAACTTCACAGATAGACCAACGAAGACCTGGCCCTTCTCTCGATCCTTCACTGCCTCATTATCGAGTGGGGCCGTCCTGCACGGTGGCTTCTCGGTGCATTGTCCACAATTAGAAGGTGCTGATGGTCCTGAAAGGGTTCACTGCCACTTCATCAGACCAGTGCACCAGGCATTCATCTTAAAGCATGTACTACTTTTTGGAACCAAGACTTGGCCAGCGTTACAGTTGCTGGCATGAACACAGCAGAACGAAGCCCATTAAACAAAAACGGCCTACACCCTTGCTTGGGATATACGACACTAAAACAGATAAACCAACAAACATGACATGGAAAGAAAAGTTGGGCACTAGATCCTTCACTCTATTAGTTTTACACTTGTAGCTATAAGTTATTTGTATGTCACTTTCTACTGGTGCTTAGGTTTACCTGGCTGCATGGTCACTGGTTGGTAGAGATACTGCTCACAGCTCTTCTTGGGAGTAAAACTAGTCTGTACCCCGATGCCTTGCATTGGTATTTCATATCTTCACATATGGTTTGACTTCAGTGAGGTTTATTTTGTATTACATGTGGTCAGCCGACACGTGTTTCGACCCCATAGGGTCCTTTTTCAAGGCCAAGGTTGGTTTGTTTGTTTTATGCAACGTCTTTTAAGCGTGGTAAGTCGGAATTTTCGCACTGGCCCGCTAGGGCTGTTTGCTGCGCAGCAGTGTTCGGCCATTGTGTACGGACCATCCAGAGGACACGTACATATCCGCAAAAACACACACAGAGCATCAACCTTTTTTTGTCCTCCCTTAATAAAGAAAGTTAAAGCTGCTGCATTCTCACCAGAAAGTCAAGGATCAGAGAGATGTGTAAAATGTCACTGTACTAATGTCCTCTACAAAACTTGAATTTTAAACACAAAGGACATTATAGAGGCATTACCCAGTGATTTGCTGTCCGTCTACCCCGCACCAAACAGGCATGATCTTTCTCCTCAACACAGCAAAACATAGGCCACAATCATACAATGTTCTATATTGGGGCAAATCTCAATGAACTTTGATCTTCCCATTGGTGGCCCAGTGTTTACAGTAGATCTTGTAGGACTATATGACCACATTGATGAACACATTGATGGACAGGTTAGACTCACCTCCGCCATTGCGGTAGCAGAGGTACGGGAAGCGCCAGACGTTGCCCAGTCCCACGCAGTAGCCAATGCAGGAGAGCAGAAACTCATACTTCCCACCCCACGTCTGCCGTGGCAGGAGCGAGGGGGCATCTGGGCTGGCCGGTAGCTCGGTGGGGGATTGGCGAGAACTCTGCTGCTGGTGGTGGGCGTTGTACCCCAAGCTGACTCCATTGAGGTGTACTGGGCTGTCCTGTAAACATGAGAAAAATTGGTGAGACAAAGATATGAACCTACCCACATGTACAGGTGGTCAACAGGATGTTTCCTCAACTCATCTTTGTTAATTTTAAATCAGGAAAATAAAGCAACTCTATTCAGATTGAACGGCAACCTACATTAGCATTACACTTCAATTGTCATAGCGAAAATGTAGCGGCGAGCCGAGATTAGAACGTAAATCTATATCAAGGTATCTCCACGTAACAATCGCATACTGAGCATGCAATTTTCCATATACTCCACATGCCCAATGTACCCTATGCAAGTTGCACATCTGAGGACATGGATCGTCGATGCAATCATCTTCCGACACACAGTGGAAAACGGTGGCCAATCATATCAGTGCGAGTCGCACAGGCCACATTTCAGTCTTTAAATGGATTTGTGCCAATCAGTCCAGATACATGTTGGGCAACGGACGTGTGATAACAATTGTACAGGCAGAGCTTCGTTATATTACTAGATCTTCCAACCATGAGTTGGGAACGGACCTCATACCATACTCTAGCTATTAAACGTCTTCCAGCAGTAGTAGCTAGCACACAGCAATGCACGTTCTTTGGCCTGTAGTAAGATATGGTCCTATCTGTGGGATCGCGGTAAACCTCTGGCAGCCGCATCCGTGCTTTGGGCATGGATTTAAGTAGCCGACCAAGGTAGATGTTGGAAGTCCAGTCTCGGTGAAACCAAGGCTGTTACAGCCGACTATGTGGAAAAGACAGGAGCAGAAGTTTTTCAGTCGTACTAGTTAAACAAGAATGTATTTTTCTTTTTTTTTTTTTTTTTTTTTAAATGGGAGGAGACTTATTCCTTAAGTACCTGCTTGGCTGCCATGATAATGAATTTAATTGATATTTTATTTCTATCGCGCTCCTACACAAGTGTTTCAAAGCGCGACAAGGCAAGGGAGGGGAGGGGAACAGGGGAGAACAAAATAACGATCTTACTAGGCCCAGTGACATTGAGAACGCGCAAGTGCATGGGAGAGGGGGATGGGAAAAGTGGATGGAAGGGCGGAGAAGTGGAAAGTGCGGAGCAAAGGAGAAACGGATAAATAATAAAGACAATAAACATTGGTAGTGCAGCCAGCAAGCGGCAAGTGCTGGGTTTAAGGCCTTAGTTTCTTATGGTGGTACCGGTTTGGGACCAGGCCTAAAACTCTTGCCGAAAGGTGGTGCTCCATGGGTTGGGCTTTGCATGGACTGCAACAACCTTCTTTGTAAGGAATTATTTGGAGCAAAAAATGGTTGTCCATTCAGCTTTTGAATGATGCAAGCACTGCTGTCCAGTCGGATAGCACAGCGAATTGAGCGCTCCCCCCAGATATCTGTGCGCAGCCTGCTGTGGCAGGTTGGAATACTGGCAAGGTCAACTCAGCCTTTCATCCTCCCAAGGTCTATAAATTGAGTAGCACTCTGTGGGATAATGACGTCATCTGTTTTTTCAGTGCT
Source organism: Ambystoma mexicanum (assembly GCF_040938575.1). Lineage (NCBI taxonomy): Eukaryota > Metazoa > Chordata > Amphibia > Caudata > Ambystomatidae > Ambystoma > Ambystoma mexicanum. The sequence continues at coordinate 1,038,745,721 of NC_090941.1, forward strand.
CGGAGACCGAATGGTGTGTAGATCTATACAAATGTAGATATTATGTGCTGAATGTATTGTACTTTATTGTATTGTGGGATTGTGCACAGCATTTCGTCACTGCAGTGGTGGTCTACTAGTGCCATTGTCATCAGTTCAAATTATTTAGGGAATAGGAACGGGTCTAAGAAATAGGATAGATGTTTGAGACTAGATGTAATAGAAGGTTCTGGCCAGTATGAGGAAGCGTGCCCTCCCGCCCGTTTCATCTTAATTTTGGAAATCTGCAACAACGGATGTGCAGATGAACTCAAGCATCAAGACGCAACAGAATTTTGGAACTTGTGCCTTAGAAAGAGCGGGCCAGTCGCTGTATAGCCTTGCGCACAATACCTAAGGATTTAAATGGTATCCGTTCCCGTATAGGAAGGCAGTTGTGCCGCTTTAACTGTCCCAGTGCAATCTAGGTAAGGATTGGGCTGTAATTCTAAACTGTTAGTCATCTGGGAGGGTTTTATGACGTTTGAATAATCCACCAGCGAGAGTAAGAGTGGTCTGGTCTCTTGAACATGATCCGGGAGATTAAGGTTTGCAAAGATCATTCTCAACAAAACACAAGTTTCAATAAACACTTCTAACCATAGTGGCAATCTCAGGCACTAAAGCGATTCAGAATTAGTGTGGCCTTTACTGCCAGACAACTTTACCAAATATGTAGGTCGCGGTCATGGTTCGAAGCCAGAAGGACACCTTTGCGAATAACTTCTGCAAGGGACATGCATAAAGATTTAAAAAAACAAAAAGGTGAAAGTGTTGAGTAGAGCCTCTCTTCAAAGGACTGTGCCCCATTGATAGGCATAAACAGATCTACTTCAGCACAGAGCCTTGAATCCGTTTCCGCTGGCCTGTGTCGAATGCCGCAGTGAGATCCAGAAGGTCCAGCACTTCACCTGATCCACCATCCACTTTCTCCCTTAAATGAGCAAAGAATGTTTTTAGCAACCATTTCAGTATTGCAGCCAGAATTGAGCCCAGACAGGGCAGGATCTAGTAGTTCATGTTGCTCAAGAAATGTTTGAAGCAGTTTCATGAATGCATGCTCAAGCCGTTTCCCCCAAGCTATGGCAGCCAGGCATTGGGACAAAAAGCACCCGGGTCATCGTCTTCCAAAGAAGGTTTTTTGAGATTTGGACCAACCACAGCCCACAGCCCCTTTTACAGAGGACTTGTATTACTCTATCATAAAAAAAAAAATCACATACAATATTAACAGTGGAAATATTTCCTTGGCTGCTGTCAGGAATAAAATCATGGAGAGCCAGGCCCTCTGGAAAACACCAGGATTAGTTCATTATCTTCCAAAAATGTATTGGAAAAGCTTGAGGATCTAACAAGCTTGACGATTTTCAAGAAGATTGGCAGGACAAAGAAGTTCAAAAGGAAGAACTATGGCTAAGATGGTTTCTGTTTTGATCGGCAATTTCTTGTGGTCGAGTAACATTAGAAGCTGGAGCTTGGGGAATGCTGTGACCTCGCAAAGAGCTCATGAGGCAAAACCAACGCTGTTGCCAAATAATTCTCTATTTTGCTCCATTTATAGCAGCCTATAAATGCTTAGAGCCGCATCCAGAATGGATTGGGAGGTCATAGGAAGGTCTTCAATTCCTTGTTTTTGTTCATAGAATATTTCATTCCTCTGTGAACCATTTTTGTCTGTTTCCATTGTGCTTCTTTCTTATTCATTTACGTGCAGCAATGTATACAATCCCATGGTTTAAGAAAGTAAGAACAGTACCAGTGTCTGCAAACGTAGGCGGACGGGCAGCCCTGTACCAAATCTTGCTTTACCGCCTCTTTCCAATCTTGCATCAATGATATACTTCTCCACTCGGGTGGTGGAAGCAGGCTTTCTAGAGGGAAGTGAAAAAGGAACGCCAAGATGGTTGGACCACGGAAGCATCATATGGTCTGAAAAAATGAATCTCTGGAGAGCAAGTGGGATTAGTTACTGTACCAGCAAAGCCAGGTTTGCCAAAGGTTTCTGTTTGTTCGAGTAGAATTAGGATCGGAAACACTCAAATGAAAAATATAAAAGGAATTTAAAAGGAAAAAAGCAAGCTAAGCGCTACCAGGCGAGGAGAAGTAAAACAATCCGAGCTTCAAAATCTGACAATCAGTTGACAATCTTTTTTGGGTACGAATGTGGCTTGAGGTAAACAGTATATTTACACTTGCATCAAAGTCATTCCTTTACATGTAAAGAGCCCAGACAGGGGCGTTTTGTTGAGTGTAGCAGGGTCGGTTACAGGCAATTGCTACCCCACCTGCAACTCTATCGTGATGGGAGCGAGGGAGAATGTTGCTGTTATGGTGAATTAAAATCACTGAAGACAGAGGAACTGGACTCAAACAGCCATGTCTAAACCAGGATTCTAGACCCAAACTAAAATGATGCATTAACAGTTACACGTAGGCAACATTGTGCTCGTGACTGATTAACTTCAAGCAAAACATCTTTAAAAGTAGACCAACCCTAAAGACAAGTCTGCTTCATTAATGCAATCGGATAATAGGGAGTTTCGGCCTTTAAACTAAGGGGATTGTTGGCCTTAAATTGATAGTTTGGTGAGTTTGTTGCTTTACCTTGAGGAAGAGAATAAGCGGGGTGGTCCTGGCCCTTGATATGGGCTGGGGGCAGACTGGCTTGACCCAGGTATGCTGCCTACTCGCATCTGCTGCTTGGCTGCCCCATGAGCAGATGAAATATTCTGTCCAATGAGCATTTAGTAGAAAGTGAGAACAGACTGCAGTCATCCTTTCTCATCAGTGGGGCCTCAACCATCGTGTTATGATATGCAGTGGAGTAACTTTGCTGAAAAGGTTGGGGGGATTGGGGGGGGGGGGACATGTCATCTGAAGAAAAGGTGTCCCAGCCAAATGAATGCGGACAAAATGGTGTGCAATGAAAGTTGGGGGGGGGGGGGGAGGGACATCCTTGTCCCCCCGTAAAATTACGCCTATGATGATATGATATATGGTATTTATAACGCGCCTATACACAAGGGTTTCAAGGCGTGACATGCATCATAGCGTGACGTTAAAAAGGAAGATTTGCGTGCATCCAAATTGGCCCAAACAAATCAATGTGGCAGGAAAATGGTTATAAAAAGATTAAAGTGCAGTGGCTGATTAAAAGGTTTTGAACGTAGGTTAAACGTCAGACAGCCGATAGTCGGAGGATATCTGGAGTTGATCATCAGCACGTTACCCCGGTAGGCCTCTGCACCCTGGGGTGACGCCACCCCCCCCCCCCCGAAAGTCTGAGTCTGCTACCACATTGATGGCACGTGCCATCGTACATGGCTGGATTTAGGGTCCCAGTCGTTTTTCATTGTGTATACTCCCCCCGACCCCAATCATCTGTCCGCTGCTGCGATCGACATCCCACCATTGTGCATGTCCAACAAAGACCAGGTGAGTCCGTGCAGTGGAGACTTCTGTGCTGCGCAAGTGTGCCGGTTCATTGTATGACTTCGAACACCAAATAAGGACATGTGGAAAAATACTCTTTTTGCAGTTTCTTCTCAGTTCAATTCCTTCACAAGGCCTGGTCTGATGAAGTGACCTCACATACCGGCACATCTCGGTCCTCCTGCCATTACTACAGGCAACCGCATCTCAGATCTGTGGCCAGCGCTGCACTTTCTTCTGCTGTGGGTCAGGCATTTGCCAAGCACTGCTATTACATGCCCAGGTACTGGCATCATTTTGCAACTGCTATCCTTGATGGCCAGTTAATACCATTTCGGCAGTGCCCTGCAGATGTCTACACACAAGCTAAGCTGTTGGCTTTTCCAATGCTCGTTTTTGCAGGACTTCAGTGAAGGACACACATGGTTTATGTTTCAACTAGCTGAAAGCAGATCTGCTTAAGACATTTTTACTACAGAAGTAGCGTGTTTGCAACGCCAATTAATCCATTAACTATGAGAAGACTGCTTTGAAATAACACCGTTAGGCTCTTTGAGTGGCAATCTTTATTTTAAGGCTTGATAAAACTAACTCAAAGAGATCCCAGTAGGATGAGTTTTGTGCTGAGAGGGACCGGAAGTGGGTGAAAATGACCATAGGGATTAGCATGGTCATGGGCAGTCAATGGAGGGGAAGGGGTAAATGCCAAACACCTGCAAGCTTTGTTTATCTCCTCATAAATCATGTCCCCCCTAGCTGACTCAAATGCAATAATTTTGGCTCAGAGGTGGCGCTAAAGCACCACACAATAGCCAACACTAAAATGATTTGGAGAACGGGGAGTGCAGCTTCTAATGAAATGCTTTACTAGAATGCCAGAAGTTCTAGACTCCAATCTAGCACTGAAACCATTGATTTCGTGACCTCCCTGAGAAAAGGGATAAGCATATTTTTTGGCCAATGCCAGTGACCAGTCAATTCACGATCAACTGATTGTTCACTGCATAGACACCAATGTTCAAGAAGTGCTATGACTTACAGACCCACCGAATAGTTTCACCTTCAAAATACATTAAGTACCGCGTTGACTGCATGCCTGCAATCATTCACGCATGCCACGCTTGTCCCTTGAGAGGATAATTAAACAAATGCTGCAGTCACTTTTCTGATTGAATATAGGTAGAGCAGAGGTTGTAAAGTGCAAACAGAGGCCCTCCCTTCATGTGCTGGACAGACAGACTCCTGGTGGTTTGCAGGGGAGGGTATTTTGCAATTGAAAACCATTGAGCTGGAACAATACTTTAGGAAGTCGCTATTAGAAAATTGTATTTTCTTTAGGCACTCATTGATTTGCTGAGGACATGTGTGAGAAATCTTAATCAAAAATTCGGGAACACCCCTAATGGCAAAGGACTGCTTGACTGAGTACCAACCGATGCCAAATATTGTGGGTCAAATTACATCATTGTATCACATGACATGTACGCGACCTTGCTGGTAAAGGAGCTGCACATTTTCTTTTTTTCTAGTGTAGGCTTGGGTTAGGGAAACTATTCATTACCAGAGAATGCCTCATAATAAAAACGCGGCAAGAACAGTGTTCACCAAAAATGAAGTTCGATCACTTCGCTGATGGCCCAATATTGGAAATTCAAATGATGTCATGCAAAGACAGTTTAATAAACTTTAGAAACTGGTTCAATGACTACTGGTACCATGAACGGGTACACTCACAAGATACAAATTACACAAAGGTGCCATCTCTGTACAACAGAAGGTCCGGCCAGTGGGATGAATGCATGGTCTTTCTTGACCATATTCCGAGTTGCATAAGCACCACTGATGACGTATCGGAAGGATTTCGCTCCATTGAAGTCACTAAAAAGCCTAAAGGCAAGAGTGTTGGACCCCAAAGCTTGAACGCAATTGGACCCTACCTGCCACTTATAAGCATTACCAATCCTTCAGCCTTTTGGTCATGGCGGGACATGCACATTGCCCAACACCAGATCCTAGCATCTCAGAGGGAAGGTGCATTCCAGTACACTAGAAAGCCATTCGATCTCATTGGTCACGACAATATTTCAATAATTACCAATCACTTTAAGAACCCATCACAGGTGTCCTAATTCCAAGATGGCATTTTGATTCATGGTTCCTCCTCAAAATGTAATGGATTTAGCACATCTAGCACTCCTCCACAGATTGCAAACCAGTGGACTTGCATTTTAGTGCAGCAAGTGCATGCTTTTAGAGGGCCAAGTCGAGTATCGAGGTTATACTAGATCACCCAGGCCCACCAGTAAAGACCAATTACGGTAGTTGATGGGGTCAGCGGCACATCATGCTACATTTGTCCTCGAATTTGCCTCTAAAACTGAGAATGATGACCATAAAGAACAAAATTGTGTAAACCCTGTGGCCACAACCTTACCATTCTAAGAAGACCATAGAGACTGACAATGCAAGGAATTATGGGATAGGGACTGCCCTTGTGTAGAAAGACACACAAGAAGCCTATGTGGGAGCTTTAGTTTCTAGATAACTCGTCGATTCGGAAAAGGGATATTCAGCAAATGGGGAGGCCATGGGCCCGGATCATGGAACACTTCCACACCTCTGTTTGGTACTGCGTTTCACTTTCACATGGTCCACACACCCTCGATCCACATACTCACAATGGGGACACAAGAAAAACAATCCAAACTTTTCAGCAACTATTGCAGTCAAACTCCCAGAGTGTATACTCATGAGATCATGCTCTTGAGAGTAGAAACAAGCTATGATGGCTGTGCCCATGATTCACCAAAACCACATGTTGGGGAAAGTTGGAATGTGTGCTGGCCGATCTACAAACTGCTGCTGATAGGTGTGAGGGGTCAGAAAGGAGAGGCGGACACAAAGTGGTAATATTCTCAACATTAGCCATTTTATTACCAGAAAGGGATTTGGATGAAGGGCTAACTTTCCCTATCCTAACGTGAATGTGCCTTCCTATGAAACGAAAACAGGCTGACCTTGTGTCCAAACTAATTCTGACCCTCACACTAACATACAGAAGCAAAAAGGTGCAAGGTAAATGTTTCATAGTTCAACTCAACAGAAATGTGCAAACACTTAAACATATAACTTCAACCAAAACAATCCTAGTGTCCAGGGGTTGATTCCCTTACCCTGGATTGTTTCAGGAAAACTGTTCACAATGTTCAGTGTCAAGACGAGGCTCTTAAAGGCAATATAAATGTTACCCAGTACTCTCCTCAGGATGGCAAAGAAATGTTCCTTCCACAACACTGAAAGACTAGGGGAGACTTCCTCTTTGCAATATTCCAACCAGAATGGCAAAACAAATTTAATTTTCCACAACACTGGTTGGAATATGGCGTAAAGGAAAGTCTTTCCTACTTTTCAAGATGGCTAAGCAAATTTCTTTTCTGCAACAGTGATTCAGGTATGGCAAAAGGCATGTCTTTTCAATGTCTCAGGTTGACAAAATGTTCAATTGAAATAAGAACTTAATATTACCACTTTTCTCTTCAGCAAACCAGTTAAAATTGAGTTTCCTGGTACACTCTCCTGCAAGACACTTCTCAACTGAATACTCTTGATATCCTGGTTTGCTATCCTGTCAGGAATATCCCCTTTTGGCTCACATAGATCCCCTGGTGTACTCTCATGCCAGGTATCTCTGTCCAAAAAGAATTTACTACCTGCTACGCAATTGCACTTCTTCAACAGTATAACTTTGTTGACTTCAGTTTTTCACACATACTGACATTCCATATATGAGGGTTTGTTAAAGCTCAGTCGGTCAACCTTTCTTTTAATCTCTTTTGGCTCTTGGCAGTGCTTGTTCCAAATTTCCCACAACTGACATCTCGTATCAGGAGAATTGCTGTAACGTCTTTTGGTTTAGGCAATGCTGGTTCTACGTTTCTCCCATCGGACACCTCATGCCAGGAGAATTATACCATGTGTGCCTTCTCTTTTCACTTCTATTTGGACGGTATTCAAAAATGCTTTCAAAACACTTTAGCATGTTTGCACGTCCAGGGCCCCCAATGCTTCTATGCTGATTCACCAGTTCACTGTGCAGCTGGCAGATGTCTCCTCTTCTCCCATGGGATTGCTTCTGTGACCGGTCTCGCTTCCCGCTTCGCATTGTGGAGAATCCTATGGATCCCTCACTGAAATCCTGTCTAACGTCTCCTCCCAGGTGGCCAGGGAAAGGCAGACATTTCCTGATCCTGACCTTGGGGGTGGTGTACTGCGGGAGGATCACCTGGGAGGGGACAGGGCCCAATGTGGTGAGGAGATCCCGTGGGATGAGACACAGTATTTGGCCTTGGGTTGCATATTGACCTTGATCCACAGACAAGATCTTTGACCTGGGGTACAAGCTCTGTTCAATCTGAGCAAGTCTTATTGACAGAAAGATCTTTCAAAGTATCTCAGGATAAACACCCTCCTTACTCCCAAAGATATATGGTAAAAGGATCTAGAGAAAGTGTCTTAAATCCAATATCTTCCTCTGTAAGAACTAATTAAAACAGTTTGCCTTGTAATGAGTTTATGGGTAATACAGCTACGCTTAAAATCAACTCAGAAGTCAAAAGAAAACTTTGTTGGAGGGGACTATGTGTCCCATAATCCCATGCGTACTGGCACAAGGATGAGGGCTGAAGAGGCATGCAGTTGCATTAGTCAGGCAATTAAGCCCAACAGCCCACACCTGAAAGAATCAAGGAGGCATAAAAGTCCCCCTCAGGTGCAGGCAGTGTAAATTAGAGGAAGGAGATAAAGAACTGTGCCTGGAATGCGAGCTGTAGCAGTAGTAGCACAAGGAAGAAGGCACGAAGCTGGCAAACCAAGCAGAAGTTGGAGTACGGGGAGACAGCAGATTTCACCTGCTTTTTCTGTGAGGGTCCTGTTCCCCCAAACTCTGAAGTGCAGAGGCTGTGCAACAGAAGTCATGCTGGAGAGCTGGTTTTCCCCATGTGAGCCTGATAGCCGTGGTTGCCCTGCAAAGAATGTGCTGGAGACCGAGGCAAGGAGCAGTTGTCAAGCCATGGGTTTCAGGAGAGACAGGTGCTCCACAAACATGTGGCCAGAACGGACACACCTTCACAGAGGAAGGTGTGGGTCCTTAAGAAGCCAGAAGCAGTAGACGTTGTGGCAGAAATCGGGGAAGCAGTGTGACCCACAGAGCAAGTGACAAAGAAGCTGGTGAGTGAAGTATGGCATTCTAACACCTTCTGCAAGTATTACCACCAACAGTATTCAGCTCCATGTTAACTCACATAAGATTTCAAGCAAGTTAAGTTTAGTTGAAGGACAAATACCTGAACAATGGAAGTGTAGCATTCGCGTATAATGTGAAAGTCATTTTTATTTGTGTGAGAAGCTAACGCTGCTTAACCCAGTGGTCGCGTGTCACTAATTAAGAGGAGTGAATGCGGCAAAGACCATTATGGAATACCTAACATTGACAATACAATTGTTGAAACCTTTAACTTATGAAAAATACTTTGAGCGGTGCGTGTGCCCAATTGTGATTTCTAAAGAAAGACTGAACTCTATTCTTTCCTTTAATCTGGCATACCTTACATTTATAAGAAGTTAAAAAGAGTATAAACTATTGAAGATGAGAAAAAGCATTCCCCAGCCAAGAGTCCACCCTATTAACCTTGAAAGAAGCCTTTCTCAAAGTTAAAAAGCAATCTAAATGTACTGTGAAGTTACTAACAGTTCACTTGGCCTAAGATACAAGTGTGCAGACATTACGTGAAGCCAAGAGAGTGGCATCAAGGCTTCTGGGCCGATAGCTGGAAGAAAGGTACAGGTAAAGTTGGGGGAAGGGAAACTGGCTGCTTGTAAAGATTATTTTGAAGTGGACACGACCTGTAGTGCCAGAGACTGGAAGCCCGAGAGAAGTGAACAAACTCAGGTTGTTATTGGGGCAGTCAGACACGAGAGGCAAAGAGGCTGCCCCTTCTGAAGAGAGATATTCAGAGGAAGAGTGCCTTGCCTATCTGAAGAGGTTGAAATACTTTAAAGTATATCTTGTTGAAGCATGCCTAGAAGTACAAAATACTGAAGCTGCGTTAGTAGTCCAAAATACTGAGGCTGTGGTAGAAGTTCACAATACTGAAGCTGTGGTGGTATATCGGTTTGTCAGTAGATGCAACACTGTAGTAGTATGAACAAGGTGGAGTACTTCGAGTCAAAGAAGACTGTTCTCATGGTGAAGCAAGTAGAAGTTAAGTTGTTGAAGTGAAAGCAGCAGCACTGAGAAGTCATCCTGACAAATATACCATTGTGAATTCTAAAACTATAACCAATGAAATACTAACTGTTAACCAATAACTGTGTATCACTAATAGTTGTGAATATTGTATTTCTTTTCAACTATGGCAAGTCTTCTTGAGGAAGTGACAAATCATCATGGTTGGGATTACCATTAGTGCTATTTGGTGGAAGTTGAAAGTGGATATTTCACCAAGGAGAACAGACTTGCTCTCATTGGAACCTTTGGTTAACAATGCTTACTTTGAAGTATCAAGAACTGATTTGAGAACATTTCTTCCTTTGGTTGAACATTAACAGTATTGACCCTGCATCCTGGGGAAAGGATTTACCCAGGACATTAGAAGGTTATTCAGAAACTGAAAATGTTCAATGTCATGTTGTATTGCCATATCATTACTTTGTGTATTTGTTGCTTAGTGTGAGGGCCACGTATTCCGTGTTAGAGTGTGTTCCCTCAGCTTTGGTTAGGCAGGGAATTCCTTAGAGTACGGATAGTGAGGCATGTATTATCAGATTTCCTTTAATCATAAAATGGCATACTTTGATAAATCATGAAACAGTTGCCCGCCTCGCAATACTGATCCCTCACTGTGTACTCTGCAGCCTTTCTCCCCTCTACTTCTTTGTTCCTCTTGCTGCAGGTGATCCTGGATTTAAATGTCTGGCGCAACTGATTAGGTTCATGACAACTAGACTGCACATTACTGTTAGCCTCACATTTCCTTCACATTAACTCCTTGCTCCTCTTCCTTGTGGCAGTACCCGAGGCTTTCTGGGACTTCAGTCCCAGGAAGTTTCAACTGATTTTAAGTCACATGGTTGAAAAGTTGCATTTAAAATAAAATATCCATAAACATTAGATGTTGGATATGTTCTAGGTTTACCAAGTACACATGAAGACTGAATAGGGTTTTGTTTAAACAAAGTGGCTTTCAGAGTGAAGGACAGCAGGCCATTAGAAACTCCAGAATTAAGGGATCTTCCTCACAAGAAAGAGAAGTAGACCGCCTCTCTTCTGTAGGAGTTACCACTCTCCCCTGACAGCCATCTTCCCCCCAGTGATCCATCCTCAGAATACCACCCCGAGGATAAGGATCAGGTAGCGGCTGCCTTCCCATGGCCACATGGGAGGAGACTTTAGGCTGCGGATAAGTGAGCACTCTGCAGAATTCATCACATGGCATCCTCGGCCAAGATCCAGGTTATTTTTTGTATTATATTGAACTTTACGCCAAATCGCTGGTCAAACCAAAAGGCTGTACAATAAATGATAAAATCAACAAATCGAAACATCTCAATCAAGACCAATGAAAATGTTCCTTAAGGAGGAAAAGCAGAAATAGAGCAGAGAGATAAAGGGGAGTGCATTCCAATATTTTGGAGCAAGTAAAGAAAAGGAACAAAAACAAGGACGCACTAGGGGGACAAGGAACAGGCAGAAGAAATTGAGACCGAGACCCAAGAGCTCATATGTACATGGAAAAACTAGAGGAGAAAGATAAGGAGGAGCGAGACCTAAGAGACATCTGAACACAATACAAATAGAATATCAATAATGTGGTGAAACAGGACCAGTGCTGATCCAGTTGAAGAGGTGTATCGGAAATGGTTGGACGACTAAACTGAATTTAGAGCCCATGTTAGAACCATATTGGAAAGTGGCAGAAGGACGGAGTGTGGAATCCAGGTGTGTGGTGTAAAATTACGTATTCATGATCAACCATGCTTTGAGAATACCACTGCTCGAAACAGCACATGGTGCTCACAAAATGCCATCTATGCAAACATGGCTGGTGGCCAGCCATGGACTGAGCGAGATCAACGCAATCTGCATTGTTCAGTCTGCGGCAAAGGCCTCAAACTCCTCACTAATGCCACGCCACCTATGCCTAGCATAAATTGTGGGCAAAAATAGAGGTAGGTTTTACTCGGGCCATTTGACTACAGAGAGTGCCATTTGATTGCCAATTGTGGAGAATCATGCAATAGAAAGGGCGTTTTGGCTTGGTTACCAAGAGGGCCTGTTAAAAAGCGGTCACATTATGGGGAAATGTTGTAGGGACAACCGAGGTCTATGTTGCATGAATTGGATGGTCAATTTCGGGTGCCGCAGATGGGCGGTGTGTGCCTGGGGAGGAGGATTTGGAGCAGACAGCTGGTGTGGCCTTTTTAAAGGAGATGCAAGGAGATTCCATGCAGATTAGACAGCAGTAGCTGAAAGGAGCCATTTTGGACGGCCTTTTGCCCCACAGGCTATGGAAGGGTATCAGGAATGAGAAGATGATCAGGGGAAGTTTGTCCTTAATGAGCAACAGGACACGGCCCTGCCCCAAGGGATATCATTTGGCAGTAGCCAGGGATGTCCAGTGCTACCCATGGCTTCGCCCTAAGCACTGATCTTTCATCCCCGAGGTTGGCGGTCACCAAAAAGGACCAGGAAAGTGAAGCAGGCATATCTCTCCAATAATTACTGGAACTGCACTGTTAACAATCCCCTTGAAACAACAGCAGCTGATCTACAGCTCCAAGACACAGGTCAGGGTGTGCATAGTTATGGGAGGAGGCAAATTCTATGCGACATGTGACCAAACCTTCCCAATAAAGCCTCTTCAATGTTTCACTGAGCACATTAGCATTCATGATTAAAGGTTTACACTGCAAAGTCTGCGGTGCAGAGAATGCACCATGATTGCATTCAATTTACTTGATGGAAATCAGTGTGCTGCCGTGTATAGATTCTGTTTAACATTAGTCCCTCCTTAAAGCAGGGCTTGGCTACAACATCGCTATATCAGTAGGATAAACAACCATACACTCACAGTAAAATGTATAGATCTCTCAAAATTGACTACTTCTGGATGTGTGTACACCAAACACATGAAGTGAATAGTACCGATTCTGCTCCGTTTATCCAGTAGGGATCAGGGCTGCATCTCTGGCGGTTTAAGGCAGAATCCCAGTTCTTATATCGCTGGTAACCAAAAACCTACTTTTCAGCTATAGGACTTCCTGTGATGTCAGGTTTGAAGATAAAGGCCCATCACTTTCTGGGATGTCAATTCATGCGATGTTGGCGAGTGCCTGGACTCTGATGGATCATCATCATCTTTATCTTGATGGTCATCTATGTCAGCATCATCATCTTCATCATTATTGCCCAACATATTACTGGAAATCTGATAATACATGCCTCACTATCCCTACTCTGCTAAGGAATTCCCTGCCTAACCAAAGCTGAGGGAACACACTAACACGGAATATGTGGCCCTCACACTAAGCAACAAATACACAAAGAAATTATATGACAATACAACATGACATGGAACATTTTCAGTTTCTGAATAACCTTCTAATGTCCTGGGTAAATCCTTTCCCCAGGATGCAGGGTCAACACTGTCAACCAAACGAAGAAATGTCTCAAATCAGTTCTTGATATAGGGTAAAGAAGATAGAGACCTGGGGTTTCTAATCTTCTCCCACTGCTCAACTACACCATGTGTTGTTCTCCTTTGCTAGCCAGTAGATGAAATCTGCAGCTCGTCTCCCCGCCCCTTCCACCTCACAGATGATGGATGGAACTAGAAATCCAACCTGATTGTGGCGGATGTTGATGTTGGTGCTATGCCCATGCATAGACTTCCGCTTGTACCCCAGAGTGACGTGTTACTGGGTGTAGAAAGTTTGAGACTTGGCCATGCACAATTCTGGCCTTCCTAATGCACAAAAACGGTTCCATGTGATCTTACCGAACCCGGTTATACCGAACACTGGCGTACAGAGTAGATTTTACCTAAATCTTTTTTATCTGTATTTTGTTTAAGTTTTGGGGGGGAAGACACCCTCAAACCCCCAGTTCTTCCTGGGTGTATCCCAACCCCAACCACCTCTCTACCGGTTTTACCCCTTTACCCCAAACCCCTATCTATTTTAAAAAAATACCCAAACTTTTTTCCGATAATATCTTTTCAGTATTACAGTGTTCGGTAGCATCATTGGATACCCACAAAACCAGAGTCGCTGCGTATGTGCCAAGATCAAAGGCCTCTGGCTCATACGCGTGCTGCAGAAATGTGTCTGTCTGAAACAAGCAGCCCTCAGTGTAAGGCTTATCCTCCTGCTCCTTCTCGCAAAAGTCATCGGCTCCCATGTGTATCGTTCTCTCACTACAAGAGGTAGACACGGACTCCCAACCCCCTGAATCGCTACTTTCTCCCACACAAATCATGCGAGCGAGGGTTCTCTCACAAGCTACCCTCGAGGATTTACTGAAGCACAATGCTTTTGTTCTTGCGGCACAGGTTCTTGTGGCTTACACTCAGACACAGAATGCCTCGCCTCTCCTCTTGCCTACAACAATCACTGGTAGTCTGTTTACGAGTTCTATACGTGTAACACAAAATCAAACGTCACTTCCGTGTGTCACAGTCAACTGAACTGCTCACACTCCTGGTTCATGCTCAAATCGATGAATGTGTCGCACAGCGTAAAGAAAACCTACCTTAAACCCAACTCAGCCCGCTTACTACCTCCCCCGACAAAGTTTCTATTCTATCACTCATTAACCCTCCCCTACACTTCCTTAACCTACCCCGAGCACCCACCTTCTGCCCCTCTAGAAAAAGCTGTCCAAAACTGAAAAAAGAACCCCACCAATGTGCACCCCTTCATAGCCCATGAGGAGGAAATCAGCGCCACAGAGGTTTGACCTGGTTGAATCCTCCCAATTTCAGGGGATTCAAGGTTCTACCGAGAAAATTCACCCAGACCCAATTGTGGGCACCAGCATCCTGTGTACTGTTGGCGAAATTGAAGGGGAAAGGATGATAAAGTTGAGGAACGTTAGCAAAGGGGTAACTGGGTGAAGTTTGTTTGAAGCATTAGTGCATTAGGGGTCTATAGTTTGAAAAGCGTTCAGTCTGCTTAGAGTGGTCTGTGAACTTTGACCGGTTACTTTGAAACTCGACTTAACTTGTGACCTACACATTTCTTTAGTTTGTGCGTTTGCACACAGCCCCCAACTAGCGTATTATATCATCAGAACACAAAACACAAGTGCTGGGTATCGCAATTTAACAAGACAGGTCATTGAATGGCCAAATCTTGTCAATTTGTTTAAATAAATAAATAAAATAGATAGATTTTTCCCTCTTTGACAAGTGCGTTGGACAGTGCATTTGTGCCCTCAGTGTCAGGATCCTGCCCAGCGCCTATGCAGGTGGACATTTAGAAACGTCACTTCTTACCATTTACAATCTGCATAATGCCCCGGCTTTCAATTATTTGCTTTCCTGCTACACAGTAGGACTTCAATCATACCCATTGCGGGCTTTGGGTTAATTTCGCAAATGCATTCTGGTAGATGTATGCTTTCCAGGAGGAAAATGGCTGATGCAAGCTGCAAGAGCTGGAGACACCTTGTTTAAATTCAACTGCGGTAGCCTATAGATATATAGAGTAAGCTTTATTGTGTAAAGCCACTGAGCTGGAAACCGCTCCACTCTGTCGCTGTGGACTGAAGAGCTCGCAGAACCTCACTTTCCTCAGTATCAGTTGCCCATTGGCTGCATTTACTGCGAGTTCCTGCTTTGTGCCGGTTCCTGGAAAGCCAGCTTCGCCTTTGAAACTTAATTGACATGGCTGCTTTGTGCAGCGTCTTGAATCCGGTTTGCTCTTCAGCAGACCAGTTTTTCGCAGTTCTTTAAGAGCCGTTTTCCTTTTGAATTGCAATCGTCTTGACTTCTCAGTGCAGCGTCCTGAAACATGTTTGCTGTTTAATCCTACCCGTTTTTTTGTATTCAGTTTTGCTTCTGAATCTTGCTTGCCATGGCTGCCTGAAGCATCCGGTCAGCCTGCATTTACTAAACCTCTGTTGGCAAAAGCACTTCCTTCCAGCTTTCACACAAAACAACCTGTTGCTGAGCGTTCCCCTTCACAGTTCCCTTCCTGTTTTGCTATCCACACCCTGTTTGTCAGTTTTCCCTCTCATAGACCCTTTCCTGTACTGCCACAAACTATGACAAGGCCATCAATCTGGCCTGGTCAAGAGGGGTGTTGGGAGGAGAGGGGTTGAAACCCCTCTTAGCCAGAGGGGGCAGAGGGAGGCATACCATGGAGAAATCCAGATCGAGTCCTACCCTCGAGGTGGGCGCTGGATGGAGGGCATCATTTCCAGCCCCACCCTTGTGCCGGCATGCGTCTATGCAGACCCTTGTTGTATCCAGCCTTGACTCTAAAGTCATATACTTGCAAGTGTCTTTCTGTTAATATCAGAGCTCCCACATCAAAAGTAAAGAAAAAAACAACAAACCGAAGAAAGATCAGGGACATTGAATGACCACTGTGGGGTTCCGCTGCAGCAACGAGAGCTGCCGACTGGAAAAGAAACAGGAAAGTTGCAGGAAACGCACCGGAGGCACCGGCGCTGCACAATGAGGGAGAGAGAGAGAGGCTGCTTCCATAAGCGGCTGCACAAAGGACTTTGCAGAGCTGCAGGGGAAAGCCCGCAAAACAACCCAAAGGCCCCTTGGACCATGGGGTACTGAGAAGAGAGAAGGACCCATCCTCCCCTAAAGCCTCACTGGGAGACCCCACAGAACTGAGTCATAGAACACGAACATGGATACTGGCCTGGACAGCGCCATATCCGGTATGCAACGAGCCAGCGCTGACAAAGTGGGTAAGACTTAGCCCCTACATATGACTTTACACCTTAGACACATGCCCCCGGTGGGAGAGACGAGGCCAGATTGGCCAGGAAAAGGCATCATATCCTGGACAAGAGAGGGAAATATAAACAGGGAATAGGAATATTAGCAAGGCACTATCCCAACTCCCATTAGAACACTAACCATTGAATAGGGTAGGAAGTCCCAGGGGAGTCTAGCAAGTTGAGACATCCGGCCTCTGGGTCATCACCAGTAGCTGAAGATAGAGGCAGACAGTAGGGGTCAATCTTCTGTACCTACTAACTTGGGGTCAGGGATGCTTGGGCAACCCTGAGAGGGGAACAACTGTAGGCCACACAACATCTACAATAAAAACCCTTCAACTGCCTCCGACTGGGATTCATTCTTGGCCCTCTGTGACAAAACATCCTTTGAGAGCTTCCACCTCAAAGACGTCCCTTGTTCTGCAAGTTCTCCTCTCTGTTTTTTTCTCTGTGCAGTTCTAGTTTCTTGCTTTACTTGACATCAGTAAATTGGAATCTTCTGCTGCAACTACACCGATGACACAATCTACAACTCTGAACCACTCATCACCAAATGCCCCAGATATTAAAAACTGCCTGACACTGGTGGACGCATGGATGAAAGCAAACAGACTAAAACTCAACCAAACAGAACTGATGCTCTGGAATCCTAGAGGTTCTAAATCCACCACAATCTGTTGGCCTGACGAGATGGGCCCTTGCCCCAAGCATCAACCACAGTAAGGAATCTAGGAACAACTAAGGACAAGACTCCCTCTTGATCCACAGGTTAAAGCCATCATCAGAAGCTGTTTCTCCCAGCTGTGCATGGTACACCGCAACTTAACATTCATCCACACAGCCATGGCCATAAAATATCCAAACTAGACTATGATAACAGCCTATGTCTCAGACTCCCAGATTACCTTATGAGGAAACTTCAAAGAGTTCAAATGCAGCAGCAAGACTACTTCTCAGAATTAAGTGATACAAACATATCAGGCCGGCATTACGTATTATCCACTGGCAACCCATCAAAAAAAAGGGTTAATTTCAAAACCTTGTCGATCGCCCACTGTCACAGACCCTGCCTCCTTCAGAAGTAAATTTCAACACTATACTTGTTCCAGAACACTTCGGTCCAGCAATGCTGTACTAGTACTAGGCCCCAACTTCAACAAGAAACTCAAGTAGGATGCTCTTTTTCAGTTACGGCCACAAAACTGGAACAGTACACTCAAACCTCTCTGCCTGGAAGTGAACCACCTGATTCCCAGGAAACCGCGAAAGACTTGGCTTTACAACCAACCAATGAAAAATAATAGCAACCGACTAAAAACTGTGCATCAGAAACTTGGGCTAATTTACAACAAGCAATTTTCAAAACTCTTCACACGACCAGCTGAGGGAAACTAATTTGATTTATGGAGCCTCTCCTGCATGACACCGGTCTACACCTTAAACTTAATGAAAGCTACAGCCAAGATCCAGCAACCAACAACACCCTCACTCCCCCACCCTCGTCCCTCTCTGCCCCTCAACTGGCTCCTCACTACTTAAACCGTGCATCCTTACACCTCAAACTCTCCTTCAGACAACCTCCAGGTCTAGTGTATTTAACAGATTCAGACCCTATCCCTCTTCTATCAAACACCCATGTTGTCAATTATTGCATGCCACAGTCGGAGCGCTGCTCGTATGGCTAACCTGCCCTGTCAGCACCAAACACAAACAGGTTTTCCTATCAGCACACAGGGAACAGGTACTTTCAATCTGCCTCCATCGACACCAAAGGTTTCTGCATCTGCCTCCCTGCTATTCGACTAACGCGCCTATCTTACAGGGGCATGCGCAGCGAGTGCAGCATTATTTGCAGAAAGGGTCTATACAAGACCACTTTACAATATTCCATGCATTTGCTAAATTGGCAGTGGCCCCCTGTCATGTTTGTTAACATTGCTTTGAGATTCACGATTCTGGAATTCCAGGGTCCCAGGTTCCTGTGAATGCTTCCTTTGTAGTCCTTGATATCGGTCTGGATTCTTGGCTCTTGATTCCACGCTCCACTGGCCTTCCTATGTGCCTGTAAATTGGCACTCGTCAAGCTCCCGTCATTAGCCTGCGTTTTCAGTTTGTGCACGTTTCAGTGTTTCCGCAGTCCGCCACATACCTGGTTATTCCCATTTACTATTTTTTCACCTTCATTGCAAATTGATCCATTGTTGTGCTTCAGCTCCATATACCATACACAGTGTAACCCCCGGGTTAGTCTCAGTTGCAATCAGAAAAGGGAAAGACTTCAGTTGCCTTAGTCTACTCTAGGGGAGTCCTAAACTTTCCCAGTAGAAGGTCTCCACCTTTACCCTTACAGAGTACAACCAGCAAGCCCAGCCCATGATGCCGCTGTATGATTGAGAAGAGCAGATTACTCTTAACAACCAGCGATTACCTTATCTGTCTGGACAACCCACATACTATCCCAGTGACATCCTTGCTCCGATCAATCCCTTTTACTCAATATATTTGCTTACCTTTCCCATTTTTTGTGCGTCTCTTTTGCTTACAGACAGTTCTCCTATGACTACCTGTCTCAGACAAACCTGTTATGTACCCTGCTTCTGCTATATACTAAATGCTCTCCCAAATGTTCTCTGTGTTCCTCTGTGATCCCTGTGACACCGCAGCATAGCGTAACACTTATGTCTCATCCAACCTGTTAGAAGACAGTTCATGGCTTGTTGGTGAATCACCAGGGAAGGCATTGGCCTGGAACAAGACAGTACTGCACGCCGGCAAATAATGTCTTTCTGGAGGACCAAACCAAACACCCCAAGTTCTATTCTATTGAATTTTTGTAAAGCGCCAACTCGCCCGCAGGCCTCCGAGCGCTGACAGAAAGTACAAACATGAAAACATAAAAGAATGCAATAGGAGGCGCGAGATGCAGGCACGGATAGTGTTAGATTTCTCCACCATCAAACAAAATTTTGAGGGCTTTTTTTGAACTGTACCAGCGAGGGGAGTTGCCAGATTGGTTGGGGTAGATTGTGCCAGACTCCTGGACCGCAGGCGTTGAAGCTTAGATCTCCAAAGCTTTTAAGTTTGGTGCAAGGTTGCAGGAGTAAATCCCTGTTAGAGCGCAGTGCCCGTATGCACAGCAGTCTGCTAATACGAGATTGGAGGTAACCAGGAGCATTCCCAGCAAGGCATTTATAGACTTTGCAGGATGCTTTAAAAATAATCCTCTCCTGTATCAGCAACCAGTGCAGTTTTCTGCGGGCGTCCGAGACGTGATCTTGTCGTCTGATGCCACCGATGGCTCCAACGGCCCTGTTCTGAGCAACTTGCAATTTCTTGACATTTGCCTGTGTAGTACTGGCCAGAAGACTGTTGCAATAGTCAAGCCTGGAATTAATTGTTGCTGCGGCTAACAGCGCCCTATTGTATTCTGACAAGTATGCCTAACCTGCCATAGAAGCTGAGTCATATGTGCAGTTGGAGGTCACATAGGAGACATGCTTCTTAAAATCAAGTTGAGGAAACCCGCCACTGACTGCTACACTGTGCGTTTGCAGTCTCAATGCGCACAACAAACGTGTCTGAAAGTCATCCTTTGGTCACCAGGACAGCTCAAACTCCAATAATTAAATGGTCCAAAGCTGTGTATATGTCTCATGCCCTGCACACATTTTACTGTTAGGATGACGATTCTGACAGATGAAATTAGCACCATACCCAGTGTGCATTGCATGCTCATAATCAATGCACATTTAAATTACTAGTACAGATAGGTTTGCTAAATTTGTGGATATTATTATGTTCCCAAAATGCACTTTGTTTTTATGCAAAGCAGCCAGCATGCTATATTCAGGGCACCCAGATTATTCACACCTAGCTCAGCCTCTCGGTCCCGCCCACACCACTTCCAAACCAGCCCCACCAGATCCTCCACACACCCCTTTGCTTGCTACCCCTACCCCAGGCGCAAAGTATGTGGAAGGAGTTTCCCCCAGTACATTTTGTCAATTTTCGTCACTGTGAAACTGTGTGCGCAGTTACCCCAATAAAGCAGCACTGCAGATTAAAAATAAACCCATCAGTAGTTTAAAGAACGAAGGAACCCATTTTACGGGTTTTACTGTGCAAAGTCATGTTAGGGCACAGTCGGGAAGCATGGTGCTTTCTCCTGACCGCAGCTTTTAAGTTAATGATTTACTTTTGGTGGGTGTCTTGGAAAGTGCTTTAGATGGTTGTATACTAATTGACCTTTTCACAATTGACCTCGGGAGAATTGACCTCGGGAGAATTGACCTAATTTAGAAGGTCAATTAGGATATATATGCGGGGGGGGACCACTGCAATCCCCCACCCAATCCCCTTATATTATTTTTAATCCAAAACCAACCCAATAAATATATAATATAACTAAAATAATATAAAGGTCAATTGTGCAGAAGGTCAATTAGGACCACTATAATTAGGTAAATTGTGCAAAAGGTCAATTGTAAAAGGTCAATTTAGGTAATACCCTTTAGACTGCTGTTAAGAACTTAGGGTGGGGAGGAAACTGTGGCAAGAATTAGGGGTGCGGGGTGAAGGGAGGGGAACATCAGAGGAGACAAGATAAGGTTATGTTTTGTTGGTTGCTTGTAGAGCCCTTCAAACCTCTGTCAGGACATCTGAATGATGATAGAAGGAGAAGAATTGGGAGGAGAAATCAGTATCAGAGGAAAAAAGGAACCGATACAACAGAAGGTTATGTTGCCATCATAGTGCTTTACCTGGTCAGGTGGTCTCCTATGTCTTAGAGTAAAGAGAAAGAGCAGGACAAGCAGAGGGAAGGACGCATATCCGCAGGTTGGATGCTTGTATAGATATGTACACCGCTGTCACACTGATTATCTACAGGCAAGAGGCCTGTGAATGTTTAAAACGGCCTCTTTGAAAAGTTAGTGAACATTGAGAGTCACATGCAAATCATTCTCTGAAAACAGATCAAGCTGAGAAGATACTCAAAAAGGGGGGAATAGTGTATGTGTTTTGTTCTGCGATATCTGCTTTAGTCACCAGGAGGGCAGCACTGAGCCACAAAGTGACAGTGCAGCCACACTTCACCACACTGGACATAATATGGGCATGGAGCGGCATTGGGGCAGAACCTACCCATTGTAAATCCAATAAGGGCAGACCTTTGGTATGGAGAGCCACAGGCGTAGAACACGGGAAGAGGGCACCATATTGGGGCAGAACTTAGTACTGTGTGGCAAGGGCTGGAACCTTCACATTTTTCCACCACAGCAAAGTTTGCCCTAGTGCGAAAACAAAATATTATTAGCACTACGGCAAATTTTGCTTTGGTGCAAAAAAAATGCATTGAAAGTATATGTTTTTTGCACTGGAAATTTTTCCCTGGTGCCAACACCGTGCAAACGTGCAAAGTTTCTGTAATCTGGCCCTAGGAGTGTTTAATGGTTTTGCCCAAAGAACTGATTGTTAATGTAAAGGCTGTTTTTCCATTTGTTCTGAAAATAGTGCTGCAAAATGCACCCTTTTTTACAAATATTATAATTGGTTATTTATAACGCGCGTAATACCCAGAGGTTTCTAAGCGCGGACCGGGGATCGAACCCGTGTTGTTCATGTCGAGCACGTTGCCCCTAAGCCATCATCGCGATACTGGAAAACACTGCACTGGAAATAACGGTCTGACATTCACCAGAGTTAGTTTGGGCCTGTTGGCTGCAATCTGGGTTAAACATGTATGCCCCACCACTTAAATTCACCTGCCACACTGGTCTGACGAGATGAGCTAGTTCCACAGTATCCAAAATGGAACAAGGAGGCGCTTGTTCCAGCCTCAGGCGATCAAGTCGACAAATCTATAGGGAAATCCTGGGTTTCCACTTTAAACTCAGGCTGGGCCTGAAATTAGGTTTTTCAGGGTTGCCCTCAGCAGAGAATAAAATCGCTTTTCATGCGCCTAAAATCTGGGCAGCTTGGACAGGTCTGGGCACGATCTTCAGGTTTTTCCGGAAGTAATCCAAGCCATGGCCCGAAAGAGGTCGAATTTTGCTTAAAATATATTTATTTTTAGATTTGCTAAATGTATGCGCAAGAAATGCTCCCAGATGCCTCAGGGTTAGGTGTGCTAGACAAATGCTACATAAATAAATATTTATGTTTAGATTTGTTAAATATTCCAAAGTTTTTAATGGAAAATGAATTTAATTCTTATGTCTAAAAAACGCGAATATTTCAGGTAAAGTAAGCGCGTTTTTACCCTACAGCTAAAGCTGGTTAAATGCAGTGATAGAAGTGAACCAAGAAAGTAGTGTAACTGACTCCGGTTGGAGACAGAGTAAAAAAAGAAGGGAGTAACGTCAAACACATTTTTTCACGGATGCAGTCATGCAGGTTGACAGCCAATTGTGTTGAAACAGATTTCTCTTTAGCTGTAACTGATATCCGTGGCAAAGTGGAGAAGTGTGCTTTAACTTCATAAAGAGCAGTTCTGGAATGGTAAAAATAGTTGCAAAACGTAGTAGAGCTGTTAAAATAGTGGAACGCCGCACCGACCGTTCCCGCAAACTTCGACCACTGGTTAAAATCACACCTTGCCTTATTCTGCACGTTTCTTTAAGATGATGAAACTTCTCCATGAGAAGGGGTCTATCGATGTTAATTACTTTTGGGAATTTTGCAGGCGTTCATTTCTGTAAGACCATGGATTAGTCTTGACGTTCTAGGATACCCTTAGGGTACAAAAAACATGGATGCCTTGCAAAGAGACGGTTACAAGTCAATAGTTTTGGCTTTTGCGTAGGCTTTGAATCAGCGCTCCAAGATACACAACATTGGGCAGCTATTGCCATCAAACGGCCAAATACTGACATCCCTTTCTCTAGTAGGGACACCAAAGCAGCAACATTGCCATCATAAGCAAGCCATTGCCATCAAAACTCTGGGAAATCACACTCTGCTGGCGAGAGCGGCATCCAATGTCCAGGTAAGGCACGCATTCAATCGCCAGGCATCCCAAAGCCGCGCGGAATGTTAAGGCAAGCCTTCAAGCTGCTCTAGACCAATTGCACTATAAGGGCCATACCCGTCTCCCCCATCGCCTCATAGAACATGCAGGTGTACCCTTTTTGCAGTGCACTTCTTTGTGTGTGGGGCAATACACGCAGCACAGAATGCTTCGACTACAGTACTTAGTCATGTCAATGGCCATAGCCCTCTACCGTGACAACATCAGAAATTGGTGGCGCACTCCCAATCCACCAAAACTAAAAAAAAGAAGCCAGAGTTGCAAAGCACTGGACAGTTTCTATTGTAGGCTGCACTGGTTTTCCCCCAAAAAAGAAAAGGGCCGCTCATCAGATCTCTGCCCTCCAGAGATCTGGACCTACCAACCTACGAAATGTAGAGGGTTTGAATTCCAACCCAATAGCCTAGGAATGGATCCCCGAAACACTGAAAGCTCGCCAGTACGGAGAGAATCCAATGTCCGGATTTGGCAACTTTTTTCGCTCGACACCCTACAAAGTATTTACTCCTCTCCCCCTGAATTACGTAATCTGGTGAAATGCCTCTAAGATCTTCAGCCTTCACCACAAAATCAGCGGTAGTGTATAATGCCGAATCGATCTACATTCCACCAGCCTATGCAAACAATATATGAAGAATCGCTCTAGAGTTTAGCCTGAATTTGCTGGAATCAATAGATTACTTAAATTGAAAGAAGAGATGGCGTATAGTCTACTCTAGCTCTTCTCCTACGTCAATAGCCAACCACAAGCCTTTGGTGCTAATCACTCAGGTGCGGTCCAGACACTGCAGCTTTTAGGGGATATGGCCCCAATCTTCCCCATCCAATATGGCCTCGCCCCAATCTTCCCCATCCAATATGGCCTCACCCCAATCTTCCCCATCCAATATGGCCTCGCCCCAATCTTCCCCATCCAATATGGCCTCCTGGGCAGCATCTCTACCAACATGCAGAGTCTTCCACTCCAGATTCCTGATATCACGTAGCCTCGAGAGTTTAGTCCTCTTTGCCAGAACCCCGCATTAGCACCCTACCTTGAAATTCAGAAGCAAGAAACCAAAACTCTTATTTTTGTACCGCGTGACCTAATAAAATTAAAAATTGGACAGGAAAATCATATGCTTGTGTCAAAAGGAAAAGGGTTTATTAAAAGCCGCAAATACAATATCTTTAGTGCATTTGGTTATCTGCATTTGGTTTTAAAAAATGAAAAAAATAGCCACGCCATTTCAGGTAATGAAATGTTGGGAAATTCAACGGTTCTGCGATGTAATTCCACTCTACCCTGAATGTTGTGCTTTGTATCGGTGCTAGACAGATAGTGCCTGGTCTGCAGAGAAAGACTAGCCTTAGGAAGGACTGAGCCTAAGAAACCGGCCAAACTATGAAACTGTGCATGCCTGGTTTATAACAGTGCCAATGAGGAGAGCCCAATTATACCACGTGGGCAGCCGGTGCAAGGAGACCGATCCTGGTTGGAAGACAGGAACTGCTGCATCATTGGAGGAGAGGACCTGCAGAACAGACCGTGCACGGATGCCTCAACCGCACCGTTTCAAAGGGCAGTTGCAAAATTACAGACACAAGGTGACGACAGGGTGCCCCCACCGTCAACCCCCCAGGGACAGGACCAAGTGAACTCTACAGAGGCCTGCCTAGCCCCTGTGTAAAGGAAGCAGTGGGTTCCGGGTACACAAACTAGGGATCAGGACCATCCACCCTTGGGCAGCGGCGAGAGGCCGGAGCACTTACCAATCCAGATCCACAAAGGGGTACTCACGCACACATTTACCATTGACTAGCGCCACCCAATGCCGACTCACATGCGGCCCAGGGCGGGCCAGACATACAAGCGGCAGAGAGTGTATGGGAAGGTGGATTGTGTTTCAAGGAGCTATACATAAAAACAGGCTGCCAAGAAAAGTGCAGCCTCCCGAGGGCAGCCAACCACTTAAGGAATTAAAGTGAAGCAAAAGCATCAGCAAACCAAGCCAACAAAGCTAACCTAGTGGAATAGTCATAGTGATCGTTCCATTCCCACAGCCCCCTTGGCCCACACTGCACCACGCCGTCCCACAAGAGGGTAGGACTCGTGAACTACCAGAGTGTGGGAACAGGATCGAATGTTGTTACACATGCAAGACCCTCACACAAACCACAAGAGAAGTGGCAACATGCAGCAATTATACACACCGGCACCACATTCCTTCCAACACCAGGCAACTACCCACACAGTGGAAACAAGGGTTGGATGCCTTCCAAGTGTACTGCAAAGGTCTCAAGACAGCAATAGGCAAAGAAATGACCAAAAAGAAGGACATTCAAAATATTGCAAAAGCAGGAAGCAACCTTACTATACTGCAATAGCAGGAAGCAACCTTCCTATACTGCTAGGGCAGGAAGCAACCTTCCTATACTGCTAGGGCAGGAAGCAACCTTACTATACTGCTAGGGCAGGAAGCAACCTTATTATACTGCTTGGGCAGGAAGCAACCTTATTATACTGCTAGGGCAGGAAGCAACCTTACTATACTGCTAGGGCAGGAAGCAACCTTACTATACTGCTAGGGCAGGAAGCAACCTTACTATACTGCTAGGGCAGGAAGCAACCTTATTATACTGCTAGGGCAGGAAGCAACCTTACTATACTGCTAGGGCAGGAAGCAACCTTATTATACTGCTAGGGCAGGAAGCAACCTTATTATACTGCTTGGGCAGGACGGAACCGTATTATACTCTGCACTCACCTTTGCACTTGCCACCTGCTGGCTGTTACTTTTACTTATTGCTATTATTCTATTCCCATGTACTGCACCGTCCCTTCCCCCTGCCCCCCGCGCTTTCCTCCTTCCCCCATCCCATACACTTGCGCGATCTGAATGACAACTGGCCTAGTATGATCGTTGTTTGTCCTCCCTTTGTTCCCCCTCCCTTGCCTCGTCGCGCCTTGAAACACTTGTGCATAGGCGCATTATACATGCCACATCATATTGCATCATACTGCTAGGGCAGGACGCAACCTTACTATACTGCTAGGGCAGGACGCAACCTTACTATACTGCTAGGGCAGGAAGCAACCTTACTATACTGCTAGGGCAGGAAGCAACCTTATTATACAGCTAGGAAAGGAAGCATACTTATAATACAGCTAGGACAGGAAGCAACCTTATTATGCAGGGCAGGAAGCAACCTTATTATGCAGGGAAGGAGGCAACCTTATTATGCAGGGCAGGAAGCAACCTTACCTATACTACTAAGGCAGGAATCAACCGTACTATACTGCTCTTTCAATCTTTCTCGTCTTTCACTCCTGATATTAATCACACTCTTTCATCATGTCTTTCTGACATCAAATCCTGGATGGCTTCTCATTTTCTTACTTTAAATGCAGGAAAGACTGAGGTCTTATTCTTTCCTGCTAACACTCTCCCTCCACACCCCCCTCCTTTGTCTATTTCTTTTCCTCCCTCTACCCCATCTATTTCTCCTACTGCACGTAACCTTGGTCTTCACTTCAATTCTAATATTTCCTTTGCCCATCATCTCTCTGTCATATCTCGCTCCCGTCGCCTTCACCTTTATAATATTCATAGAGTCTGTCCCTTCCTCACTGTTCATGCTACGAAACTTCTGGTCTCTTCCCTAATATTTTCTCGCTTATTTTATTGTTCTGTTACGCTCTTTGGCCTTTCCTGCTCACGCTTAGCCCCTCTTAAATCAATATATCACTCTTCTATTCGCCTACTTTGTCTTCTTTCCTATCAGGACTATCGCTTCTTCTCTCGCCTCGCTTGGTTGGCTACCCTTCCATTCTCAACTTAAATTTCACTTTCTTTGTGTAGTTTTTAAATCTCTTTATGGGCTCGTCCCTGGCTATCTTACTTCTCTTCTCTCCTTCTATACTCCTTCCCGCACTCTCCATTCTTCCTGTCTTTTCAGGTTGAATGCCCCCCACGCCCCTGCTCAATCCCGCCTTCGTTCTTTTCAGCTCCTTGCTCCTCTTCATTGGAACATGCTCCCTCTGTCTCTCTGTTCTATTACTTCCTACTCTCTGCTCCATTGTTCCCTGAAATCTCACCTGCTTCACTGTCCTGGATTGCCCGTTACCGGAAGTGTCTGAATGTTGACATGCACTACTGACTTATGTACCGTTTTCTTTTTATGTAAAGTTCTTTGGACAAAGATGCTATGTAAAAGCACAATACAAATACAAATACTGCCAAGGTAGGAAGCAACCTTTTTATACTGCTAGGGCAGGAAGCAACCTTCCTATACTGCTAGGGCAGGACGCAACCTTACTATACTGCTAGGGCAGGAAGCAACCTTCCTATACTGCTAGAGCAGGACGCAACCTTACTATACTGCTTGGGCAGGAAGCAGCCTTACTAAACTACTTGGGCAGGAAGCAGCCTTACTAAACTGCTAGGGCAGAAGCAATCTTATTATACTGCTAGGGCAGGAAGTAACCTTACTAAACTGCTTGTGCAGGAAGCAGCCTTACTAAACTGCTTTGGCAGGAAGCAGCCTTACTAAACTGCTTGGGCAGGAAGCAACCTTACTAAACTGCTTGGGCAGGAAGCAGCCTTACTAAACTGCTTGGGCAAGGAAAGATCGTGGTGGTTGCAAAAAGGTACTTAAACTTGGAGCATAAACAAATTAGGAGCTAGCAGATCCTCACACTCGGAAACTGGAGTGATCACTCTGCTCAGAGCTTGATCAGTCGGATTGCATCCCATTCGCAGATTCAGTGCCCTTGTTATGGGTAGCCTCTAAAATCTGGCACTGGATCTGGGCGGATTGGTGCTGGACAGTCAATGTTCAAATCGCACATGGATTTGCATTCCAAGGACACTTGCAACAATTGCATAATGCAAATGTATGCGGATATCCATGCAAAATCTCTCCAACAGTGATATCAACCCATCAGTACCAAACTATAAAAGGAATGCTAGACTGTAGCATGCCGAAACCTACACCCGATGTGGCCTTCCAAAGCCTGCAATCTCCATTTCACCCATTTCTGCTGCAAAAGGAACACAGTTATCAGAAAAGTAGATTGCGCTGAGAGTTTAGTCATTGGTCATTTGAATAATTCCCCAAAACTGGGGCTACCCTAATTCCTTTATGGCCAGTGTGGGTCTTCACCTGAAAATTACAAACCATGTGAAAGAGGCCAGCCCGGGGGTGGGCTGGCCTATAGGGAACATTGGAGATTTCCCGGTAGGCCTCAGCACCCTGGGCCTCTTGTGTGCCAATTTATTTTATTACAACATTTTCTCATAGGAAAAGGTTTGTGGCTTGCTGACAATGCGTAATATGGGGCAGTTTGAACATTATTTCCAGGACCTCTTTTGGTTCTCAGTCCACTCGTGCAGCTCCCAGGCTCCCATCCAGCTTACCTGGGAGTAAGTCTAAACGCAATCAATGTCCAGGTCAAGGGAAGTCCCCAGGGAAGCTACAGCGAGGAGTCCCACGTTGCACCCACGCTGGCAGGCGTGGGAGTGGAGTGATCTGCACGAGCTGTGGAACACTGGATAAGAGGCATTATCAATGAGACTATCACGGTTATAAAAACGCTGGAGGTCTGAGAGGAATTGCAATAACAAGGGTTATCATTAGCCCATTGTAATAGTACTGCAGGGCCAGGGGACAAGGTTTGCCCCGGTGATTGGGAAACCAGCTGATGGGACGCAGCAGCAGAACACTTCCTCTCTGGTGTGCGCATGCATCTGTTGTGACGCACCATAAAAAAGCTCAGTTGTCGAGATAGAAACTGGACCTGTCGGTTCCTCCAGCCAGGATTCAAACGCCCCAACCTGTTCAAAGCGAAGTCGCCGGGAGGAGACTTGATCATAGAGCAGCAGTGCCCACCACTTGGTGTTCACTTGAGCACTGTCACACTCTCGGTGTCGATGTTCCCGCTGCCCCACCCTTTTTACTGGCCGCTCCCCCTGTTGCACCAGGCAGCTGCGCTGGCCCTTTAAAAAAGGGACAGTGCAACTCTGCCCAAGGATCACGTGGGAAAGGGACACGTGGGGGGGAGGAGGAGGAGAGAGGTTATGGGCAATACACCAGTTTTGCGGAGTATGTATGATGAAGGGGTCACGTTATAAAGTCAACGTTCCTGCTGTGTGTTGTATCCACCTCATTTCCAGGCCTGTGGGTAACAACTGGCGACAACGCTTTCCTGTACCCACAGTGTAACACACAGTGTCGATGCCCGACCTGCATTCAGCAATCCCACTGACCTCCTTGGCAAAAGGCGATCTCAAATGCATCAGTTCTGCCCCTCTAGTGCCCCAGATCCATACCAGAGGGACCTGCAAGAATATGACTTGAACTATCTGGACTATCCTGAGGAGTATGTCAACCTCATGCATGATGATGGCATGGCGGTCAAGGCCCCCGAGAGTCCTTATCAACATAGGAAACAATAACCACAGTTTCCTCATAGATACATGGTCCACCGTCAACGTTATGGGAGAGCAGGAATTCTTGCAAATTGCCAACAAACACACACTCCAAATTCCTGGCGAGAACATTCCAGTGGGGTGCCACCAAACCATTACAATCCAATGGCCAGTTTCACTGCACACTCGTACATAATAAATGAGCTGTAGTTGCCACCATACATGTAGTGCGCAGACCCACCAAAGGACGGTGTCTTCTCAGCTACAAACCATAAACCAGTTGGATCTCATTGACATTCACTACCAGGACTCGGAAGTGGTGCAGACCACTACCCTCCAATACGATCACACCAACGCCATTTGTAGGCGGACAACTGAGCTGCTCTTCAAAGACACCATTAAGCTCCAGTTCCCACAGAGGTTTCAAGGTCTTGGCAAACTCAAAGGTGTTGTCGATAAATTGCACATAGACCACTCTGTCCGGCCAGTCCCCCAGCCCCCGCTGGTGGGGTTCCATCACCTGGCAGCTGTCTCACAAGAACTCAATCAACTCCTTCAGAATTATATCATCGAGAAGACACCACACCATGGATTTCCCTGCTGGTGATTGTCCCTAAAGAAGGGGTGGGGGGGCGCATAAAACACTGCACTGACATGAACGTGGCTAACACCACCATCCAACGTGAGCGACACCCAGGCCCCAAAAGAGGACATGATCGTCCAGCTTAACAAAGTGACCACATTCTCCAAACTCGACCTCAACCAGAGGTATCATCAGTTGGAGTTTCACCCTGGCCCCAGAGTTATCACCACTTTCTCCATGCATGAATGGCTCTTCCGATATAAGCGCCTCAATCGAAATCTCATCTGCTGCTGAGATTTTTCAGGAGGCACCTTAAATTGGGCGAAGTGTAACATCAACAATCATAAACTCAGATTCTTTGGACACGTGTTCTCCGATGCTGGCTTGGCCCCTGATCCCGACATGGTCAGCACGATAGAGAGTCTGCTACCACCCGCACAAGTATCGGATATCCGCTCATTCCTCAGCATGGCTGGATACTGTGCCAGATACCTCCCACATTACACCACACAGACAGAGCCACTCTGATGCCTGTAGCTGAAGGAGGCTGTACGGCTGGACGACGGAATGGCAGAGGGCATATGATGGTGCGGAAAATGCCCTGGTTGAAGCCAGGCGGTTAGCATAATTTAGCAAGTCTGGCATGCAGAGATCACTGTCAATGTGAGCCCGGTGGGGCTAAAGGCCATACTCGCCCAAACCAAAGAGGAACAATGACAACTCAAACACATTGTGGCCTATGCCAGCAGAGCCCTCTCGCCCACAGAGAGGGCTTACTCACAGGCAAAGAAAGAAAGTCTTGCTGGTGTCTGGGCCTGTGAATACTTCCATAATTTCATTATCGGGAAATGTTGGACCTTGGTTACCGTCTATCAGGCTTTGCCATCGCTGATTGGAAAGCCCTGCACGAAAATGATTGGGAATCTGCTTATATACTAGTAACATTATAACATTGTGCACAGGCCGAGAGGAGACCGCGACCCCGGCCCGTGGACTGCATTTTGGGACACCCACACGACCAACGAACAAGCACCAGAAAGAGGGATGTGGAGTACAGATACGTCACGGCAAATGCAATGCCTCCAGCACTCAAGCTTGATGAGGTTGCACAGGAGTCACTAAGAGATACTTCCATGGCAATGGCCATACAGTTGACTAACTGGAACAATTGAAGAGACTAGCAAAGACAATTCCAGTTTCATCTGAGCGCAAGCACGGCCAAGATAGGCAGGCTGCACAAAATTCATACAGAGCTGGCCATCATAGATCAGACAATCTTGCTAAGAGGAGGAAAACTAGTGGTAACCCCATCACTTAGAAGGGCAATCATTCAAACAGTGCATGAAGGCCACAGGGGTGCAGAAAACACAAAGAAAAGACTGCACCACCATGTATGGTTCCCAGCCATGTACACCATGGTCAACGACATGGCACAAAATGATTTACCCTGCCAATGCACTGCCCGAGTGGAGCCGCCATTACCTCTACAGCATACGGAAATACCAGAGAAGCCATGGCATAGGCTGGCAGCCGACATCTGCGGACCAATGGAAACCGCGAAGCATTTATTAGTGCTAATAGATGAATTCTCAAAATTTCCCACCGTCAAGAAAACACAGACTACAACATTCCCGCAAGTGGCGGCTCTCATGAACGAGATACTGGGTGAGTGGGAGTCCCCCACACTATCAAAACCGACAATGGTCACCCCCATTCAATTGACACAATTTTGCATGGTTTGGCAGACACTTGGTGTTCACTCATCAGAAAAATCACGCCACTGTGGCCCCAGGCCAAATGGAATGGCTGGGAAATTCATGTCCTCCTTAAAGAAAACCATACAAAGAGCAGACGTGGAAGGCATGTCCAGTCATCAGGCCCTCTGTAGGATGCTAAGAGAGCATGTCCAGTCATCAGGCCCTCTGTAGGATGCTAAGAGAGCATGTCCAGTCATCAGGCCCTCTGTAGGATGCTAAGAGATTATCGGAACAACAGAAGTAATGATGGACTACCAAGCAAACACCAGGTTGATAACCCTGCCCATAGATCTCAAGGACAAAGACAATGAAATAAAGGAGAAGAACACTGCCAAGAAATAAGCCAGAGAGGAAACTGATCATAGAAAAGGGCCACGGCCAATAGAGTTCAAGCCAGGAGAGGAAGTGCTTGTACAACAAAACGTCATGAGGAAAACCAATCCCTGATATGCTCCTACCCTCAAGGTAGTGGAGGTGAAAGGCCCCATAGTCACAACCAAGAGCAGGGATCAACAATTCATCAAAAATACATCATATTTCAGACATCGCCTGACACCTGAGATAGAAGGGAGACATAGGAAGGAGACCCGCCAAATGACCCGGAGGAGAAGGCAAGGAGTCACAGGTGCAGCAGCAGATTGCCCAAGAAAATCGTACACAGCAGGAGGCGAGGATTATCAGGAAACCGCAACACCCTGTAGAAGAGTGTTGATACGACCCAAGGACACATGTGAGGGGGTGATGTTGCACCAAGCAACTGCGCTAGCCCTGTAAAAGGGACAGCACAACTCTGCCGGAGGGACATATGGGAAGAGGAGCGAGAGGGGTTGTGGGAAATACACCAGTTCTGCAGAGTATGCATGATGAAGGGGTCACGTTGAATAAAGGGTCCAAGTTAAACGTTCTTGACGCGTGTAGTCTGAAACCTCATTTCCAGGCCAGAGGGGTAACAACCCCCGTACTCACCGTCATCCCCCACCCCCAATTCAAACCCCATACCTGGGTCCTTCCTTTCCTCCACTCCTCCCTGCAACAATGTGTTATACAATAGTTCTAGTAAGACTGAAGAAAACACGAAAGAAAAGGCATTTAAATGGCCACCATTGTTGTGTCATTGTCACTCTCAGCATGCACATTCATGCAGCTTCCCCTTCACACTAAAGAACATGCCCAGGTACACACATCCCTTTCATTGCCTGCACACAAGGCTGAGCTTACAGCCATTCATATGCAGATTGTTGTAACGCGATGTTTATTGGCGGCCTGTGAATAGGTTTTACATCCCAAGCAGTCTATCCAAATCAACAAAGAGATGGCTCAGTGCGATGTTACACTGGCTCGACATCTGCAGTGCTCATGTTCCCTCTAGGGGTGAAGTTTAAAACAAAAAAATATTTTTTAGGTCGCATAAAGTAAGGGAACGATGAAGATCACACTGAGGAATTTGTGTCTCTCAGGAGACCGGGAAATAAAGGGTACGGCGTACCCTTACTTTCCGGTG
This sequence comes from Ambystoma mexicanum, assembly GCF_040938575.1. Lineage (NCBI taxonomy): Eukaryota > Metazoa > Chordata > Amphibia > Caudata > Ambystomatidae > Ambystoma > Ambystoma mexicanum. Next base: position 1,038,779,467 of record NC_090941.1, read on the forward strand.
CAATCCTTCTAGTACCCCTCCCTCCAGTAAGATCAAATAGCTCCCACCAACTCCCCCCCCCAGCCCCTCTGGGCAAGTTGCAAGTGGCAGTCAGGGAGATAGACCTGCCCCCTCAATGGAGTTTCAACCTTCTCTCACTCCACCTCAATGCGATGAGCTAGTGTCAGTCCTTCGTATCCACAAGGCCCCAAGTTACATTCACCAGCAACCACAAACATCCAACATCACCCCCACCCTCAGTGAGATCCAACTCCCATGAGATCACCATCTCCGCTCAGTGAGATCATATCCCCAGTCTCAGGACCTGGGTGGCTGTGCAGCCATGCCAGTCAGCATTTCCAAGCCACTGAGGTAGATCCGCCGGACCCAGCGAACTAGAGATAGCAGTTTAAAGAGATCTGGAAAATAGATCTTTTCGGTGGAGCAAATCCGTGAAGGCATTAAATACTGAAAAAGTAGTATGGGTACAGGAAGCGAGATTCGCTGCGTAGAACCCAGCCAAGCTGAACTAAAGGTTTATCAAGTGCTTGGATTCAAGACTCCCACGAGAACACTCCTAGCATTTAATAGAACATTGATGAGCAAGCCGGCCACTAGAACATCGGGGCAGTTTTTTATCACCATCAACTCGACGAGATTGTGTCGGTGAGGAATTTTAGACCCGGCAGTCGAAACTAGTCGGGAGAGAAGGTCAATGAACCATGACAAAATTACTGAAACTCTCCATGGTAAAGGATTGCACGAAAAAAATGAGCAAAAAAACCACAAATCAAGCATCAACTAAGAGATTCTTCGAAGTAGTTATGGAAAAGGAATATTCTGCTTAGCCTGAGATTAGAACCATGTATGAGATAGACAAGCGTAGAAACAACAGCATGTAGATCAGTGGGTTGACTGACTACATCAGTGTAAATACATGGATACAAATATCAGTGAAATGAAAATACTGCTAAAAACACAAATTTATTACGCGTCTTCCAACGCAAAAAATAAACACAGTCGGTGGAATCTCATCCTGCAACGACTGCCAGAATGCAAAAAAGGACACTTAAAAAGTGGCTTAAAGTAATCCTCTTTTGTTGACATATTAGCACAAAATTAGAGGAAAAAGATCTTGAAAGTTGTGCAAGTGTTGTGCCTCCAACGCAGACAAAATGCCAGCATCAACCCTCCTGGCCCATTTACAAATCCTTCTCTCCCCCTTGATCATTCTTTTAAGTTAGATCCAATTACCCTTACATGCGCCCCTTAAATCCCTCCACCCCCCACCAGACTAACCCACCCTCTTGCACCCCTAGCACACATAACAGGGATGCACAGCCCTTTTATAAGTTATAAGGAACGCCCGCCGCCCCTCCCAGAATAACAGAGCTGATGTAATTTGCCAACTGCGAAACATTTCATTTAGACTATCACCCCCCCCCCCAGTGTTGTTTACCCCGCTGACCCATCAATGGCCACTGTGAAATTAAGATGGTGGCAGAGAGAAAGAACAGTGACTGCCATTAAAAGGCTATGTGATGCATGGATGACTCTCTAAAGGAGGTATCAAACGCAATATTTATTGCTTAATATATATGTTGGATAGCCAAAATAGCTAATGAAATTGAGTAATTAGCCAGCAATTATAATTACATACAAAAGGGGTGCGCTTCTAGAAAGATAGGATTGGAATGCATTCAGGCTTTCCACTTCTTCCAGCTGGTTTGTGGGCAAGGCCTTCAGCATCAGCCGCTCTACTCTTCTCCAACACACTCGTTTACACAAGAGGAGAATGGCCCATTTCCCAACTCAAAAAGGGATGCTTTCTCCAGCTCCTTGCCTCCACGCAATGAACCATCTAGCCTCTGGTAAGCACGGTTGTTCCGCCTGGCTTTCTTTTGCTTACCTTTGCAGCTGAAACCCTCTCAGCCTTTCTTGCTTCGCTGCCTGGTCCTCGTCAGCCCCTGGTGAGCTGCTCCTTCTCGTGTCAAGCCTTGCCCCTTGAGTGCTTGGGATTTGGGTAGGGATCCTCTGCCGGACTCTGCCTTGCAGCCCCCCTCCTCTCTTCCCAAGAGCAACTACCTTGTCCTCCTCCTGCAGGCTTCATTTAGCTACCAGTGAGAGGTTAATGTGCTGCAGGTTTGTGGTCAGGGTTGAGCCTGCTCGACCTTGCCTGTCCTCGTTAACAGGACAGCCTGTTGTCAAAATCAGAGAGTCTGTCCTCTGTGTCTTAGCGCGTGGTATCTCAGTACTCTATCCCATCAGTCCCTCTTTTCCTCATCCCAGTGTTTGTTTAAACAAAAAGGGGGGTGGAGGTTGGGCAGTCAGAGTATCGTAAAAGAAATAGGATGGGGTAGGGGAGAATACCATGTGTTGCACCTCACCCCCCCACTCCACGAGGACCCCTCACCCAGGTGATCCTCCCGCAGTGATTCCCAAGAACTGGTTCCAAAAATAAAAATATCAATGGACGTGCCCTGGCCACCTGGGAAAGAAATCCCCGGAGACTAGACAGCGAGACACCCTCTGGTTTCTCACACACCCCTGCCAGTCAACACAGGAGTTCCCGCTACACCTGGGCTGCAAGAAGGAAATCTATCCTACAGTGTATTACCAGAACCCAACAAGATACGTCTTCGCGAGACAACTCCTCCCAAAAGTGATGGTCTGGTCAAGAAACTCCACTATGTGGTTAGAAGAGAGAGGGGAGCTGGGCACTCACCCAATAATCATTGCGGTAGCCTGGGTGGACATAGAACACCCTTCAACCACTCCCCCAGACTCCAATTGGCTACCTCACAGAAGGGATAAATGTCAACACACAAGATATTAAGCGCCTCCAGGGTGGGACATGACAACCCATTACCAAGGTCAGGATCAAGAATGATGAAAATCACTTGCCTCATTTCCTGATTAGCAGGGAAAGTGTGCAGTACCATGCAGTAACATTCTTGGACTTCCAATTCTCTCCCTTTACAAGAAGTTCTTGGATCTAGTTTGATAAGGCCTCCTACAGACCCCAATACACTGAAGCAGGATGTTTTCCACCTTGACCTACAGCGGTTCCACTCCTCCTTGCGGACTTGGGGATGCATCCGTCTCTCCCTGATGCTCAGAACCACACCAAGAACCATGTGACAGAAAAAAAAGGAACTCCATGACCCAATTTTTCCAGAGTCCCAGAATCAAACCGAACATATCCAGTTTAGGTTCGTAAGGAGCCTATTCTAGACACCCTTACTGAGGACCTCAAGTCAGTCTAGTAATGGCAAACTATTATTTAAGCAATATTGCAAGGGCTTTAAGGCGAGCCCAGAGGGCATTACCTGACCAGGTATGCCCCCCCTGCAAGGGTTATATAGCGATTGGTACCCCGGAAAATGTACCAGGGTACCAAAAGTGTATATTTCTGTGAGAAATGGCATGTTACTATTACTTGGAAAACCCAAACTAATTACATATTTGTAAATTAGTTTCAATACATCTACTGGAACCCAAAGGGTTCATTGCTGTGCATTCAATGTCTGTTCGTTGTCTATGTACAATATATAGTTTGAGAAGTTAACCAACCTCATTTTCTGGCTCAAACTTCTTTTCATTCAGGGTAAAACTTACAAAGTGTTTGCATTATAAGTGTATCCTAGTAAAACAGTGAAATATTATAAAGTGATTTATGTGCATTTCTCATTTTAAAAAGTCACAATTTCTCTATCAAACGTTCTTAGAATGCAATAAACGGTATCTGAAATGTCTAATTCAAAACTGAAGCCTCCAAAAGAAGCAAGCGATTTTCTTTTTAAAATAAATTTAAAGTCTGCTTTCTGAGATTGATCAACCTATATTTTTGATAGGACAATACTGACTTGTTCATATGTTGACTATTATTTAGGAGACTACAATTGTATGGTGTGAGCTGAGCCCTTAACAATTTGTGCCAGATTAAAAGAAAATATGTCGCCCAGAGAAGAAAAAGGTAATTCATTAGGAAATGAAACCTAAAAGCGCATGTGTTGGAAAGTGCTCTTTTCATATTATATTTTTAACATGGGTTTAACTCCTACTACAATGGTCGACATCTACGAAAAGCATGGATTACCCTGGTACCATTTCTTAAAGGTCTTTACTAGATTCTAATTAAAAGTTGAAATGCATGATTTGATCAGCAGCTTTCTGAGACCTTCTGCTTGAGGGAACATAGTGTTAAAATGTGAAAATGCCCAGGTGGTGCGAAACATGTGTCGCCTGTTGATAACAGAGGATGAGCCAGATGGACAGGAGGAGATGGAGAACACCTCCATGCTGTGGGATTGGTTATAGAACAATCCCAGGCACTGGTGTGCCGTTCGCACACCCACCACCAGTGCTGGTCTTGTGTCTGTGTGAGAAGGTTAGGAGTTGTTGGATTCGGGGAGCATATATCCATGCCTTCATGACACATCCAAAGTCAGCTTTTAAGACGGCTCAAGATCGCACTTCTGACTGTAACCCCTCATACAAAACATTTTAGTGCATTAGGTCGATGCTTGGAGGTATATACATTATCAAATGCCCAACCACGGTTTACTTTTAAATACTTTAATGTACAAATGTGCGCCAGACAGTTAATCCCATTCTGCTTCTCAGTGTAAAGTTCACATATCAATCACAGGTTTCTCAACCAAAACCTCCCTGGACTAATGAAGTACTCAGATGACCTGCCCAGGCATTAGGGAAACCCTCAAGCCTACTTCAAGCCACCTTGTGGACTGTGTCCTAAATAGGTGGACATGGGCATCTGGAAGGCGACCTGTCCAGCTATGAAAGCCTACCTAAGTCTTCCTGTGAAACCTGACTGCCACTGCCCCCCCCCCCCCAGTGCCTCCGATCTTTAGGCATTCTAAAGATGTGCAGGATCGTGTTTGGTGTGGTATAAAATAGCAAAAGATGAAAGGAGCAGGAGATTTGGCTGGACGGGGTACGAGGGATTAGCAACAATGCACAAAGAAGTTGGTATGCTCCATAGCAAGATGGCATGTGTGGTATGGATGTGCCCTCAGGGATCTTCCCTTAGGGAACGGTAGAAAACGTTGCCTGCAGTAATCCGTTCGCAGATTTAATTTTGACCCAACCCTTAATTTTTTAAGTGGCCTGTAGAGAAAGTAGAGTGTTAGGAAGTAGGTATGTTGGCTCAGTGATGATCATAGAGGTGACCAGAGGTGGGCAGCGTTGGTGCAGGCAGGCGCGATTGTGTGCAGGGAGGTGTGGGCATCTGGGCTGCATGGTACTAGTCTAGTTGGGGTTTTTCTTTACCAGTTTCAGTGGGTGACCTTATTAGACAAGGCTACAGACGTCCAAGCAAGGAAGGGTGCCGGCTACTGTCACATCAATATGGTCAGAGAAGTTAATTATATTTTTATGTATTTGGATGTGCTTTGGCCAAAGTGCTCAATAATTTAAAATAAACAGTACATTAAAGCTTGGTACAATGCAGTTGGATTTATTCAGCGGGAAATGGGAGGTAGATGGCACAATCATTTGTCCGAGTGGTTGGAAAAGAAGGAGAGTTTTCACATACGCTTGGAAAATGAATACCCAGTGCTTGGGTGCGAGCAAAGCAAAAGAACAGAAATGGGAGGCGGCACGGGGGGGGGGGTTAGGGACAGAGGAGGAGCTGCTTCTGAGAGCGTAAGGAGCAGGGGGGTAAGGGAGTAAAGGGATATTAAGGAGGAGATAGGGAGGGGCAAGACAATGGATGAATTTATAGACAACTGAGAGAAAATGAAAGAAGGATGCAGGAATCAAAAGGGAGAAGAGATATAGATAGATAGAGAGGGAGCAACGGGGGAAGGAGAAGACGGATATAGATAGAGTGTAAACGAGGAGCAATGAGAGAAGCAGGAAGATCAAGGAGGAGGGCCAAGCAATTGTCAATGAGGAAGAAGAACAGAGACGTGATCAGAGGCTTATTAGTGTGGAAAGAGAATAAGGGCGGGAGTGACGGATGTTGAATAGAACAAAATTGTCAGGAGTGGGTGCGGGAATGGAAGTAGCAGGGAAAAAAGTTGAACTCAGTTTTGTAGGGTTTGAGGTAGAGGAAGTTGGAGGGCATCCAGAGTTGGAAGGCAGAGACAGACTGTAGAGTGGAGTGAGTCAGAAAAGGAGGAAAAAGAGACCATAGTTGGAGTGTCATCGGTGTAGAGATGATAGGAAAGATTGTAAGAGAATAGGAGACTAAAGAGGGGGATTGTGGAAAGGGATAAGAGAAGGGAACCCAAAACGGAGCCTTGGGGAATGCCCTAGAGGAAAGGAAATAGGGAAGACGCACTACCAAACCAGGTGACAGTAAAAGCGGTTGGAGAGACAGGAATGTAACCATTTGAGAACAGAACCAGAAAAACCGAGGGAGACGAGGGTGGAAAGGAGAACAGAGTGATCAACAGTGCTAAAGGCAGCTAAAAGATCGAGAAGAAGAGAGCAACGAGCAGAGTGGAGAGCATTAGACACATGCAGACGAGCAGTCTCAGTAGAACGCGAGGAGTGGCAACTGCATTGGAGGGGAGGAAGAAGAGAATGAAGAATACGCTAGGAAGAGACCTGGTACTAAGTGGCACTCTCGTCTCTCAGACTGGGCTGAAACCCTTGGTGGAATATTTTCCCATAACGAATAGTCAACCATGCACAGCTCTATATACAAAATTCATAGAAGTCTTGAATACCCGTATAAATGTAAGCAATTAACATTGCAAGCTAGTTGGGACATCACTCCTGACCTGCCATGAGAAAAAGACATCGCTGCTGCTCTGTAATCAGCTATTAATGTTGGATAACGACATCACAATGTCTTTCTTGTAAAATTGCTTTCTGTGACACTTTACAGCCATTTAGGGAACAGTTCATAGCATCTGATTATTTTGTGCGTTGCTGGAGTTAAACAAAAAACTATCATGATATCACATATTCTAAAGCACAAAACGTTTTTAGATGCGATTTATACATACACTCTAGAAGGTCCATATCAGTGCTTTTTTTATCCCAACATTCTCTATTGATCAAGGGGCCAGCTAATAAATAATAATCTTTTATTGGGATTTAGTTCATTTTGAACTTTACACAAAAGAAAGAAATGAAAATAAAGTAAAATAGGAATAGGATAAAACATATACATCAACAACACAATATAAGCGACAAGCAGCCTTAATTAAATAGAGTTGGTCGACGTGATTAAGTAATTAGGTGAATGGACTACAGTACTACATAGGAACAAAAGACAACCAATAGAGCGAACAGTGGAGTAAACAACAGCAACATAATTAAATATTCAGGTTAGACCTCGTACTCGAAGTTCATAAAATCTTAAAATCAGACAAAATTCTTTCATACAATTAATTCGAGACCTTCTTGAGCTCGGTGTCACCATTCTGCGAGTATAATTCAGACCAGTTTCCGGTCAGGAATGTATGTTTTGCTACTTTCCCAACTGCCCAGTCTGTCGAGCACAGATACTCGCAGATCGGGTCTATACATCGTCTGGCTAGAGTTTCCTCTAGCAACGGCAGCGATCTCAATGAAGTGCTGTCACGACCATGCAACCCTGTTATTAGGAACTTGCGGCGCCTTATTTGGTGGGAGTCACTTTGGCAGGCGACTGTGATGGCAATAGGTTCTTCGCCTGTAGCCAGACCCGATATAAGGCAATCTGTGCTGAGATGGTGCCACATTTAGACAGTAATCCCAAAAGGATTCCGATAGGATTGCCTCGTACCTGTGGACGCGACTGCCGAAGTTCCACATATGTAAAGGGCCCAATTTCACACATTGGGTCAGCACATGCCTGACTGTTTCGGTTTTATCAGACAACGAACCGATACAGCAATACCAGTGCTCAGCGGCTAGGCCCATGTGTGCTCCTAGCACAGACAATGCAGGAAGTTGGATAGTGCGAAGCTATAGCAAAAATTGGCTAACGGCAGGATCTGGGCACAGTAACGGGTATGGCTGGGTCTTCATGTAGCTGTGCACCACATGAGACACAGCCTCGTCTCCCTTTCACTTCGAGAGATGGTCGTAGTTATTCGTCCCACTTATTGAATTTCCTCTCGAAAGGCTTTTTCAACTGTATGTAAGGAGCGCCTCTGCTGAATTCTGGGATCTAGTTAATGTCAGTAAAAATAGCTTTGTGCAGTGCCTTGTAGTTGGAAGCCCTGAAAACAGCTTCTGTATCCATAGCTCTAGCCCAGGGCTGACAATTCACAGGCAGCGCCAGATCGCGATTTTAGATACAGGCAGCCTCTAGCACGGAGTGCCATTCCCCTCCGTGAGGCTAACCCTAATTCGAGGCATAGATATACCATGGAATACGAGGAGCCCAGGCCCAGATCCGAGCGCCAGAAAGATCCCTCTAGTTTGCTTAGCCAGGAGTAGTCCTGCATAGCAAGAGCCTCAAGGCCATAGAGTATTGCAAGTACAAATCACTGCCTATACAACATGATGGACACCAGTTCTAGTATATCCGGCACGGCTTTTAGCGAACTTGCAGGCTTTGAAAGTCAATGGTTTTGCTTGCCGGCTTTTGCTGATCATGTGTCTGTAGTCAGCAATACTGTTTGTCCTTCAGTCCAAGTAAGGGTAGGAGTGTAGATAATCGATGGTTCCACGCAAGGTATCCATCCTTGTCCTGTTGACCTTTTTCCGCGGCACCAACATTATGCTGCTCTTATCTAAATGTATGGTCACACTGTGTTGATGAGCATAGACTGCAAGTTCGTTTTGTTCTTCGTGCCGGTATAAGTCTAGTCGAACAGCATAAAGTTGTCAGCATTAGTCAGTAGGTTGATCACCTATCTTGGGGGGCCGTTTGTTTGCCAAACAATCAAGGAAGAAGGTCACTAGGTATAGGTTAAACAGGGGCGCCACTATGCACCCCTGTTTAACACCCATGTTTCTGGAAATAGGTATGGTAACCCTTCCCTCTTTGTCCAGCCTCACTCTAGTGCTGTTGTCACTATGCAAGAGAGCCAGGATATGGACGAGCCAGTCCGGACATTCCAATTTCCTAAGCTTGGTCCACAGTGTATCCCTGTTCACCTGATCAAAAGCACTTCGGAAATCCACAGAGGCAATATACAGTGTGGTATCCGTCCTGCTACGGGTGGTCTGTATCAGGAGTCCAAGGCTCTGATGTTGTGAGCGGTGCCGGAGCCAGGTCGAAAGCCGGTCTGTGCAGGATGGAGTATGTTATCAGCAGATGCCCAGTTCTGTAGCTCTTTTAATACTAAGGATGCAAAGTTTTTACCTGCGACATCCAACATGGACAGCAGCCTGTCGTTATAAGCGTTAGACTGGTCCCCTTTTTTGTGGGCTGGTATAAGAATGGACTGTTGCCATGAGGCCAGTATTGTACGTTCTCTACCAACTCATGAGAATAAGGTAAGCGGTACCTGTGACCAGTTAACAGGGTCCTTTTTTTAATACATTTGTCAAGCCGTTTAGGCCTGGTGCTTTCGCGGCATTACGTTTTGTAATGCCTCTGTCAGTATCTTCTGGCTCATCGACAGTAACTAGGGCACCTCTTTGCAAACAGACCAAGCAGGAATTTCAGGGTTAACACATTTTAGAGGTGATATAGCTGTTCCATTCGGCTCCAGATATGTGGTTTAAGAGCTTATCTAATTTTTCCCCCCTTGTGATTTCCAAGATCTGCCATATTTTGCCACCATCTCGAGTTGTTAATACTTGAACAAAATGTTGCCAACTGAGTTGACAACTGGTGGTGTTTTAACCAGGTACAGTATTCCCCTTTGATGATTTTAATTGCGCTTTGCGCCAGGAGCGAAGGGCCATGCAGCTTCGCCTGCCCCGTTAGAGCTCTAATTGCCTTGCACATCTTACACTTGCTGTCACAGATCTTTTTATCAAAGGGTTTACCCAACCTGGTTTTACTGGCTAGAGTTGGTTTACTATGACACGCAGCGATGGAATGTGCCAGTTGATAAAGACAATCTTCAATAGCTTCAGCATTTTTGCCTTGGCGACTTCTCAAGTCAAAACACACCTGGGGGAAGGCAAAGGTGCATCATTTTGGGATTTTGCTCTGATTCCAACTGACACGGTTTCCTGCATGGTTGGACCTCAAGTCTCCACACATATGAGCCTCTGTATAGCCACCATCTGTTTTGAGGTCCAAGGAAAGCGTTCCATGGTCACTGTATTCATTAGAGGCTGTCAGAGTACTCGTTCCAGCAGACGGTTGTTGCCGGCAAAATAGTCCAAAGTGGCCAATGGACAGGTAGAACTGCTAGGGCAATCCTGTTTGGCCATTTAATATGGTCAGACTCAATTCCTTAAGGTAACCTAGCCACTGCATACCCCCGATGTTGGATGTTAGGTGCAGCATATTACAATATACAACAACAGTTTATACACCAACTCTCATCATAGAGTTCCAATTTTGGTTGGGTGATAATTGTATGTATATATGTGCTCTGTAAAGCGCTTTGGATTAAGGCGCTATATAAATTACACATCAATATCATTATCCCCATCTACACATCTTGCGTTCCAAAAACCACAGACAATAACAGGGTTAGTAGCAGCTGTGTCACCCCACTACAGTAAGATCGGATCTAAGTTATCAAACGTAATCTCTGAGGTGTTGGTACCATGGGGATGAGGGGGTCAAAAAAATTCACAATTAACATACCCTGCTGTTCCTCTCCCTCGTTATTAACAGACACTTCCACTGCCAAGATGTTACCAGCAGGGCGGCCTGCATAAAACAGTTTAGGTTTAACATTTCTTGTACCGAGCAACAGTCCACCTGTCGGGCGACCAACGCTCCCCTTAATAGCCTCTATTTGGAATATTACATATCCATCCATTCTGATGTTAAATGTAACCCATGTATCCAGAAGAACAAATATTTCACAGGCTGTAAGCAGGTTGCGTGAGCCACCCGGGGGGGGGGGGGGATTAGGGGGAGTCAATGGTTTAAGCCCCTCATGTTCCAGCTTAGAACAATACAATGTCACTGGGTCCTTCTCTGTCTCGGGATCAGTCGCTTGAGCCATTCCCACCCCTGAACATCATCAATCTTTACTCCCACATCAAGCTTGTTGTTTAGGTTAGGTGCTCTGCTGTCAGCTTGCGATTGTTTGCATTGAGTGCAACACAGGATCCTCTCCTCCTTCTTTGGTTTCATGTCCAAAATAAATCCCAGATGCACCATCAAGGCCCGATGCGGTCGGATCAATGAGGTCGTCTCCGGGAGACAGCAGTGGATCTGCGTTACCTTCCCTGGTTGGAAACAGAGCGGTTCAATACAATCGAAGTCTCCCAAGTTCAAGATCCTCAGGGATGCGACCTTGTTGAACAGTACCACTAGAACAAAGCGGTCCAGGTGACGGGACCCTTTTACTTTGTGTTCCTGAGCGTTCGTGAGTTTTTTAGGGTTCAGGTCCACTGATTTCATGCTTCTTGGACTTGGTCGACACTACTTCGGGGAGTACCGTGGTGTGGATAGTAACATCTTCATTGGAGACAGTCTTATTCCCCGACGTTTGTTATTACCACTGCTCGATGCAGCTTGCTTCTTTGTAGGGGTAATTTATTTTTGAAAATCCTCACCTACAAGTCTGCTGGTTAGAGTTCCCACGGTCTGTGCAGATCTCTTTCGGGGGCTGCTCTTTTCCGCTCCTTCTTTGACTTCAGATTAATGTCCGTCTGACAGTGTTGATTGGCTGTTTATCCAGTGAGGCTATCTGAGAGGGTCTGATCTTAGTGCGTTTGAAAGCCTTTGCCTGGAGTCTTTTGGACAATCTTATTTGTTTCCTTGAAGGGGAATGTATGGGAGAATTCATATCTACGGCATCATTGTTTAGTGGATCTGTGTTAATGATCTGAACCTCAGAGGTTTGCAGGGATGGTAGTGGAGGTCGCGTTAAAGTCGATGGGATATTTCTGAGATCAATCAGTGGAGGGAGGTAGCGGGCGGTGGTCAGCAGCGCTTCGAGTGGTCATCAGCTGGTGTAATTGGGAGATGGAGATCCCTTGCTTTTTTATGTCCTCATGAATTGTCCCACAAAGTTTCAGAAGGATCTTCACGGCAAATTGTAATACTCCGTTACTCTGTAAGCTGCCGGAAGTCTCATGCATGTTGTAAATGTCTGCGAGGTAAGATGCAGGGTGTTAGTTTCCTGTTTCGTAGTGCAAGTTAGGGCTCACGGACAGTCTCTGGTTAGCTGGCAGACTTGGATGGTTAGGGGGGTGGGGTGGCAATGTACCAACCTCACCCTCTGCAATCTCCTCAACAAGTTCTTGGCATCTTTCCCCATTCGCCCCCTCCGCAGACAGTGCCGCAGGTGGCACGACAGCTCTGCTTTCAGGAGCATTAGGGACGAACGAGGAGCAACCCTGTAGGGCATAGCACATAGTGAGTCATTATCAACAATGTGTAAAGAGCTGCTCATAATCCTCTTCTGAGGACTTATAACCTCTGCCACTGTTGTCAGTTGGGCTGGTAATGAATTTGTTTTTTTGCTGGGAAGCAAGTCTCCACTATTCCCCTACAGCTGTCCAAAGCCCCTGTGGTAAAAGCTGCACGCCCTCTCTCATCGTCACTTACATATTCACTCGCTGCGGCAGATTTATGGGAGCGTAAGCCGTAAGGTATTTTTTTTAATACAGCTTGGCAGAGCCTTGGAACAGCTCTGCAATTTGCTGTGCATCTCAGTGAGATTCATAGTAGGTAAGAGGTGGGGGCAGGAAGAGCCAAAAGAATGTGGGAGGGGAAAATAGTTTAGATTAGTGCTGTCGGGGGATTGTAGCACAATGAGGTACAACTGCAATAGTGGCCTGGAGGTCCAGCGGGTAAGAATTAAGCAATGTCTCCGTAAGGCTCACCTTCGTTAGGGATAGAAGTCCACTTTAGGGTTGAAATCCAATGGTTGCCACGCCTTCTACAAGGTTAGCTGCCAGCAGCCAAGGTTGGGTCTGCAAACCCGCGAACCAAGTACAACACTGCGCAACGCTCCTGCCTCACTCTGCGTTGCTCCGCGCGTGGGCAGGGTTTTTAAGTGCTGGTTTCCTCTGATGCGAAAACAGTAAAGAGGGTAGAAGGACTCTGCTAGCTCAGTCTGTAGTCACAGGGTCCAACGCAGCACACCATTCCTGCCTCACTCCACAGATGATCGTCTGTGGCCATGTACCATTGGGAATAAAATATCCTCTACCAAACTTAAAAATATCGCGAGTCGTCTGCAATCTCGTTCCTCCCTTTGGTTAAGGAATCGCAGTACCTTGAAATATCCTTATAACGTACGGTATGGGGTACTTTATCCCACATATTACATGCAAGCTTGTATACAGAATAAGGGCTTCCATGGATTAGAAGACATGTATATACATCAGTTCTAGTATTTCCACTTTATTATTGATAACCTTATGTCAGATTTACCCATTAGGTAGTCAAAGAGAATATATATATATATAATCCCAACAGAAAAGGAAACGGGAGAACAGACCTTTACACACATCAGAGACAACTGAAGCCTTCACACCTGCACGTAAATCATGTATCTACCACCGATTTGGGCTTCTATCCGGACTTCCACGTGGGAGTGGGAGGGCCTTACAATGATTTCCAGTGTAATAAAGGACACATGGATATGCCCTTTAGGGGTTAAGATTAATGAGGCCAAAGCAGAGAACACAAAACAATACAGAAATCCACATTCCTCGCACAGACTGCCCATGCCCCGTAAGGAGCAAAGGCTGTTCTCCAAACTGGCCATCTTTGGAGCGCTCGCGGTCCTCCATGAGCCAATGGGAGGGGATGCGAGAGCGCGGGTGGGAGAGAGCCAGCAAGAGAGCCTTAAAGGATAGTTCCGGGACTTTTTTTTTATTGTCCCTATGGGTCGGCCATGTGTTTGTAAGCATAAATCGGTAGATCGTAGGAAACTTTCCTATGGACCTTACCCGACTTTTCGCCCATTATCGCACTCGAAATCAGCCTCCATTTTGTGATAATCCTATCATTCCGCCGCATCGACCTGGCTCACCTGCCTTTGCGGCACTAAATCAAATCCCCCGCCCCTGAAACAGACTTTATCAAAACATTCATATTCCCCGCCTCTATCCGTGACGTGACTGAGCTGCGTAGGCAAACGCGCCCAGGCGTCTTCTACGCGACTCCACACAGACCCCGGAAATCAACACAGATCAGCTCACAATACAGCGCACCACAATTCGGAATATGAAACTGTACTTTGAAATCAAACCGCAAGATTGTAAATGTGGTAAAGTACATTTATTTGACATCAAATGTTTAGAGAATATTCAGCGATTTGCATTTTTATTTGCTCATGTTCCAAAAAGTTCGTATTGAGGAACGCGATGGTCCTTTGCTGTACACAGGGTCTTAGAGCATCTCACAATACAGCGCCACAATTCGGAATGTGAAACCGTGGTTTAAAAGCAAACGGCAAGATTGTACATTTGGCAAAGTACGTTTATTGGACATCAAATGTTCTTTGCTCTCGATCCAAATTAGTTCGTCTTGAGGGAAGCGATGTTCGTGTGCAGTACACAGGGTGTTGGTTTACGATAAAAATAAGCTCTTCGGTCGCACTGATAATCGCATGGCTGTTCCAACAACGAGGCACTAGGCCACCACAACGGTAGGTATGTTGCATCTAACCGTTAGTACCGCGTAAGGGCATATTGTACTTGGCGATCGTCCCATAAAATGGTCAGGGTGGTAACGTTGTTCACGCGGAGAAGCAACTGGCGGCTGTAGAAGCCGTCCGCCGGTGTCCGGTACTCGTGACACAGACAGTAGTGAATGATGTACCTAAAAACATAAAAAATGAAATTAGTCTCACCATCAGATCCTTATTAAAATCATAGCGAGGACAGCGCTACTGGGTGTACACAAGTGTTTAAAGGCGTGGCGAGGCAGGGAGGGGGGGGAGTGGAGTACAAGGTAAGTAGCATAAAATAATAAATAAATAGGGCCAGCTGGTGGCAAGTGCAAGGTAAGTGCAGAACAAGTGCTGGGAAGGGGGGGCTGTAGGATACTGAGACAGTCCCCCAGTGCAGGGGTTGACAGGGAGGCAGTGCAGGTGGAGAGTGGAAGGGCCCAGGACCGAGGTCGCAGACAGTGGACCAGTTGTAGCAGGGGAGAGGGAGAGAGAAAGCAGAAGCAAAGAGGAAGGTTTTGAGGTGCTTCAGTAAAAGCAGATGTTTCTCCTCAAGATAGTGCGCGGTAGAAAACAATATGCCACATAGAACGAACAAGTACAACTGAACCCGTCTTTAAAGCCACTGTATAGTAATGAAATTGCGGTATAAACTCATCAAAAGTTACTTACATTATATTTGCATTTTCCATTGTGTCTCTGTGTAGGGCAGACCCGAAACACCACTCTTTCTTTGCCGACGTTACTTCTTCTAATGAACGTGGCTCATCGTTTCGTTTCTGAATTTTTATTCATTATCTTTTCTTAGTCTTTCAGGATGGTCCCGGCCTGTCAAGGTCAAATCACAATAGAACCTTATATTGGGTCGTGGGCCGTTCCGCCACCCGAGCAAAACATCAAAGCAGCTGACCTTCACTTTGAGCGAGCACACATTTCTAGTTAGCTCCAGTTAGTGTAAGGGCATCTTGTCTGCGCGCCTTTTTTTTTATTGTCCCTATGGGTCGGCCATGTGTTTGTAATACGGAAACATTCTATAATTTTTGTAAAAATGATTTATATTACTGTTTGGTTTAATTGCAATGGGCCTGCAACATGAGGAGACTCGAGAGAACAGACAATCAAATTACAATCATTTAAACCGTGATGTGTATTTCTCAATGAGCTCTGCTTTAGGTGGACATGGAACAGAGGCAATGTTGGGTGGCAATGCAGTTGTCCCCTGCATAGGTTCGTTCACCACTCCATGTATGTGCCTATCGAGGACATCTACGATAAGTCTCTCAATAAACTCATATTGCATATCCTCAAACACTGGTTTGATCACCCATTGTTTACTTCTTTTAGTGAAGGCCTTATTGTAGCGAAGCGTCCCTAAAGTTCCGGTCGTCCTACTTTGTTGACGGCCAACATTATGGTTATGTGCCAAGACCGCTAGAAGAGTCCGATTTATCATGCCTTCCATGCCAAAATGCAATCTTTTGGGCCTGTACTTTAGGCACATATTGTGGAACACCTCCAAATCTCCTGTGTGGCAGAATTCCGTGAGTCCCCTCAAATCTCTTGTTATAGTTTTATCAAATACAATCTTTTCAATGGCCTTGTGAGTGGGTGATGAAGGAATCAACCACTTCTTCTTCCGTGCCTCCTCTGTGGACAAATGGCCATGTTCACATTTGTGGAAATGCTCATTTGTCGACCATCGATGTACGTTGCTACAGTGCAACATTACTGACCGCCATTTTTCCAGTAGAATTTCCAACGACCCTTCACATGTTTTTGAGCTCCACCAAAGATGGTTGCTGATTGACTTGGACCACTGTGAAATACCTTGCATATCTTTTTTTTTTCCTGCAGCCGACAATTTTTTATTGATTGTTTTTGCAAGATGCCATACGTCAAATTGGTGATTTATATTTTTGTACTCTTCTCTCATTGTCTTGGCAATTGAAACGTGTCTGTCCGTGGCTATCAGGTCGATCACCATTCCCCGCGATTGTAGTTCTTGCAATGATGCTACAAAGCCAACTTTCTCCATGGCCACTGAGGATGTACTTTGTGACACCTGCACGACCACCGAACTCACAATTTTCTTACTTTCCATGTCCTGAAAGTGGTAGGTGCAGTACTTGGCTGAAAATCCTGGGCTGTCGCACTGTCCATCACCGGCTAGCCTGAAGCGTTTGCCCGCGAATGTACTTTCCATTGACATTTTTTCCATTCTCCAAGCTTCGCTGATGGCTGGAAATAGATAATCGGTTTGGTATTTGTAGAACTGACTTTTCGCAATGAAATGGATTCCCACAAACTGAAAGAAATACTGTAACTTTTTAAAACTTGAACCACTAAAAAGTGCGGCCGCTGCACAAAGTAGATTGCCTGCTGGCAGTTGCCCCAGCATGGGTTGTGCAGACCATGCGAACGGATGATATTGTGTACAGGTGGCATGTATTTTAAGGTTAGTGCCTCGAATTGCACGAGTCACATTAATCAATGGCTCCCCACATACTTCCCCACCAACCCAATGCCCACATTTCATCATCATAATAATATCCATCAAACAGCTATCGAATACAATGAATTTGGCCTCTTTCCTTATACTGTCACTCTGCATCCCAGCTGGTTCGGCCTGTAACGTTGAGGACATGTCACTCGCATGAAAGGTACAATCTCTGATATCGTCTTCCGCTATGCTGAGTGATATTGATGGTGTTTCATTGTCGTCCACTTCATTCTCTTCCATTGCAACATCTGTTCCTTGTCCGGAGATGGGAGAAAAAAACAATGTCTTCAACTTTCGCGCGCTCTTATTTTTTGCGGGTGTGGATTCTGTGAATTGATCTCCGACTGCATCCAAACTACCAGGAGGACATTCACTATCAATGGCTGGTGGTGGTATAGCTCCGTTGTCAATCACTTCATATTCTTCCCATTGGCACGATGCATCTCCAGTCTCAAGTCCCTGCCAAAAGGTTTGACAAGCAACATCTCTCGTTCGCTTCACTGTCTGTGTAGATCTAGTTCTTACACCCACTCGCAACTAGAGGACAGATTAGAAAAGGGATGTTCAGTTTAAACACAACTTACAGTATTGAACTATTGACAGTGAAAGACAACATAATATAGTGAACAGGACACTAACCTTCTTTTGCTTTCTTTTCTTTGAAACTTTCTTTCCTCGAACTTCAACATCTGGACGCTGTTGCTCCGACTCGTGTGTGCATGTCTCCACTTCCTCTCGCGCTGCAACGACTATATTTTCATGATAAGCACATCCATCACTCACTGAGGCTCCATCGACTCCCTGAAACATAGAACTTTCATTAGTATGTATAATAATATTGAAAACACAAAATGTACTTGGGGACCAATACCCATACGTACATCTCAATAGCAAAACACGAATGAACGCATTGTGTAGAACATTCAAACGACAATAGTTCACGCATTGTTGATCTAGTTAGATTGAACTGTCAAGATCCATACCTCGGGCTCCGCATAGACTTCCATTGATGATATTATTGAAGATGACGCTTCAGCAACTCCCTGAAACACAGTAATTGCATTAGTATGGTTTTCTATTTTGTTTAAAAGAACATAAACTTTCTGCAGGCGTCAACGGCTCATCTAAATAGACCTGCACAAATGATCAGTTGTCTAAAATAAATAATGGATATCTAAATATGATTCGATTTGCTCCATCGTTGGAAGTGTCACCACCCAGAGATCTGCATCAACTACTAGGGGTGATGTTCTTGTTGAAGAAGCTCCGTCAGCTCCCTGAAACATAGTACTTGCGTTAATAAAGAAGGAAGTATAGCGGATGTAATCACGTCATTTGATCTCGCATGATTGATCTGTCAGTATCCATACCTCGAAATGCATAAGAACATCAAGGGACGCTGTAACTGCGGTGCACACTTCTGCAAGCTGTTGCGCCGACCGGTAACTGCATGCTCCCCCTTCTTCTTGGACTAATGCTCCATCGACTCCCAGAAACATAGGACTTTCATTAGTAATGAAAACACTATTGAAAAAAGAAGACACATAAGAGGGCGACGACAGAAGGACTTACCAATGGCTAAAAACGAAAGAAACATTGTGTGTAACAATCACGCTACAAGAATGCAAGATCTGATGATCTCCATCGATGGAACTGTCCGGAAACGTACCTCGAGCATCTGAGTGACATCTACGGTTGTCGTCAATGCGTTGGACTCCTCAGCATCTCCCTGAAAGACAGTACTTGCATTATTTTGGATAACAATAATTATAACTGAAAACAAAGACTAGAGGACGAGTACTGTGGTGTACCATTAGGTAAAATGATTACACGATCAATTAAAACTATTGATTTACATGCCTAAAACAAGTCAGTGTCAGAATAGCTAAGTAAGATTACCCGATAGGCGCTTGAAGTGGCTGATGACTGCAATAACGACACGGATGGAGAATCTTCCGCCTTCATATTGAGTGGATACATAAATGGGGAAATTATTGTTAGCTAATGCTACACACTACCGCAAGGCCGAGAGACAAATACGTAAACTTGACTCACCAGTGGAGGGATGTGGACGAATAGAGTGGGAATAGCGGTTGAGAGCAATTTTCGCCTCGCTCGCGGTGTTTTCTTCTTTATTAGCAATGATGTGGAGTACATGTCTGGGCTAAAGTGCCTGCTGCAGATGCGGTATCGATCACCCCTCTTGTCCGCAAAGACTTCAAGGACTCTACTTTCTAGCTCAGAGGCTGGATATCCGCAATATCGGACCCATTCTCTTATCTGATCTATTGTCTTAGGGAAAACATGCATTATAGTATCTTCAGATTTGTTATGGGTCTTCGAAGGGCAACCGCCAATGGAACAGGCAGGCATTATGGAAAGTTCTGAAAAGTAAAGATCAACAATTCTCTATGAATACCAATGTGTTAAAACATTAAATGACACATAAAAGGTTCAATGCAAGGTCCGTTTTGGTTCTTGGAACTATACACGTTATTCACATGCGGTTAAGTATTTCAATAACTTTCAAAAAATAGAAAAAGTAATTTGACTAAACTCAGAACATGTGACTAGTTCCTTGCATGTACTGTCGTGAACGAAAAGAAAACATGGATGCAATTTGATGACTACTAGCAAATAGATATAAATTAAAAAATTGGACGCAAAATGATTATGGTACATGGACTTACCTTGACGAACAAACAGTTAGATGCAGGGATCAGAGTAGTTTCTTGTCGTAGAACAGGGAGCAGTTCACAGGTTGCAAACTGACGAGTTTGCTCAAAGTGGTCACGGAAGTTCACAGAGACGAAGAGCAGATAACCAGCACCTTCACGGGTTGACTAGCAAAGCGCAAAGAAGTTCTCATTAGAAATATGAAGTGGGTTATAAAGAATTCGAAACAGGGGTGTGTTTGTGAATGAATGACGTGTATATGTCGTGGCATTATGCGGTCTGCAGGGGGCCGTCCAGCGTGAGGGGGGATGCTTGGCAGGAGACACGGGGTCTGGAGGTAGACATGGGAACAACAAACCCATGCTCTATAGACCACTTTGAAGTGTACATGGTCTTTGGCACCTCTTGGCCTTTATCGCTCCCTGACAGCTCCACTTGCCAGCACAAGTACCCCGGTGCGAACTGCCTTTGATAGGGCGGGGGGGTGGATCGGGGCGTTGGTCGTGCAGACAAGACACAGGAAGACTCGTGAATGGAGACACACTTATGTGGATTGCAGGGGGCCGTCCAGCGTGAGGGGGGATGCTTGGCAGGAGACACGGGGTCTGGAGGTAGACATGGGAACAACAACCCATGCTCTATAGACCACTTTGAAGTGTACATGGTCTTTGGCACCTCTTGGCCTTTATCGCTCCCTGACAGCTCCACTTGCCAGCACAAGTACCCCGGTGCGAACTGCCTTTGATAGGGCGGGGGGGTGGATCGGGGCGGTGGTCGTGCAGACAAGACCCGTTTGCCGCAGGGCCTCACCAAGGAGAGGCCATCTAACTGAATGTAAGAGGATGGCTGCAGGATCTACTACATGGAAGGCAGGGGGGTGAGTTTATAAATACCTCACCCTCCCAGGAGAATATATGGGGGTCATCTCTGTACCCGGTGCCCAAAAAGAGGATTTATTATGATCAACCATATTTATTATTTACCTATAACCATGTTTTGTATCAATAAAATCCAACAGCTTTTTATTGCCAACGCTTGATGCCAACCCACAAAATAATATATGTATGACTGCTGCATATATGGGTTCAACGGTTATGTGGATTGAAGGTGTGCGGCCAGCGTGAGGGAGGATGCTGGCCGGAGACATGTGGTGTGACAAGACAAGGCACTGGAAGGCTATTCAACGGAGACACACTAGATTCATTTAAAAAATCAAAACAACCATTGCTAAAATATATGTTGGGCTTTATTTTAGATTTTAGTTAAACATAAATAATAAACATTACACATTGTAAAGTTGAGGTTGCAGCACATCGAGGGAAAATCCGCGGTATTGTCCACTGTCACTGGGGAAATGTTGTCTAATGGCAAGTACCGCACAGGCAGGTATTACTCTCCGAACGCGGTGTCCGAGCCTCCCGTGAAGCCACCAAGTGAAGCAACGATAGGCCACCAGCCTGTACCACCTGTGAAAAAAAAAGATGCAAACTGTATTAAACTGACCAAACTTTCTTATCAATGTCGATTCAGGTAACATGTCATTTTTCTTAGAAAAAAATTATATCTAGAAAATGCACTATATGGAACCAATTTACATGCGTTCGAATGATATGTAAATGTAATTTTATATGTGGGAGACGACCATGAAATAGTGGTGGCATCACTGACATCACAAACAGAGTATACTTACTCGTTACTCGGATTACGCGGACGAACAGTGCCACCAAGTTCGTGCATAAGCACCATCATCATCCTCAACACTGTCCGTGAGAGGCAGGCTTCCCTGAACTCTGGCAGCTCGGTGATGCATTGCGGACTTTGCTCGCCTTCCTGCAGACTTTGCTCGCTTTCCGAAATGTAGGCCAAGCACCCGGAATTTTCACGGCAGCAGCAGTTCTCCTCCTCAGTTGGCATTAGCTCGCACCAATTGCACGTGCACCAGGTGGAGACGCCGTCCATGCGACATGGTCCAGGCTCTTCATCCGTTGACTGGTCCTCCCAACTGCCGTCCGAATCCCCATCGTTTTCGCGTGCTTGCCTTTCCAGTAGTTCCTCCTCGGTGTACTCGGGCTCGTACATATACGGCATTATTGTGGCCATTGTGCGGTAAAGATAGTAAAATAATTTACAGAGATGGTACAGGTGTTCACACGGGCTACAAGCGGCGAAGGTAGCTGACCAGAGCACTGAAACGAGTCACAGAATACTCAAAGTAACACAGAGAGAGGAATGGAATCGAAAATCTGCTGCTGTATGTTGTGAAACGGTCTGTTTATACTTATTGGGGAAAGAGGCGTCCTGCCATTTCCATGGCAACACGTCAATAGCTGAGGCGCAGCGATTGTTGACACGAGACGTGCTTGAAATGGGCAGTACGCGTCTGCTGATGTCAGGCTCAGGGGCGGGGGATTTGATTTAGTGCCGCAAAGGCAGGTGAGCCAGGTCGATGCGGCGGAATGATAGGATTATCACAAAATGGAGGCTGATTTCGAGTGCGATAATGGGCGAAAAGTCGGGTAAGGTCCATAGGAAAGTTTCCTACGATCTACCGATTTATGCTTACAAACACATGGCCGACCCGTAGGGACAATAAAAAAAAAAGTCCCGGAACTATCCTTTAAAACAGAAGAGACAGAAAAGGATTGGGCGTGGGGAAAATGCGATAGAAAGCGCGCAGTGCAATGACAGAAAAGAAACAAGTGTAGCAAGACCGCGACAGAGTGCATAAGAACCAAATAAGGACATGGGGTGGAGAAATGCAGAGGCAGTAGAGAGAAAAAGGAAACATGCTGGGAAGGAGGGGCAGAGTGAGAAAAGAGACAGAAAGGAAGGTGGGAAGGAGAGAAGGCATTGAGAGTACAAAGGGAAGGTGAAAGAACAGTAGAAGATTGGAATACTGAGTCCGGACAGGATATGGAGGAAGGTAAAGAAGGGCGACAGAAGAGCAGCGAGAGAGTGAAGGAAGAGCAAGAAAGGGAGAGTGAAAAATGGAAGGCTAGCATAGATATAGAGCGAGGACAGGGGAAAGGGAGTGGAGGAGGGCGGTAGAGAGAAGGCAGACAGCAATGTATCAAAGCAGCAAAAAATGAATATTCTCGTGAACAAGGTTGGCTGCACCCACTGTGGAAATAGAATCCTTAGCGACTGGACCCCACTGTGGAAATAGAATCCTTAGCGACCGGACTCCACTGTGGAAATAGAATCCTTAGCGACCGGACTCCACTGTGGAAATAGAATCCTTAGCGACCGGACGCCACTGTGGAAATAGAATCCTTAGCGACCGGACGCCACTGTGGAAATAGAATCCTTAGCGACTTGACGCCACTATGGAAATAGAATCCTTAGCGACTGGACGGACTGTGGAAATAGAATCCTTAGCGACCGGATGCCACTGTGGGAATAGAATCCTTAGCGACCGGACTCCACTGTGGAAATAGAATCCTTAGCAACCGGACGCCGCTGTGGAAATAGAATCCTTAGCGACTGGACGCCACTGTGGAAATAGAATCCTTAGCAACCGGACGCCGCTGTGGAAATAGAATCCTTAGCGACTGGACGCCACTGTGGAAATAGAATCCTTAGTGCCTGGCCTTTTGCTGTCAGGATTGCTCCTAGGCTGCCCCATCCAAAATAAGTAATCTGACACATGGGTACCCAGCCCTTTTGGCACAAATGAAACCATCTTAAAATCACACTCATTTGATACCTGCTACTTTTCTTGGCACATCTTCAGCTTGCCAAGAAACAAAATGCCTCTTATGGACCTCAATTGTCTCACCCTCCAACATATCTAATTTCACCCCCTTCAGAGGCTCAACAGGTTGAGAGGTATACATGAGAGTGGGGGCTGGTGGCCTGCCCATCACCCACCTACTATAACTAGGGATATGTAGTATGTGCATGCCACCACTTTCACCCCCATAATGCATAGTGGGCAGCATGTTCCATTCCATTCGGGAGACGCTAATCCAGTTCTCTTTTACTTTGAATTCTGGGACTTGTAGTCCTCGATTCACAATGTAACCCGGAATTGTACAAGCATCTCCTGTATGGAACGAGATCTGATGGCATGCATTTGTGCAACCTCCACCCTGTTAGACCACCAATTGCCCATGCGGTAGCCTCCTTGATCGGTGGGGGGCCCAAACGAACACGCTTTTGCCAAAGGGGCCCCGGCCTTAGGAAGTTTGAAGACTACTGCACTGGGGTGTTTTATAATCGGCCATACGACCTAGGACACAGTGAATCAACAGTGGGTGCGGTAAAACAGCTAGCCTAATGAACGGTCTGTGCTACCAAAAGCCCAGCCCTTCCCAATGGTCATTATAGTTGCAGCTTTAAAAGGGGAAGGTAGAAAGAAGGAACCTGCCGGTCTGACGGCATTACTCGGTAGGTTGGGCAATACAGGTTGTTTGGAAAGGCGTGTTATGCTCAGCACACACGCACACAAACACACCGAGGACATTCAATGCAAAACACAGGCCTGGAAAAACAGAACAGGCTCGGTCGGGCCGTCTGCTGGATCACTTTTCCCCCATGAAACTACAAGCATTGACAAAGCCAACCAGAGCCGTTGCTAGCGGCGGACTGAGGGGGCTATATCCCCTGGTCTTTTGCTTGTAGCCTTGGATAGAAACTCAGGGGCTACAGCCAAGAGGCTAGCTAGCCTCGAGTCCCCACAGTCCCGGTATTAGCATAGCCCCGGATCTTCTCCAGACCTAGCAACACCCCACCAACAGTCCTGGTTTTGCAAAAGGCAATTGCTCCTGATGCAAAACGCTCTACTGGTGTCCCAAGCAGAGAGACTGGAGGCCTGCACAGCGATGGGCAGCAAAGGCGGCTAGCCATGGTGAAGCATAACTGCTCTACTGGTGTCCAAGGCAAAAAGACCGGGGAGGAGGCCTGCACAGCGATGGTGTCCCAGGCAGAGAGACCGGGGAGGAGGCCTGCACGGTGATGGGAAGGCTAGCCATGGTGAAGTAGAACTGCTCTACTGGTGTCCCAGGCAGAGAGACCGGGGTGGAGGTCTGCACGGCGATGGTGTCCCAGGCAGAGAGACCGGGGAGGAGGCCTGCACGGTAATGGGAAGGCTAGCCATGGTGAAGCAGAACTGCTCTACTGGTGTCCCAGCCAGAGAGACCGGGGAGGAGGCCTGCACGGCAACGGGAAGGCTAGCCATGGTGAAGCATAACTGCTCTGCTGGTGTCCAAGGCAAAAAGACCGGGGAGGAGGCCTGCACAGCGATGGTGTCCCAGGCAGAGAGACCGGGGAGGAGGCCTGCACGGCGATGGTGTCCCAGGCAGAGAGACCGGGAGAAGACCTGCACGGTGATGGGAAGGCTAGCCATGGTGAAGTAGAACTGCTCTACTGGTGTCCCAGGCAGAGAGACCGGGGTGGAGGTCTGCACGGCGATGGTGTCCCAGGCAGAGAGACCGGGGAGGAGGCCTGCACGGTAATGGGAAGGCTAGCCATGGTGAAGCAGAACTGCTCTACCGGTGTCCCAGCCAGAGAGACCGGGGAGGAGGCCTGCACGGCAACGGGAAGGCTAGCCATGGTGAAGCATAACTGCTCTGCTGGTGTCCCAGTGTCCCAGGCAGAGAGACCGGGGAGGAGGCCTGCACGGCGATGGTGTCCCAGGCAGAGAGACCGGGGAGGAGGCCTGCACGGCGATGGTGTCCCAGGCAGAGAGACCGGGAGGAGACCTACACGGTGATGGGAAGGCTAGCCATGGTGAAGCAGAACTGCTCTACTGGTGTCCCAGGCAGAGAGACCGGGGAGGAGGTCTGCACGGCGATGGTGTCCCAGGCAGAGAGACCGGGGAGGAGGCCTGCACGGTAATGGGAAGGCTAGCCATGGTGAAGCAGAACTGTTCTACTGGTGTCCGAGGCAGAGAGACCGGGGAGGAGGCCTGCACAGTGATGGGAAGGCTAGCCATGGTGAAGCAGAACTGCTCTTCTGGTAGCCCAGGCAGAGAGACTGCGGGGGTGGGGGGAGGCCTGCACGGCATTGGTGTCCCAGGCAGAGAGACCGGGGAGGAGGCCTGCACGGCGATGGTGTCCCAGGCAGAGAGACCGGGGAGGAGGCCTGCACGGTGATGGGAAGGCTAGCTATGGTGAAGCAGAACTGCTCTACTGGGGTCCCAGGCAGAGAGACAGGGGAGGAGGCCTGCACGGCGACGGGATGGCTAGCCATGGTGAAGCATAACTGCTCTACCGGTGTCCCAAGCAGAGAGACCGGGGAGGAGGCCTGCACGGCGATGGGATGGCTAACCATGGTGAAGCAGAACTGCTCTACCGGTGTCCCAGACAGAGAGACCATGGAGGAGGCCTGCACGGCGATGGTGTTCCAGGCAGAGAGACCATGGAGGAGGCCTGCACAGCGATGGTGTCCCAGGCAGAGAGACCGGGGAGGAGGCCTGCACGGCGATGGTGTCCCAGTCAGAGAGACCGGGGAGGAGGCCTGCACGGCGATGGTGTCCCAGGCAGAGAGACCGGGGAGGAGGTCTGCACGGCGATGGTGTTCCAGGCAGAGAGACCATGGAGGAGGCCTGCACAGCGATGGTGTCCCAGGCAGAGAGACCGGGGAGGAGGCCTGCACGGCGATGGTGTCCCAGGCAGAGAGACCGGGGAGGAGGCCTGCACGGTGATGGGAAGGCTAGCTATGGTGAAGCAGAACTGCTCTACTGGTGTCCCAGGCAGAGAGACAGGGGAGGAGGCCTGCACGGCGACGGGATGGCTAGCCATGGTGAATCATAACTGCTCTACCGGTGTCCCAAGCAGAGAGACCGGGGAGGAGGCCTGCACGGCGATGGGATGGCTAACCATGGTGAAGCAGAACTGCTCTACCGGTGTCCCAGGTAGAGAGACCGGGGAGGAGATCGTCTGCACGGCGATGGTGTCCCAGGCAGAGAGACCGGGGAGGAGGCCTGCACGGCGATGGGAAGGCTAGCCATGGTGAAGCAGAACTGTTCTACTGGTGTCCGAGGCAGAGAGACCGGGGAGGAGGCCTGCACAGTGATGGGCAGGCTAGCCATGGTGAAGCAGAACTGCTCTTCTGGTAGCCCAGGCAGAGAGACAGCGGGGGGGGGGGGGGGGGGGGGGAAGGCCTGCACGGCATTGGTGTCCCAGGCAGAGAGACCGGGGAGGAGGTCTGCACGGCGGTGGTGTCCCAGGCAGAGAGACCGGGGAGGAGGCCTGCATGGTGATGGGAAGGCTAGCCATGGTGAAGCAGAACTGCTCTTCTGGTGTCCCAGGCAGAGAGACGGGGGGGGAGGGAAGGCCGGCACGGCGATGGTGTCCCAGGCAGAGAGACCGGGGAGGAGGCCTGTGCAGAGAGACCGGGAGGAGGCCTGCACAGCGATGGTGTCCCAGGCAGAGAGACCGGGATGGAGGCCTGCGCGGCGATCGTGTCCCAGGCAGAGAGACCGGGGAGGCGGCCTGCACGGCGATCGTGTCCCCAGGCAGAGAGACTGGGGAGGAGGCCTGCGCGGCGATCGTGTCCCCAGGCAGAGAGACCGGGGAGGAGGCCTGCGCGGCGATCGTGTCCCAGGCAGAGAGACCGGGAAGGAGGCCTGCGCGGCGATCGTGTCCCAGGCAGAGAGACCGGAGAGGCGGCCTGCACCGTGTTGGGAAGGCTAGCCATGGTGAAGCAGAACTGCTCTACTGGTCCCAGGCAGAGAGACCATGGAGGAGGCCTGCACCGTGATGGGAAGGCTAGCCATGGTGAAGCAGAACTGCTCTACTGGTCCCAGGCAGAGAGACCATGGAGGAGGCCTGCACGGTGATGGGAAGGCTAGCCATGGTGAAGCAGAACTGCTCTATGTCCCAGGCAGAGAGACCGGGGAGGAGGCCTGCACGGTGATGGGAAGGCTAGCCATGGTGAAGCAGAACTGCTCTACTGGTCCCAGGCAGAGAGACCATGGAGGAGGCCTGCACGGTGATGGGAAGACTAGCCATGGTGAAGCAGAACTGCTCTACTGGTCCCAGGCAGAGAGACCATGGAGGAGGCCTGCACGCTGATGGGAAGGCTAGCCATGGTGAAGCAGAACTGCAGAGAAGCACATTTGCTCTTTTCTGCGCCGCACCCGTATTTGATGCCAACATCCATCAAATGGCTCTCGTAGAATAGACTGTTCATACAGTGAGAAGACCTAACATATGGCACACATTTTATAGCATAGATCAGTACCTGGAATGTAGTGTGCTTACCTGGGCATTTGATGCTAAAACCTGGCATATGGTGTGAGCAATTAGGAAAAGAAATCTAAAACACATGCTATGATATCTGTCCATCTGATGGCAAACGTGGCAAAGGGTTAGAGAAAGCGGCCAATTGTACCAATAGGTGGCAAATTGCTCCAGTACCTGGCAATTTGAAGACAACCCAGATAAATAGCTGAGTACCTGGCAATGCAATAGAATACCTAACAATGTCTGTAGCTGGGCATTCAGTGGCAATATCTAGCAACAGGTGTTCCTGGTCCTATTTTGACAATACCTCATGTATGAGAGCAATACCTGGCAAGTATACAAGAACTTGGTATATACACCTTCTGTACCTGGGCATATGCTAGGTACAGGGTTCTGCAACCTTTGGCTTTCCAGGTGTTTTGGACTACAACTCCCATCAGCCCTATCCAGCAAAGTCAATGCTGAGGAATCATGGGAATTTTAGTCCAAAACATCTGGAGACCCACAGGTTGCAGACCCCTGTGCTAGAATTAACAGTCATGTGATGGGAGCACTGGAAGCCTACTACTGAAATATCTGGGCAATGATGGCAGTGCCAAGGTGTAAAACAGCAACAAGTAATACATATCTGTGATTCTGGTGCCAGTAACTGCAAAACGGTCCGAGAACCGGTGCGTACAATGGAAATAACCAGCAGTAAAGCAAATCCGTTTTACTATACAAAACCCCAAACTGTTGACTTTATCATTGCATAGTGCTTGCTACTGATGCAAGGCTCGTGTTTAAAATCACGATATTGATAGGTAAGGGAACTGAAGCAGATGAAGGAAGTTCCCGGATCAAGCAACGCTGGCCATGTGTGAAGCCACAGCTGGCATCTTGGCCACAAGACCAGATCCCTTCAGCTTGGGCAAGAGCACATTGAGTGAAGTCATTGCGCCAGCATCTCGCCCACAGTGACAAGCACATCCTTCTCGCAGTGCTCCAGTTCCGTTTGCTCAACCACTGCAATAGCAAACCACCCACTCTGCAGTCAGAGACGCAGGCTTTGAGAGCACTACCGACATGCCCCCAGATCCTAAAGGCCACCCATTGGCATCTGCCTTTACCAAAAGTATCGGTGTCCCTCTACAGTTGACAGCACTGCAAAGGGTCGCGCTCCCTTCCTTCAGCCTATTGAGTGGCTCTCGACGCCCCCTCCCCAACACCAGTACCCAGAGCCAGCCTAAGGGGGTGGGGGGCGAGCCGGGCGACTGCCTGCGGCACCACGCCCCCTAGGGCACCTTTAGCCCCACACCACCCCAGCTCGGGGGGAGTCTTTCAAGGGCTGCCCGGAGCTGCCGTGGTGGCAGAATGCGTGGCAGGCGCCACATTGTCATTGAATGCACCCGCAGCAGCGGGTGCATTCAATGACAATGGGGTGCTGATGCGCCCTATTTAACCTCATGAGGGGAAAAAAAAAAAAAAGAAAATTAAAATAAAAGCCCATCCTGGCCCCACCCCCTGTTAACCAGGGGCGCGCGGACGGCAGCAATTCGCCCAGGGCGCTGCTGCCCTTAAGGCCTGCCCTGCTAGCACACCAGGTCCCAAAGCGTCCAGACAAAAGATTTTCCCTGGGTTCCTGAAGTCTTGGGGACATAGGTCCTACACCACGCCCCCCAGTTCCAACCAAACTCGGGTGTGCCTACATAGGCATTGCCTTGCGGGAACACATGATCACTTTCTGTAGGGTGCACATATGTATGACAAATATATACACGTCCGAAGGGTACTCAAAGGGTTAACAAGCAACCTAACACTGCCAGAAAAAACAAAAACACACAATCCGTTTTGCCCATCACAAGTCACCTAGTTTCAGAGTAAGGGATTTGGAATGCTGTTAAAGGAATCAACACAATAGCACGTAGTCCAATTACAGGAACAGTCTCCGGGAGGGTATGCAGCGATGATGTGGAATCCCAAAATAACGAATCCAATTACAACGACAACAAAACAACGAGAACGAAAATAACGAATTTGGGGGAAAAAAATCTAAAAATGGGGTTGAGTGTGGGAATTGTGCTTTTGCTGGTGGGGGAAAAGTATTAAATGTTAAAATGTTAAATGTATTTGTACCGCGCACCGTCACCAACGGAATTGGTCCCAGGCGCTCTGACGGCTCTATAAATAAGGTGGGGTGGGGTGGGTTAGTAAGGTGAAGAGGGAGTAGGATAGTGAGGGAGTGGTGTTTTGTTGGCAGCTTTAACTCGGTATACACCAGATGCAGAGCTTTGGTGCGGGTATTGGATCGGTGACAGGTCGCGTGTGCTGTTGGTCCGGGTTATGTGTTGTTTCAGTGTTGTGAAGTGCGTGTGGCATGTTGTGCGGGAGATGGTTGTTTGAGTTATTTTGAGTGAGGTAAGTATGCAGAGTTTGAGCTTATATTGGTTAGTGGGTTACCTGACCTTTGGCATGCTAGCGTTTGCAGTTCTGTCTCAGTGTGGCACCAGTTGACCCCCACACCTCTATCTGGATGCGGCGTGGGCCAATGTTTAGAATTCTATCTGGGTATGGGCAAGCCAACATTCACAGTCCCATCCAGATGCGGCGCCAGCTAGCGTCTAGAAATCTGTCCAGGTGTGGGCATGCCATCATTTGCAACCCTATCTGGATGCTACGCAGGCTGGTGTTCACAATTCCAAATGTGGCACACGCCAACATTCAAGTTTCATCTAGGCGCGGGCTTGCTATCCTACAATCAATCCCATCTAGATGCGATGCAGGCCAATGTCCACAATTCTAGGTGTGGCCTATGCTAGTCTTCAGGTTTCGCATAGGTGCGGGCATGCTAACGTTCGAAGTCCTATCTAGATGCGACGCAGGCTGATATTCTCAATTCTGTCTAAATGTGGACATGCTAATATTCACAATTCTATCTAAGGGCGTGCATGCTAGCATTCAAAGTCCCCTCTAGATGCGACGCAGGCCAATGTCCACAATTCCATCCAAGTGTGGCTAGGCTAATATTCTCAATTCTATCTAAATGCGTCTGCCGGTCTGGATATGGTGCGTCCGGTACGTGCGAGTGGGTGAGTCACTTGAGGGCTTTCGTCTGGGTCCAAGTATGTGTTCAGTCTCTGGAGCTTTCCTTTTGTGGCTATTTTCCATGATATCTTATGCTCTGTCGAGTGGTTAATTGTTTGGTTTGAGTGTTTGTCCAGATTGAGAGTGGCCGGAATTGGAGTCATTTTCATCGCCGTTTTAACGTCTGCGCATTCTGGTGCATCTTCGTTGTGGTTACCCTGTGAAGAGCCATGATTTGAGGAGTTTCCTGAATGTTAGGTGGTTTGTTGGGTTCTGTATATTCTTAGGTAGGTCATTCCAGGTTTTGGGTGCCAAGTGGGAGAAAGAGGATCCTCCGAGTTTTTTTCTATTGTAGGGTTTTAGTTCCAGGCGTATGTCGGTGCTAGATCTTAGTGTTCTTGTCGTTTGATGTAGGCATAATTTGTCGCTTAGGAATTCTGCGCCTTGTTTGTGTATTGCTCTGTGAGTGATGCACATGGACTTGAACTTTATTCGTTGCTTAAGTGGTAGCCAGTGTAGTATTTTTAGCGCGATTGTGATGTGTTCTCTTTGGGGTAGCTTGAGGAGGAGTCTGGCTTCTGCATTTTGTATGCGTTGCAGTTTTTTTTAGAAGTCGTTCAGTCATGCCCAGGTATAGGCTGTTGGCATAGTCTACTCTTGACATGTTCGGAATAATGATGGTAAGTGTTTTGTTGGCGAACAACAGGAACAGTAGGATCCTTTTTGCTGCTCGCAGAAGGAAGAAACATTTCTTGATTACCGAGTTTACTTGTGGCTCTAGAGTGAGATTGTTATCCATCGGGACCCCAAGGTTTTTTACAGTTGATGATGGTTCTGGTGTGGTGCCGAGCTCTCTTGGCCAGGGGATGTAGTTTATGTCTCCTCCCTTTTTTGAGACGATCATTATCTCTGTTTTGCCTGTGCTGATTTTGAGATGGTTGAGGTTCATCCAGTTGAATATGTCACGAAGGCAGTTCTCTAGTGTGGTGTTTTCTTCTCGGGTATCTTGTATGTTGAAGATTATTGGAGTATCGTCAGCGTAGTTGTAGCATGTGAGGCCGCATTCTTTTGTTGAGTTTGATTAGTAGGTACATGTAGATGTTGAATAGCAGCGGGGAGAAGGATGAACTTTGTGGTACTCCGCACGTGGAGTCTCTGGGTTTGGATTTAAAAGGTTTCATCCATACCGTTTCTGTTCTGTTTGTTAGGAAGGATTTGATCCATAGTAGGGCAGGGACTGTTATCCCTAGTCCTTGTAATCTCTTTATGAGGACGGTGTGGTTGACAGTGTTGAAAGCTGCAGACAGATCAAGGAGAATCATGCTGGTACTTTTGTCCGAGTCTACGTTTGTTTTTAGGTCATCCCATATTGAAAGGAGAGCTGATTCTGTTCCTCTCATAGGTCTGAAACCACTTGTGCCTGGTCTAGTAGGCATTGCTCTTCTATGAATTCTTGGGTTATTTGGTAGACGTACGTTTCTAGCAGTTTGGCTATGTACGGTATGTTGGAGATGGGTCGATAGTTAGATAAGTCCTCTATGTTTCCTGTTGTGTCTTTGAGTAGCGGCTTGATGTAGGCCGATTTGAAGGCCTGTGGTACTTTACCTGCTGAGATTGAGAGGTTGAGGAGGTTCCTGTGGTATTATATGGAGGTTCCTTGTTTGAGAATTGTTTTGTATATGTCCGGGGGGCAGGGGTCTTCAGGAGAGCCCGATTTGTTGCTTTTGTTTACCAGTTTGACGAAAGCCTCAACTGATATTTCTGGGAAGTGTCGGAGGGGTTTGCGCTGTGATCGCTTGGTCTGTTTTGAATGGTGTGTTGGATGGAGGTTATTTTTTTTTTGAAGTGGTCTCCGAGGTCCTCGCAGAGTTTCATCGATGGAATTGGCGTTTTGTTGCAGCCCGGTAGGTTTTAAAATTTCGTTTATGATTTTGAATAGTTCATTCTGAGCGTTTGGTGCTCTGAAGATTCGGTTGTCTTAATGTTTCCTCTTCGCTTTTTGTATTTCCTTTTTATATGAGCGGATCTGTTGTAGGAATTTCAATTTGTTTGCAGAGGTGTTGTTGGTCCTCCATTCAGATTCTAGTTTTCGTTTTTTTCTTTTCATTGCGTTGAGTAGTGGGGTGAACCACTTTGCTGTGGTTTTCTTACGTGATGGGGTGAAGGGCTTTTCTTTGGCGATGTCGCCTAGGGTTGTTGCGATCCAGGTATGAAGTAGGGCAACTTTTTTGTCTTGATCTGCTTCTTCCATGGTCGATGCTTGCGGTTTGCTGAGTTCTAGGAGTTCGGTTAACCAAAAAGGGGTGCTTTGGGTGGGGAGACAGGGAAACCCCCAAAAACGACGAAAAAAAGGAATTCGTTATTTTTTTATTCATTGTAATTGCATTAGTTATTCTGGGATTAGATGAAATCACATGTAATCCTACTGGAGTAATGATACAAGCTGTTAAACTAAAGAACGTCTTTTGACATACAATGTGCTACAAAGCACAGCATAACGTGATGAGCAAAGGACACTGTCCTCTGAAATAACAAGCACACTAATCACATGACTTGGATATAACTGCGATTTTTACTTCCGGTCTTCCTTTATGGTAAACTCGGACAGACGGCATTACAATGCAACCCACAAGGCCTTGAAATCATTGTGGCATAGATGGACCAATCCCAGGAGTGCAGAATGGGGTTTTTGGCACTGAATCCCAAACTTGCAAAGTTCCCGGTTCTCGATCATTTATGTGTTCTCTGTACAGGAGCCTCACTTCTCAGGTTACACCTCGACACATTCCTCAAAGGCCTCAGATGTAAGGGACAATACAAAAAGGGCCCAGCTTACTTCCTGTTCCTTTGCAGATTTTGATGGGCTGTGCGGGAAGGTGTTACAAAGGGCAGGCTCACTCTTGGAGGGCGTTTGGCGCATTTTGAGAGTGATGAACAGTTGTAGGAGTTCAGTGTTATAGTCTAGATTATTCATGGCAAGAGGTGCCATCGTTGTGCCACTTTGCTTCCATCATAGGCGCAGAGTACACAGGGCAGAGGCGGCAGTAGACTCCTTGAACCAGGGGTGTCATTTTGCCCCGTGGATATTCTGCATGCATTTGTTTGGGGGATGGGAGGTGACCCAAAACGAAAATGGAAAAAAAGGATGGGGTGCTCTGCGGTGTTGAATCGTTCAGTGTGGCAGTGCTCCTCACTCCTCTGCTGCTGGGCTGAGGCTCAGGGAAGTGTTTGCATGCATCTTGGAAAATTAGCAAGCGGCGCTCGCTCCCCATTAATGAGCCACCTGAGCCTTAATTGCAGGGTGGAGGGAGAATGAGAGGGGTGGACAGGCCAAAGCCGTTTGGCAGGCTCAGAAGAAGTAGGGTGAAGGTGGCGATCCAAAAGCAGAATGCAGAGGAAAGACAGCTCAGCAGGTTAAGCGGCTGTTGCTTTAATGCTATAGGTCTAGACTGGCCTGTAAATCCTATGGCTCCTCCCACCCCCCAAACTCTTAATGCAAAATGTGCTCTAAAATGGGTTGTTTTAGCATGGCAGTGGGTACGACTCCCTCGCTTTGCTCGGTGTGGGAATTTCTACCCCCAGTGAGAAGCAGAGGTTGGTACCCGTGGTCTGCATAATGGTTTCCTTATATATAAACAAAACGCAAAGAACTCTGCACTTCCTCATCCCCTTTCCTTCCCCATATCCTATCCAAAGGAAACAAAAAATGAACCCACAAAAAAGCGTTTTGGCATTTCATTGTTAGCCCTTCCATATTTGGGGTCATTACCTCATCTCCCCACTTGCTGTGGTGTGGTCATTTGTGCTGAGTAGTGTCATGTCTCAGGTCTTGACTTGTCCTTGGGTGTGGTCCTAGTTTCTTGGGGTGTTTCGTTGGTTCTCCTGCTCGAGGATGGGAATGGCACACTTGAAATCCCTGGGAAGTGGGAGGAGCCTAGAAGGATGTTCTATTTTGGTTTTGTCCTCATAGGTGGTGGAGTATTCCTCCAGGACTGAGGAGGAATGGGGGGTGGGGGGAGCTGCTGGAGGGGGGGCTTTGAGGGACCCGGTGCCGTTAGTTGGCGCCAGTTCACAGACATAGGCCAGGGAGCATGCCAGTCTGAGTCAGCGGGATGCAGAGTCATTGGAGCGGCCACAGCAGGTGGAGCGAGGGAAAAGGAAGGGACATCAGGAGAGACCCTCTATGTCCAGGGGCTGGGCCTCTGGTGCAGCAGGAAGGCATGTAGATGGTGCATTGTGACATGGGCATGTTCTGCCTGTGGCAGGATTAGACGGTTCCTGCAAGCATCTTGGAGGGGTACAGCTGAAGTATTATTTTCTGGGTGGAGGAATCACTACCACGGAGGAAGTGTTCCCCACCCTGCAGGGTGAGGGTGCCAACGAGGGGAATAGAGGAGGTCCCTCAGGAAGAGTTGCATGTTGGAGGAGGAGCCCCAAAGGAAGGAACAGCCTACGCGGTTGTTGCAACAGGCGTCAAACGTACCCAAGGGGGGCATGAGGAGAAGGGGATGAGGAGATGGTGGAGCCTCACACCTGCATCTGCCTTTGCTGTGGGGACAAGACTTGTTTGGGAGCTCACTCGGGGAGCAATTACCCCGCCCCAAATCAGCCCTCACGATCTTGTGGTGTGGTAGAATTCTGACCGGCCACTGTGCATGAATGTGTAGAGGGAAGAGGTCTTCTGCAAGGTGTGGAGGAGTGTACAAAGAAAGTGGTGCAGTGGTCAGAACCAAGCACTGTGCCCTGAGGAAGATGCCATGTGCAACCACATTCGCCAGTGGCCTGAAGATATTTACTGGGTGAAGGAGTCTCGCACTTCCATAGAGCTCCCTAGTGACCCGCCTGCCTCCACCAAACCCCGCCAGCTGTGGATGTGCCATAATGTCATCACCCTCCCATGCCAGAGCCTGGCCTCTACCCCTAAATACCCAGCTGAGGCAGAGCATAGTGCTGTATTAGATGCAAGGCTCTGGAGAGAGTTGGATCTCTGTGCTCAGTGCAAGAGGAACCCCTAACTTTGACCACATGACAGGTTTCCTATTGGGCAGCAATGTTTTCGTGGATCTACCTCTACAGTATCTACAAATGGAAACGTATCATCCTTGTGTGTATGATAAATATTAAAGGTTGTCAATATATTCTGCACAGTTTTATCACTAAACAAACAAGTATTATACTTGCAATATAGTGCCTTGTAGGCTCAAATAAACACATTACGAATACTTTCACTCTCTTAATATATATATCAAAACCTTTCCATTGAATACCCATATATCGAATATTTTACATTGAAACTGTTTATGGCGAATGCATTTAGGGTGGGGTAAAGGGTTAAATATGTTTGGGAAACGGTTGGGATGGATTTTTAGGGGTGGGAAATGGAGGTTTCAGGGGGGTGCCCCCCCCCAAAAAAGTGGCTTCACAATTCAATATTAAATATTCAATATATGGGCATTCTTTATAAATTGCTTTGATATAAAGACACGTAACCCTGTAGGACTATACTCACGATAGACATGCTAGGATTGGCAATCCAGGGGGAACGAGAGGATTTATACACCAATCACTGTAAGCCCCTTTAACTGGAAAGGCTGTCAAAAGCCCAAAGCTTTGAAGGGCAGTTAACTAACATTTAGAAGCAATGGGTAAAATAAATTACAGGTAGAGCATTTTAAATACTACTGCAAGGATTCTGCGCTTCGATCCTCTGTGCTGTGCTGGATGCACTTATCCTGGACAAAGAAATACAAGGCACAGCACAGGCTGCTAGGAGTTGGGCTGATTATTTAATCAGCACGGGAATTGTCGAAAGTTTTATTTACCAAAATTACCATGTAACATTAAATTACTCGTGTAACCATGGAAAAGAAAAACATATGTTGCAAAAATAACTTTACACCCCCCAAAATATTGTTAAAATGAATTTGGGAAAAATGGCGAAGTGGCTAGTTTTGGGGCTCACGAGCAGGTTGTCTAAGAGTCAAGGCATCTGAAACTAGTTTTCTTTTTACCAAAGCAGTTCAGCTAGGTATAGTTTTGCCTCCAAATTACTGAAGCAAGCATTGAAAGTCACAGTTTGGGAACAGTGGCAAAGTACCAGCTCTAGGTCCATAAACGCCACTATTTTTATGGCACATGCACTGAACTAGCTGCTCGATTTCTCTTACTCAGCCAGCCGAGCTTATTAATCAGCCGTGTCCTTCAACTATGCCCCCAGATCTGCATCTTGCTTCTTCAGGAACCTTGTCTCCAGCTCTGTCTGATCAGTGCGCACCTCTGTTGTCCTGTGCAGAATGTTAGAGTATAAACTCACTTATCTGAACAAATCTTATTTCCTCACCAGCCAATCATGAATAATGGGTGGTTGTCTTATCGTTTTAAGTCTATCCTGAATTATGGGCATTGTCCGCTACTGTGAGGGCTCAGGAATGCGAGTCAGACAACTGCTTGTGTTTTTCTCAAGGTAAGAAAACATTTGGCAAATAGATCCTTGCTATTCCTACTCTATCAGGGAATTCCCTACCTGTTCTAAAGGCTAAGAGAATACCTTTTGACATAAACAAGCTGGCCCTCACACTAAACAATAAAACATTCCAAAGAAATCATTAAACAATAGAGAATATTTAGCCAGTATTTTGGATGACCTTCACCTGTCCTGAATTAATCCCTCCCCCAAGATTTTCCAAAGTCATTTCTCCAAATCGTCAAAGGATAAGAAAAGTCTTGAACCAGGTCTTATGAATTTCAAGTCAACACAAAAGTTCATTAAACAAAAACCCACTAGTAACACTTCTTCAGATTTCAACTGAAAAGATCCCCTTCCAATTGCAGCTGAGAAAATAGCACCAATGTTAATCCCGGATGTCTTCTTTCCAAGATTTATTGCCACAGTTCAAAGATTAGGTTAACAACCTCTTCTTTTACAACTTTATCATTAAGACCTCTGCAGTACATTTGGTATGATTGTCAGGATGCTTCTCTTTGGGTTGTTGCTTTCCTCTTGACAGACACCCTTCTGCTACTGTAACCATTCAAACAGTCTCCTTTGTTTCACAGTATGCTACTCCTTCAACCAACTTCAATGTGACCTCCACTGACAGTTTATACACCACTAAAGTGCAGGTAATTCTGCTTCTAATATACATTCATTTTTCAGAATTATTAGGCATATAAAGAAAAGACACATCAACCTCCACAGGTAGGCAATGCACTCTTCTTTCCTATACTCAAAAAAGGCAGCCTCCTTGGTCTGCCTCACTGCCACGTATGCATGACTCTTTTACAAGCACCCAGCTCCCGTCCCATGCTTTGTTCACACCTTCTTGGTTCCAGTAACAACCCTGAAGCTGTATTGCCACTCTTCCAGCAACAATGCCACACTTGTATCAGAGGCCATTGGACGTTTAACAACCTTGCAGATCAGGTATTAGGATTGGTTTCACTATGGAAAAGGTTTGCCTCTTGGATTGGGTAATGCTTGTTCTTCTAGTCGGTACAACAACTTCTGGAGTGTTCCGAATACTCCAAGGTTCAGTCTTCAAAGGACAAACAGATTTAGGCACACGCGACCACTCTAAGATAGATATTTAACCTTAAAGAGATGACGATGATTGTATTGCTTATTCAATATCACCAAGACGCTAGATAGTTAACCTTAAAGAGATGACGATGATTGTATTGCTTATTCAATATCACCAAGACGCTAGATAGTTAACCTTAAAGAGATGACGATGATTGTATTGCTTATTCAATATCACCAAGACGCTAGATAGTTAACCTTAAAGAGATGACGATGATTGTATTGCTTATTCAATATCACCAAGACGCTAGATAGTTAACCTTAAAGAGATGACGATGATTGTATTGCTTATTCAATATCACCAAGACGCTAGATAGTTAACCTTAAAGAGATGACGATGATTGTATTGCTTATTCAATATCACCAAGACGCTAGATAGTTAACCTTAAAGAGATGACGATGATTGTATTGCTTATTCAATATCACCAAGACGCTAGATAGTTAACCTTAAAGAGATGACGATGATTGTATTGCTTATTCAATATCACCAAGACGCTAGATAGTTAACCTTAAAGAGATGACGATGATTGTATTGCTTATTCAATATCACCAAGACGGTTACTTGTAAAAATCAACATTAGTTTTTCAGAATGGTTTTTAACAGGCGTTCCCTTTTTATGAGAGATACACAACCACTCCAGCGACAGTTACATTGTTCAACAATGAAAATAAGTCTTCATCTTATGCCAACACTATTGCTCCCACTAATAGTGCGTGTGATACATTTCCATTATTAAAAGGAATTTCCATGATGAACAATATATACTCACATTTTGAACTTACACAATTTACTTCTCAGCTGGTAAAAGTTACTAGCAAGGCTTGCTGAATGAACCTGAACTCAGAGCTTCACTCGACGCTCCAGGAACACCGTGGTTGCGGGCTGTCTCACTTTTCCAACATCTTCAACTACAACTACTACTACTTCGGGCACTCTTGGGACCCACAGCAGTACAAGTGTCTCAGGTGCGGCCATGCCAATTGGGAGTCTCCTTTACTCCTCAATCCCTCAGCTTGCCTTCTGATACAGGCCGCAGGCTTCAGCACGATCATGGCTCTGCAATCACAGCCACACGCACACATGAGGAAAGCTCCACTCTCAGCACATCTTCCTCAGTGCAGCCACGGCAATGCTGTCTCCACGCTCTGGCGTCCCATCTGTGGTCACACTTCCACATGAATTGCCAGTCTCATGCTCTTGTACTACTGCCAGCCCCTACTCCTGCTCGAGTTCCGTCTGCCTCCCCTCTCCTGCGGCAGCCTTTTATGCCTCGCAGGTTTGGCAATTGGCTTCAGGTGTGAAACATTATTTTCTATTGCCTGACCTTTGCAAAGGCTGTTATGCCCAATTACCCGACTCCTACATCTAAATGCTTCTTTAACCCTCTTCTTCATCCTAGTCCCTACAGGATTCTGGGACATATAGTTTACTTCATCAAAGTCAGGTTTTTCTACTTCTTGAGTATTCTTAAGGGTAGATTTAATTCCCTTTGCAATTATAACCGAGGGGGATGTAGGTTTTAACTTTGCCGGGGGAAAATGATTTAGAGAAGACAGCATTTCCGCTATTCCTTGTAGTGTACTTTTGGTATTGAGGAGGGTATTTGATTTTAGGCACCAAAATAATTATTTCCTTTGGTATAATAAGCTTTGGTGTTACAACCTTAGGGTTTTCCACCTACGATTCCACTGGAGGTTGAGAGACATTAAAACAACAGTAAGCCACAACCTCTTTTGGTACAGTGGTAAGAGTCTCTCTGTTAGAGGTAAAATACAGCATCTCATCCCACGGAATCTCCCCACTACCCTGGGCCTTGTCCCCACTCAGGTGATCCTCCTGC
The DNA here is from genome assembly GCF_040938575.1 of Ambystoma mexicanum. Classification (NCBI taxonomy): domain Eukaryota; kingdom Metazoa; phylum Chordata; class Amphibia; order Caudata; family Ambystomatidae; genus Ambystoma; species Ambystoma mexicanum. The sequence goes on from NC_090941.1 coordinate 1,038,819,969, forward strand.
AGTACACCACCCCCAGGGTTTGGGGTCCGGAAGCATCTGCCTTCGCCTGACCACCTGGGAGGAGGCAGGGTTTCAGTGAGGAATCTGCAGGATTTTTCACACTACTCAACAGATATTTGATCTCTCCGGCAACTAGGGTTTCTTATTAGTGGTCGAGTTTTTTTGCAAAATGTATCCTGCATATAATTCAGACTTCGCAATGTCCCCCAGATCAGTGACTTCCAACTGCAGGCCTATCATCAGTTTATCTTAAAAAGCTGCTCTGGGCTGCCAGTTCGGTTTTCTTTTCCTTTGAATAACATAGCCTTTCAGAAACTACTCTAAACATGTCATTGAGAGGCCAATCTAAAAGTGTCTACCCATCGTTGATCTTACCCAGCCCACAATGAACAAAATGTAGTCCACATGTTGCTTCACATTCATTTAATATAAAACGTCCAATGTTAATTTTGCATTGGCATTTGACTGGCTAATTTCCATAGGATAACATTAACTTCTGAAAATGAAAGTGCCATCTATAGGACGTTGCAAAAAATAGAATGCACATGAAATGTAATTTGGCTCTTCAGCTTTTAAAATTGGGCTAATGAGAGGCCTGGCAGAGAATTTCTGATGGCAGAGAATTTCTGATAACTGGAAAAAGTTGTATTCTTTTTCCAAAGACATGATCTTTAAACAAATATTGTCAATTGTATAATAACATGAAATTGACACCAATTGGGCCTAACTGAACCCATTTTCAAATAACACGGTGTTATAACTCAGTATTGAACTCATGCTGTTAAATATGGCAGTTGTGTATGTGAAAAGCAGAAATAATTAAAAAACAAAAGAAAAACACGTTCCTGTACATAAAGAGCAGGCCATATAAGTTATGCTTTGCATATTGGTTCAGAATGTAATGTCGATTCAGTATTTTGATAACAAAAAGGATATGCATGAGTGTTTTTGTAAATTTCGCTGCAGAGAAATGTTTATGTAATATTGTTCAGAAGTGCAGGCCATCGCATTGCGAAATATGAACACTGCCTCGTTAAGCAGAAAGCAGGCCCATAAGCCTGTATTCATTGAACTGCAAATGTAACGTGAACAAATGCAATAGGTATGAGCTCACAGATTCCATGCATATAGTTTGCCTTGGATGGTTAAGCTGTTCAACACAGGTATATTCATACAATATGTACGTTCTAGTACCTGCCAGACAGGATGCAGCATGACGTTGGCCATGTCACGCCAAGCAGCATAAAAACCTACATCCACCAAACCTGCCCAATCGGTGCCTGCTGCACTAGCAGCCATGACCAGTAGCAGGCTCCTGTTGCCAGAATCCCCTACGCCACCACTAGGGACACCCCCCGCGCCCACGAATATAGGCAGGCTCCATGGAACCGGGTGATGAGCCATCTAGGCAATCATTGCTGCTTCCTCTTCGTCCAATGGGGAAGTGCTTGGGGCGGAGGGAAGGTGGACTTGTCGTGGCTACTGTGGAGAGGCATGTTCTGCGGTAGAGGGGTGCCTAGTGAGGTCATGGAGTACAGGAGTGGCTGTGCTCTGTAGTAGACCCTGAAAACAATCGCAAGTGCACCTGGCCAGACTGACCCCTTCCTCTATAATTACTGCACTGGGTCATCATTCCTTCCCACAGATGAAGTGCCCCGTAGATAATTATCAAGCATCTGTGCAGCCAGGGGGCCACTGACCATCCCTGGTGAGAAGTATTCTGTATTCAACATGTCCATATCACTGCGGACGAGGTCCATAGTATCCTCTCCCAGTAGGCGGTGCCCACACTGCTCACAAAGCTTTCAAGAGACGTCAGTGATTTATTGCCCATTGAAGCCACCAATCTTGAACTTGACATTACGATTGAAGTTGGGGAAATCTGGCCTGGTTGAGGTTCATCCTGCTCCCAAGGTCCTTTCCAATTGAAGTTGCAAGCACGGCAGCACAGCAAAGCCTCCTTGCACATTATATCTTCAGGGTGATGTTCCCTTCAGGTCCTCCTCCATCAACAGATGCAGGTGAAAAGTGGATGCTACTTGAAATGTCGGTTGATAAAGGAAGACAGCAAATACTGTGACGAGTCCCAGGATATCGTCTCTGCTTCCATGGGGCGAGCCCCTTCCCATGAGGCCAGGGAGGTGAGGCTGCTGCCAGATAGTCCCCTGGAGTGGTACTCTGTGGGTGGATCTCATGGGAGGGGAATCTCCCCTCCCCTTATGGGACGAAGGACGACTATTGAGGGAGAATGCGGTATCCACCTAACGCCACGACCTCTCCTTCACCCCCACTCTCTTTACCCCTACCCTCCTATCCCATATACTTCTGTGGAGAGCAAGAAGTAGAAAGGACTGAGACGAAGATGAATAGGGATAGGGATGAACATGATCCAAAACAAGAAAGGGACTTCACCGCATGTCAAATGGTCTGTCATGAACCACGAGAGGGACGGAGGCTCACAGAAGGGGGCAGCAAGGGCAGACCCTTGTGCAGAGATGCTAAAGGGGCAGTTTCCATGGGATCCGCTGAAAATAACGAAGGGCTGGCTTCGGGAAGCCCCAGCAGTGTAGCACAAGACAGAAACGTGGTCTGGAGAGAAGGGAGACACCAAAATGGTTCTGAAGCCAGGGAGCCACTCCAGCAAGCCAAAGACAGCCCCAGAGCTCCGGCAAAACAGAAAAGGATACTGGGAAGCCTGCAACCGACCAGAGGACTGCAGCCAAGATCCTGAAGGTATTTGGGTGGCTGAACCTATGGTTGGGGGTCCCCAGAGGGTGTGAGAAACCCTGAAAAGCATAGTGGATGAAACCTTACCAAGCTACAGTAATAAGGGGAATAGGGTCTGGGACCCTCAGAAGAAAAGGCCATATCAAGTAACAAGAAGGTCTAATCTTCTTTGTGGCAGTACTTTGGGTGGGTGGGAGGTGACCCAGGGCTGTCACATAAGAGAAACCATAAAGAGAACTGTGAGAGTGGTAAATATGAAGACAGTACTTGTCAGGGGAGTAAACCAAGTCTGCATGTGAAATCAAGAAACCACAAAGAGAACTGTGAGAGTAATAAAGAGGAACACAGAGCTTGGCAGGCGAGTAAACCAAGTCTGTGTTTGGGACTAAGACCTGTATAGAGAAGGAAACCACGCCTGCCAACCAGGGTCAGGGGCCCACCATTGCTTTCAGCATCCAAGCCACTCTTCTTCATTGCAGTGCCTGGCAGGAGGAAACCACGTCTGCCAACCAGGGTGAGGGACCCAACACTGCTTGAAGAAGCTTCCAAGCCACTCTTCTTGATTGCAGTGCCTGGTAGGAGGAAACCAGTTCTACCAACCAGGGTTAGGGACCCATTACATTTTAGAGAAGCGTCCAGACTCCTCTTCTTCGTCACAGTGCCTGGTGGGAAAAGAACCAGGACTGCCAATCAGGGTCAGGGACCCCAAAGACATAGAAGACACAGAAGAAGCCCAAGAAGGGACAATAGTTGAACTGTGCTACAAGCCTAAAACAGATTGAAGGAGAAGTTCTCCCAACACTTGAGTAACTGATAAACCCAGAACTGTCTTTTGTCCAGGGGAAGGGGGTCATTCCTCTGGACTAGAAAGACCTACTTTTTATTTAGTTTAAACTTAGATTGTGAGGGACAGAGGTAGGATTCTGACATTGGACTTTGAACTTTTGCTTTTGGACATTCTGATGCATACACTAGAATATTTGGTTGAGGCAGGGAAACCCCCCTTAGAGTTAGGGCAAATATAGGCTTTTCTTTTCATTTAGCACTTAAAATAAATGTTTATGCCAACCACCATGACCCCTCAGTGTTGAGAATCGTGTTTCTGCACCCTTTCACTACCCCAAGGATTCCATTTAACCCAACTACCGATGGTTCACGACACACAGGTCCTTCTTCTGACATACCACATCTGCATCACCTGCCAGCGCAAGTGCCATAAGTGTGTGTGTTGGGCAGGTTCAGCATAAGCAGGTACATTAGAAGTCACACCTCAACGAGGGACTCACTGTGACAACTAATCCACTCAATGGTATCCTAAAAAGATCAAAGTACAGAGCAGGCATTAGGCACTTACTACGATGGACAGTCACATGAATGCCCCATCTACAGCTCTACTGTGAGTGTTGCAACAAAATGATTGCCGTGCACTGCGCACACAACCCGGCCAAAATGTGCAAGGTGGAGTTCCATTGGGTGGCCACAGAGGTCTTCACGTTAACCAGTGATAACCTGTAACCCACCTGCAGGTTGGGTAGTTCATTACAGGCCTGGTAAGCCCAGCTGAAAAGAAAGTGAATGTCTGGGTCACAGCAAACACTTCTTTTGCATGCGGATGATTGCAAGAAAAAGACTACAGGGGGAAAAGGCATTCATAAAGCAGGGGAGGTGAATGGTCCAGTCAATTTGTAAAACAAAAGAGCATTTGATCCATCGACTGCTTCCAAATGCAAAATGATAAAGTATTATCCACTGTGCCTCCCCCTTTACCGAGATGTCAATTCCCCTGTGGCTTTGACCCGGAAAGTCTTACATGCACAATGTTGCCAAATTGCATATGCCTAATGCCCCCTTGCATTAACACGGCTGATAGAGGAAGGAAAAGCCTCCCAGAGTACTGCGACAACCATGTTGGTAATGCTCGCACCACTTGTCAACATGGAAATGTGGACGTGGCTTTTTTGGCACACAGGATGAAGTAGCACCATCCCAGAGCAGTTGTGATGTAATCCTACAATTCCACTACCACCTTGCAAGAGAAGGAATAGCAGCTTCCACAATAGAAACTTCTAAGTGGAGATTTTCCAAAAAGCCACCAAACACCAGGAATTTTCACGAAGGAGTAGGTGAAGTGGTCTGTTGCCAATATCAAAACCATGTTTCCATTGTGAAGCCACATGCCTTCAGATGTTTTTGGCTATGCTCAAATGCTTCCACAACATTAGCTGATGCAATAGGAGAAAAAACAAAATTGAAAAAAGAAGCACAGCTATGCATCGCTAGGATACGGTCGGGGTAGGGCTCGTCGTTCCATATGTAGGTGAGGCATGGTATCACAAGTATGGCACTGGCACAATAGGTACAATTTGTAAACACTTATTGATGTTTCTGGGGTTGGAAGAATTCCTACTTTTCCCTAGAACTAAGATTGGAGTAGTCTCGGCCATCATACGATAAACAAGACAGTCCTAGTGGAGTCCGTCAAATCAAAATGGCCTATGCCAACAAAACCTAATGCCTGACCTACCTCTTGTGCAAAAAGTGTGTAAAGGAGAAATGCATGTGAAGGAAAAATCAGTGTTCAAAAGAATAAATGTAGCTGAAACAGCTCTCCTCCCCACGTTAGACCACCTGGAGTAAGGGGGTCCTTGTAGGCAGGATGACACACTCTGGCTTGGGTTACCAACACAACAGTTCCAAAACGTGGATCGAGGCCTACCTGGCCTTCCACTTTAAAGTCTCTCTCTTCAGACCTCCAAATAATGTTTCAACAAAAAAGTTCACATCAGTCCGCCTCTGTCGGGCTCAGATCTCTTCAAAACAAAGTTCTACAAAACGTGCAAGGGGCTCCCTTCCCCAAGCCTATTATACGTCTGGTCTCCCCCAGCAGGGCTCAGACCGCTTTCGGATGTCGAAGATTTTTGAATGTGCGTGGCTTTCTTTACAGACTTCCAGAGGATCACTTTGAATAAAAGTTCAAGGTTCAACTTTCACTCTCCCCCTTTCTCTAGGAGTTAATTTTGCTTACTTCGCTTTTGCAGTTCGCTTTATCGGTACTAACAATGCACCTTTCACAGAGAATTTTGAGTGGGCTTCTTCCTTTCACCAGACCATTCCGTTACTCAGTATCGCTGATTTCGCAGCTGTCCTTACTTCAAAGTTCATTCACAGGTCTACCTTTCTTCACATCTCATCCAAATGCGTGCAACCTTCACTTACGATAGAATGTTGCCACTTCAAACTTTCCTTAACACACACTGGTCTCAGGTCGCTTGCCAACTCACTAGCTGTGTGCATTTGTCTTAGTTTTACGATTTCCATTTCGCAAGTCAAGTTTAGTACCACTGGCTTGGCCTCGCCAACTCTGCCGTCCTCCCAAGAGGGTCGCTGGCATCCTTGAAACACAATGCAGCCTTCTGATATGGGATCTGGCTTACTCTATGTGTCTTTCATGGCCTGTCGGAAGCAACAACCTCCAGTAGGGAACTTTTGGGATTTTCGACCTACTGCTCTAATCTCTTGGTCTGTCGCTCTACTCCAGTAGGTTTGCCTTTGCCCCGGAAGTTTTGCTCGTACTCATGTTCCACCTTGCTCAGAGTGTCTTTTGGTTCTGCCTTTTATCCGTGTGATGAGAGCTAACGGTTGTATACTAATTGACCTTTTCACAATTGACCTCGGGAGAATTGACCTAATATGCCCCCACCCAATCCAAAAACCCCTGCAACCCCCCACCCAACCCCCTTATATTATTTATAATCCAAAACCAACCAAATACATATATAAAATAACTAAAATAATATAAAGGTCAATTGTGCAGAAGTTCAATTAGGACCACTATAATTAGATCAATTGTGCAAAAGGTCAATTGTAAAAGGTCAATTTGGGTAATAACGAGCTAACTGGTATCGGGCGTATGCACCTGTCAAGTGCCTGACCCGATTAAAGGGACATGTCCAGTACGATGTGTGACAGTTAGTCTTGTTACTCTCAGTCATTCTCTTCCTCACCCCAGCGTTTGTGTAAAGGGGAATCCTAGAAAATAGGACGGGTAAAATTAACAAAAAAGTGGAAAATAAAGCATCTCACCATCAGATTCCTCACCCCCCTCTCCCCGAAAACCCTTCACCCAGATGATCCTCCCGCACTAGTCCACCCCCAAGGTCTGGATCCAAAGGCAATGGCCGTGCCCGGACCCCCTGAGAGAGAAATCGCAGGGGACTAGCGGGTCAGACACCCTCTGGTTTCTCACACAAGCAATGCAAGACTGCAGTATTTTCAGGGGGTATTGTGAGGTGGTGGTATGGTGCTTGCCTGATGATATGGTGGAGGATAATTTCAGATCTTTTTCTTCCCCCCCCCCCGAAGCCTCCCGTGTCTCTCTGCAGCATGCAATACCAACGTTGGGCCGTGCCTTCCCTAGGAGCACCATTTTCTGGCAGAGTATGAAAGTAGCCATATTTGGTTGCCATTTCCTCCGCGTGTCAGACTGCCACACTTGACTTTCACTGTGTCTAACAGACAGACGGGATCATTTAGGTAGGACTGTATCGGCAGTGGTGGTATTTTTTTCCAATCATCTTCCATTTCATAGCCCTCAAGAATGAGTCAGTGGATGGAGGCGGCAGCAGAGAAAGACCTGAAATGTTCAATTAACCCCTCATCCCCCGCTGTTCAATTACACCATGTGGTGATCTTCCTGGATCCTCAGTAGATGCGATATGCACTCTATTGAATGCCGGGTCTGTGGTTCAGTGGACTAATGCATCCACTACAGCCTGTGCTTGACCCGAGGGTTGGAATCCTGGAAGGTCCACTCAGCTCTTCATCCTTCTGAGGTTGATAAATTGCATACCACCAAGTTGGGTTACAATAAACCTCCATTATCTTTCAATAGCACCAAGATACCTCTTTGGAGGTAAACATGCGCTCTACAAATACATGTGCCATGTTTAACACCTGTGCCCTTGAGATCGGGGATGGAACTAAAGGTGTGAACTCCTCGGTCTATTTTGGTGGATGCTAATCGTTGTGGTGTAATGCAGGTACTACAGAGCGATTTGTGACAAAAGGGTGTGAAATGAGATTTGCAAGATTGTGCTGGAATTAATGCTGCTCCTCTTGACTACCAGTGGCAGCAATGGCTAAACAGTCTACTCAGCCGCCCACTACTACTAAACCAGCAGTGATCCCCAATGGTAAAGCAGACATAGCCGGATGGTTATACCCACTTTGCCTTTTGTGGGGTTGTGGGCCGAGGAGAGGCTATAATCATCAGAAGGGGTGTGAAGTGATAACAGTAGCAACCCAAACAGCAATAAGTCAGAGACTCCAGAATCAAAGAATGTCCACTCGAGGTTCCATAAAAATATAGACTAAAACATGAATGCAATTAAGCAACTACAGGAGTGAGTTGTTGCTTGCATTATTAAAGAAACACAGAAAGTGCAAGCTGCTGTAGAATAGCACTCTTGGTAGTTGAGCAGGGATGTTCAAGCACTGAATTGGCACAATGGCAGTGCTCAAGAAAAAGTCTTCCGAGAAAAAAAAGGCAGCAAAGGGGTTGGGGGCTTCAAAGTCTCTATAGTCTCAAAAGTGATTCAAGGGCTATGGGCCATCTTCACAGCACCCAATTTCTTTGTCTGTGGTGCACAGCAGCTTCTATGCACTTTCCTGCAGTTGAGCCGGGGCAAGTCGGGGCTCTGTGTGAATCGCGTTGGTGGCAGAGACAATACAAATCAGTGAGTTCCAACAGGTTCCAGTCAGTGGTAAAGTCGGGTAGAAAAAGCTTACGATGTGTTGTGTCAGCATGTCGCACTTTGAATTCCAGCGGTCAAGTTGGATCGACGTGATGCTCGAAATGTGGAGAGTTGGATGCTTCTATAGTGGGGAGCTGCTTAGATCGAGGCCAGCTTGAAGTTTGTGAAGTACCAAAAGCAGCACTGCAGGTCTTGTGTTGGCTTGAAGGGCATAGAGCATGCTTCAAGTGGATTGTAAATGGCTCGTAGTGGTGAAACAGGATTCCAGCTGCTGGACCTCTGGATTGGTTTCAGTCCCAATCCGTGGGGCTACAGGACAAAGAGTCCTGATGCACCCACAATCCGGGGAGGTTGGCCGACACCTATAGCGGTTCCTTCAACTCCAGTGACGGGGTCCTGGTTCCAGTGCATCCACAGCGAGGCATTGGTCCATCAGAAGTTCACCCCGCAATGTGCTTGGGGGTGGTTAGGGAGCAGAGTTTTCATCTACCCTGGATGCCCTCTGTTTTCACCTTCCTGGCAGAGGATTGTTGAATGGTCTGCACTAGAAATGGAGATCCAGAATGTGTATTCTTCTTGCTCTTGTCCAGGAATGAACCAAAGAATGAGGGGTGCCCGCTACTTCTAATGGTTAAAGGCCTCGGTGGATTGGTCCAAAGCAAGACTATTAGAGGACACAGGCAATTTATTGTCTGCCCCATATAAGGTCCCTAAATTCTTTGGAAATGTTCAAGTTCGAATTCTTTCATAAAAGGCTTAAATATGTTGCAGCTGCACCCAGGTACAGTGAACACACAGTACATTTGAGTTATGTGCAAGATAAATCCCCAATCAATCAATCGTTGTCCTTATAAAGCACTTCTTTCCACAGGAAGAGGCTCAAAGTCATCTGAGCTTTTATAGTTTAGCAGGTTAGTTTCCGGTGTCTAAAATTAATGATCCTAGTCTTTCGACTTGCCACACGACTGTGAAAAGTGGGCCAAAACTGTTTAGGTGACTATTGATTTAAGAGGCCTGAATGGTGCCAGTCTTGGGACCAATTGCTCTGATCTACTTACCTCCTTCCTACCATCCTCACCCAGACCCAGTAGGGCCAAATACATCCCGTAGAAGCAACAGGTTTTTGGGTCTGCATAAGCAGATAGTGGTATATCATCTAGAAGAACCCCATGTGTGTAATTCACCATCATGACGTCTGAAGAGCATTTAATTGATCATTTGAAACACTAAAACAAGGCCATGAAGTGTCATCTCTAGGGAATCTGCAGTCTTCTCCTAGCAATTGTAAAAGAGTTAAGCCTTGGAGCTCAGCTCCAAGTACCAAAGGGTACTTTTCCAAGTGATTGGTGATCTTGCCTTGGTTAAGGCGGCAGGTCAGTTTGTCAGAGGATGTGCTTGAGGCCTGCCACTTCCGCTTATCAACTCTGCACTTGCGTTTCAGAGCGGCCAAGTCAGAGTCATACCAAGAGTTGCACTTGGAGGGAGGCTTCATGTGGATCCTCACGACTGGGGCAAGGATGTCCAGAGTATTGGAGATGGAGAGATGGAGGTTAGCAAGTGCCGAGTCGGGATGAGAGTCAATAGCAGGGGTGGGAGGAGGAATGAAGGTAGTGGCAAAAGCAGAAACTGATACATGCTTCATCAGTTGAATGATAGAGAAGGAGACTGCCAGTGTGGGCAGAGGCATCGCTGGGGGGCGAGGGAGACCCAGATGGGAGGAGAGAGTGGTCGGACCAGGGGATACGGGTAGTTGGAGGAATGGAGAGAGTGAGGTTTGCTGAGATGAGCGCATCCAAGATGTGACCAGTAGAGTGGGTTGGGTTGGAGGGCAGAATTGTACGGGAAAGAGTCACAGGCTGCGGAAGAGAACAGTGGTCGCATCGGGAGAGTCTAGATGAATGTTAAAGTCCCCAAGGAAGAGAGGTTTGGTGGGGGAGGTGGTCAGGAGAGAGGAGAAGAGGTCAGCACATTCAGAGCGGAAAAGGGAGGTAGGTCCAGGGGGCCTATAGATCATGGCAAGTGGCAAGAGGGGAGAGGGTAGGAGAGACACCCAGCCTACAGATGAGGGATTCAAAGGAAGAGCAAGATTGAGTGGGAATGATGTTAACAGGTATCCATTCAGGGATGACAAGGGCAACTCAAACTCCAGCCCGGTTATTCCAGGGTTTGGAAAGGATCTTGTAGCCTTGTCAAAAGCAGTGACGGAGCTGGCATTGAGCCACGTCTCGGAGGGCGAGGTAGTCCAGATTTAAGTCTCCAGGGAGGTGACAGATATCAGGAGTGTTGAACAGCAGAGCTAGAGTTGAGGGTAGCTAAGTGAAGCTTGTTGCCACATTTGAAGGTCGTTTGAGGTGGGGTACACGGATGTGGTACACCCATCGGAGGGGGTGGAGAGGCCAGACGGTTGGCTGTCAGAGGAGTGACAGGTGAGGGGAGGAAGTTAATGAGAGACGCCTATCCAGAAGGAGGAGGGTAGGCAGAGAGCCCTGGGCCATGATAGTGCCATTTTGGTAGACATTAATGATGCACCTAGAGGATGAGTAGTATGCCAAGATAGCTTCCCATCTGGTTCCACCATTAATGGGAGAGGAGGAAAAAGGGGATAGGATACAGACCATGTGGGGTGTCAGGTTTCACTACCCTGCAGCAATAGGGACTAGGAAGCGCCATGCTCCGGCCAAACGCTTGTCTCCCATTCATGGTGCGCACAACAGACAGCTTGATGCTGGCCCTTTAAGGACTCTACTGCCAGGTGCCTGGAAGTTGGCATGGCAACGCTGGCGTCCTGCTCACACAACCTGGTCCCTCCTCCGACGGCGCGCAACGCTCACGGCAGTCATGTGACATTATTCAAAAGCACCTCCTTCGCGCTATTCTGGTGCTTCTGATTTTAGTACCAGTGGCGTTTGCGAACTTCTTGTTCTTTCTTCCCGACCCCGTTACCTTCCTTGATCCCTGTTGTGCCGGAGTATACCTGCTTCTTGATCTACTTTATTTCCTACTCGGCTTGCCACGGACCGCTTGGAATACGTTCTGGTTTTCTGCTGCCCGCTCCTTGACCTGACCTGGACCGTCCCTGGATTTTGCTCTGCCTACGTTCTATTTTGGTTGCCGCCCACCCCCTGCTAGAACTCGGAACGAACTCGACCTGTTTTTGCCCGAGCTTTGGATTTGTTTGTTGCTCTGGGATTTTGTCCACGTACTGTCTTGGATTGCCTTCTCCAGGATACCTTGAGGATTCTCAGCTCTCTGGAACACCTATGTAAGGGTACACGGACTAGAGACTGCCTGTGTGTACCCTTAGGCGTCCTCATGCCGTCAGGGTAGGTTGTTGTGGATTGTCTTCTTCACCATTGGATCAGACTCTGTCCTGAATGCATCATCATTGCTGTCCCTGCCTGTGCCCAGATAGGACATCACTGTGGTAAGCTCCCATTGCTATTGTTCATGGGTTGTACTTCAATCCTTATTGCTTTGATAACTTATTGGGGTTTCTTGTTACAGAACAACCCCGGTGGCTGTACTCTAGTTAATCATTGGTTTCCTGGGTACTAAAGTTAAGGTTAGTGCCTTATATTAGCACTCTACTGGTCATCTTTGCTACGGACTGCAATGTGTTAACCCTTTGCTTTCCTTGCAGTCTTCGACCAGCTCCAGTCTATGCAGCTCGTGCCATCGCCTGCCACCTGCTCTCATTGGTTGTCACGGATACTTGTTTTTGGCATCCTATCTTTCCGCTAATTGACCGTGCTGGTTGTATTCCGTTACCAACCAGTCGGGTACATTAGCAGGAAGAATTCTTCCACTACACTATGTGGGCAACACGCCTCTGACATGGGGAGTCCATGGGTCAGTAGAAGGGACAGTGAAGAGGATGTATATGATGGTCTGTTAGGAGGAAGCATTGACATGGGTATCGGCAATGGGGAGGCCTCGGTTAGAGACCTGGAGCGCTTCCTTAAACTTGTTCCTTCAAGACTTCATGGGAGGGGTAGGATAGGTGATAGAGTAACAGTTATAGAAGACAGACACTAATGATCAGGAGTACAGGGGCATGGAGGGAAAAGTCAGGAAGAGGGACTGCACTGCACAGGAGGAATTCCCCAGGTGACCTGGCAACCAATACAGCAGGACAGTAAGTCAGGGGTTCAATGAAAGGGCCAACGTTCTAGCAAGCAGTAGTATCACAACATGAATGATGTGGGGGGAAGGGGAGAAGATTATAGTCGGTCACATAAATTACCGAATGCCCAGAATCTAGATTTTAAAGATGCAGCTAAGGGGCTCAGTTAGAATACAATCAAAGGTATCATGAAGTGCCCAGTTTGAATGCAGTTAAAGGCAAAACAATGTACATCTAGATTCGATGTTTAAACAGCACACTAGAAATGCAGCAGAATGCAGTTAAAAGGGCAAAGGAATTGCCTCTAGATTCACTTTTTCCTTTTCTTTTACAGAAGAGTAAAAGGTGGCAAAATGAGAAGGCCTGCAAGGACCCATAATAAAACAGAAGCCAGTCCAGTGGCAGATCAAAAGAATGGGGAGATACGATGCTGTGCAGCTCATGCTGCAATCAGGGTGGTTTGTGTACCAAGGCTAATGCGGGGGGTGGTGGAGGAAGAAATGCAATACGCTGTGCCTCTGCGGGAGGGGAGGACCAGGTTTGCGCTGCGGCAAGAGAGGGAGAGCAAGCCCAGCAATTGTGTTAGTAAAAAGTGTGCAGGCCGGGAGGGCATTGTGAATTGAGCGCATAGAGTGCTCTTAAAAATAGCAGAAAATAAATGTTCAGCCGGTGGAGCGTAGCAACCCGACGGCCATGGCCGAACAGGCCAGACAGAGGCCTTAGTGTGGGCCTTGGATGGGAGCCGGCTCATGTGAAGTCCTGCTCTCAAATCACAATTCCAACTTTCCCTCTGTTCTGATCCTTCTCAATCTTTCCTTTGACACCGTCAATCATGCCATCCTCAAAAACCCGTTTTTGTGACACCATAGGTATCACAGACCAAACACTGGCCTGACTGACCACCTTCCTTTCTAACCAGCCTTCACAAGTGCAATTGGGCCCTTTCCTGGTCGCCCCCTCTCTCTCTACCTGCAGCATCCCTCAGGGCTCTATTCTAACGCTGTGGCTCTTCAATATCTACCTTGCATCTCTGGCCCATCTATCTCCAACTTCTGTCCTCACTTCCAGTGTTACGCCGATGACACACAGCTCTCCTTCAAGCTGCCCTCGTCTACCCCCTCTTCTTCCTCTCTCATACCTAACTGCCTGGCTGCTATTGGGGAATGGTGCTGTGCTAATGATCACTGCCTTAATGCCAATAAGACCGAGATCCTTCTCATTGGGACCCCTGCTGCAGGTCCCCCCACCCACTCTGGCCATACTCCCCTCCTTGGGCCCCCTCCCATGACCCTCTAGTGAGGCAAAAAACTTGGGGTCATCTTCGACTCCACTCTCTCCTTCTCCCCTCGCATCTCGAACCTTGCCAAGAAGTCCAACTTTCAGCTCTACCCCCTCAGAGGCATTCTCCCTTTCCTCACCTTTCCCCAGAAGCTCAATGTCTCCACAGCTCTGGTTCTCTCTAGGATGGACTACTGCAACAGCCTCTTCCTCAATCTCCCCCTTTCCTACCTAACCCCCACCCCCTTCAGCAAATCCAGAATAGGGCTGCACGACGTATCCTTGGCCTGAAGCCCAGCGATTGCATCTCTGCCCTAAAAAACGCTCCACTGGCTCTCGGTGGCTGGAAGGATCACATTCAACCCCCTCTGTGCCATCCACAAGGCATTCTGGTGCCTAGGACCCTGGTACATCCAACTTGCTCTCCCTTAATACCTTCCTGCTAGAGTCCTATGGTCCTCTAGCTCCACCTCTCTGCAGATCAGATGTTTCCCCAAGCAGAGAGTGGGGGTAGATCTCTTTCTTCGGCAGGAGGCTCCCTCTGGGATGGCCTTCCTGCTCCCCTCAAACTTGAGCCGGATCTCCTTAAGTTCTCAAAACGTTCCTTTTCTCCTCCTCCTTCCATCTCCCTTGCTAACATCCCCCTGCAACTGGTGCCTAGCAACTTATGTGCCTTACAGGGGCCAGTTGCTCCTCGTCTAGTCCTCCCCAGCACCCCTAACTAACACTTTCCCTGCGGCACCCTTCCCTGACTAACCGATTCTCGGTCCCCCCCACCTCGCAACAGCTTACCCTTACCCCCTGCATGCCCTGGCACTTGCCCTCCTGTGCTCCCCTCAGCACTTGCGGTGCCCCTGGGCCCCCCATCATGCCTGCACTTATCCCCTGACCCTCTCCCTTAGCCCATCCCTTCCGCCCTGCACTTATTGTCACTGCCCTTGCATAGTCAGACTGTCACATGGCCTCGTAGGACCATTTATTGTTCTTTCTCCTCTGTGCCCCCCCCTTTTGTGTCTTGTGGCGTCTTGAAACACTTGTGTATAGCCGCCATACAAATGCCTAATAAATAAATGGATAGGACACTGGGAGCTTGGCCCACGCTCATTAAGTCTGCATTACCTTTCCCGCTCCTTTCCTCCATGTGTGTATTCGTTCCCACTCTTTTAACCATCTAGAACTTTGTCATCTTCCTTAAAGTCAATGATTTTAAGGTTAGTCAGAAAATGGCTTGATCCTGCCACATGCAATTATTATTTCAAGATTGGAATTCACAACAAAACGTTTGAAAGCCTGAACAAATCAGAACCTGATCACCCAACGTTTGTTACAGTCTTGGTACAGGCTTGTCTAGAGTATAGTCAATTGGTTAGGTCACTTTCCTACAGGCGTTGATCAGTTAGGTCACGTTCCTACAGGCGTTGATCAGTTAGGTCACTTTCCTACAGGCGTTGATCAGTTAGGTCACTTTCCTCTAGGCATGGTTGTGCCCTACTCTGCTGGAGTCGTG
The DNA here is from genome assembly GCF_040938575.1 of Ambystoma mexicanum. Lineage (NCBI taxonomy): Eukaryota > Metazoa > Chordata > Amphibia > Caudata > Ambystomatidae > Ambystoma > Ambystoma mexicanum. The sequence continues at coordinate 1,038,835,357 of NC_090941.1, forward strand.
CATACCGAAGATTAGAGATTGGTCAATTGTATATTAAGTCTGCAGGACAAACAGCTGAACAAGACAACTCCAGATACTGCAGAAAGGTCATTTCGGCCATAAGAAAACGTGGCTTTTTACACTGAGGGAGCAAACGCTGGTCCTAGTTCCAATGTTAAATCAGGCCGCAAGTGGAGAAAAATAGCTGCGATTTTAATGTAATTGAGAACTCTGGGAACATAACCCCCCGCCCCCCACACCAAGTGTCCACATTTACCCACCGAGTCCACCTAAACTCTACCGTGCTACCCCAGCAGCTATAACATTCCTGTGGTTTCTCCATGTAGGGTGAACATAACCTCAGTCCCCCACCCCACCATTTTCCTTTCATCCAATCACTCCACTACCAGAGCTCTGCAACCTAGGTCTCCCCATATGGGTAGGACTTCAATGACCCCTCAACAATGACTATACCGACTGTGGCTGGTTGGAGTCGAAAACATCTGGAGAGCCAAAGGGTGGCAGAACCCAGCCATATGGCCACCCACCCCCCGCACCACCCAAGCCTTCCAAGGAAACGAGAGTGCTTGGAATTTTTAATTAACAGCTAGTGCGAACTCGTAATGATGGAATTTAAAACATTGCACTGCAGTGGCGGTATATGTTAAAAACATTTTTGAAAAGAACGAGGAAAAATCAAAAAATATTTTTTAAAAAACACGTAACAGGATGGCGGCACTGCCGGGAACAGGGATAGAATTTGTGACCGCTCCCAACAAATCAGGTGAGTGGCAAGGAGGAGGGAGACGGGCATCTTCAGTGCAAGCACTTCAGTTAACCTTGCCCAAAGAGAACTCATGCATGAAGTTACGTAGTGAGCTTGTTCTATGAGCCAGTCACCCACACCTGGGTAGTCCAGCCCTTGACCTCGAGAGCTGGAATCCTAACGGGTATTCAGGATCTCTCTCATTAATGTTCATAAGGGCCATCCATGTCTGAGAACCAATAGGGACACACTTGCCAAGGAGTTGTGTAATAGCCCATACACAGAGTTGAAGGCTGATAATGGGTAAGCTACTAAACTGTGAGCCATGGACACTTTAGGGGGCACACATTTGCAACTACCAGATTCCCCCCCCCCCTACCTTAGATACAGAAACGTAAGTCCGAGTGGGGCTCCATTTCGTTTTTTTCCATTTTAGGCGCTCAGTTCAGAATGTACTATTCTCAGAAGGCTTCTTAAAATTAGCACCTAGAATTACTATTTAGTAAGCATATGTGTTTATTCCTCAAAATTCTTCTTTGTGCAGCAATGGCCATAAAAAACTCTTGAGAGATTCTTCGGCAAGATGGACCCTGAAGCAGCTCCCCAGAGCATCGAGTAGGAAACCACTGGGAGCCGTATAGATCAGAGCTGTGCAGTGTCTGGCACTCTTTTCTGGCTTGAAAAAGAGCCAACAAGGTAACTGCAGGGGAATACAGTGGTCTCCATGGGATTTCTGGGGTAATGGGAAACCATGCATTGCACATGCACAGAGACTGCGCCCGCCCCGGTAGTGAGGCAACTGTTGTATCCGCCCAACGCGGTGACGCAGGGCGTCTTAATAAAAGCCCCGCCCCCGCAGATGGGGGGCAGTTCCGAGCCAGATATCAAGAACGTGTGGCGCGAGTCATTTCGCTCATGCCGGAGCTGCGCCACTGCGGCCTACTTCCGAGGCCCTCAACGTTCTGTCCCCCCAGACGCCGCAGCACGGAGCCAGAACGCAACACTGGCGACCAGGGAAACGGGACCCAGCACACGCGTTCAATGCCCTGCCAGCTGTTCATAACAGCATCGACACGCAAAATTTGTGGACACCCGGTGGAGGGGGGCACACAAACCCCCGCCCAAAAAACAAAAAAAAACAAAAAAAAAAAAACAATAAAAAAACAAAAACCACCACCTTTTTGTCCCTATTCTCCATCTGTCAAACTGCTCTGTACATGAGCCCCAGTTGTTGGAGGAAATACAGCCTCAACCTATGGACACAAGGAACTGCAACATCTATCCACTAACATCCAGGGGTCCAATGCGCCACGACACAACATGGGAAGACATCACACACGTGTGATCACGGCAACAAGACACTGAGCACCTGGATCGAGGCAGCTGAGCCACCCGCCACAACTCGAGCTTTCAGCCACTGAGGGGAGCACAGACGCCTGAAGCTATGCACCGAGGTGAGGCGAACAAACCCCATCAAGGGACAGTGAGGCCTTGCTATGGGCGACCGGCACGTCCACCCCCAGACCCGGTACGCCTTCAAGGCTTGCGGCTAATCTGTCTACGTCATCACCGCAAGCTTGCCCACAAGGGGCCTCCTCTGCAATGATACAGCCATTTGACCCATTCACGGATCAATCATCAGTTGGCCCCCGGTGGCAGCTACGGATCCAAAAATTTGAAATGGCAATGAATGTAAGAACATAACTACCGCCAGAAAAATAAGATCACATCTGTTGCCCAATGTGGGGGACGAAGTGCTGCGTATTTTTAACTCGCTAACCATCGATGATGGCCAGGACATTTACCAGCAAGCGAAGGATGCTTTGACCGCTCATTTTCTCCCACAACTCAACCCCGATTACGAAACCTTTATATTCTGCACCACAATTCAAGCAGAAGAGGAGACCTTAGATGCCTACCACACCCGACTCAGGAAACTGGCAATATCGTGCGAGTTCACAGATGTGGAGAAAGAAATCCGGAGACAGCTCATCAACGGCATCCAATCTGAGAAACTGAGAAGGATGGTACTGAGTGAAAAGGGCACACGCATCCTGGAATTGGGTCGCCAAAGAGAACTGGCACATGCTAGGGCCGCTCACATGGGCACTACTCTTCAAAAACTACAGCCTGCCCTCACGACAGCCATGGTAGCCCAGGTCACCAATAGACAGTCGACAAGGGATGAGACTGGCGGTAATTACACACATGCCAAATGGCAGCCACGAATCCCGGGACCCACGGAGTGCGGATGGTGTGGTGGACCGCGGTACTGCCCGGCGCAAGGGACAACATACGGTGCATGTGGCAGGAAGGACCACTATGCCAAGGTGTGCCGGTCATCAAGTAACCCACAACCGCCACCACAAAATCCTCAAGAGAAGAGTGGGACCAAGAAAAAGAAGCAAGCAAGTGCACGGCGAGTGGAAATGACAAACTCTTCGACTGAGGAAGAAGGTGGATGACATTACCGGGACCCAATAGGAATCTGGCAGGGAACAGTGGAAGAAAGGGAGAAAGGTCTAACTGGTGTCAGCCCTGAATCATGGACATGCTATGCTGAAAAAAGGGCTCAGGAAGTGCAAATGCCAGGTCACACTCCAAAACCAACAGGTATGGATGACCATAGACACGGGAGCATCCGTAAATGTTATGCCCATAAGCACATTTCAAACACTGCAGCCACAACCAGACCTGAAGGACACAGACACTTTGCTGTTTGCATATGGCTGCAGGAAACCCCTACCAGTGGTTGCCAGATTCCGCACTACCCTCAGCCATGGTGATAGCATTTTACCGTAAAAAATCTACGTGGTAAATGCGGGCATCGAATGCCTTCTAAGTAGCGATGTGGCTGAAGACCTATGGCTCGTAAAGTTCATCTGTCAAGTAAAGGAAGCACAAGAAGTTGAGAAGATCCTGGCACAGTATCCCAACCTGCAAAAAGGAATAGGGTGCTTAAAAGGAAAGGCAATGAAACTCCACATTGACGTTTCGGTCCAGCCAAAGGCCATAAGACACAGGAGGACCCCATTCCACATGCACGAACAAGTGGAAAAAGAACTTAAAGCATTGGAAGAAGCCGGAATAATAGAAGAGGTAACGGGACCTACACCATGGGTTTCCCCGATGGTAGTCACAAAAAAACCCAAACAGCCTGGAAAAGTCCGGATTTGTATAGACATGCGTCTCCCGAACGCTGCCATCAAGCGGGAGTGCCACATCACGCCTACCCTGGACAAAATTGTGGACGATCTCACGGGGTCAAGAGTTTTCTCCAAGGTTGATTTGAAAGCAGGATACCACCAGCTAAAGCTACATATGGAATCTCGATACATAACCACTTTTTCAACACACATGTGCTTGCAAAGATATAAGCGTTTGAGCTTTGGGATCTCTTCGGCTGCCAAAGTTTTTCAACAGACAATTCAGGAGGTCATCCGGGGCATACCAGGTGTCCTAAATGTGAGTGACGATATCCTGATCCATGCTTTGGACAGAGAAGAACACTTGAGGAGACTACAGATGCTCCTGGGCAGACTAGAAGGTGCCGGACTAACCATTCACAAAGAAAAATGTGAATTCTTTAAAACAGAAATATCATTCTTTGGCTACAAGTTTAGCAGCACTGGCATCTCCCCAGACCCCCAGAAAGTTGCAGACATTCAGGCTGCGAGTCCACCCATGACACCCACTGAAGTGCGCAGTTTCCTGGGGATGGCCACCTACTGTGGGAGATTCATCTGGAATTTGGCCAGACTCTTGGAACCCCTTTGAGAACTTACCAAGCTCAACACAAAGTGGGAATGGGGGCAAGCATGACAGGAAGCCTTTGAAAACATCAAAGAGTCACTGTTGGCAGACACGAAAATGGCGTTCTATGACACCGCGCTCCCAATGGAACTATATGTGAATACTAGTCCTGTAGGCCTAGGGGCCATCCTCATGCAGGTCACCAAAGAGGGTGAGAAGAGGCCAATTGCATACGCATCAAGAGCTCTCACAATGAAGGAGCAACGATACTCCCACATTGATAAGGAGGCAATTGCCGTGCTTTGGGGGCGTCGTCATTTCCACCTCTATCTATATGGCAGAAGGTTCACAACCTTTACCGATCATAAACCCCTGCTGCCAATCTTCATGGGCACATCCTCCCACCCGCCGGCCAGAATAGCCAAATGGCTGTTACATCTCCAGCAATACAATTTTGAGTTGGCCTATCAGCCGGGAAGTGGAAACCCGGCAGACTTCCTCTCAAGACACCCTCGAGCGGCGACTCCACAGGAAGTTCAAGTAGCCGAAGAGACTGAGGAACATATCTGCCAGGTGGTGCGTGCCATGAGACCAAAGGCCATCAGCATCAAGGACATTGCAGATGAAACACACAAAGACCCGTGTTGTGATCTGGTAAAGGACCCCATAATATCAGGTGATTGGAAGTCCTTCATGAAGAACACCCACAACAGGACAGCGGAAGCAAAGACGTTTTTCACGGGGATGTTCACCATTCGACAGGACCTGTCAATCGCGGAACAAGGGATTCTACTCGGGGGAAATCGTATCATCGTCTCGCCAAGCCTTCAGGACAGAATATTGGTGTTAGCCCACAAAGGCCACCAAGGAATGGCTTGGACGAAAGCTCGAATCCGGCACAGAGTGTGGTTTCCGCAGATAGATGAGAAGGTCGAAAGGCTAATCAATACCCGTCTACCATGCCAGATAACTAGAGCTCCACCTGACCCAGAACCAATCCAGTCAGCAAAACGAGGTTTTGGAAGATGGGACGCAATAAGCATCGACTTTTGTAAACTGCGAGAAGGCCTGTACCTCCTGGTGGACATTGACGACCACTCCCGATATCCCGAAGTCGAGATTGTTGAATCCACGGCAGCGGAAGTGGTCATCCCGGCCATGGAGAAGATGTTTGCAACGCATGGACTGCCCTCCAGAATCAAGAGTGATAATGGCCCACCATTCCAAGGGGAGGAGTTCAAACAATACCTGGAAGAACTAAACATACGTTACCATCACATCATGCCAAGATGGCCCCAGGCGAACGGGGATGTGGAACGGTTTATGAGGACACTCAACAAAGTGCTAAGGGTATCAAGAGCAAATGCCAGCCCGTGGAAAGTCGACCTCTATCGTTTTCTGCGAAACTACAGGGTCACCCCTCACAGCACGACTGGTGTCCCGCCAGCCGACCTCATGTTTGGCACAGTCATAAAGTCTTCCATTCCGCATCACCCCAGCAGAAGCCCGGACAGATTTGACGATGAGCGCACCGAAAGAAGAACGGGTGCCAATGCCCACATGAGTGCCAAGAGGAGGTCAAAACCATCCAACCACCAGGTGGGTGACCAGGTGGTCATGCTGCGGAACCCGACAAAGTCCAAGCTGGACTCCAGCTAGGAGTCTCTCCCATGGACTGTCAGTGAGAAACAAGGGACCATGATAACTGTACAAAGAGGACACCGACAGGTAACACGAAATGTGTCGTGGTTCAAGGCTGTGCCACGCAACCGATGGACCGATGGGGAATTTCTTCAAGAAGATGAAGACCCCCAGCCGAACGAGGGAAAACACGCTCACCCTCATGGCGAAGAAGAAGTGAGTGACAGATCGTGGGAGCAGTGGAGCGAACCGGACATGGGTGAGCCGGACATGGAAGGTGAGACACCCAATGAGACAGTGGGGCCCGGCTCCAGGGGTGGGAGATATGGTTTGAGAACCGCCACCAAGACGCCAGCTCGGCTCAAAGACTATGTGTGGTAGTCAGCCCCACGAGAACTATGAAAGGGGGAGGCACCCGGGTTTGTAGCTGAAGTATTTGCAGATATGTATGCCAAGCTTTGTTTAATGTTAAGTTGAATTAAAGGAGGAATGCTGTATCCGCCCTGCGTCCCGCAACGCGGTGATGCAGGGCGTCTTAATAAAAGCCCCACCCCCGCGGATGGGGGAGCAGTTCCAGGCCAGATACCAACAACGTGTGGCGTGAGTCATTTCGCTCCTGCCGGAGCTGCGCCACTGCAGCCTACTTCCGAGGCCCTCAACGTTCTGTCTCCCCATGCGCCACAGCGCAGAGCGAGAACGTAACGGCAACTACTCCCTGAGTGCAGACAGGAAGGAGTTTGCAGGGTAGAGGGCTTGCACCCGGAACAAAACCTCTCTTTCCTGGCTTTGGTGGCAAAGACAAGTTTCATTCATTAGTTTGGATGCATTATAATGGGGATTTCGGGACAAAGACGAAGGAAGGGCCAGAGAGGACATGGAACGGCAGGAAGCTTGATTCTTTTTACAGGCCTGGGTGCGCTCATGATTACGTATAAAGACTCCCGACTGTTAGAGCAGAAAAAAAACTTACAGAGAACAGCCCAAAGCAGTGCATGCAACGATCTTGGAAGAATCAAGCCTCCACGTACCACCTCCTTCCTATGCACCCTAACAAACCTCCAAAGACTGGGTTTCCAACAGCAGAGGCCGGTATATTTCGAGCACTGCCTGCCTACAGGATGCTGGGTGTCATGCAATGTGTCCCATTTAGAACACGTTGTTCCTTGCTCTACTGGGCTACACAGGACTTAGTGCGGTAGGGAGGGGATGTCGGAGGGCTGTACTTTGAGGACTTCCTCTTTGTGGGCAAGAAGAGCTCCCCAGCATTGGCATCATTTCAAGGGTTGTATCAATTTCTGAAGGATCAGTTAGCAACTGCAAAGTGGCCAGGCTGAGCTACTTGCATACCTGCCCATACTGATGAACACCAAAAGGGGCATTGGGGTGCCAATAGCCAAGGAGAAGGGGCTGAAGTCCAAGATAGAGGGCAGTGTAATGTACACCCATGAATTTGGCCTCCAGCTCCAAGGTCATCCCAGCAGTCAGGGTACATGCTAGGCGGTGACCCAGTATAACGACCGGTGTCACCGAGAAGCACCACTGCCTCAGGCTCCGAGCACTCAAGAAGACCTACACACGTGGAGGTCTTTCCAGACTGTGAATTTAAAGGCTGTCGGCTTTGGGGGTCACCATGGAGGTCCAGTCCAGAGTGGCTCTCTTAGGAAATGACCGATATGCTGAAAGATGGCACAGATTTTTGTAGAGGAAAGAAGCAAAACAGAATGACCCCGGAACCGATATCAATGACACTGGCTCTCATGATTTGACCAGAATGATTGATCAACAGAAATGACGTTTTTGGCGAGACAACATGGTGGTGGTACAGGCGATTTATTTACATTCTGGAGCATGCGGGTAGTGTTGGGTCTACTGAGGCACTTGGTAGAGACAGTTTACAGCAAAACACCGAATTAAGAGCACGGCATGTACAATGTTTTGCAAAGAATATTGTAAGTGTACATTTATAAATAACCCAGAGGTTTCTAAGCACGGACCGAGGATCAAACCCGTGTTGCTCTGCATCGCCTTGCTTCCAAGGTGAGGGCATTGCCCTTGAGCTATCCTCCCGAGTTGCTCTACATCATCTTGCTTCCAAAGCGAGGGCGTTACCCCCGAGCTATCCTCCGAGTGTTCCGGTAAGCACTAAGCAGGCCTTCTGGCCTAGAGGGCAAAGAGGTCCTTCTTGACGCTCCAGAAAGCAGTTTGTTGTCTACTGAACTGGAGAGCACTTGGTCACGTTCTGAGTGTGGTCCAGGCACCAGCAGAATTACAGGTCATTCAGAAGGTTGGTCGAACAGATGGGATAGGACAACAGGTTCTTTGAGCAACAAGTTAGCGAGTTTGTGGCAAGGGTCAAGTAAACGGAAAGTCTCAGAGTTGGGAGACAAGTCACTTGGCAGCACTGCCATTTTATACTAAACTGAAAAAGGGGCCAGGAGCTTGCCAGTGTGGGCAGGTTTGTGGTTCTGCGGCAAGAGACACCTCCCCGTTGACTTTGGTACCCTAACAGAAATGCTGCCAGAGGGGTGCTCCAGCAGCCTTGAAGGAGCACTGCTCAGGGCCGCCTTCCCAGTTGCCTTCTCCAACGTAATGTGCATTAGGGAGCTTGTGGCACAGAGTAAAATATATTTAATTCACGTACTTTGATGTAGCACAGACCAGCCCCAAATGTGCACCTTCACAGGTGTGTCAGATGTTTCTTCAAGAGAGATGAGGCACAATGTAGTTCAGGAGACGGCGAGTTCCAGAGCCTCTGAGCACAGCGCGAGGAAGACTGCCTCAGAGTTTGGTTCTCTTTACCAGATGTGCCTTTATCTATGCACAGAAGACATTTTGGTGCATTGAACATTTTCCCTTCCGAAATGAGGTACAAGGTTCTGGATCAAGCCCACCCATGAGCGTCTAGTTGGGGACTTCCCAACACTTCAAGATCACTCTTAACCAGGGCGACTGCAAAGTAGTGCCATAGTCTGAGGCGGCAATATTCGCTGTATGAAGAACTCTTCCGAAAGGAGGCGCTGGAGACAGGGAGCAGAGCAACAACTGGAGCGGACAAAGAAGGACTTTTACCAGCAGGGCAAGGAGCCATGCAAAGAGATCCACTGGCCACAAATTCGGAATGCAGCTGAAATGAGCCACTGGGGAACGTGAGTGCAACTCACAAGAATGCAAAGCTGCCAAGCGTAGCCGCGACAGGGCAGTGATTTAAGATAGGGAACCGAAGGAGAGAAGTTTGGCTATGTTTGACCTCCCCCTATCATCGCACCAAGGGAAACGAGTAGAGTCCAGATACATGCCTGACCTATCGCTGAAGCAAGCGCAGAGCCAACTAATGGCTCAGTCCAAGAGGCACCACCAAGGAATGGCCAAGGGAGGACACAGCAACCCTTAAAAAAACACTGCCCTCTGCACTGCCAACAGCCCACCTGACGGTTATGTGTTTGTATTGGTGTGCCACACCAGTGACCTCATCAGGCCACCCCTATGAAAAATATCATTAGGCCACCTCTATGAAAAATGTCTGGGGGGCACCACTGCTCAGTCCACAAACCTGGGGCATGGTCAAAGCAGCTCAACTGTTTGGTGGAACTGCCCCCATGCTAAACCAAGGGAAGTGGTACATTGACCAGCCTAGCATACTAATTGATGGGAGTTGCTACCCAGTGTGTGAATTAAGCGCTGCGCTGGCAAGACAAGTGCACATCTTGATGGGAGTTGTAGTCCTGCAACGAGCAATCATGTAGAACTGAAATGTGTGAGCCGAGTGGTGTCTTGACCCTACACACGGATTGCTTGATGGGAATTCTAGTCCAGAGACCTCCTAGAAGTCTGAAGAATGACCGTGCAGGTGCCTCGCTTGATGGGAGTTGCAGTTCTGAGACTTGGCAATGGGCAGGATGGACATCAGAACTGGCTTTAGAAAGGGTGATGCGCTGAAACTAGGGGCGCCATCTGATGGGAAGAAGGACTTTGGCAGTTCCATACGACAACAAGTCCCCTCAACCAGCTACAGAGTACTACAGTTGCAGCAGCAAGCAGAGTATTAATCAGAGAACTGCACCATCCACGTGGATCGGAAGGCCACCAGGACAGCGCTTGCAGGCCAAGGGAGGCCACCAAGGCAGCCCTTGCAGGCCAAAGGAGGCCGCCAACGCAGCCCTTGCAGGCCAAGGGAGGCCGCCAAGGCAGCCCTTGCAGGCCAAGGGAGGCCGCCAAGGCAGCACTTCCAGGAATCCTTGCTAGACAACTTGCCTTTAAATTTAAACTTACTGCAGATCATGCGATTCATTTTCAGTGGGGGTCGCATTTTACAGTTTTTAAAACCACAATGGATATTTTTTTTTTTTTAATGAAGAGCTGTCCCAAAACGAAGAATTGCGATTTATAACTAGACAAAACATGCTACTTTTGTGTCTCCGCCTAAAGGAGCGCAATCTCGTGTAGGTTTTCACAGGAAGCACCCAATCTCTTTCCGTCTGTAAAGACGCCGCAGGGGGGTGTCTGTACTTCCGCTCTCTATATGGTAGAGGAGAGGCACAGAGGACCCCAGCCAAGATTCTCTATTATTGGTACGTGGTCGAGCAATCAAGGCCTAGCTTCTCAGGAGGTGATGCGGGCTGGTTCTTAAGTACAGTGTAGTCCCCAAGCACCCACAAAGGAATGTCCGCACACTGTACCGGTTAAAATACAGCCGTTATATAATTAATATTCAAAGGTATATATAATATCACGATAACGCACTGTGTGCTTGGAAAAATCAACAATGGTAAATATATACAGTTCTAAAGTGGTATCAACGATTATTAGATCTCATTAAAGTGCATCAACTATACGGTAAAAATGTCACACAGATCAATAAAGAGGAAACCAACAGTAGAGAGAAGAAGGAAAGCAAGATGGTTGAACAATTGGCAGAATGCTGGTCCCGCTACCTAGACACAGTTCTGTGTGGAGATCCCCCCGCGTCCCGACCTGGGCAACCTGTAGGATAAAGATACAAGCCCAGTCCATATATTGTTCACACTAGACTTCCCAATAGTTCTGCAACCCCAAAGTACCTGGTGCTGTATCGTTCCTCGTCGGGGAATCGATGGCCCTTCTTGAGTGCCCTCCCTTTAAGGCAGGAGTTACGGGTCGAACGTCCGATGGAGAGCAGGTTGAGCTACGACGGTGAAGTGGCCGCATCGTTCCTAGCGGTGCTCTTTGACGGGGAAGAGTAAACGTCCTGCAAGGAAGAGGCGTGCGGGCCCCTCGGTGTCGATAGTTGTGGACCGCAAAGAGTTTGAAGAACTGTGGCCCAGCAAGGGCGTCGAGTCGTCGGCATCTCTGTGGTCTTTGGGTGGCAGGAAACCCACCGGTTGGATGTTCCTAGGCGCGTCGACGGTCAGGCCTTCTCCAGCCGGATACAGCGGCGACGATGCGGATGACAGCTTCCTTGGATCAATTAGGGCGGCTGCTCCAGTCGGTGACAGCGGTCGTCGACAGAGGCGGACAACAGTCCGGGCGCATCACTTTGTGATTCCGCGGCTGTCCCCGTCTCGGGTCGGCAGCCTGTCGAAGTCTGTCTACCAGGGAGCTTTGGCAAAGATCTGCGGTTGCACGATGGTCCCTCGTAGCTCGGGAAGAGGGCGCCTTACCAGGTCCTCTCTGGGTCAGTCCTTGGAGGCACAGCAGCTTTCAGATTTGGAAGGAGAGCAACAGCAATTCTTCTTGTCCAGCAGGGCTTCAAGGTCAAGTTTCAGTTACTCCAGTTACTACTCGTAGTGGACTTCAGCATCTGAACACGATTCCTAGCAGTGAGAGGTCCCCAGATATACTGTTGATCTCCCATTCATTCCATGGGGTCATACTCAAGCATCCAATCACGACTAAGGGCATTCAGGCAGGCAGGCAGCCAGCCAATCAGGCACACAGTGCATTCAGGCCATTCATTTCTCTCCAGACACTCACAACAAGTTATGTGTATTGGGACAAGTACCAAGCCATTCAACACTCCACACTGCATTCATACCGGTTTTGGGCAGGGCTGTCTCAGTCATTGTGTGAACACCAGATACTAGACACCCACAACACAGAATGCGTATTCGTCACACACTCCATTCACCCAGGTCCCACCCACAGGCGTACCCACAACATACGGTCGTTGGGAAGGCTCCAGCCAGTCTGGTCAACACTTCCCCCACACTACCATATATGGAACTTCCACCCAACAGCCAGTCAGGGGGAAGGGACAGAGTCAGGGCTTCCCGGGACTTCGGGAAGATCAAGGTAACAGGCAATGGAAGGCAAGAGGCCATGGGGGCCATTTTGTCTCCATCAGGAATCTACTGATTCCAATGACAGTGCCTGGGCATCCAAAAATGCAGGACGCTCAGGGCACCAGTCAATTCAGCACGTAGCTGCCACCAGCCCGTACTCTGCTCTGTGGATCACACACAGGTGCCCAAAAACATACACTAGGGGCACAGGGTTGCACCCCTACCCATGGGTGCCATAACGGTATCCCATGGGTCTGTTCAACAAAACAAGAGAGAGAGCTGCGCCGCCAGGAGTCCGACATGAACTCCTGCGTGGAAAACACGACAGGACACACGATAAAAAGCAGTTAAGGACAAGGATACGGAGGCCCTGTCCCTCTGATGCATTTTCAGCATCACACAGCCGGCAACTCCTGGTGAGGAAACTTGCAAACAAAGCGGTCTTGAACATAAACAGCGTTTTTATAGGAAAAATGGAAACTGTAGAGCGGAGCAGACTACTTTGTTTTTATCTTTCATTTGGAGCACACGCGCCACTTTGCATAATGTGCCCCATCTATTCATCGGCAGTCAATAGAGACATACATTTGCAAGTACGTACAATACATGCCAGGGATGTCATTTGGGAGGTCTCCCTTGCTACCCCTAAAAAACAAAAACAAAATTCTTTCCTTTTTTTCCCCTCACAAATGGAAGCTCCTGGGCTGTGACCAGCGCTATGTGGCTCTTTGTTTCTGGAGTGGCTGGCTTTCTTGATCAGGGCTCTTTAAAAAAAAAAAAGCAGGGGGTTCCACAAGGGTAACACTGGGAAGTGACCCTAAATAAGAAAGAACAGGAATAACAAATAATTTGTATTTCTGGAATTCTATAAAATAATTGCTGGACGCATTAAAGGTTTATTTCCGGCACACTTCAGCGGGTGAGTCGCTGATTTAGTCTGTTCTTAAACACCTCAAAGTCACAATGCAGACAAAAACTTCCATTAAGCATTTGGAGTCCATTTCGGACTGTGTATTTTGCTTTTCGCAAGTTGCAGTTAGAACGTGTGTTTTTCTGCCGTTGACTCCGTTACGATCATCACAAGGCATTCCATTTCAGTGTCTTCAGTCACTTGACAAAATCATTCAGCCTAAAAGCTTGTGTACAGTATAGAATTGTTTGACCACAGCACATAGTTGCCCTTTATTTCATTGTGCCACAACTAATGCTTTGTTGCAATGAATCTATCTTTCCCATCTCCCTGGCATGCTGTTCAGGATGTTTGTTTGCATGCATGAGGTAACAATTGCTCAGATTACGGGGTGCCGTGTGAGTGCACTGCTTTCCCTGCACTACTCTAAATTCTTTAATACATAGTTATGAACCCTCCTGATGGCATGTATTTTGCCAACCTCTGAAGCCTGAAAAGTAGATCCATGCAGGCTTGACATGTGGCCCAGTTTGCAGCCAACCTTCCCAGTTTCATGGTATCCACTACAGAGTGTAATTTGCTTTCTGACTTTGAGAACCTTCAGACATGTAATTGCTCACTTTACTGTAGCCAGTAACATAGCTAACGCCGGTAAGATAGTTATAGCCGGTAAGATAGCTCAGTGGGTTCAGCACTCGCTCCTGCAATATGTGCGATGTCCAGGTTGCATGTTCGAATCCCAGCAAGGCCAACTCAGCCTTTCATCCTTCTGAGGTTCATACACGAGTACCAACACAGGTTGGGTGATATTGTATGTAAATTTGTTCTATATAAAGCGCTTAAGCGTAAGTGCTATATAATAAACACATGATTATCATTTGGCCTTGGACGTCTGCTTGCATTCACAGTCATTTGGTAAAATGGGCCTATGCACACCGATATTAACGCATATGGCCAGGCATAAAATGAGCAGCGTCACACAGCAATTTACTATGCAATTCTGTCTGTTTGCTAATTAAATTGACACTTGTGTAGCACAGCTAGCTATTTAGGTTACCCTGTTCAATGAAAGCACAGCTTACCCTGCATTCTTCTTTTGCCCTCAGGGAAATCTACACTCCCTTTTCTTTGAAAGTTCAAAGGGGCTAATGGAGAGGGAGTGGATCAGTAATCATCTCCTCCACTCTTAAGTGCCAAAGGCCTGTGTGGGAGTACTAGGCAAGATTCCGTTTTCTTTTTCAAATAATTGCAACCCAGAAGTAATTGAGACGACACTTTTATTAAGCTATGTCCTGTTTGGCAAAGAGCAGTATGTGTTAACTTTATTTTTGTTAAGACAGTCGTGTAATTCCTTTCCTAAAAATGAAAGTTGTTACATAGTGCATAATTACAAGATTGCAACTGTAAAACACTGCTGTGTCTCCATGCTTTTCAGTACAGTTTAGGTTAGCGTATCTAAATCTTGGTGTCAATTAGATTTCATTTTGTTTCGGAAGATGCATTATAATGACGAGTAAACAATTTTGATAATGTACCTGATCACAGGACTAAATGGTTTTGATGGCAAACCCAGTTTTGTGACCTGCTGGTTGCAAACATGATATGATATTTATAACACGCTTAATACCCAGGAGGTACACGTGGAATTGAACCTGTGTTGCTCCGTGTCGTCTTGCTTCAAAGGTGAGCACGTTGCCCTGAGCTATCCTCCCGACATCTCCTATACATCTGTGCAACTGATTCTTAATGACCAGATTCCATACATTTTGATGTATCCTATCACCCTGTTGCTTTATACCAGTTACCCTGAAAGTGAGATGGCCACAAACTACAATATTCCACCTAGTTTTCCCAGTTCTCTGCCTGCTAGGCCATTGAATCTGCTTAGTCTCTTACTTTCCTCGTACATACCGCATGCACAAATCTAACTAGATGTCAACGCAAAGTAGTGACCAATAATTCCATCCAGCCCGTACATCTACAGATGTACTGCAATATCATACGTAGTTAGTATCCAGAGCTTGCTTCGATGGAGTGCATTATATATTGGCACCTGCGGGAGAGAGCTGGCCAAACCGTTTTATAGTCTCTATTTGTGTGCATTCATGCATCTAATCTCGTTACCCGTTACAGACACTCGTCTAGGGCTCTGAAAGTCTACTCACCCACTCGCATAGTCGAGTAGATTTTAGGGTTGACATTTACTGCAAAGTAAACGTTAAATAAAAAATTCAAATAAAATTCTTACTGTGCATGGCTGGACTCTACTCTGGGTGGCAGCAGTGTGCCAAACATAAACTGGGTTTGAGGTGACTTGCACCAATTTACAGAAAGCACATTTACATGTTGTGTCATATGTTACCACGTGTCAAGTGCATTTCTCTTAAGTCGAGTAGGTAAACTAAGTAATTGCAAGGATAGCAAAAGGTTAAAGAATTTGCAAGGCTGGACTCATTTCACTAATATCTTACTTCAAAGGTTCACTAAAATGCAATATTGGTGTTCATTGTAGGTCTTTGGTACAAATAACGACTGGTAACATTAAAAATATTAGTACAATTTTGCTAATCAAATAGGTTTGTTAATGAAGAACATTTTAATTAGAAAACTCTGCTAATCAATTTCTAAAAACAAACTGATGCCATTCTTGTATGAAATGTATATCACATTACAGTGATCTACATCATATTTTTCAAAGCATACTTTGGAACAATGCTATGTAACGTCACTTCCTATTTTATCAAGTGGTGAAAGGTCATGTTCCATTGCTTCCCGTGATGTCACTTTAGGGCGTGGTCAAGTGACATGCAAGGTCATCATGGTTCAAGGGTCATGTGATGTCACTTCTGCTACCCCAGGCATTTTGGTGAAATGACATCCCTGATACATGCATCACAATATTTAGAAAGTGTGCACATTTTTCATCCCCCAATTTTTCAAACTTTACTCCATCTTGATCCCAAAATTACGTCCATTACAAACTAAATACTCACTGAAATAGCTAGTAGGTTTGCCTTTTGTACAAGCAATCCGGTACGCACTGTTTTGCTGCAGCACTTTGGACGCTGGTCATTTCGGCGCAGTGTTTTTGGTGCAGGTCCATTTTAGGCGCACCCTGTCGGCCGTGGTGAGCTAGGCGAATGAACCTGCATACAGATATATTTAGTTTTTAATATTTAAGTTTCAAGCGAAGCAAGGGAGAATGCAGTGCTGTGGTTTGCAGTATATTTAAGCAAACAGCAGCCACTCAGTACATGGAGCTGCACTGTGACTGCACGCTCCATGCACAAATAAGTTGCTGTGTACCACATGTTAAGTTGAAGAGAAAAAACACAGTAGGGAGAAGTGCTGAGGCGGAGCTGGAGATGAGTGGTCCATGCTCCGACGTGTAGTCCACCTTCCCAACACCTGTGAAGGGGAGGCTGTGAAGCCTGAAGTGAGGCGATGGTCTTCCAATGGCATTGTGTGCACGGAAGTTCAAATTCCTGATATCCGAGGGAGGGGTGAACCTCAGTGCCGGAACGCACGAGGGAAAGGCTGTACAATGGCCAATCAAGGAAAGGGACTATCAATTGCATTGTGGAAATTGAAGTCCCGATTCTCACCACCTCAAAGAAAAGATACAAATATCCCAAGAAAGTGAGGAACTACGGTCGAGTGAAGGCCCAAGTGCCAGAGCCCCGAAAAACCAGAAGGTGACCCCAACAATCCCTAGGAACCAAGCTTAGCTCAGAATGTCACACGTCCAAGCCCACCAGACAACAGGAAGTTACATAAAACATAGGCCTGATTAGGAATAACCCAATGATCTCCACCGGAAGAACGACAAGAGTCTGTGCCACAACTACAAATCCAAGAAGCCAGCAACAGCAGGCGGCTACGTATCGCACTCCACGTTTATGGAAGATACACTCCATTCCCAATAACATGTCGCACAAGACCTCTGCCATTACAATGCAGCTATCCCCCACACGACAAAAATGTGGTCTAGCTGAACACATAATGAGTCCACTACCCTCGCACTCTCTCCTGCCAACTTCAAAGCTCCCATCCACATGCCAGCTCAATATGGGTAGGAAAAGGGACCTGGCCACCCCGATCACCTTTACTTTGGCTAAATGCACACATGCATTCCAAGACTCCTCAAATGATTCTCATACACAGACTTTGGTACCCCCTGAGGATGTTCCAATTTACAGCACGTTGGGACCATACCAATGGTGAAAGGTGTGATCCAAATGATGACTATGATGAGGACTATCTAACATTATATCGACACAACTCCCACATTAATCACTCTAAAAGGCATAATCGCGATCCATTACTGTGGTCACAATTCAAGGAGATCTGAAAGTGTGCCTAATAGCGTCACTGTAGTATAATTGAATCTAGAATGTGTGCCTAATAGCGTCCCTGTGCCAAAGCTCGAACCTAGAAAGTGTGCCATAATAGCGTCAGTGTGTTAATGTTGAATCTAGACGGTATTGCCAACATCATTGAACGTGCCCCAAAAGCGTCACTATGTTAAAAGCTGAATTTAGAAGGTATTCCCAACATTCACCGAGTGTGCCTGGTCGCATACACTTTACCGATTACCACAATATCACACTACTACGCTTACTCTCTCCTATACACCACCATTCAACTAGAACACAGCAATACAGCGACATATTCGGTAAAGCTGTTCTCATACTAACATGACCCATCAAACTACCCATCATCCTAATAAAACACAGCTAGCTAGCACACACCGGCTAGCTTAGGCGCCTCCTCAGGCCCAACGCAGCCAGAACTCAGTCTGGGTGTCCACCCTCCAGACTGAACACATTCAACTGATCTCAGCACCACACCTACCGCTAAGAAGCAGCTATCATGCAACAACCACACCAGCTGCGCACATACCTGGTGCGCCCACGCACTTTACGACTCTCTCTCTCAACTGACTTGAACTGTGGTTCCCGAGGGCATTCGACCTACCAGCGCTTTGAGATCATACCAATGATAAATAAGGCATGTTCGTCCACTGGGATCGGGTCACTGTATGACAGAAACGTCTCCATGGTAAAGGATGTTGCAGTTCCTGCAAATAAGAAAGTGGTGGGGGCCACAGGGTGTCTCCTTCGCAAATAAAGGACACAGACGTGCACACTGGCCCAATAGGTTAGGGTATTGGGGCTGGAGGGGAGCAATGCAGTAACCGCAGAATGCAGAACTGCAAAAAGTGGTTTCTAGCAAAAAGGGATCCCAATCATGTCCTCAAAACTCAGAAGTGATTAAGCATGAAACTCACAAGTTGAAATACATCGAACTACACCAAGGATCATCACTAAACAGAAATGCTTAAAATGTAAAGGTGCTCCTAACCAAAAATGATCACTCCAATCCTAAATTCAAGCGGCTCTCAAATTACTCTCAGGCTATGGCCAGAGGGCAAAGGAGCACCCTCTATTCACAAGGGCTTAACCGGAGACATTTAACATGGGGAGGGGCCTGAAGCGGGACACTGCCCTGTCCTTGAGTTGCAGTGGAACACTGATCCCAGTGTACTGGTAAACAAACGCACTTAAAATCCTGGGAGGGGCACCCACCTGGTTGCCTGATCCCAAGATATCAGTGCATAATTTTTTAATAAACATATAAATAATATGATACACTGTATTTTGTTCTGCTAAGGCACAGTGTGTTGTCTGGCTGGTGCGGATACCGAAGGCCCAAATTGATCAATAATCGTAGTGCATTGTGGTACATATAGTTTGTGTGTTCACCAGACTACAACTTATACTGCGGTTTCAGCTTTTTTTAGGGAAAACATTGATCACTTGCACTAAACAAATCTGGCATGCCGGTTATGGGGCAGAGTGCCATGATGGTTCATAACAGAGGCACAGCAAGGACTGTCCAACAAGTAGGACCTGAAGCTAATGTAGTTGGGCCCACCACAATGACATGAACACCTGTAAATGCCCACACAGTGCTGCATTTATGGTATTTGAGTGGACCTTCCACGCTCATACCCTACCCGGTCTACCCCTGTGGTTCATAAGATTACAATCTCCAGAAAGGTAGTCTTAGCATGACCTCTCAAAGGTTTATAAGAGTATATAAACTTTGGTGACACCAAGTTACTGCACCAGGAAATGCTAGTTATGACAATGACCATAGCATCACTATCGTGCAGGTGTAGAGCTTGGCTCCTCCAAACAAAGTTTGTAAATACTGTACAGCTAATGAGGAGCATAGTGTTTTGGGCAAGGTGCTTAGGGAGACAGTGGAGCCAAAGTGTCAAGGGCCACATTCCGGCATTTCCACTAGATTATACTGTGATCTTAGACAGATCATCTTATCTCACTGTGCAGTAACGTGCATGTGACCAAATGGCTTCTGGCCCGCAAGAGTACAAGGGTGGGTAGTGGCTAAAGCCCCTACTCAGCCCTCAAACTGCTACAAAATACGAGTGATCCCAAACATAAAAGATAAAACAGACACAGTTACAAGATACACTTCGCCTTTTGTGGTGCCGTGGGAAGTCTAAAGAGGGGTTTCAGTGTAATCCAGTAACAATCCAAACAGGAAAGCCTGGCCATCCAAAGTCAAGGGAATGTCCAATCAAGGTTCTATGAAAATTTGTATATACAAACTTAAATTAAACACACCATGTGCAAAAATAACTAAATATAAACACTACAAAAAACCCACCATTGAGGAAAGAACATAGAACATGCAAAACATCTTATGTTAATAACATTGGTATAGCGCAACTTTGACCCGGAGTTATCCTGGAACTTGAAGGACCCAATCATCAAAAAAGACAAACAGTCAACGGAAGCCATATGATCTTCTAATGAAATAAAAACCTTTTTTAGAGTTGGATATAGATATATATATATATATATATATATATATATATATATATATATATATATATATATATATATATATATATATATATATATATGAGAGAGTGAGAGAGTGAGAGAGTGAGAGAGTGAGAGAGTATGTTCTTTAAGAGAATATGTTCTTTTATGCAGAAGAAGCTAACGGTGACCGAACCAGTCTACAGGGCCCAAAGCTGGACCAAGGGTCAGGTATTCATCCAGAATATCTTTCTGTGGTTCGATGGCATCGACCCAGGCTTCTTAGTGCTGTGCGAGCTGATCGAGCCAAGTTCAAAGGCAGCAGATCATGCAGGCCTTAGCAGAGAGCAGGCGTTGAGCTGGTTCGATGGTGGCTCAGAGCAGTTCAATTTCAACGTTCGAACGACACAGGTCGGTTGGCTCACGGGTTGGTTTGAAGATCGATCCGGTTCATGTCATTGTAACTGCTGGTTCGGTCAGTGTGCAGCGGTTCAAGTCAAGGTCTGGCAATGGTTCGACACTGCAATCCTGCTGACCCGAGGTGCTGTTTGACGAGGCAGCAACTCTATGTGGAGCCAGTTTGAGGCATATGGTAACCACCGGGTCAGGTTGACGCAATAGCTTCATCGGTTCAGGACAAGTTTCGGCAATGAGCAGTTGGTTCGATCCAGGGATCTGTAAAGACTGTGATGGCGTAGAGCTGAAGTTTTCTGCGGTTCAAAGAAGTGTGCAATGGACTGCAGATGGTGAAAGCCACCAAAGTCGATTCAACAGTGAAGATACTGGTGCTTGGATGCGCAGTTCAAGTCAGACGGTTCGGTACAGGGTTTGAAGATTGTGGTTCGATGGAGCCCATAGGGCCTGGTTGACTGTTGAAGAACAGCAACGAAGGTGCTTATGGTTCAAAGGAACTTCAAATGATGTAGCTGCAGCAATGAGTTTCTTGTTTGAGCAGGGGGAAACAGTCACACTGATGCGGTGCAACAGTGAACTGGTTCGAAAGATGAAACGCCGCGGTTTGTAAATCAAGTGAGTGCCAAAGGCAGCACTGCAGGGTCCTGTTGGTTTGACTTGGTCAAACTAGCTTCAAACGCAGTTAACACAGCTAAAACACAGGAATTCCGGCTGTCGAGACAAGTGGTCTTTTCCAAAGTGCTTTCTGCTAAAGGAAGTGAAGGCAACATGATTGAAAGGTAGAGAGAAACAAGATGGTGGAATCTTCCTCCAACTGAACTAAACTCCCTCTGTCTACACTAACTTTGCCCCTTCCCTTGTCCATAGCATCAAGAGACCTTTTGGTACGCAGCACCCTTGTGTGAGACTAGTACCTTTTTGGGACGGGAGTGCCCTTTGATTCCAGTTTCCCAGGCTAACTCCTGCAGGGTGGCTGGCTCACCGGAGAGAGAGGTGCTACCCTACCTTACAATGGATCAAAGAGAGGCAAGCCCCAGGGCCTTGCTGGAAGGGGGAGAGGGGATACAGATAATCCTTCCGCAGCTGTGCTGGGCTCACTGAGCTAATATATGTGCATTATCAATTTGATATGGCTGCAATAATTATGAGAGATACAAGCCACGATACCTTAAACTCAGGTATGGTTTATATTTAAAGTTTATATTGTATTCAATGATGCACACAGTGATGCCTTTCAAACCGTATCTTCAATGTAAAGCGGTTAATTGGTTACAGCAAACATCAGTGGTCATCTTAACAAGTATATAGCAGTAGCCACCAGATATATATATCTCCCCCTCTCTCTTGCTCACCGGTTCCCATGGAACACTCATCCCGGTAGCAGATGGAAGCTCCATGATGTCATCAGCCTGCTTTCTCAGGCAGGGAAGTGCCAGAGGCGCCACCAAGGGGTGGCAAAGGGGGGCCACGGACATCCTTATAAAAACACTGCACCCACTCTGCACCGGCCGGCCTGCCTCTTAGTTGTTTGTTTTGGTGTGCTGCCCCAGTGACCTCATAAGGCCATCCCTAAAAAAATGTCTGGGGGCGCCACTGGGAAGTGCAGGATATAAACCCATTCAGAGAAGCAGAACAAAATTATGTCCCCAATACTACACATCCTTCGTCCCCATAGCATTTAGTGGACTAGGAGCACTATGACCTAGTGGCGATGTAGTCTAAAGCGGGACCAATCCTCCCTGTCTGCCCCGATAGAGCAAGAGGAATAAGTGTGCCGAGAGCTGGACAGACAGATTGTCCCCCACTTGAATAATGCAGTTACCCACAGAAAGAAATCTTCTCTGCCCGGACCCCGCCACCTCCTAGAATTGTTGCATATAAAGCATGGGTGCGCATCGTGTGCCACCATTTCTCACCAGGCTCATAGCACTTGGTTCATCAACCAACATTCATTGATCCATGGACAATTCTCTGATGATCTTAATTGATCTATACATTAACTTGGCAATTTACATAATATTTTCTATTTCACTATGTATGGATTTCACCACTTGGGCACTCTTTCAATTATGTGCCATTTTTGCATGACTTACCTCAAAAAAACAAATCCATGGGCCCTCCTCCCATAGCCATGTGCCATATTATTTCAAGATTTCAAATTATTTGAAAACACTTAAGCTCTGGTACGTTTTACATTCCAAGTCATCTGTCAATTTCATTAAACCAGATATTATTGTCAAGAATATAACCCATCTGCCCCAGGACATCTCTTAACTTCTTAAAACATATGCATATGTTTTACCCCATATCACTAGTTTGATTAATATCCCATCACATGCTGCACTTTACTGTGAACCGATGAGAGAGAACTATGTTATTTATGGTATGTCCATTATGTCCTCAAGGAAGCTTCATATATATATATATATATATATATATATATATATATATATATATATATAGCCCCTTACTTACTAATCATCAAGTTCTTTTCCACCTCACCTCCCTTTTATGTATCGGAGCCTTGCGTCATTTGTTAACTTCTGTACTCTATGTGCTCTCCCACTTTGGGTCCAGAGACCTGGCATGGACTTGCATGCCAGTTACTGTCGAAAGCGAACCAAAAGGTGATGCACGACACCACATTGCTGCTGCAGGGCCCAACGGTTGTTTTCTTTAATACGCAATGTGTTGTCATGACTCTCCTCTTCTCTAGCATCATACTGGGCGGTTGATCAGCAGCGTCCCTTGAAATTGCTCTTGCAGTGACAAGAGATTCCAAATGCTCTCTGGTCACTGTTCTCACGCCGCTCCACTGCACATAATGGAACGCTCGCATCGCCTTAGATTGGCATCACTGAAACTTGAATGGATTTCCCCGGACACAACTGCCACCAGGATAGGGACTCTCCTAGTTCTGCACCCCTGTTCCCAAAGATCACATCTTAAATGCAGCCCCTGTATTGCAAGGACTGTCACTGCACCAGTGACCTGCAAACCTGCTTTGTGCCACTGGAGAGCAGGTGCTGCAGATCAGGACACTGATTCAGCAGGGCAGAGTTTGTACACTATGCTTTTAGCATGGAGCTTGGATCAACAGATTTCCCTTCCGGAGATGGAATTACCCCCCATTTTATTCATTTAATACATTTCAAAAAGCCTGGGCTTCTACACCCTCCCCAGAGAGCAATACGTCACAGTGCCGTCTTCAATGAAAGGGTTTGCATTCTCACATTCCGATGGCACCGCTTAGCCCATTGCCTGCTTCTTTTCACGTAGGCCTTTTGAGTGGAAAGGCAAGAGAGTTGCCCCAATGACACAGGCCTCTAGAAAGCTTACTTTAAGGTCTACTTATTTGTCACAAAAGCGGCTTGCTTTGTTCTGCAATTTCAAATGTTCTTCTACATCATGACTAATTATATTAGGTTATGCTATGCTGATTTATACCGTGCACCGCTACCACCCAAGGGCAGTCTCCAGGCGCTCCCGTGGCTCTGCAAGAAAGAGGACGGGGTTGGTTAGTAGAGGGATAGGTCCAGAACCAGGAGAAACTGGCGTCTCCTTGTTGGCTTGCAGCTGCTGCATTGCGTGTACTGGCTTGTTGAATCCGTACGGCTAAAGTCCAATGCCTGGGTTGTTTTCTATGTGAATGTTTGTTATGTTGGGGTGTGTCTGTGTTTTATGTGTAGATTGGCTGGTATTTAAGGTTGTGTGCACTGGCTTGTTGTATCCATATGGGTAAGGTCCAGTGTCTGGGGTGGTTTGTTGCAAGCGTGTGTTACTTATGTTGGCAGTGAGTTTGTGCATAGCGTGGCTAGCCCAGTGGGTGTGTATAGTGTTTGGGTGGTGTATTGGAGAGAGCAAGAGCTGGGTGGTTAGTACATTGGTTTCTTTCTAAATTCTTCTATGTGGCTAATCTATACAATACTATATAGTGATATGCATGGTTAATTTCACAATCTTAAGTGCGTTAAATGCCTAATGTTCACAAATCTAAGTGAGACGCGCGGCTAGGATAAGCAGGAGAATGTATGATAACTTTACTTTAAAAAAGAGAAAATAAAAACGACAATAATTTTCCTTTTGCACAGAGGATTTAAATATAAATTTATTATATGCTCCCTTCGGTTCATTATGCTCTTTGTGCATTTTCCAAGTCCTCTCTACAAAACAGACCATTTTGTTTTGTTCACCTAAGTCAAACATTCATAAACAAGTGTTCCTTGCTCTAGGACAAGAAACGGGAAACACCCTGGTCAAGTGCCAAAATTGCAGACTGGACCCAAAGGCCGCGATTCTGGACAGCTTGTTTAATCTCACAGTGCCCAACTGTCAAATTTGCCAGTCCCTCGCTTTTCAAAATTGCCTATCCCCCATTTGGTTTTCAATGTGTTCTCTTCAAGAAATCCACACTCCCGGTTTAAATGGTTATAGGGGTGCTTTATTATCGCATACCAAAATGTGTTTCTTGGTACACTCCTTAATCCATGGCCTCTTCTAATCTCAGTCTACATGCACCTTCTTGGTGACTTCTGCTCTGCATTCTCTCTCCACGTGCTGCGGTCTGTGTACATGACTCATTGCTTATTTATTTATAACATTTATAGAACGCCCAGACCCTGGGTATCACAGCGTTTGGTACAATTGTCAGTTTGGAGGTACATTTCATACAAAGCATTAGTCATATTTGTCAAAAAGCCAAGTTTTGACAAGCTTTTGGAAAGCTAAGTACGATTGTTCATTTCTGATCGTGGGCGGAAGAGAGTTCCAGAGAGCCGGTGCAGTAACAAAAGCCGACGCCTCCTGCTCTTTTATTCTTAAAGCGAGGGGTGAGCAGTGAAATGCTGGAGCTGAATCTCAGCGAACGCACTCAGTGTTCGATTTATGCTGTTGTTGTGGTGGTGGTAAAGGGGGCCTCATTGTAAATTCAACGGTGGGCAATAGTCAGAGTTTTAAAGTCAATACAAGCTATGATGGGTAGCCAGTTGGCCTTTCGTCTGGTTGCTGAAATGTGGCCAGATAGTTGTAGGCCTAAGGCGGGGTGCAGGACTTTGTTCTGCAAAAGTTGTAGTTTGGCCAAGTACATAAATAGAATATTGCAGTAGTCCAATTTAGTGAGGATAAGTGCTCTTGCGAATGTGAGGCAGTTTCTAGGAGAGAGAAATTGCCTGCTCAGAGAAATGAGTCTAGACGTGTAGGCAGTGGCAGGCGCTAAAGCATTTATATGCCTGGATATGGTTAGCTCTGCGTCCAGGTTGACACCCAGTGTTTTGACCTCTTTCAGGACTGTGATGCTAGAACCATCAATACAGAAGGTGGCAAAGGACGTGTGAAGGTTTCTGAGCCGGTGGTGGGGAGCCAACAATGAGGTGCTCAGTTTTATCTTCGTTTAGGCAGAGGTTGTGGGTGGTGTAAGGAAGAAACGTATCAAACAGTGAAGACAGACTGAAGCAATCTCAGTTCAAGGGTGTTTATTGAACTTCATTTAGTTTGTTAAACGCCTTACTAATCCTCAGTCTAAGTATGGGAGCAAGATATGTCCATCAAATAATAATAACCCAGTCCTAGTCTAGTCTCTGTCATACTAATAAACCTATTGACAATCCTTACTTCTAGATACAATAGGGAGTGGGACAATAATGTATGCAACAAAGATAAATGTTCAAGAAATAATGCCAGGACGTTTGTCAGGGTGTTTGAGCAGTTGGCTTCCCTTCCCCACGTTTTAAGCAAGGGGCAAGTAGGCACATTCAAGCTTTGCACACACTCTGGATTCTATGCCAGAAGGACACAGTTTAAAGCATAGATATCAGGGCCTTCTGCCAAAGTCTCTTTTCCAATAACAGTCTGTTACTGCAGAGGGTCTGTCGTAACAAACAAACGTAAAGTTCTATTTTTATTAGGATCTTCATATGTAAAGTTCTCACTTTCAGTAGTTATCATGGGTCTCCCTCGTTCAGGCTTGGACCCCTTTGTACCACAATGTTTACTCTTGGTCTCCCTCGTTCGGGCTCGGATCCTCCCAATATCAAAATCTAAGCCTTTCGAATATGCAATGGGTTTTGCTTAAACCGTTGCAGGACCAATTCGATTCACTCATACAATATTTTCATCAACCTTTTGGCTGGATACCTTACAGAGATCTTCGATTGAGCACACTCACGGTGCTGGACCACTCTTAACGGTATTGTATCTTTCCTTCTCAAGTTCAAACATTCATCAGCAGTTTGTTATACACGTGTGATGAAAGACACAAGTGAAGCCAATGTCCATTCCAGCGCTCGTTATACAATGTTGCCGCTTACAACCTTGACTTCAACACAGATCTGTCCTTGCACCATTCTCCCCAACTCACCGGCTGTGTTGATCTCTCTAATGCTTCTTTGTTCTTGAAGCCAAAGACGATACCCCCGGCAGCAGCTGCTCCTCCCCACCTTAGTTGGTTATGCGGGAGGGCCTTCGGTACCTCCGACACAATGCAGGAGTCATCTGGATTCCTGGCTTGTGCTTTCTGCTTCAAAGGTTTCTGGAATGTAACGGTGTCTTGTCAAAAAGGTCAAGGGTATTTGCCTCCTTGCCAACCCTTCTTGGTTTTCCATCTTTTGCCCCCTTTTCAGATGTCGACTCAAAACTGCTGTTCTTTCGTTTGCTTTGCCTTGCTCAGAGTGTGCTCTATTGCTCCACCTTTTATCCATGTGGGGATGTTTAATGGAAGTCAGGTGCAAGTGATTGTCAGTAATTGCCAGACTTCGCCTGGACATAGTAGCAGGACATGTCTAGTACACTGCTCGGGTGAGAGTCTTTTCTTCCAGAGCGGGCTGTTCATGTGAAAGTGTTCTTGCAGGAGAAAAAGGGGGGGGGGGTAAAGTTTTCATATAACCTATTAGGTAGGATGGGGTAAAAGTGTTATAGGGAAGAGAGGGATACCTCGTCTCGCCATCTGGTGTCCTACTCCCTCAAGACCCCTCACCCAGGTGATCCTCCCGCACTGGTCCACCCCCAGGGTCTGGTTCCAAAGGCGATGGCCATGCCCTGGCCACCTGAGAGAGAGAGAGAGAGAGATCTCCGGGTACAAGCGGGTGAGACACCTTCTGGTGTCTCACAGTGGCCATCCAGTTTTGCATGGTGCTGTACACTTTGTTTATTGTGGCAGTGTCACAAGAGTAATCGCCTGTGATAAGGAGAAGTATGTGGGCGTCAACTGCAAAGTTAGTGTAGATGATCCCCAAGGAGTCAAGGTTGTCGAAAAGGGACTTGGTGTATGTGTTGTAAAGCTTAGGCGATCGGCAAGAGCATTGTGGAACACCTAGCGGAACAAAAATAGGGTCAGCAGCTGCATCACCAATGAATACTCTAGTAGGCCGTTCACCGAGGAATGATTTGATCTACGTTGTGACCGTGACCTAGGGTGAGAAATGGAAGTGTCAAATGAGATGTTGACAGGGGTCTCATGGTCTACAAGGTCAAACACTGCGGAGAGATCTAACAGAAGCAGGATTGCTAAGTTAGCTGAGTCACGGATATTATCCATTT
Organism: Ambystoma mexicanum; assembly: GCF_040938575.1. NCBI lineage: Eukaryota > Metazoa > Chordata > Amphibia > Caudata > Ambystomatidae > Ambystoma > Ambystoma mexicanum. The sequence goes on from NC_090941.1 coordinate 1,038,863,464, forward strand.
GGATTTCCAGTGCTATGTTTTGGGCAGAAGCCCGATTGCCTCATTCTAAGCAGATGGATTTGCTCCAGGAACTGTTGAACTTGTGTGTAGGCTAGGCCAGTGGTCCAGAATTTTGAGCAGAAAGGGGACTGTGGTAATGGGGTGGTAGTTTGTAAGAATATTGAGATCTAGGAATTAGTTTTAGTTAAAATGTTTTTATTTACTAGTATTATTTTTATTTATTTATTTTATTTAATGTTTTTTTAATTTTCCTTTTTTTATTTTTTTTTAAAAAGGTGTGGTGGGATCCAAACTGTTTTTATGCTAGTAGGGACATCGTTGATAGGAAGGATGTGTTGGAAAAGTCAGTGATAATGAGTGCCAAGGTAGGTGCGCAGAGCTTCAATATATGTGCGGTATTACAATTGGAAGGCTTTAGTTTTAGGATGGTATCCAGGATCTTCTCTTGTGTGACTTGAGTGAACACTCCACAAGTAACAAGAAACATTACAAAACATCTCCCTTCGCTTAATTAACAAAACATCTTGACCACCGCAATCCTGTTCTTATTCCACACCTGACCGCTACTCCCCCTGACCGCACCTTCATGGAATCAGGGTATAACAGTTCTCCCTTCCTTTTCACAACACTTTTCTTAATCCTCACCCAATCACCACACTCCACTCTACATAACCTTAAACATACATTAAAACCTCATCATTATTCATGGCTTCTGTCCACTACTCTTTGCTTACAATACCCTCATAATTTGCAAAGACATCTCCGAAACATCAACCTCCTTAACATCCTTCAAACAATTGCCCATTCTAGATAAACAATCTGCCATTATATTCTCTTTGCCAACTATGACTTGAATTTCGAATGTATGGCTCTGCATCCTGGTCCCCCAACTTGCCACACGTCTAGATACTTCATCCAAGCCCTTGCCCTCAAAAATGCACTTAAGCAGTTTATGATACATCCTTATGAGGAAATCTGTCCCCCACACAACAATTTTAAACTTCAACAGTCCAATGACATGCTAACGCCTCATTTTCCAAAACAGAATTATTATTTTCAGAATCTCTCAAGGCATCAGCAATAATCTCCTCCTCAGCAAAAATGTCTTACCTGTGATAAAACTGCATCTGTACCATTATCGCTTCAATCCACGGTAAGCAACACCTATGTGTACAAAGGTTGAGCTAAATCAATTTCCTCTTTTATAGTGGAAAATTCTGGATCACATTTTTCATCCCAATGAAATTCCTCACTTTTCTTCAGAGATTTTCTAATCTAACACACTTTGCATAGTTCTTTACACATTTTTGATAGAACTCCATCATACACAAAAATGAGCGCAGTTCGCCTTTGGTCTTTCCACACTCTTTATGAATCCACCATGCTACTCTTTGGCTTCACACCATTCACAGACAACTCATGTCCCAGATTCTCACCCTCGTTTTCCTTTAAGATGCATTTCTCCTCCCTCAGGGTTACCCCCGCTCAATTCCAAAATCTTTAACTTATGTTTATTCTCAGACTCACCACACACCAGTACGCCATCCTGAAAACAAAACACGCCCTTCATCCCTCTAAATAGTCTATCCATCACTTTTTGGAACCCAAAATCAGAACAAAGGACATCCTTCAAAACTGGAACACTCCCTCATGCGTTATAAACGCTGTAAGATTTCTACACCCCTCTTCGAGCTCTATTTAGTCATATGCTGAGGCCATTTCTAACTTGGAAAACACTCTCCCCTGTCCAATCTTGGCCAACATTTACCCCATATTTGGTAAGGGATGCTAATCCACCACCACCCACATTCAATTCACGGAGATTAACACACAATCTAAAATCACGTGATGGCTTCTTCACCACAATCAAAGGTGAAGTCTGCTAAAACTCCACCAGCGGTTTCAATAATACCTATTGGGAGCATATTGACAAGTTCTGTTCATACCATCTCTGAAAGCCATCGGATCTCGACGTAACTAAAGTGAGAGAGGAGACGCAGTACTGCTGCGTGCAGTGTACCTGTGATGGTGATAACTCAAAAGGGCTTGTGAATGAATGGGTAGCCTTGCATTTAATAACCTTGTGGGAGAAGATTGCAGGATGTAAAGCGTTTTGCACGTTACGGTCTCAGCGGGAGGGCCGCAGTTGCAGTGAGGTAAATGGTAAATCTGCATGGGCACTAATGGTGCGAGTTGGGGACTCACGGGGGTTGTGTCGTGCAGATCACGCACCATTGCTGGAGTGATCAAGCTCCGAGGAGGATCCTGGAGCTCAGGTGGGTCACTTGGCAAACTGTGTGCGCTTTAGAAACACAGAGCATGGCAGGTAGGAAGCGCGATCAGTGGATGCGGAAGCGGGACGGGGTGTATTAACAGTAATACGATGCACATGACATGTGCAGTCAGATGAAGAGCAAGAACCCTTCTTACCTTTGTGGAACGTGTGGACACCAGTCCGCGTTACCATCATACCAGCAAGGTGATGGTTTGTTCCGTTGTGCAGGGGACACCAGCGAGATCTCACTGGGCAGAACGGCAGGACAGGCACAATAGGCCTTTGAAGGCTGCCTTCATTTGGGCTGGCTGCGCCTGCCGGCACAGGGGTAGCATCCCCATATCTTCCATGTCTGTCCAATCAGGATGCTGGTATTTGGGAGTAGCTTCTAAGAAAATCAGGTCACAGGGGAAGGCTGGGTGTTGTACAGTGGCTTTTTTGTATGGCTTTTCGCTCCGTGGCACACAGATGCCTGCAATGGGGGCCCAGTGGGTACTGGAAAGTCATCTGCAGCGTGCTGGTCTGCTGGCCATCTGATCTGGGTGCAGGCCAAGACAAGCACAATAGGCCTTTGAAAGTGGCCTTCGATGTGGGCCCGCTGCTTCTGACCGGTCTGCCTCATACACTTTTCAGGCAGTTGTACAGCCAATGATGCTGCTAATCAGAGTCTTCTACCTACGATAGGCTTTGGCACGCGGATACTGACCGGAGCCCTGCATCTATACTACAGCCTGTATACTTTCCTTGCGTTTGCCACGGTTAAAACGTGCCCGGTAGCTAGGCTAAGATGCATGCAAGTGCAGCCACCATAGCTCTTGAAATATCACTGGTTTATTGTACGGATTCCAGCACAGATGAAGGGGGCAAGGGAACCTCATGGGAGTACTCAAGCCTATTTTAACCACTACCAGGGCAACAAGCGTTATGGATGGTGGTTGTGACAAAAGGGCAAGTGGCGAGTGCACAAGCGGAGAGTCTTTTGACACCTAATTTAATCACCAAGTTTTCTTGGCCCCCGAAAAACCTTAACATGCCCCGGAATTAAAAAGGATCACACACACAATCGCACAGGGAACAGATCAGCAACAGTTTGCTTTACTCAAAGAGATAAAATGAGTTCACCAATTTCTGTGCCATCCGTAGATGCAAAAACAGTCTGGATATACAAGTAAATAGACATCTTGTTCGCAAATATGTCCCTTCTCTGGCTGCAGAATGATGGCTGGGCTGCAACAATGTACAACCGCACGCAGCAGCTACAAAGCTACATTAAGCACCAACATGGAATCCTCAAAAAATAAAAGGAAAGCACCGGGAGTCTTTAGAGAAAGACCCGGTTTCTAAATCAAAGCCAAATAAAGCCCAGTAATAGCTCAGACTCAAGCAGGAGGCTATGGCTGGCCATCTATTACAAGGGGTTTAACACCTTTAATTGCAGATTGTTAAAATGCTCAGCAGATCTCAAGTTGTGCCACATCAGGAGTGAACAACGGAGCAGTTGTGGCTTTCAGGTTGAAAGCCTATTGCATTATTGTACATGTAGTCCTACTTTCATTAATTGTACAGGAATCCAAAGCGGTCTGCGATGCAAATGACAGGACCGATAGAGCGTGATTTGAGAGCTAGGCTTTGAGTGCCATAACTGGAGGTTTCATCACTTCTTCCCTGTGGGGGGGGAAAGCCACCCCCTTTGAGGCTAAGGAGGTGAGCCTGATAAGCAAAACCCTCCATAGGGGTTTTGGCCAGCATGTCCTCACTGGGAGCGACTCCTCACCAGGGCACAGGGACTCACATTCCATTAAGGAACGCCCTTGTTCCGAGGCATTATCTGCATACATGCTAATACCAGAAGTGGATCGGTCTGCCATGTGGAACTACAAATAATGTAGGAAATTTAAACAGGTGGCTCAAGGCAATGCTGGTCTTTCAGGGGGCTGGACGATCAAATACACCCCTTTCGTATCCGATACCAAGGATAAAAGAACGTTCACTAAAAAGGAATTCCACTTGAATGGAGGAGACACGATACGCAGAGACGAGCCTCCGACATCATTGGGAGGTGGCACCGCACTGCCAAGCGGTGCTGGCTGTAGCGCAGAGAAGGACACAGCACGAGGTCCAGACAGAGACCCGGAAGGAGACTAGGAGAGAAACTTGCCAATGAGGCACAGGGCTGTGAAGAGTTGGCAAAGCCAAGCAGAGCTGGCCCAGAAGAAGGATCGGGGAAGAGGTCCAGACAGAGAACTGGGAAGACACCTGTAGAGAAGCCAGAGGGGTAGAGAAAATTAGCCAACAGGGCACAGGGATGTGTGGATTTGGCATGGCCAAGCGGGGCAGGCGAGGAGGAAGGATCCGGAAAGAGGTCCAGACAGAGACCCAGGAAGACACCCGGAAATAAGCCTGAGGACGGGATAGAAACTGGTCTAATGAGGCACAGGCCTGTGCGGAGATGGCAAGGCCAAACGGAGCCAGCCCATATGGAAGACGTAACCACGCAGAGGACATGGAGGGGGGCTTAGAGCCCAAGAAACAATGCCAAACTCGGCAAACGAAATAGGAACAAGTCCCCCGCTCACACCGCGAGAAACCAGAGAGGGAGGAACAAGGTGGTGAGCGAGTAAACACTCCTCCTGGCATAATGGAGAGGATGGCGAGAAGTCCCAGAGAACACAAGTGTCGGCAGACCGGAGCCACCTCGTGGGAGCAGGACCTGCCATAGAGAAAGTGTGCACGTTCCTGCCAGTCGAGGGGGCCCCAGCGACCAAACCCAGTTGGGGCAAGAAATAACTGAGGATAAAGCTGGCGCAACCCGGCCCAGAAGGGCAACCAGACACATATAATAAGAGTGCTTTCGGGAACCGTGAAAACTCAAGCCTTGGAAACTGCCAAATGGCTCAAAGGCACACCCAGAAACCAGGGGAAAGATATCCCTGGAGGAGATACGTATATCCCCATGGAGTGAGAATCTAGGAACAAGACAATCAAGGGAGCCAGGAGGGCCCTACAAAACAAGAATCAGCCCAAGAAACCAGAGATCGGGCACAGCTCTCCTTCTCGTCATCCCAATAGCTAAATCAACCAGAATACAGGAGGGGTGGGGGAATCCACTTTCTCAACCCACTCCCACCATATGGAACTCGAGCCCTTTTAGCATCCACGGAATAGAGGAGCACCTAGTTTTCCGGAAGGCACTCAAGACCTGGCTCTTCCCGGCTACACCTTGACTGACCTAGTACACTTCCTGGGTGAACTATCAGCCCCAGACAGGTAGGTGGGGCCACTGGGGAGTCACTTGAGTCAAGACAGTACCTAGCCAACATGGAAAGGATTCCAGTTGATCTGTATGATACAATCTGCATACCATCTTCGCAACTAGATAGAAGCCCGATTCTCTGGTATGTATAACACTCAATCTCAATGAAACCGCCATATCCCTCGTAGGGCACAGCCACCCACAAACCTCTGCAATAATCTACTACTCAATGCACTTCACCTCTGCCATTAGAATGCAGAGGACTCCCACGAAAAAAGTGCCGTCCCGCTGGGTACATAAACAGTCTCCTTGACTCGCCTACCCTCTTGACAGTCTATCCCAGCACCCATCCACTAACCAGATCGCCAAGCGTCGCTAGCAGGGACTCAGCCACTGCTCCCTACCTTTATGCAAGCTTTCAATGATCATACCTGGAACTTCGGTCCCCCAGGGGCGTTCACCACACAGCACTTTGAGGCAGTACTAACAGCATTGGGGGCTAAACAAATGCCATAGAAGATCATATGCATCCATGTAAAACTCACAAATAGAAATAAGGATGTTCTGTATGCTTTTCTCCAACAATGCCTTAAAGAAAGAGGACCTCTTCCACCCACTGCAATCAAATCATGAGTGTGCATCAGTCGCTACGGTGACAAACCCTTATGCTGCATAAAACTCTGGGCCATCCCCAATGCACGGCTTCCTGAGGAATAGGGAACGCTGGAGTAAATGACACCGGAACAGCGGCCATTGCTAGTGCAGAGATACAACGGGTCCTTTTGTTAGTACAAACTGGTCCTTTTGTTGGTACAGCGAAGCCAGGTGGCCTTGTATCTACTTTTAGAATAAATGCAATGCACAAGATTTTCTCCCCCACAATAGTGCGCTCAGTGTCTAATACTTCTCAATAAAATATAAGTAAATAAATAAAACACTACTTGGTATGTCTCACCAATCCATGTGGTCGATACTCTAAGAATATTGATTCATATTCAATTAGTACATGCGGGCTTGTGATTTAGCCATAAACAACCTTTTGGCGCACGGTCCTATTGTTTTGCCAATCCATTGGCTTCCTCTAGGCTACGTCAAACATTCCTGGCCTATAGCAGATCACTAAACACAGTATTAATGAACTACTGCATTCAAACTCATTTTTCTTTTACAATTAAAATACCCAATGTGTTTGTTAACCAATTCCTGTTCTGTAACAGATTTTAACACAATACTATTTGCACAATGTGGTTTCATGAACATGTGTGCAATATAGTTTGGAGTTCCATCTTGTTGTGTCTTAAAGTTGAATGTCCTTAACATTGGGGCAAATGATTCTGCCTATAAGCCCCTAATTATTGTCAATCTGTTATTCCTTCCCTATATTTTATGCTCCGGTCTCGGGAGGATAGCTCAGGTGACCACGTGCTCACCTTACGAAGTAACACAGGTTCGATCCCCGGATCCGCGCTTCTAAACCTCTGGGTATTAAGCACATTATAAATAATCTATCATATCATCATATCATGTAGAATGAAATGTGATCCCCAGTAATGGTGGACTATTCTTTTTCGAGTATATCTTTAGACCCTTCGTCCATGAGTTAAGGGCAATCTTTGTATTCTTAGCGGTCAAGTCAGACTTGTTTCTGGATTCCTTCAAGATTGCGGTGGCCGCGTTTCCGCGTGGTGGTACTTTTAGAACAACATCAGTAAAACAATGGCAGGCTTCCAGCTATCAATCTATTCTTGCTACTTTGTAACAGTTGCTGAAGAGCACGTTAAGTAGAATAGCCTCGGTTGCAACCTTGAGCTCCGTGTCCCAACTCCTAGGAAAGGTCCTGGAAGCTTGGTAGGACAGGGAGGAGGAAGGGGGTGATGGCATTGGGGAGCTGTTGAATGGTGATTCGATGCACAGGCTCCGGGAGTTCCCAAAGGAATATATGTCAAAGGATGTCCTAGATTTAGGGAAGCAGAATTACTGGCGGACAGTAATTCGACTGTTCTTTTCAAGAAACATCTTAAGACCTTTCTTTTTGATGAAGAGCTTGGTTAAATGACCAAACGGTTCCTTCCCCCTTTATGACCGGGTTTCCCCCTCTTTTTGTCATCTATTTTTTTCTTTGTGAGTGCCCGAGGCCTACGGGTTACGGCGCTATAGAAAAGAGCAGATCGATAGATCGAAGGATCCCGATGTGGGTAATTGCTATGATATGTTGAAGCAGCTAGAAGGTATGGGGGTGGGCAGAGAAGTTGCATCAAGGTGGCGTAGAGTAATCAGAGTGTGATTTATTTATTTTACATTTATAAAGCGCTCACACAGCCCGTGGGCATCGAGGCGCTGTTACAGGAATTGTTTTTTTTCTTCTTAGTTACGTATTTATAACGCGCTTAAACACCCAGAGAAATCTAAGCGCGGACCCGGGGATCGAACCTGTGTTGCTTCGTGTCGTCTTGCTTCCAAGACGCGTACGCTGCCGCTGAGCTATCCTCCCGGGACAATAGGTGGCGGTGATGTGGCCATGCGCCTGCGAGCCGACTACTACACTAGGAGAACAGAACAATGCTGCGCTCAATCCTTTGCAGACCGGATACTAATGGGGCAGGTGTTCGGAGATACCAGCTAGCTGGAAGTACTTTACAGGTGGCCCTTCTCCCTCACCAACCACCCTGCAAGTTCTAGTTTGGGATGATCTGTTGGGTCAGAGACCACAGTTGCCCAGTTAGGACCGATCCAGAGAAGACGCTGCAGAACACCTTTCGGGTCCGACTTGAACAAAGGTTGGCAAATCTAAAGACACTCGTGGAGTAGCCTGGGAGCAGCATACAAGGCGGTCTTCCAGTCAAGGGAGGATGGAGAAACTGTTTGCAGTGCAATCAACAGCGGCTGTGGGCAAAACAAACCGCAGACAGTCAAGGAAACTTCAACACGATTTGTTAAAACACAAAAAGAGCACTTGAAAAAAAACAGGGTCAGCTCTAGAAACAGAGAAACAGGTTGTGAAATAGGAGCAGCAGGAAAAAGGAACAAAGTCCCGTAGAAAGCCTCCGGAGATGCTAATCACACCTTTTATTATTTTTAAAAGGAATAAACGGCAGTCTCGATCAGGAGAGCCTTTGTTAATACAGAGGTAGGCAGTGCTTTAAGTGGCCTGATGCAAGAACAGGCAGGCTTTGAAGCCAATTCTACATTTGCTAACCATGTATCCATAACCCACATGTAAGGATAATAATGTGTTATGTATATCGGCTCAAGTCAAACCGCTGTACACAGAACAATGTTATACACAATTATTATTACCCAACCAAAGTTGGCACTCATTTAACAAGCTCGAAAAATACTTGGGGATTCGAACCTGCGACCCGCAGATCATATACACCTCTGAGCAGTGAGCAGTGAGCGCTTAACCAGCTGAGATATCTTACATTGGTACATGCTGGGAAGTAACCGTCATAATGTTGCCCCATCTCGCCACCATCCACTGGCGGATGTAGAACGCAAGGCTGGCATAGGCAACGCGTGTGTGGCTGGCATAGGCAACGCGCGTGGCGAAAGCAGGTTTACGCAATACAGTAATGCCAGGGACGGCATCAGGGCCTTTCAATCAAATGGGGCCTTAGGAGGGACCCAGCAAGTGCCAGTGAGCACTTTTATGACACAGCTATATATTCTGCATGCATCACTTTCATTCTGGGGCTTTAAATGTGTGCTTTGCAGGGATTGCCTAACTAGATGCGTTTGCTGGAGTCCTTTCGACCATCGCTTCCATTGGGGTATACCGTTGGGTGTCCTGACCCACGTTTGAGCTATCATGCTGCAACATTTGGTGCTGTGGGCTTAGAAAATCCAAGATGGCCAAAAAGACCACATGTGCCCCAAAATCCAGGAGAACCATGCAGTTTGCGCACACTAAAATGGTTGCCTAACTTGCCACCCACCAGTGCGAGCAGGATGGGCCGGGGTGCCATGAGTGAAATGTGTGCCAAAGGAAAAACCGCACTTTAAAATCACCTTTTGTTTCCCTGAATGCCAGCTCAAAAGGCCTATTTCAAACATTGCAACATATCCAAAAATCTCACGAAACACCGGCAGACATCTGGCAGAATGAAGTATGTGTGCATACAAAATCTGGGAAGTTGAAGAGCCCCAAAACAATGTTCATAACAAGACTGGCTGAGCTCTGCAGGTCTGCAGCAGCCTAACTGAAACTGGATTAAAACCACCAAAATCGAAATGTTTAAATTAACTGAGTGACCTACTTTTGAGTGTCACATAGTTTGTAACTGTCAAAATGTCATAGTTTTGAACTTAGAATCAGCATTCTAGCTGCATATGTAAAAATTGTCTCGACTTAAACTGGGGAACAAAAAGTGACATTTTACCTGAAACCTGGCTTAAGGAAACTGGAATTCCGCCAGACAGCTACCCCCGACAGGAGTGGGGCCTTTCCCAACAAATGCATTCCCAGGCCTGGCTGCATTCTGTTGCTACTGCCAAAAGGAGGTCACACACTCTCTGATTGAATTACCAGGGGATTGCAAGAAACTAAAGAAAGGGCCCAGGCAGATGGGTTATTGGGGTGGTCGTAAATGGCTTCCTTTTGAACAAAGCCCTGCCTTGACTCAGGCAGATGGTTTATTGGGGGGGGACCGTAAAATAGCTTCCTCTTGGCAGAAGCTGGGAGGGGCAGGGTCTCTGAGCTTGGCAGAAACTGGATAAACTGGTTTCTACACCATGTGACCTGAAAAGACACACCCCTGTTGGCCAGAATATGATTCTAAGAAAGATGTATAACTCACAGTGCGGACTTGTCAAAATTATTTCAATGATACCATAATTCTTGTGATTTTTCTGTGCACGTTTTAAGACGCGTTGGGAATTTGTGTGATGTTCTGGGGCAAAACCCCGCTATTTATTGACACCACATACTCTGTGTTTAAGCTAGCGACCTGGAAAGTTACTGAGATATGTGTGGGAGGGGGGTGTATATGTGTATAAATCTGGAGAAAAATCCGATGTTGCAAAACCCACTAAAAAGCACAAAATGTTGCCATTTCTGAATGCAAGCCCCCAGGAAGAGCAGAGTTTGAACAGAGTATACCTCATGTGATATGTGATGGGTGCATGTAATTTTAAACAACTGTGTATCTGTGCAATATGTATTTGAATCAAATATAGATTTGTGGGCAAACTGACCAGGGGAGGATTCTCTGACCCATAAAACCTACAGCATCACTGACTCACATTTCCTTCCCCCAATCATGGGAGAGGGGAGAATTTGGCCAATGACAAGTAGAGGGGCAGGCTTAGCTAGGCCCAGGCACACACCCATTTTCAAAACACATAAAAAGAGACTGCTGGGACAGGTAGAGACATTCAATTCCATTTGTTGCGGAGCATGCTGACCGACGACTTCACATCCAGAGATCCTACACTTAGACTTCCAAGCTAAACAGAGACTACAGAACTTTGAACCAAGAAGGCCCACTGCAAGCAAAAGTATTTGTCAGCAGGCCCAAAATCATTTGCAGACTATTCACAGCCGGGCTGAGCTGTTGATTCTGGCCCGAAACCCTGCGCCAGAAAGATCCAGAAGCAGTGCTGTACCCAGAGAAAGCAGAGCAGTATCCAGAACCAGAGATCCAGAGTGACCCAGACCGCTGTTAGCAGAACCAGAGAGCTGACCCAGATCACTGTGAAGTGCCGAGACCAGAACCGTAGTCCAGTCCAAAACCTGACCAGATCCGTGATGAGGCCTATTTCAAAAATATATTGTGAGTACCTAGTAGAACTGTGCAGAACCAATCTCTTAGTTAAAATAATCTAATCCAAAATATTTTAACCTAAGTAGAACTGCCTCCTAGAAATCGTGTCATCTGTCATTTTTAAAGCTGCACCACTGTCATTTGTCAATTCTGCAGCTGCAAAGCTGTCACCTGTCATTCTGAGTTTGCTTTAAATCCGAAAAACTACCTTTATTTAATCGTCCATATCTCTGGAACCGTTTGGGCTAGGAACTTGGTTTAACTTTCCTCTGAAAGCTTAGAACCGAAAATTGCCGCGATTTGCGATTTGGCCCGATTTCTTTACTTGTAAAAAGATAGCTGCTTTTGCCTGAACTGCTAAAATTCGTTTGCATCTTAAGAACCACATTGCATCTATTTGGAACCATAAAAGTATTGTTGCTATCTTATCCATCCTATACCCACTCATCATTGATTATAAAGAAGTGTGCTGGTGCCAGAATATCCATTATTGATTACTGCTCAGATTAAGTGTGATATTCAATTATTAATTTATTATAAAGTGTGATATATATATATATATATATATATATTGTTTAAATTCTCAAATAAACCTTTTAAACTTGCAAAACAGAACTACTTCTTGGCTCAGTGGGGTCAGGGGGATTCCAAGAGAGGGGGGTTATATAGGGGTAGTCATCCAGAACTCATGAACTGGACACAAAGATATATCAATAAGGGTTTCCATTCAGTATCCCAGACTAGGCATTGACTTAGCTGTAGTGTTGAATTGAATCCTCTTACAATACAGAAGTGTTATCACCTCGTTGCCTTTTTAAACACCATAGCAGACACTTTCTGACAAAGAAGAATGTATGGCTTTGAAGTGGGCATTTAGTGTTTCAGCTCCCTGCTGGCTGGTCCTCTCCTGATAACCAGCGGCTAATAACCCCCCACCCCCGCTAGGTTTCTTGGTCTCCGTTATAATACATGCACCCCACGGGTGCTGCCTCAGACCATTTTCCGCTCTAGGCAAAGGGGCCCCCACCCATAACCAGAGTATTGAATGGGTGAGCACACATCTCCATCCGCGCCAGAGAACTGCACTCCACTGCCAGGCCTGCCTCAAGTGTGCCACTTTTCATGATGACCTGTTGGCGCTTGGAGGTGGATTTCCAGTGTACTCACTCAGCGCATCATTCGCTGTTGATATTCAGGCCAGGGCCGACCTTAGGGCAAGGCCGCCCGGGGCGCCATTAGCCCGCCCGCCACACCAGCTCGGGGGAGTCTTTCAAGGTTCCACACCAGCTCGGGGGAGTCTTTCAAGGTTCCACACCAGCTCGGGGGAGTCTTTCAAGGTTTCGTCACAGCTGGCGTGGTAAGAGAAGGCTGAGCAAGCGTCCCATTAAAATTAAATCTGTATTTAATAACAATAGGGTGCTGATGCTTTTGCTTCAGCGGCTATGTACAAATGTGCCCCCCGCCCTCCGCATGTCATGGGGCATGCGGGGAGGGGAGGGCCCCATTTTGGTTTTGCTGGATGGAGTCTGACATAACTACACTCTTCCTTCCAACTTCTTCGTTGGCGCACACACACACATCACTTGTCATATCACTCGATCAATGACACTTTCCTCTGGCCTTCGTTCTGGAGACGCGACCGATGCACACTTTTTGGAGTGCCAGCGGAACGATTAATCGTGGCTCGGTTTTGCACTGGCACAAAGTCAGGATTTGCACCCCTGGAAACACAACTCCTATTTAGAGCCAGTGCAAAATACTTCACAAATTTGATAATTGCGCCTTTACTGGTAACTGTAACCCCAACACAATGACCAAAAAAGGCATTGCGCCAGACCTCTCCAATGACAAACATTTGCACCAGCACTGTAACTGCTGAACCCACATGCAGGCAACTTACATTTGTTGTGTGTGGGATATGTGCGTCTGGTCTCAACCACCCGTATCTTCCCCATGAATTATTACACCGCAACATTTGGAAATCTTGAAGTCCTCACAAGGTAGGATTCCATTTCAGCTACACTCATTCATTTAAGTTAATTCAGTGTCCTCTAACTGGGGGGCTGGCCCACCGGGGGGCACCAAAAGATGTCCTGGGGGCGGGAGGCAGACTCTCTAAAAAAGGTATTACGAGGACAGATTTTTAGATTTTTTTTAAAAATGAAAAGGATTATGGTGACTGTTGTTAATAGAAAATATGAGCAGTAGAAAATCTGCATATGTTCTAAAGAGTCTGGGGACCCCCTGGACATCTAGCTGGTGGGGGACAGAAACAATATTTTTACTCAAGGGAGGGCTTGTTATGAAAATGTTTGAAAACCACTGAGTTAATTGGAACACACCTGCTGCAGCACTAAGCTTCCTTGCCAGGGATTTAGACAAGCAGAGTAAGGAAAGCTGTAGTCTCAGGCGCGGGGGGGGGGGGTGAGGGCAGTGAGGGGGTGTGGGGGCAGAACACGTTGAAGGAGGATGGGAGGCTGGGCTTTACCACGTGAAACGGGACTGGTATTGGTGCCTTACAAAAGTGAATGGGGACAGTGTTCACTTGTATCTGCTCCATCTTTAAGGTTAACCACCTAGGCACCTAATCTGATCCCAAGATCATAAATAGCCCTTTATGGTAATCGTAAGTAAAGTGTAACTTGCTAGATCGGCTTTTTAGATACTCGACCGATTATAAAATCAGACTGATCCCATCAGCAGGATTGGAGTTCCCACGCCAGATGCATTCCAATTTCTTTTTCCATCAGTTTTGATTTGTATGGATCATCCATGAACCAATCGTTTTCCCCTGGTCTCCAGGTTGTTTCATACGCATAGGAGTATTTAATCATCTAATCAGCCAATCAAAGAGATTGCAGGTTTTGTCTGAAATATCCAGGTTTTTTTTAAATTGCTGATCGATTATGTATTGCTGGGTTCACGAACTGGAATAGCCGAGTGCTGTGACCAAAAGGATGAACATGTAGAGAGGTCTTTTGGAATGGGTTGTGCTTGGTGGGACCATCTACATCTGTCATTACTTGAGGCTCTTACAAAATTACAAATTAACATCTAGTAGATTGGTTAGAATATTTCAATCCAGCAAGAGCAACTAGGTCGGCCAACAAGTTGGGGGGGGTGGGGAGGGGGCGGGAGAGATCCACAAACAGGAGATCTATCCACACAGTGAGATGTACTTTGTGTGCATGTCTGGATGAAGAAATACCGGCACATAACAAACACTCGCACCCAGGAATCTCTTTACGTGGCAGAATGTGTGTTGTGCGGTGTAAGGTCGAGGTAAGTGCTAGCCAACCTCGACGTCCCTTGCTTTATTTATAAAACATGCAGTGTTTAGGCTTCTGATTTTATCACGCGCAAACATTCACCACGTAAGCATCTTGACACAGTTTAAAACATAAAACTTAAGTGAGGTGGAGCGGTGCCAAATCTATGGTTCAAATAGTTACATTGAAAAGATGTGGCTTGCGTTTTCTTTCTGAAATGTTAGTCAATTTGACACGTTGCAGAACGAAGGAGACCAATCATTCCACAATTTAGAGGCCTGCAAAGAGAAGGATCGGCTGCCGGATCTTTTCCCTTCTACAGCGAGGGATAATCAGAAGGCCGGTTGACTGACAAGGAAGGCCCCGAGAGGGGGCAATACCAATGACTTCTATTAAGCAAGGGAGGATATTTGTGGTGAAATAAAGCCTTATGCAGTGGGCACAAAGATAACAACTGGGTGCTGCTCGACTAGAAGCCAATGCCAGGACATCAGATGACATGAGGCGTGATCATCTAAGCAATAACCCTGGGGACGAAGACTTTGCAGCCTGAGCAGGAGTCTGGTAGAGATACCCAGATAGATGCAACTGCAGCGATCTAAATCTAATCTGGAGGAGACAAATTTAAACAGGAGTTCCTATCTTTTAAGTCAAAGAAACATTTGGGACAATGTACGGTCAGAGTCTAGAATAATACCAAGTTCTAAACCTAAGTGTCGGCATTAGATGCTCCTTCTATTGGCGCAAGCACTTGGGTGGAACTCCCCAGGTTTCATGGTCATTCACCATCACAACTTCAGCTTCAGATGACTGATCGTGTAAAGCAAATTATGATCCACCCGTTGTCCAATGGAAAAAGGATAGTGCCTGACAGATGTGAAAATTACAAAATAAAATAAAAAAAAAAAAAAAAAAAAAAAAGTACAGCACACCCAAGTCAAATTTGAGTATAAACAGTATACAAAAAGTAGTAGGTATGTTAGAATTGTAAATGTTTGAGGTGCATGGGAGACGAAAACAGTCCTAACACGTGGGCTGATAATGATGAACAACAAAGAAAAAGTTACCAGGAGGAGGGAACTCCCGGCCCCTGGAAAATCATTCACTCGCGAGAGCTTGGCACGACAGCAGACACCAGAGCGACTTATGAAATTAAGTTATTGTAATTGGTTATTTACAACGTGCTTAATACCCAGGGGTTTCTAAGCGCGTACCGGGTCTCGAACTTGTCTTGCTCCATGTCGTTTTGCTTCCAAGGCGAGCGTGTTGCAACTAATCTATCCTCCCGAGACCAATTTAAAAAGCAGATGTAAGGTTGTTTCAGTATTCTGAGCTCCAGACATTGAGGCAGGGCAGTTTCTAGCCACCTTGGTGCCCAGGGCCAAACATCAGAATGCACCCCCCCCGCCCCGACTGACACACGTCACTCCCAAACTACACCTCTGTCATATGACAAAACCCCTCCTCAATATGAATAAATGCTATATAAATGAAGATGGTTTATTAAATTGCTGCCCAAGTAAATGTTTTTTCTGTCACCTGCTCTTAGGTAAGGCCTTGCCTGAATGCAGTTTCAAACTGTCCATACTGGCACACTACCGTGTGACCAGCCTACCGGGGTCTGAGGGCTCACTGACCTGGCCCTGTGTTGCTGGTGTTCTGCTCGTACTACCTCACTTGTATTTCACAAGGGGCAATACTAGACTAACCATATAAATGATTTTCTGATAGAAGGTTATCATTCCAAGATGGCCAGTCTGGTACACTCTTATTGTACTCTTTCAAAATACCTCTCAGAGTAGGAAAGGAGACAAATAGCACCAATGAGGATTCCTTCCTGTATGCTCTGCATTAAATCACAGAGCATTTCAGGACTATAACAGTGATCAGAGATCTATACACTTGATAAACACGTCTGTGATAAAAGGATTGTAGGTGTGAATCCCTAAATTCATAACTGATGCATCGCTTGGTGGTCATATCACAGTTCACAGTACGCACCCTAATATTAAAATGTTTGTAGCCGGTCAAGTGGCACAGCGAGTAGAGCGCTCGCTTTGACATCAGTGCAGAGCCTGCGAACGCAGGTTCGAATCCCGGCAGCGCCAAACTCAGCGTTTCATCCTTCCGAGGTCGATAAATGAGCACCACACACCGTGGGTAATAATAAGCAGCGCTCAGATACCTGAGGGTTCGTAGCGCTATATAAATGCCAAATTATTATTTATTATTATTATGAACCATACATGCCCAATTGGACAGCTTACAATTTTGGATGAGAGTATAAAATGGCTGCAACATCAGCCGCTCCATCAGGGTAAAAGGGCTCTTTTGCTTCTTGTTTCTGAAGAGAAGAATGCTAGAGGAAGGGCTGGGTATCAGTGTGGGCATGCCCCAACCCCAATACAGAAACATCTTTAGGGAATTAGATCTACAGATATGGCAGGATAACACACAAGAGAGACCCAATAAACCATGCACAGAAAGGCTACACAGAAGGTATTGTACCCCTTTCAAACTTTAGCCGGACCAGTAATAAGCTAATGAAGCGTTTTAAACAAAACCAGCTTCTAATTCATGGTAAAGGGTCCACAGTTCCTCAGCCACTACCTCCTCACTATTATCCAGGCCTAAGGGGTTATTTCAGCAAAAATGAGCAGGCTCATGCTTTATCCAACAGAGCTGGCATTCGCATCTCTCATTAGTGATGGCCTGTAGCTAGTGAAAATCATGGTGTGGCAGTGTAGAAAGGGGGTTTGGCATAGTGCATTTACAATTTGAGGCAACTTCTTTGATTGCGTTATGCGTTTAAGTATGGGCACAGTATGGCATGTTCGTCAGAGCTACATACACAAAACATCCCAGTATGCCCTTGTATGGACATTGGGCACATCAGACAAAAACAGGTATATGTCCTGTTACATAAGGGAGCACCACATAGACGCCATTAACCAACAGGGTGGTGACTTGTGCAGCGCACAAATCATTGCTGCACACATATCACTGCATTGATTTGCCATGGACTACTGTCTGCACGCACGGTGAAACACAATGAACTCTACTTTCCTAATTAAGGTGCCAGGTGACATTGAGTTGCCATCTGGTGTGCGCGCTGGGCAGTGGCTGGCTTGTTTAGACAATTAAAAGACCTTTGATGCTGAGCGGATGCATTTAGTCCATGTCCCAAAGCAGCCACTAGACCACTTAGGCAAGAACATTTGAGTTAACCTTCCCAGGATGCGCCATATGTAACTAAAAAGAAATATTAAAAAAATGAAACGTTTTGTTGTGTCAAATAAAGAGACATAAATATAAAGAAAATAGTTCAAAACGTTTCTGTGTGGCACGTTAATTCTCTAAATAATGCATGGGTTTGGTGAGCTAACTGACACTTGTGCTGGTCTGGTGAATACAAATGCCACGTGTTCAGTTCAACACTGAAATGTTAAGTAGATACCATGTAAAAACAATGGCGTGTTAATTGAGCCATCACTTCAGTTTGCCCCACTTGAAAGGCCGTCAGCACAAAGATTGGAGGGGCACCAGGTGTGCGACTCCAGAGCACCTCACACGCTGCATTTGGAATATGCATTCCTTTGTTTGAATATTCCGAACGCATTGCAGTCATCCACAAGTCAACAGAGATCAGCCAGCCGCACATCACAGAGCAGTGCTCACCGGTAGAGCAGGCTACTTCATCTGTTGTCCGGCAAGCTCAGAAGCAGCTTTCTGCGTGGACCCCTTACTGCGCCCACCTCCTGGGCTATTTAGCTCTGTGCCTCGGGCCGTCGCCCGCTCCGCCCCAGCCAAGAAACGGGGCTGCCTTGAGGACAGTGTTGTTACAGAAGCGCATCTGGTTTCTTTTCGGTCTTGCATTGCTAGGAGTGGCTGCTGTTTTTTTTAGCACACCATCACTGAAGTTATCAGAATTCCATTAGAGGCCCGCTCTCCTCTGGGGCCACTATTAGTCAGATATTACAGTCTGCACGGAGAAGCAAAGGCACATTATTTGCAATAGCCCTGCCAGGTGAGAAGACATGGCGCTATTACAATCCTACAATCCTTCAGATGCAAAGACATCTGGTCTAACCGGTTATTTCCCATTTTTCCTTCCCCTCCCCCCCCCCATCACTTGCGACACGCACATCCCATGTTGTGCGGGATTGCTATTGCCCTGATGAAGGATATTAGATCGGAAATGTATTTGGCATTTGTAGCACATTGACACAGGCCGCCGTTTAAAGGCCACGCTGGTTTTATGTAAATCCAGAGTTGGTCTCTGCCTCAACTATCATTTGGCGTTTTTCTTTCTCAAGAATGATAGTCATTCCGCAATCATCAAAGGAACACTTTAACGTAATGTTATTCTAGGGAATTCGCTAGGCCAAGGGCCGTTTCAGCCAAGATCCACAGCTATACCACTATTTGCAACGCCCCGTGCAGAGGCAAGTTCCATAGGGTAAGCACCCCAAGATAATTAGATCAATCAACAATCAGAATTAATTTTACTCAGCTGTGCCCACTCTCACGTGTCACACTGCAATGACATACATAACATCAATATCTTTTCCTAGAGTGGCTTTAATATTTGTATACATTTTATTAGAAAATACAGACTTGGTTTGTATCCATAAAGAAATATACTTATAAAATACAAAAATAAATATTTTATAGAGAAAAGATTTTTTAAGATCAATTTTATTGCACACATATTCACATGTCCAAACCTTTCACCATGTATTGTGTGCAGAGATGCATATACTAACATTCACACAGATCCCAAATATAACACAAAAGAAAAACAATGCTTCACAACACCATTGAAGTACTTGATGGAAAATATAGGTATAAAACCAATCAGGAAAGTCTAAAAAGCTGAACACCACAACTACACATTAATTGCCGTCCATATGTCACATCACCAGACCAACCAAGTGAATAATTGTTGAGGAGTCACGCTTAGCATTAGATAGTCAGATATCCAGCAGAAATGTTTAATGACTAGATGCTTTGGTTTCCCTGCCCCATGTGAGAAACCTGAAGGTGTTTCACTTACTAGTCCCCGGGATCTGTCATCCAGGTGGCCCGGACACAGCAATCACTATTGGATCCTCCCGCACTGGTCCTGGGGGTGGACCAGTGCGGGAGGATCACCTGGATGAAGAGTCCAACGGGGAGTGGAAGTGGGACACTGAAGGTTGAGATGTTGTACCCCCTTCCCTAGAACACCTTTTCCCCATCCTACCCCGTAGGATATTCAGAAATTCTACCCTCCCCCCTTTTTTCCAACAAAAACCCTTTCCAACACTTTGACAAGACAAAGGGCTAACACCGAGCCGTTTACCCGACATGTCCCAACACGAGAGTCAGGCAATTGACAAAAAACATACACACCTGATGGCCCTTTCCCTTCAACACAAGGATAAAAGGCAGAGCACGAAAGCACAGTTCGAGCAAGACAATCCGCACGAGGAAGTAGCTATTCCAGGACAGCATTTCAAAAAGGTGGAAAAGGATGGTGAGAGCTATGAGGACGACAAGGAGGGAAGTGCCCTTGCCCCTTTCAACCGAGATCCGCGAACCCTCCGTGAAAGGAATCATAAGACCGGGAACTACAGCTACAGTGTGGTGCAACAGATGTCAACGGTGCACGGGCCTTCCAATACTGATAACCAAGGCGGGGAGAGACGCTTGCTTCCGTGGTACCATCCTAGACTCCAGAGACAAAAAAAGCCAAGCGGATCATCACAGCCAGTGAGTCGGAAGGAGAGCCGATTCTGTTGAGCGAAGGTTGCAAATGGCAACATGATACCAAAGAACCTGTGAACAAAGGCCTGGTGCGTTACTGAACTTTAATAGCATAAGGAAAGACCAGCTGCAGAGTGGTCTGGCACCATGTGGGCGCTCATTCGAAAGACTCTGACTGGTCCCGCAGTTGTTGAAACTACAGATCCCAGGAAGCCCTAGGAGAACCGATACAAGAGGTGAAAGTGGTCGTACAAGGGCCGAGCTAAAACTCCTTTCCTTGTACAATCAAAGGTCTTTGACCCATTGTAGATACCAAGTGAACTTTGTGGCAAATGTGAACACAACAGAGGGATGCTTGCAAATTCAAATTAGGGTGAATGCAAAAGAGAAGAGTCCTGACAGGAAAACCATGTGGTTGCTAACAGTGGGTTAAGTCACTGTGTGAACCTCAAGGAAACCGGATACATTGTGTTTATTATTTACACATTATGTAAGTACTTATATTTGTTCTCCATTGGGTTAGAGCAAAAACATACTGCACTGGATCTTAACAAATGTGTTTAGCTTATTAAATAGAGTATAAAATATACAAAAAAAGCATAGCAAAAATGAATGCTTACATCAAGAAAAAAAAAAGAAAGAAAATATGCCAATGGCATGCATGATGTAGAAAGCATACACGGAAATCCAAGTTTGAGTATTTGAACAAGGGTACATGAAGAAAATTGTCATCACATCCTATGAGCTGAACATTAACCATAACCATGTTCAATTACAGCATGAATCACATTATTAGATAATTGAAGTTGCAAAAAAATAAATAAAAAAAAACACTTGCCCATCAAGACTTGAAATAAAGTACTTCCATCGTATTTTTCTTTGGGTACTTATGTGTAGGAAAACCAAGGCGATTGTGTGTATAGAGTCTAAGCGTGGTTAGGTAAATTGGGGGCCCATGTAGGGCATTGGTGCAAATCCAAAGCAGTGCACACCTCTTGCATGTGTCAATCGGAGCGCAAGGGTAATTACGTTTCAGCGGTTGAAGGTTGTATCCGCCTTCCTCAGGACCAAAAGAGTGGAGTATTTTAGGCGGACCCCTCACAATGAGGCTTCAAGTACATCAGATGAACGACAGATTGCTCTTCAGGGCAAAGAGAAGAGGTGCATCTCAATTGAGTGCGGCGGCTCGTGGGGGCTTCTGTATTCCTCAGTATAAAGGTGCACTGGTGAGCCTGTATCTGTAGCAGTGGTCGAAGTGTACGAAAAGAAGTAGGGGAGCTATGTTCCCTGCCGGTCTGCCCCACTCCTCACAAACCCCATCGCTGCGCCCCTCCCACACACAGCCCAAACCCCCAAACAAACACACCTATTATTTAAGGGAATGTTCATTGCAGTGCACTGAAGTGCAAGCTTCAACTTCTTCCTACACTTTTATTTTAAAACTAAACCGTTCCGGAAAGGTTTTTTTTTAAAGTAAAAGTATAGGAACGGTGAAACAGAAAAATAAAAAGTATAGGAGAACCGCTCCCGACCGCTCCCGCCCACTTCAACTTCTGATCTGTAGGGCACTATGCACGGGTTATCACAAACTCGTTTGTTGCTGGCCGAATAGATGCGCTCCCATCTGAGTGGGTGAGAAAGTTGCAAGTGATCAGGCGGAGTACGTGTGGCCACGTGGGTGCCGTGCGATTGCCAGCGTGTTGGCGTGGCTGCTGTATGCTGCTTGCGAGGGAGACGCATCGCAGCAGAGTTTGTTGATAAATTGCCTAGGCAAATTAGGGTGGTCAGTAACACCCCTAGAATACTGAAGTACCAAAAGCCTGATTGGGGCTAAAGCCCAGACTTAAATGAACCTAGGAGGTCTACAGTGATTTGATGGTCCGAGCCTATATTTTTTATGTGTGGTTTATAAAAAAAGCTCTCAGCTACAAGCGTTGAGGTTCCTGGAAGCAACAGCCAATAAGGGAGAGGGTTGGCATGCGAGGGGAGCACTAGGGGGGCAGAAAAGGCACAAATGCCTAGGGGAGTGCAGGCAGTACAGTGAAATGCGAAAAACAATGCTGTGCAAGGCAAGCAGATTGATGTTTCTACACTACTTTTCTAGCTTCCATTTTGTGCTGGGTCCTACTGTTTTAAATAGCTCAAATAATGCACATATGTTGAATAAAAGAGGGACACACATTTTATTGTAAGGACATGATCAATTGGGATTCAAGTTGTTCAAGGGTTTGAAGCGGTACAGTTTCATAATGTGGCAACAGTTTTCCTTAGGAGGAAGGAGAGCGCGGATGGAAGAGGAGAGAAGATTTTGGAAGGGATAGGGGTGATGACATATTACAACAAGGCCTAGGGCGGATGATTGCCAGAGGAGCAGCATTTTATGGCAGTTTATTTTCAATTTACTGGTTGTCATTTTTTAAATACAAAGCCAATTTTGTTTCTCCAAGTCTGCCTATTCCACAACACTAAGTAATTTTGAGCTGTTAGCAGTCATTCCACTCTTGACAGCTAAAGTCTTCGATGGACAAACTCGTATGTATGCTCGATATTTGCAAAAGCTTTATTGTTAGGGTGACAAAAAAAATAATAAAGTGTACCAAAGCCAGCATGCTTTAGATATTTGGTGATTCAGTCATACAACTCTTACAGACAAACGTGACAGATAAGAGTTTATCATCTTCCCAAAATGCACTTTAATATGAAAAACCAGCAAAATCTCATTGGTGCCACTTCACATTATCTTTGGAGTTCTTTCGAATCAGCACACACATACACTGTGTTAAGCAATCACTTATATTCAAATACACAACATGAATTTTTTAAACTGTTGCAAAAATGATTGTTTTCCCTTCAGAAAAGTAAAGGTTAAAAATGATGCATCATGTTTCCTTACAGGTGGCACTAAAATGATGTCCAGAAGCAAGCACTAATTTCCCTCCCTGGCCCCACATGTCAGAGGTCTGTGGCCGCCCAAAAGGTGCAAGGATGAAATGGATCATAGAGAAGTTAAAATGGCAAAGGGTAAATCTGAATGCCCAAGTGCAGCAAGAAATCTTTGAAAGGATACCAAGGCCTTAGAAGAGCGAGAACAAAAACTGTGTGCCAAAGGTACACACATTTTCACAGCTGTAAAGGCATCCCGTAAAGATATCCATTCAGCCATCTTTACAGAAGCTGCTCGGTGCTAAGCAGGCAAATGGCATTCCTACTGGGTTTATCATGTGTCTTTGATGCACGCTCAGCACTACCAGGAGAACCCACTGGAAAGTATGTCACTCAATGCATATCTGTGATGCATAAAAGTAATCTTTACATTAATTATATTTTAAAAGACAAGGTTGAACTTTTACTGTGAAGCAGTACTTCAAACGACAGCAGAGCATCTATACCTATACCCACACATCTCAACATTTTACTATGTACTGTACAGTTCAACCAACTCTACAGAGTTAACACACAATTTAAATTACCTTAACCGCAAGCTGGCAAGACCCATAGCCTAAACCACACCCTCAAAGGTATTATCTGGAACGCCTGAGCCATTATTCAAATTGTACTCTTGGAGTGTTGGGTATTTCGAACAATTTGTTTAATGTGATTTAGTTTACGTAAACATTTTTTACATAAAAATTATCTAGAAAATTGTCAATATTTCAATCTTAGAACAGCAACAATAACAATACATATTATGTATATAGAAAAACATTCATAGTCATGAATATATAAATACATCTCATATGCACATCAATATCAGTGGGCTAAGATACCATCATAAAACAACAATAAAATAATTTAATATTTCATAATATTCATTTTGATGCTGGAAATGCCTTATGGCTGGACAGGGACCCCTTGTCCTCGTCCTACCACTTCTCTGTGTGTGTTTCTCTGTTTTCTGCCACACAGCTCTTCATGTCATCTTTTGGTGAACACCACCCGTGTGATACCCTTATGGCACCCATGAATGAGGGTACATCATTGTAGCAGTTATATATGTTTTTGGGCACCTGCATGTTACCCACAGAGCAGGGTATGGGCTGGTGGTAGCTACATGCTGGCTTGGCAGTTGCTCAGTGTCCTCTAGTTTTGGGACACCCAGGCCCTGCCATAGGAATCAATGGACTCCTGAAGAGAGAGAGTGTGAGTGTGAGTGTGTTTTCCCCCCTAACAAACTGACATGAGTTTAGTGTAGTGTGCTGAAAGGATGGGTACTTACCTCAATCCACATTCTTTATTATGGGTGCCTGGATAAAGTGAATGCCCTTCTGCACAATTGGCAGACTGAGCCTAGTTCAGCCAGAGTGAATGGGGGACAGATGTGTATATCTGGGGACCTCTCACCAATGCATTCAGAGGTTGAAGCTCAAGCAAGAAGCTGTTCCTTGAAGCCCAGCTGGAGGAGAAGTCCTCTCTGCAATTTCTTCACTGTAATCCAACAGCTGTTGTGTCTCCAAAGGACTGATCCAGTGCGGACCTGAAAAGGAAACCTCTGCCCGAGCTATGAGGGCCCATCGTGCAAACTGCTGTTCTTCATCCAAAGTGCCCTGGAAGCCAGTCCGGTGTGCCTGCCATTCAGAGAAGGGGTCTTTGTGAGTCCTGAAGAGGACTGCCCGGACATCTTGAGTTGAAGAAGTCCATTGGTGCCGCCCAGGGTCCGGAGGTGCGTTTCATGACTGCTGGAAGGCGTTGCTGTCTCCCGCCCAGAAGAGGGGGTACCCTGGCATAGTGCTGCTGCACAGCCGGAGCTGCAAAAGGTCAACACTGCCTTCGAGCAACATTTCAAGGAGCATCCTTGCCATCATCACGGACCTCTTTTTCCTGCCGGATAGAGATCACAGTCTCTGAGTGCAGAGGAAGGTCTGCCGGTGGGTTTCGCGCCCCCAGAAGCTAACAAAGATGTCCCAAGAGTCCAGATTTAGTGAGGGTCCATTGTCCACTCCAGTGGTCGAGTCCAGGTTGCCAAACGCCATCCACAGGTCTATGTTGTGGCAGCAGCACTGAGGAATCGAGTCAGAAAACAGCAATATTCCGAAACCGGACACCAAAAGTGACCTATTCACATGTCACCAAAGGATCCCAGGGGTCTTACTCTCATCTGCCAAGCCTTTAAGGAGTCCACAGCAAGTTTCATCTTCACAGGACTTCTACGGTCAGAGAAATCATCGACCAAAGAAGAGCACTGCAAACAGCAAAACTGATGCACTTCAGAAAGACTTGGTTCCATTTTTCTCATGGACTCAGCATCCCATTGGCATGGACTCAGCATCCCATTGGCTTCTTCTTCCAAGAGGGGTCCATCCTCTGAGGGAATAAAACCAAGAAACTCTGCCACTTCGCCTGCCAAGGCACCAAAGATACTCTGACGAGGAAGAGCATCTTCTAGCCTCAGGAGTCGTCCTGGGGTCCCAGATATGTCTTGGATCCTGTTCTCCTGTGGCCTCCCGGGTACTTTGGGGTGGTAGAATGTTTTAAAGAAAGCAGAAGGTTATTGAGCATTAGTGGAGTGGGCTGTAAAACAAAAAAGAAGTTACTCCCTAACTTTCCTGTTACAGGTTGCACGGGGAGGAAGGGATCTTCACACATAATTGTATATCTAGTCTAAAGAAAGCTTTCTACAACTGTTCACAACTAACCTGCCTTTCTTCCCTATTCTATGCAGATACACCTCATTTAAGAATTCACCGTCTGCAGTTAGTGCATCTATCACTGAGTTTAAGTGTTATGTAGTACCAAGTACAAAGTGTTATTTATATGTATATTTGTGGGTAGCAACATTATTTTATATAAAGAAGCTGTGTTATCACCTAACTGTGTGAACATAACTTTGTGGGGGCTTTTGGGGAAACACTGTACTTACCAGCCTGCATCACCTCCTGAAAGCTTAGGCTTGGCAGGGTAGAATAGGCGAGCTTGGCTGCTCGACCATTCTACCAAATTGAGAGACTTGTCCGGGGTGTTCTGTGCCTTCAGCCCACCAAAGAGGGTTTAGAAGTACAGATACCCCCTCCAGTTTTTACACTGGTGGTACAGCGATGGGATCACTGGTTTTAAGACACAGTGCTTAACCTAGCTACAACAAAATATCCACACTTCTTTATTGATTTAGAATTCCATTAGTGTATACTGATAACTACACTACAAACAATGGAAACTATTGCAAATGGTAAATTGAATAGGACCATCTTAGAGGCAGCTCTCCAGAGTGCTTGTGAAGTGAGGGAAATAGACCTTGAAGAAAAGTCTACAGCAGAGCTTATATTCTGTATGGATTACCAGATCGTGATACGATGAAAATGAAGAAGGCTTTGATGAGGACCTTGCCCCTGGGGAAGTCACCGTTGATACCAATGGGATTGCCGCCTCTCCTGACACTTCTATTGCAAAACCCAGCATTGCTCCTCAGGGCGATACCCTGAGACTTGAACATTTGAAATTGGAGCTACAGAGAGAACAGTTAGCCTTCCAATACAAGAAACTCGAGACTGAAGAGGAGTGAACGAGAGAGGAGTTGCAACAGCAAGTGATATTCAAAGACAAAGACACTGAAGCTGAAGGGACTCCTGCTAGAGAAAGGTAGTGTGGAGACTTCAGCAAAACCAGATGAGGGTGTCCGATCCCCAGCCACCAAGTTCATGAAAGATTTGGTTGGTATATATGTGGATGGTTCCAATATCCTCCAATGTATAGAAGCATTTGAGATGGCTTGTGGTATCCACCATGAGGACCATAGAGATTGGACTAAGTTTTTGTTAAGTAGAGTACCTCAGAGTGGTTATAAATGCTCTCTATAACCTTAATATCTTCTCCCCATGTTCTGAAGCTAGGTGGTCGGTCCTTACCGGTCCTTGTGTACGCAGATGATTCTGTTATGATGGCGCGTACCCAGAGAGCTCTGCAGGCCCTCATTTCTGAGTATGCTGACTTCATGGAGGGGCTAGATCTAAAGGTGAATGCAGATAAGTTGGTGGTGATGGCCTGTTGGCAGGGGACACGGAAGATCAAATTCAAGGATATGCACTGCAGGAGCAGTGTGTTCCCCAGGGTCAATTCTTTCGACCACCTTGGGGTGAGATGCTCTGCTAGCTTCTGCGCCACCGCCCACATAACTAAACAGGTGGTGCGGTTTAAGCAGGCTCTGGGTGGGGTCTCTAGGGCCAGGCCTATGTCTAGAGCTAGACCAATTGATCCATTGTTGCAACTGTACAAGGGCAAGGCTGTCTCGGTTGCCAGATTTGGGATGCAACTGTGGGGCTACTCTAATGTTAGTGCAGTTCAGACAGCGGAGAACCATTTCTTCAAGAGACTGCTGGGCTTGCCAGCTTCGGCTCCACATTATGGAGTATATGCAGAATTGGGCTGTATGCCGATTGAGGATGTGGTTTCTCTGCAGCCAGTATTGCACTGGCTTAGTCTATCGGGCAATGGGAGAGCTACACTTACCCACAAACTGATGATCTCCCTGATTGACAAGGACTTGAGAGGGAGAGTCCCATGGCTGTCTCATATTAAGAAACAGCTGATGGCGGCTAATATTACGCATCTGTACCCACCTTGTGGTATGCTCTCTTGTGGAGAGATAAACCGATGGACTGCCCATTTTTATGAGTTTGTGAATGCGAACAGAGAAAGTACAGAATTATTGAAACCCAAGAACCAAGGGCTAATGACAATCCTGCCAATGGTTGTTCAGAGCCATCTGCTGTGGGCAAAGTTCCTAGCAGATCGCGTACTGCTATCCAGGGTACGGTTTAATTGTATCCCTCTATGGGCAGTGGTGGCAGCCTGGTCTGGGGGGGAGGGGTGCCCACTGGTCCTGCCCCGTGTGTGAGGTGCCCCTCGAAGACTTGGCCCATCTGGTATTTTTTTGTCCTGCCTATGTGAGAGCTAGAGGCTTGTTCTTATGACCCGGATTGCAGGAATTGGGTTTTGCACAATATCGGCCTGCCCTAATATACCTGCTGTGTGCGGACTCACCACGTGTGGGCTGGTCTTTGCTTTCATATCTGCAATCAGCACTTTATCTGCAGAAACAAATTCTAAGTATATGAAATGAGATTATGCACAACTATTAACGATCTGGGGTCTGTGTTTTTTGGTGGCTATTTGTGATGTTTTATGTTGTATTTTACTGTGTTACAATGTAAATGTATTTTGCACTGTGTTTATGGAATGTTCTGTGCATATCCGAAATAAACAAATGATGATGATGATGGTTAAAACTGTATCCTGAAACTGAGTGTGGAAGAAAGAAGCCAGTATGAATGCATGAAAGCAGCTTTGGTTGCCAAGTTTGGCAAGACACCTGCCCAGTACCTTAAGATGTTCAGAGATTATAAGAAGAGAGAGAATATGTCAAGTGCTGCACATATGAAAATGATGGGTGGGTGGTTACAACGTGAAGTCTTTTGTTGAATTGGCTCACCTCCTGGGGCTTGTTCCCCAGAGCTGCGTCAGTACATTGCTGACCAGGATATCTTGGATCCCTTTAAGTTGGCTAAGTGGGTCTCCCACAGGGTGTCCCCTAAGGATCCTGGTGGGAAGGAAAGGGGCCAATTATAAGGCTAAATCGTCCAAGAAGCAGTCACATCTGAATACATCTAAACATTTCCCCTCTAAGGTCCAGAAATCTAGTGGAGATAATTCTCATGGGGGTGGGACTAAGAGTAGTGGTGCTCCTGCTGCAAAGCAGGCTCCCAGTGGATCCAGTTCATTCCCTGGCATTCCTGGCACCTGTTGGGACTGTGGGGCCATCCCAGATGTAAAGGTAAGGCACTTGGCATCCAGGCTGTCAGCCTGACCTACCCTTACTCTATACCCGAGGTGGGGGCCACGATCCTCCCCTCCTCTCCAGGAATCACCTTTGGTGAACCTGTAGAGATTTCCTTAGCGTCCCTTGGGGCATGTGACCAGTACTCCGAAGTACTGGCTACTATCCCACAGAATACTAGAAGGTTTCTGAGAAATGGTCTCATAAATGGCCAGCCTCCCACTGGTTTAAGGGGCACGGGGGCTAGCATGACAGCGGTGGACAAGACCCTGCCCAGGCCAGTGGTGTCAAGTGTTCAGAATTCTGGAGCCAGGCCCATTTGCTCTGACTTTTTTACAAACGAGCATTTCAATGTGATGAAGTCTGTGTTCAAATTCAGATGCCAACCAATTACATCCACATTAGTTACAGCTGCAGCAAATCTTTTTGCTGCTGTTTTTCTTCGTGGCGACACCAAGCAATGTCAACAAAGGACATCTAGGATTACAGATAGACTTTATATAAAAAGGATGCCTTGTTTGGCATAATATTACATCTCGATGAAATGAGGCAGAGTTCTTGCCTTAGTACAGCCAAGGCTGGTAAACCCAAGCAAACCCTTGCCCAAGTCAAGTCCCATAAGGTTAGTCAATGCTTCAAGCCCATAGATTATTGCGTGGCAGAAACACTGCCTGCATAGACGCAGAATTTCATCCAAGCTAAGCTGTCTGATTACCAAACGTTGATATAGTCTGCATTAGAAATGCAGCATTCCTTATCTTACTTGACACACATTCATCGTAAGCAAATGTGCAATCAATATCAATACCAAGATGCCCATAACTGTATTCTAAAGGGCCTTCAGGTGAAATAAATCGGATTTTATTCAACTTCTTTTTACCAAAATATACATTCCTGGTTTTTGCACTATTGAGTGTTCAACTATTTTTGCCTGAATATCGCCACCATTCGCCAATAGACCCCTTGAGTCCAGAATAGTTGTGGTTGAAAACAACAAAATCATCCCCATAGAGAAGACTGGTAATATGTGTGGATCCAACTTTGGGTGGGCTACCGGAGAACCGTTTTAAGCACTTAGTGATATCCACAATGTACAAATTGAACAGCAGGGGGGAGGGGTCGAGACACACCCCTGCTTAACACCAACATTGGTTTGTATCGGACTGGTCATGGACCTCCCGCTGCCCAATCGCACCTGCACACTCGCATCTCTGTATATCCAGAGGGCAACCATATGCAGCGAATTTAGAGCAAAAGTTCCCTCTATTCGCAGAATCGAACGCTGCTTTACCATCAACAAAAAGGACATGCCACCCAAGAGCATCGCTTTCATTCTGACAATCAAAAGATCTATCAGTCTCATATTATGAGAGGTTGAAGAACCAGATCTGAATCCTGTTTGAAAGACATCTAATATCGCAGCTCTATTTATCCATTCAGTAAGTTCATCGAGCAAAAAAGGTGCAAATAGTTTTCACCTGCTCTTTAACATAGGCAATTAGACGGATCGGTACGCAAGCTCTTTTTAAAAAACGGGTATAAGAATTGCCTTACACCAAGTTGTAGGTATACACCTTAAATCAATTACCTTAGTAAATAGAATGTCAAGCATACAGGACCAAGAGTCAGTCGCTTCTTAATACAACATTGGCTAGTCCGTTTGGGCCAGGGGCCTTTGAATTTAAGAGTCTTTCCAAGGATCTCTTCTCTTGCCACTTGCATCGTTAAACCTTTACTATCATAATATAAAAAGGTGCTATTATCTTCCAATTCACCTTGGTAGTAATTACGCTGGATAGGTTTCTTCCAAAGGGATTCACAGACAGGCTTAATAACCAGCTTGCCCCCCCCCCTTTGCAGTCCCCAATAATTGCCAAATACTCTGCGCGTTTCTAGTATTCAATGCTGTGATCATTGTTTGCCACGTGAAGTTCTGCCGGACATGCGCCACCACTTGATCCAGTTATATCATTGATTATTAATTCTTATTCATATTAGTTGCCAAGTGATATTACTGGATTTAGTTAGGCAACGTATATCCTGCCGCATCCGTCGCTTTGCATCTCTTATTTTACTATCGTAATTTGCTGAAGATTTTGCCTCATGCAATATATGGTTGGGTCCTTGCACAGCTACCACCGTCGTAAATTCCAAAACCCAATTTTCAATTTCATCTGCATCCATTTGGCATACGTTCTCTATCCACTCACAGTTTCAAACCCATAATATAGCTGGTAGATTTATCAATATTTCTAGAAGATCATCTGCTACAGGAATTAGCATGTTGCACACTTATAACACCTAATCTAACTTTTGTGGTCGAATTTTACAATTGCAACTCATGGTGAATGTGGCGTGATCACTTAAATTGTTGAGTCTAATTAATACACGCAATATGAGGCATCATGATTCTATTAACAAAAAAGTTATCAATTGCACAAACAGCAATGATGCAAACACTATGCACCACCTCATTTGTTATAAAAAGGTGCCTGCATTGTGCAGCTATGAGGAATGTGGTTGCTTCTCACACTTGAATGTTCAAGGTCGCCGTTCGCCATTAACATTTTAGACCAGTGTAGGTGCTTCTCAGAGTGACAGCAGGCAATTTGTGAGCTAAACCAGATATTAGCATTGAAACCAAACTTCCTCATTCCAGCTTTCTCTCACTTGTGTCCAGTTGGCAGGCAGTGTATGTTCTCATCACTTCATCTAAAAGATGGTTTTCGTACTTAAATCGAAAGTAGACAATTAGCCATTACAATTACCTCTAGGGCACTCAACTGTAGAAGACACTGCCTTCTCCAAATCTTGGGCAGCAGAGGTTTGAACACACTCTTTCAACTAACATGACATAGAAAATGACCGACTCGAACTAATGGAGAGGAAGCAATAACTTTCTAATCCCTGCAACCCTAAAAACACCCTCATAATGTTATGGAGCAAAATTGGGGGACACAATGGGGGTGAAGGGGTGTAGTTTGCACAACGCGGACAGAGTTTGTTGAAGGGGCGGAATCTGGTGAAGGAGCAGAGTCTGGCAGAGGTGGAGTAAAGTTGGGGGAATGGGGGCGCATGCGCTTATTTGGGCTTAGGGTAGCAGAAGCCCTAGATATGCACCTGGGTACAGGAGCGCATATGGTTTTGGAAGGATGATCGGAGGAAAGGCAAGGGTATATTGACAATGTAAACAAACCGAGAGGGCAAATCACTTTATCAGCAAAACTTGGTGATCAGGGTTTTTCCAGCCAGGGACATACACCCTAAACACACAACTCCAACAACAGACAACTTAAAAAAACATGGAACATTTGTCCCAACAATTCATCATGGTTGTAGTTCTCCCCCGGTGTCCCGCCTATCGAGGGCCCTGTCAATCTCGCACACAGAGCCCTTTGCCACTGCCTTGAGAGGTGCTTGTGGACACTGATCAGGAGGGTGGAGGAATAATGTCACTTTCAGCTCCATATCCTAGTGGGGTGGGGGGTTATATGGGTAAGAATGGGTTCCTGTTTTGTTAAGGCAGAGTAATGCCAGGCTTAACCGAATAAAGACTGGGACGAAGAACAGCCTGTAGTGGGGGTTAGCAGGAAGTAAGACTTCGGCGGGACGAGAGCCTACCACCCCAGCATCCGAGGTCTGATCGTATATACGCTGCAGCCTGCCCACCGAGCTCAGTGGCAGGTGTTGCGGGCTTTTCATCAGGGGTTGTGCCACTTCCGTTTCCGGCAGCGCGCGAGAGCAGGTCATTGTAACTCGTTTCACATGTTGCAAAGCGTCCGTCACCGAGATAATTGGCGACTTGTGCTCTGCCTCTTAATTTTACTGTGGCTCAGATGCCTTTCCTTGATGCAGGGGTCTCGCTTAGAATCATCACCCTCGCGTGTCCAAGTCGGTCCTCCCAAATGAGCTTTCCCCAAAGGCCCCCACCATAGGTCCCCTTTACTCTACCCACGCGGATGGGCCTCCTTAGCTCCCCTCGATCATACACCATTCCTGGGAACCTCTTCCATCTGATCACTGGATGGCCTGTGCCCTGTGCATGGGATCTTCCTAGAATCCACTTTTCGTCTGCAGCCCACCACATGCGGCTTTCCTCTCAAACCACCTGCCCCTTTACCCCCTCCCCCATTCATACGCCCACCCTCTGTCCATCTATAGTGCTTCATGGGTGCTCCCTTTATGAAGCACTATATATAGGTCACATTCCCATCATCCCTCAGGATTCCCTCTGCCCACACTGGGCGTCTACTAGCGCCCCTTCGGCTTCCTCTCCTTAGGTTCCCCCTTAACCCCGTACCTCTGCTGCCCACACTGCGTGTGCTGTAGTTAGCTGCACCCCGCTGCCTCATCTTCTGGTCACACCCTATGCAATCAGATACATATCCATGGCTGTCTAGGGCGTCCCCCTCCCTCAAATGATAAACATTTAAATGTTCCTCCCTGGTAGCCCCGAATCCTGCACCCCAGACCACCACAGGTCACCGCGTGTCAGCATTGCATGCAGTGCAGTTTTCTTCGCATTCTGTCATTTGCAGTTCTGTTGCAAGTGCAGCTCTACAAGTACCAGAATGCTCAGCGTCTAGCCCGATTGGTGAGAGAATAACGCACGCGATTGGGCAGCTTCAGATCTCTGCACTGCCATCCGTTGGTACCCCTACCTCCCAGCCCCGTGCTTCTGGGACAGGCCCTACTCACCGGTGTCTGGGGTGTCGCCGCGGCCCCCGCCGCCCCCACCTCCTCCTCTGCCATCTGCATTTCCTGGTCTAGGGGCTCAGGCTTCCTCAGCCCTTCGCCCCATTGTTCTGGCGGCAGCTTCATCGGGGGAGCCCTCTACGGCCCATTCCGGCCTCAGGAGCCGAGCCGCCGGGGTCAAGGGGGCAAGCAGTGGCCAGCCAGGCACTCACTGTGAGGCCAGAAGACTCAGCCGGCGAGCAGCCACCCCGTCCGTCTGCCTGCAGCTCCCTCCCAGCACAGCAGCCAGACAGCGCTTACCTGCGGCCAGGTGGGAGGAGGGCTCCACCCTTTCCTATTATGTCAGCAGGGTGTCTCCACAGTAACCGCGGCCTCAATAAACCAGAACTGTCAGCCGTGTAACAAGAGGGAACCACGGCCGTGTGTGTCTCAGGGCTGGCCCGGTGCCATGTGGAGGCACGCCCTCTGCATAACACCGGCAGCGGGAAACACAAGCACCTTGCTTCTCAAGCCAAGGGGGGGCCGTTGCTTTCCTTGAAACACTATCATTTCAGTGCTGCGCGGTCCCACTATTATCTATTCGGAGACGCTGTCTGCATTTATAATTATATTTGCCAGATGTACTAACATCCTGTGTGACAAGTCGCGGCTTGTGAGCTTTTATTTTGCATTCTGGGATTTGCAGTTTTGCTTGTAGCAGTCAGTACCTTCCGAGCTCTCAAGTTTCCCCCTGCCTTGCTTGAGAAGGCCATCCTCTCTCATCCGCTTACGTTTTATCATTTTGAATTCTTGGACTTGTAGTTTGTTCGTATTAGGAAAATTACAAGTTGCCTATGGCGCGGCCCCAAAGGGGCTGAGGGCGCCAGGGCTTAACATGGCGCAGGGGCCCAGCCCGCCGACTTCTTGTTTGGGAAGGCGCAGGAAGCAGGGGCCACGAAGGGGGTAACAGGGTCATAAAGAGAGGCGGGCAGGAAAGGGGGGGGAAATGCCCTCTTCACAGGGATGTCACTGGATTGGAGGGCGAAGGGCTCTTCGCACCTCATTAGGTGACATCAGAGGCCCCTTGGAGGCCTCTCTATGTAGGTGCTGTGCAGGGGGAGCAGTCCCTTTCCACGGGCGGTTCCACAGGAACAGTGGCACAGAAAAGGCGGAGGTGGCTTACCCCTGCAGGGCTGCCCGCTGCAGAAGTGCGTCTTTGCTGTTCGGGTACTGCGAGGCAGACCGTGTCCCATGCCGGAGGAGAGCAACTGATGAGGTGGTGAAGCGGTGTCGGCACGTGTGTTCCGCTATCATGCATCTTACTGGTCAGATAGCACAGCAAGCTAAGCGCTTCATCCCTCATATCTGTGTGCATCCTGCTGTGGCAGGTTCCAATCACGGCAGGGTCAGCTCAGCCTTTCATGCTTCCGAGGTCGATAAAATGAGAACCACTCTGTGGAATTATAATGTCTTCTGGTATTTCAGTGCTCTGAGACCTATGGGTGTGTAACGCTATATAAGAAATACATTATTATTGATAGGACAACCAGCAAAAAGAACAAGGGCGTGCAGGTGGTCCCGTCACGGGAAGAATCCCCTCCACGGCAAAGCCGTGTTCCAGGGATCAGAGCAGTAAGCAAGTGTCTGTATATCTCACGTGGGGAATGGAAGCTGGCGTTAGAGGAAAAGACCCTCGAACGTCAGCAGGCGTGGCGGCCATTCTGGTTGGGGAAATCAATAATAGTACGAACATGACATTTCTGCATGGGGAGAGCAGTGCAGCATTAATGCGAATGCAGCTCCTAGGGTACTCTGAGATAAAAGCGCATATGATGGTTGATAATGGTGTAGACTTTTTACATATATTAAAATGAGAATAGGGTGTACATTGAGTATAAAGCAATAGAACGTGGCAGAGCCTATAACATTGGCACAAAAGAAAACAATAACAAAACTTGACCATTAATTTCAAGAGCAGATGAGCCGATTCAGCAAGCAAGGAAGAAAGTGGAGAGATGGCGATATCCCTAGTCGATTTCAGAGATGTTTTTTTGATAACTTCCACAGTGTTTATAAAGGCTTCCAGAAGTGGGTGTCTATGTGAATCTCTGACGTGTTTGTTCTCGCCCACCAGGCCTATATGTCAATAAGTGGGTTGCAATGACAAACTACAAATTGTACTGCTGCGGTCTAGGAACTGTCTGCATAAATCTGCGATATTGTCCAGAGTCACTTGGGAATTTGTCACGAATGGCGCAAAACATACAGGCAGGTATCACTCGTAGAACACAGAGTCCCAGTCTTTCATGAATCAACAATGTAAACGCAAGATAGGCCACAAGCCTGTACCACCTGTGGAAGAGATACATAGTTTACTTATGTAAATAAACCCAATAATTGCATGTATTATGTTTTAAATACCTTTTTAAATGTAAGACATTGTGATGCTTTGAAAAGCACATTTACGTGGAAAGTACCAAGAGTGCATGGGATATCTACTGGGGATCAATTGAAAATGTGAACGCCCATTCGATGAAAAACAGTTTGGGATTCGGTTAAAAAAAGCTTTTTACATCTAAGTGAATGAAAGCTAATTGTTTGGACGCTGAAATGTTAACTGCCTCGGTTGTCAAACATACAACATATATTAAGTGAATTTACTTGTTACTTGGATTATGCGGGGATACTGCATATCAAAGTTTGTGCATAAGGACCATCATCATTCGAAACACGGATCTTGTAAGGCAGGCGGCCCTCAAGTCATGCAGCTCGGTAACACACAGCGGTGGTGTGTCATCTTCGGCAATGTAGGCCAAGCAGCCCGAGTTTTCTTGGCAGCAGCAGTTCTCCAGCACACTTGGCATAACCTCACACCAATAGAGGGCAAACCAGGTGGAAACGTCTTCCATGCGACTTGGTTCAGGCTCCGGTGATTGATCGTCACAATTAGCATCTGATTCCCCATGGTCTCGACTTTTTTCTCTTACACGGATTTCCTCTTCTGAATATTCAGACTCGTACATGTAGGGCTGAATGTTGGCCATAGTTCCTGAATATTATAGAAGTACAGAATTAAAAGTGAAATAAATAGAAATGTTTTTGTTTGTATACATTAACGAAATTAGGTTTCACATTAAAATTCAATGTCAACTAAAAACAAGCAAGAAAATAGCCAAGTTGGAAAAAACAAATGTGCAAAGGCAAGATTAATCGGGAAAAAATGGAAAAGTTTGCAAGAACATGCCATGTTAAAGTATAATTTAGATAAAGTTTGGTGAACACATTTGTACATAATATAAGAACTTATTAAATAAAAAGCGACTATTGAGTTCATTATTTTTGGCAGCCTAAACACCTGTTGTAAGTGTGTGGTGTACTTGGCAGATGGCTGAACAGAGCACAAACAAGTCTGGTAGACTCGAAAAAAGAAATAAACTGTCACGAAGGAAAAATGATCTCCAATGGTGTGTGATCAGAAACGGTTTGTTTACGTTTATGGAGGAAAGAGGCGTCTTGGCATTTCCATGGAGACATGTCAATAGATGGCGCACACAGAACGTTCACATGAGTCGTGCGTTGGCGTTGTGCGCAACGGGGTAAGCGTCTAATGATGTCAGCATGAGGGGCCGTTGATATGATTATGTGCCGCGGGGGCACTTGAAGTTAGGGCAATGGATCAATGGATAAGATTTACACAAGATGGCGTTGCCGAGGTAGGCATTTGCATTAAAGTGAGGAAAACTAAGATAAGGTGCATAGGAGTTTTTTGTTAAGATGCATCGATGTAGATCAAAAATACATGCTTGATCGATTGGGACAATAACATTTCTGAGCGAACTACCCCTTTAAGGGGAATACAGCAGCAAGCGTGCAACTACATGCCGGGCACGGTGGTGGGCCAGCCTAAGAGGGTGAGCATGGTAGCATGCTCTTCCCCATCACAGGGTATTAAAACTATTTTAGTTTGTATTCCAGAAAAATGTGGATTACATCTCGGGAACAATCAGGACATGTGGGCATATTGACATCAGCACTAGGAAGGCCCTTCCAATCAGAAGAAGTTAATAAAGGAAGGCAGAAATGGAAAAGCTGAAAGCAAAGAGGAAGAGGGCATGAAGATTGAGGCTGCTGTGGTCACTGAGAGAGCCGGAGGGCTGAAGGACAATGAATAACAATGATAAGATGGAGGACCTGCTGAGGAGGATCAGAGCGGCCATGAAAGAAAGGAGTGTTGACTGACTGAATTCTCAAGGTACAGCGAAGGAAGAGTTGGATCACAATGACATATTGGCATTAGAAGATAAAGAAGGGGAGGATTGCATCCCAGACACGCAGCCGCAGCGGGCAGAAAAAGAAGTGAGTCTGTCGACAAGTGGGCGGTCGCAGCCCAAGACCAAGAAGAGCGAGGGCACGGGAGAGTATTCTAAGGTGCCAGACAGACTAGAGGCAGCTCTAACAAAAAAGGGCTTGGAAGAAGAGGAAGACCCGCCACCACCCAAAAGGCCTGAAGGAGGGAGGAAATCATCGGCGAAGGCGGCAGAGGCGAATGGTGAGAGGAAAATGCCGAAGTAGAGGCAGCAGACGAGTGCGAGAGTAAAGAAGCCGCTGGGAGCCTCAAGAGCAGCAGCTGAGAATGACGCATTGGGTGAGAAGATAGCAAAATTGTTGAATTGCATGTTAAAAAAGCGCTGCAAAGGTTGCATGAAAAGTTGGGCGTTGATAATGTTAATTCCTGTCAAGATAACTATGGCTTCCAAGCAGGGACAAGTAAAGGCAATGCTAACATAGCACTGCATGAAGAAAAGCGTGTCTCTAAAGTGAGAAGTGAACTAGTAGCAATGGGAAAGGTTGTGTAAGCGCAAGACAAAGAGGAATCAAGCAGTCTGCTTCAAGAAAGGAGCGGAGCTACTGCAATGAGGAGTCTAGACCAAGGAAGAGGGATGCACCTGTTCCTTTGCAAGCATGTTTCCCAGGGGAGCCTTGGGGGCTCAAGAGGATGGGCCACCAAGTGGAAGACAGGCACAGGGACAAGCTGGCTTCAGCAGTAGGGGCCATAAGGGAACCAGAGTGCACACCTGTAAAGACTGGTAGGGGGTGTCTGTACTTCTGCTCTCTATATGGTAGAGGAGAGGCACAGAAGACCCCAGACAAGATTCTCTATAAGGTAGCAATGGACGAGCAATCAAGCCCTAGCTTCTCAGGAGGTGATGCGGGCTGGTTCTTAAGTACAGTGTAGTCCCCGAACCCCCACAAAGGAATGTCCACACACTGTATTACTGAAAACACAGTCTTTATATAATTAATATTCAAAGGTATGTACACGATCACAATAACGCACTTTGTACTCGGAAGTCAATAATGATAAATATATACAATTCTAAAGTGGTACACCTAATGTTATCGAATCTCATTAAAGTGCATCAACTGTACGGTTAAAAAGTCACACAGATTAATAACGAGGAAACCAGCAATAGAGATAGGCAGGAATGTAAGATGGTTGAAACAATAGGCAGAATGCTGACCCCTACCGCTAGGCACAGTTCTGTGTGGAGATCCCCCACCTGGGCAACCTGTAAAATAAGGATACATCGCACAAGCCCAGTCCATATGTTCAATAGTCTCACTTCTTCCTATTAAGGTTTGACCCCCCCAAAGTACCTGGTGGAGTAGAGTTCTCTGACGATGCGCCGACCGATCCTTCTTGAGTGCCTCCCTTTCAGGCGGGAGCCACGGATCGTCGAGAGGTGTCAGGGAACTTGGCGTTCGGTGTCGGGGAATCGACGGCCCTTCTTGAGTGCCCTCCCTTTAAGGCGGGAGTCACGGGTCGTCGAACGTCTGACGGTGAACAGGGTGAACTACGGCAGGGAAGTGACAGCTTCGCTCCTAGCGGTGCTCGTCGACGACGGAGCGTTGGCGTCCTGCAAGGAGGAGGCGTGTGGGGCACCTCGGTGACGATAGTTCTGGACCGCAAAGAGATGATGAAGAACTGTGGCCCAGCAAGGGCGTCGAGTCGTCGGCGTCTCTGTGGTCCTTAGGTGGCGGGAAAACCACCGGTGGATGCTCCTCGCGCGTCAACGGCCGGGTCTTCCCCAGCGGGAGACAAGCGGATGACGATGCAGACGAGAGCGTCCGATGATCAATGGAAGTTCTTAGGCAAACGGGATAACGGCGGGTCCGGTCGGCGACGGCGGTCGTCGACAGTGGCGGACAACAGTCCCGAGTGCTTCTCCTTGGAGTTCCGCAGCAGTCCCCGTATCGGGTCGGCAGCCTGTCGAAGGTCTGTCTACCAGGGAGCGTTGGCAAAGGTCAGCTGTGCACGATGGTCCCTCGTAGCTCGGGAAGAGGGCGCCTTACCAGGTCCTCTCTGGGTCAGTCCTTGAAAACACAGCAGCTTTCAGATTGTGAAGGAGAGCCACGGCACTTCTTCTCGTCCAGCAGGGTTTCAAGGTCAAGCGTCAGTTACTCCAGTTACTCGTCGTAGTGGACTTCAGCTTCTGAACACGATCCCTAGCAGTGAGAGGTCCCCAGATATACTGTTGAACTCCCATTCATTCCGCTGGGTCACACTCAAGCATCCAATCACGACTACGGGCATTCATGCAGGCAGGCAGCCAATCAGGCACACGGGGTATTCAGGCCATTCACTTCTCTCCAGACACTCACAACAAGTTATGTGTATTGGGACAAGTACCGAGCCATTCAAAACTCCAAGCTGCATTCATACCGGTTTCGGGCAGGGCTGTCTCAGTCATTGTGTTAACCACCAGATACTAGATATCCACAACACAGAATGCATATTCGTCACACACTCTATTCACCCGGGTCCCACCCACAGGAGGTACCCACAACATACATCACCGGGAAGGCTCCAGCTAGTCTGGCCGGGCCTTCACAACAACACCATATATGGCACTTCCACTCAACAGCCAGTCAGCGGGAAGGGACAGAGTCAGGGCTTCCCAGGACTTTGGGAAAACAAGGTAATGGGTAATAGAAAGCAAGAGGCCACAGGGGCCATCTTGTTTTCCATCAGGAATCAACTGATCCCAATGGCAGGGCCGGGGTATCCCAAAATGGAGGATACTCCGCGCACCTGTCAACTTCAGCATGGAGCTGCCACCAGCCCATACCCTGCTCTGCGGGCCACCCACAGGTGCCCAAAAACATACACTAGGGGCACAGGGTTGTACCCCCACCCATGGGTGCCATAAGGGTATCCCACGGGTCCGTTCACCAAACCAAAAGAGGGAGAGCTGCACCGCCAGGAGTATCACATGAACACCTGCGCGGAAAACACGACAGAACACACGATAAAAAGCAGTAAAGGACAAGGATACGGAGGCCCTGTCCCTCCGATGCATTTCCAGCATCACAACACCTATGGCCACAAGAGCAGCAGGCCTGGTATGGCACATACCTATAGGACTCAAAGTGAAGATATGGAGAAGGTGTTTATCGCTATGTTTACTTTGCTGGAGCAGCTCGGTTTGGACATAGTGAAAGAGGCCAAGAAGTAGGATGGTAGGAGAGACGGCAGGAAGAAGGTAAGGAAGGAGGGGAACATAATGAATTGGCTGTATGAATTCAGGAGGTATATCTCAAAAGTGGTGAGACGCCACTGCACTGATAACATACGAGCAGCACACTCACGAGGCTCACAAAGAGTGTGGGGGTGATGCATGGCTCAAATATGATGGTTTCAGGCTAACGATGCAAATGTATCCCAGCATGAATTGGGATGACTTTGACGTGTCAGGGCACATGCACTGAATGATATCTATCCAGTAATGGTTCAGGGGTGGAACAGCATCCATTTAGGAGGCATTACCCGAGTTGGATGTGCTGGAGTTACCATAGCAGTGAAAGAGGAAGGCGCCCATTTAGGCAGGGGGTGGTGCCTGGTCCAGAAGTTATAGATCAGGGAAAAACACCACCTGCTGGAAATAAAAATAAAATACAAAAGGGAACTGCACTTGGGGAGCCAATTGCAAGTCCAGGCACACGTGCAGCAAATGCGACAGAGACCACACAGGCACTGAGTGTGGGATTAAGGAGAAGAAGGTCCTGAAACAGAGGGAGCCAACAAAGCTAAAGGGGGGGACGGAGCTAGGTTGATTGAAACAGCCCCGAATCAAGCTGGAGATATTGCGGACGCTTCTTAACACATGCCATGACAAAATGGCAGCCAAGGCACCCTTAAAAGGTTTCGCAGATGGGTTCAAGATACCGATCCGCAAAGTCGTTAGCAAGTCGGTCCCCAGAAATGTGAAATCAGCAATCCAGATATAGTGGAGCTAAAGATTCAAAAGAGAAAATGCTAGGCAGGATAGAGGGGCCATTCGAAGCGGCCCTGTTTGAGGAATTTGTGGTATCTCCCATAGGGGTGTTTTCAAAGTAGGAAGAACAGCGTTTCAGACTAATTTACCATCTGTCATACCCCAGGGATCCTCCATAAACTGAGGGCTAGATCCAGGGCAGTGTTCAGTGGGATATTCGTCTTTTGACAAAGCATTTGACCTTGTGAAGCAAGCAGGCAGAAAACCTCTGTTGGTGAATGTGGGCATTGAGTCCACATTCCGACTATTGCCAGTCCATCCTGAGAGCTTCTGGTTGGTGGGGCTACAGCTTCAAGACAAGCTGTACTTTGACAAATGCATGGCTATGGGCCGCGCAATCTCGTGCCACTGCTTTGAGCTACTCAGCACCTTCATTGAGTGGGCAGTGGGAAAGCGATACTCGGGCTAAAGTGGCACACTATCTAGATGACTTTCTGTTTGTGGGGAAGGTAGGTGAGGAAGGATGCGAGGCAGCACTAAGTGCATTTGAGCAATTGGCAGAAGAGCTAGGTGTCCCACTGGCCCAAGATAAAATGGTTAGACCAACAACAAAACAGACATTCCTCGGTATTGAAATCGACTCCATAGAAGGTCTCTGCATGCTCCCCGTGGAGAAGGTAGAGCAATTCATGGAGGCTTTGCAGGCCATGTGTAAGAAAGAGAAAGAAACGTAAGCAGAACTGCAGACATTGGTGGGCAACTTAACTTTGAATGGAGGGTCATCCCGGCTGGTGTTTGCGAGAAGGCCTGCTCGAAACACAGTGGGGTTGACGAAGGTGCATCACCACGTGCTCTTGGGGGCGGGAGTGAAGAAAGACCTGCAGTTTTGAGAACGGTTCCTGGAATCCTTTAATGGGGTGTCGGTATGGAGGGATTCACGGCAGTCTAGCGAAGTGATAGAGCTTTTCACAGATGCTTCAGGAAGTGTGGGATTTGAAGCATTTTTGGCAGGAAGTTGGTGCGCGAGGGCTTGGCCAGGGGCATGGAAAGATCAAAACGGCAACGTAACATTCCTAGAGCTTTTTCCCATTGCAATTAGTTTGTAATCTGGCAGGAGAGGATGGCCAATAAAAAGATCACACTTTGGTGCGATAACCAAGCAGTAGTGCGGGTGGTGAATAATAGATCAGCATATTTTCCGATGGTGCTTGCCTGCTAAGTTTCTTGACACTTGCATGGCTGAGAGTGAACGCAGATGTTAGGGCATGGGATATTCCAGGTGTACAGAACAGCATAGCTGACGCTTTGTCTAACTTGCAGTGGCAAAAGATTCAGTCAGCTTGCACTGGCGGCAGAAGAGATGTCAGCAATGCCAGACTGGCTCGTGGGGATAGCGAGGATGTTGTAGGGACACTTGTAGAGAATTTGTTGGCCCCAGGTACGTTGCAGAGTTACAAGTGTCATTTTGATAACTTACTGGCAATAACGAAGCCCAGTGGAACAATTCAAGGGCAGGACGTAAAATTCATAAGAGGCCTACTAGGCAAAGAAGAGAAGGGCACGAGCGGCAACAAGCTTAGCAGCAGTGGCATTCTTCAGCAGAACCAGAGG
Source organism: Ambystoma mexicanum (assembly GCF_040938575.1). NCBI lineage: Eukaryota > Metazoa > Chordata > Amphibia > Caudata > Ambystomatidae > Ambystoma > Ambystoma mexicanum. The sequence goes on from NC_090941.1 coordinate 1,038,907,099, forward strand.
AGTCAAGGACCCCACAAAAAGCAAGGTTATAAAGGCAGCCATGAAAGTTTGGTGGAGGGTGGAAGGCAGGGAGCCAGATCACATGTGCCCCATTATGTTCCAAGACCTGACAGGACTGATGAGCAAGTTTGCACTCATATGCAAAGGTACATATGAGATAAAACTATTCAGAGCAGCGTTCGGCGTGGCGTTTTTGGGGTCTTTAGGGTTAGCAAGCTGGCCGCGGCAAACAAGGCAGGTGATGACCAAGGGGGCCTCAGAGAGACTGACATAGAATTGCAAGAACCGGAGTTGAGGATATTACAGAGAAGGTCAAAGACGGATCAGGCAGGTAAAGGGCAATGGTTCCGGCTACACTGTATACGAGATGTCAGCCGCTGCCCAGTGTGTTTTCTAAGTAATCTTATGGTCGTTAGACCTATGGACACAAGGAAACTGCTGGTCCACAATAACTGTCTGTCATTAATAGTGTTTCAGTTCCAGGCAGTGATGGGCATGGTGTTGAGAAGAGTGGGTAGGGATCCAAAACATTACGGCACCCACTCATTCAGAATAGGGGCAGCCACCACGGCAGCAGGGGCAAGCGTTCAGTGGATTAAGGATGTCAGTCGATGGAGTTTCAGGGCCTATTAAAAAGTAAGTTAGGGCTGAAAGGATGTAGAGGATGCCAATGATGAAAATATATTTTTCTCCCCCTGTGATAGAGGACGCCATGTGTGGCAGAAAGGTAGCATGGGTGATTGGTCACTCATTCGTAGTAAGAGAGAATTGGGAAACTTCAGGATGATTGGAAGAAAGAGGTTCTTGAGAAAGACCCACATTTAATGGTTTGGTAAGAAAGGCATGAGATGGGATGAACTGGATAGCATGGTGGAGAGATTGACTAAGGCAGGAGCTCCCTCCGACATAGTAATAATTCATCTAGGGGGGAGCGACTTGGCCCAGTTGAGCAGGGGGCAACTGTTGAATGAAATGCGCCGCACATTGTGGGCATTGTTGTGAATTAATTTGGTCCGAGATGATTGCTATGTTTGCTTGGAAAGGGGCTAAATCAAACTCAGCAGTGGAAAAGTTGAGGAAGAAGTTGAACATGGTGATTGCAAACTTTTTCAGGGGGGCTGGTGTTTCGACGATTAGGCATGGGCTGATAAACCTAGGCGTGCCCGGGTATTATGAGTCCAGGGTTCGCCTGTCAGAGATTGGTTGGGATTTCTTTTTGTTGAACTTTGAAGATGCTCTAAGACAGCGAGTCTGTAAATAATGAGCAACTTTTTACACTCATGGCAGCGGCAAAGGGTCGAAAACACCTTTTTTGCTGTGGCGGTTACTCAGGTGATCGAGAAGTACGAAAACTAACCTGATGGAGGCTAGAGGCCCGAGAGTAAATTGCCCCCGGTTAGCCTAGCACAGTGGGGGAAGAGGTGCAAACCCCCATGGTCATCAGCTTCCAGCCTTAGCTGGTGGAGAGGAAAGCATAACGGTGCTCTTTGCCGCTGTCAATGTGTTTCCCCCCGGAACGGAACGGGAGGCGTAGGCTTAGAGAGGTTCGGGGATCCTGGAGAAAGAGTTAATAAGGAGAAAAAGAGAGCTGACTGGGAGGAAAAATCAAAAGGGCGGTGCGGGTGAGGAAGAAGAATAAGCAAAAAGGCGCCGCGATCATCTTGTCTATTAAATACGTGAATGTGTTTCTTTGAAGTTAATGGTTTGTAATATGTAAGATTAAACTGCCCCTTGTTTTGCCACAGTAAGGAGAGCTGGTCTGGCTCAGTTATTCAGTCAAAGTGGCTACAGAGGGATTGCAAATATGTTGCAGGGGTGGGGCGTGAACAGTACCCGACTGCCCAGGTTAACAGAATTCCGCGAAAACACAGGGCTGGGTGGCTTTCGCGCGCAGGGTAAGAGGAAACTGCAGAGCTCTGTAGCCTGCACACTGGGGCCTGTACTGTTGTTTCCCCAGCAAGTCGCAGCATGCCCACTGCTGCTGGTTAAAACGCGAAGACCGGTTTACTGAGTCGCACGTGGCATGCAGCCATTTAGCAGAGAGAGAATTACTCGAAACCCACAGTAACACAACTGCCTTTTTTTTTCCTGAACTCTCTTTGTTCTTCTTTCACTCTTTGCTTATTTACTGTTTGTTTCCTGCCATGCCCGTGTGCTTGTGCACCTTGTGCTCTTAGCTTGGAGCATGTCATTACTTCTTCCCGCCTCATCACAGTCCATACCTGCGGCAAACCTTATTTTTAAAAGTTTTAAGAGGAATTTATTTTCTGTCCCTTAATATTCTTACTGTATAGGGCGTGTAAATCGGTAACCCCTCCCTTACACTCTCACATCAATTGTGATAGTACCCCCACACGTTTTAGCACTTAATCAATAAACAGCATTGGGCACCATAGTATCATTTGTATAAAAAATTCGTATTTATTCTTTCATTATTTTAAAAAATATCATCAAACTCATCAGTGATCAACAAAAATATCCTAAAAAACATTTTTGTGCATAAGAGTTAGTACACAGTGATTTTCCAGTAGACCGTTTTCTACAAATAGGTAAAAACAGCTTATTTTGTCATTTTCATACAGAAAACAACAACGCTTCCCACATCTATAATCTGTTCCTCCAACTTGGGAGGTCAAATAACAATAAGATTGACCCAGTCAGATGGGTAGCCTAGGGTTACGTTATACAGACATACAATTTCTGTGGTACGAGGACCTCAATGTTTCAGTGTCCTCTATGAAAAAAAAGGGAACAAGAGAAAAGTGTATTCTCTAGTCATCTGTCGATTCGTGTTTCGGCCCCTCTACTCAGATACATTTTTTCCTGCCATTCTCAGACAACTATTTGTTGGGCCTTCATCAGGACGATGTTCGATGTTGTACTCAATATTGAGTAGCCCAATTATTCATGGATACTCTACAAACAAAAAACATACAACATTTCATAACTATTAAAAAACGTTGTCAGCTCTATGGTGTTAAAACTACAGTAAGATAGTCGGATAGCCGGATGTTACAGTGCATTGGTCCAGGTATCCTCTCTTTATATTCACACTGGCCATTTGTGGAATGCTTGTATAAGGCCTCTACATCCAGAGACACTAGCCAATCATCTTGACCGATATTGATTGCTGCTAGAATGTTGATCATTTCTGTTGTATCTTTAACAAATGACCGCATCTTTCTTACAAATTGTCTTAAGAAAAAGTCAGAGTAAATAGAAAGAGGCTCCAAGATTGATTCGATTGCTGAGACAATATGTCTGTCAGGTGATGTCACACTATTTTTAAACATCTTTGGCAGGATGTAAAACACCAGTGTTGTTGGATGTGACCTAGTTGGGAAAGTGTGTTTGTCGTGGTCTATCCACCCTTGCATGAACGCATGGGACGTCAAACTGCTAATTTGTGAGGGGTCATTCTCTAGTCTTTATTAGAAAATGGGATTGTCCAGATGTCTAAATACCTCTGCGCTGTAGGATTTGCGTGACCATAGCACGATCCCGCCCCCCGTTGTCTGCTGGTTTCACTGTAAAAGAGGCATTGTCATGCAAACGTTTGAGCGCAGCTCTTTCTTCTTTACTTAAACAGTTGCTATGGTTATTTTTGGACAGTATTTGTTTCTTTGTTTCTGTCCATATTTTGTTTTCAAATGCCACAACTGCTGGACTGACCATGGCTGCTGAAGGTGGAAAAGTAGACGGAGGTTTTAAGCCTGTCACGCTAGTTTCTCCTCCAGTATCATCACCTGTGTTCCGGAAAAAGTATTTTAAACATAGAGATCTAAAGAATTTCTTCAACTCTACTTCTGTCTGGAAGTGGTCAGCTCGTGTATAGGGAACAAAACGCAGTCCACTTCATATAGGAGAGACATGAATCCCATGGCCGTGGGTAACAACCCATGGTCATAAATAAGGCGAGCTAGAGGGGTCTATACTTAATGCACTAAGACATAGCACGCCTATTACATTATCAACGCCCAGAGCTTGGAGAATTATTACTCCTTGAATGTGTTTTTTTCTTTCTTCGACTAGTGTGATAACCAAGTAAGAAGCGGCATAGAATTGTGGAATAATGCATGAGTGCAGACCAGACTACAGACTAAAATATAACTGTATGTATAAAGTATCATGCAGGGGAGTAGAGAAGACTTTTTGTCCGTGGACTGATTGCACTGTGCCGCTGGTTGTTTTAATCAATAGTACGGGCTCAATGCAGTTGAAAATACACCATTGCACATATTTACTTAATTGTGTGCCCCCAGGTACCACTCAAACAGTTTACTGTGGAACGTCCTGAACTGGGATTTGCGAATGTGGGCCAATTTTTTTTTTGTGCCTAGGACAATTTTTTGTCCCTATGTTCTCCTGTAATGTGTCCTCCCTGGGTTCATTAATGGAGCTTGACACCATATTCTTCAGTCACTAGTTGAGACGTAGGCTGCCTTCTCTGTTAATGATATCTTGTATTTTTGTTTGGGGACGAAGAGCTGGAGTCCTCAAGAAAACAGTCCCTCCACTTCTCTGAGCTCTTCCTGCTTTCCAAGCAGTATCCCTAGTAAGCCCTTCCAGGAGGCATCAACGGGTTGTGCCATATTGGAATCCTACATATTGCTCCCCATGTATTTTTGTGTGTGACTTGTGCTGACTCTGCTTATGTGGACACTGCACTCCATGTCCAGGCACGGTGCTCTGCACATGTGTAATATGACAGTTGCCACCCTCCCGGAGAAGACCGGGGAACGAGAGGAGAATGGAGTAGTACAGATGGGTGAGCCAGAACACTCTGAAGTAGGGCCGCGCCAGGGCCGACGTTGGGGTGCCAGTCTGGCTCTAGGGACAAACGGTGAAGCACTGCGACACACACTGAGCAAGGCAAGGCCCAGGAAGGAGCAGTTCTTCCGGGGCAGCAGCAAAGCAGGTGAAGCAGGATGGCAGGCCGAGAAGCAGAATCAAGGAGTGGTGAGACCTTGGGGGTCCTGGCGAATGATCGTTGCCTCCAAAGAATCTTGAAGGCTGCACAAGTGACCCCGACAAAAGAGAACCGTGAATCCTGCATTGTGTGCGAAAGATTTCAGCAGCCCTCCCGGTGAGCAACCTAGTTGGGGAGGTGAAGGAGCAGCTGTGGTAGCAACCTTGGCTCGTAGAGCAAAGAGGCGAACAGAAACTAGCACACCCAGTGAGTTCAAGAAAGCTATGAAAGGCCGGTCTGTATTGAAGGTAACATTTACAAGCAGCAACAGTGTATCACAAGAATGAAGGTTGCGCGTATACTGAGAAGATGTGAGTGAAAGTAAAATGTGATTAAGCCATCAAACTATTGCTGAACAGTTAATCAAACAAGTGAGACATGATACGAAATAACAGAGTGGTCCGGCATAGCAAACATGCCCAATCAAAGGTCTCTGTTTAAATGTACATAGCGGGCAAGCGGAAATGTGAAAAGCCGACAAACTCATGAATGACAAGTGTATCTGACATCAGTGGGAAAATGAATACAAAAAGTGAACTGTAATCGAAGTCATCATGCTGAGGTATTCGTAAAACTCCTTGCGCATTTGAAAGTCTTCAATGAGAAAAGCGAACTGTGAGCAATTGTGATTTGGATAGTCTTAACCCGATCGAGGGAGACCTGCAGCGAACTGTAAGAAAGTGTGATCGAAATGTCTGAGCCCAGCAGAGGGGGAACTGTAACGAACTGTGAAAAAGTGTGATTGGAAGGTTCAAGCCCGACAGAGGGCGACCTATGTGAACTATAAAGCCTGACATTTGTGAACTATGAATCCTGGAGGACAGGAACTTTTGTTTTGTTGAATGAACCCAAGGTATCATTTGAATAAGAAACTTTGTGCAGACAAAAGACTTTGTGCGACCAAGAGACTTTTTTTCATGGAAGGCCCTGGTCCGTGTCCTGAGCTGCATCCTTGTGTCTAATGTCAGAGTGTGTTCTAAGACCCAAGTGGGCTACCTTATCCCGTTCTTAAAGACGTGGGGAAGGGAGTTTTGCACATTTATCTTGACATATTGTTTTGAACACTGATTTTTCCTTTACACATACATCTTTTCCTATACACATTTATTGTAGTAGAATAAGGGCAGGCAGTAAGTCTTTTAGTGGCATACTTGTCCACATGGAAAGACATGCAACTACGAAAGAAATCCGATGAAACATATTAGTGTAAATAACACACAAGTCAATCCTGTGGGGTAGTTTAGTAATATAACAACCAGTGGAACAGTGACATAAGCCAAGTGGATAGGCCATGTAATGTGTATGGTTCAATAATTTCTCATAGAAGGAAAAAAAGCCTTAATCTCCTGCGTTAAAGACAGAAGATTCCAATTGAAAATCCCAAACACATCCGGTACTAACATTAAGGTTAGCAGACCCTGCACCTGTCATAGACTATATGTCTGCAGTCTTAAAACCATAGAGCTGACAAAGGTTTTGAAAAGTAATGAAATGTATGTTTGTTGTTTGTAGAGAATCCGTTCATAATTGGGGGTACTCCAGATTGAGTCCACATTGAGCAAGGTTCTCGTCCTGATGAAGGCCCAACAAATAGTTGTCTGAGAACGCCATGAAAAAGCGTATCTCAGTAGAGGGTCAAGAACACGTGTCAACAGATGACAAGAAAATACACTTTTGTCTAGTTCCCTTTTTTTCCATAGAGGACACTGAAACATCGAGATCCTGGTACCACAGAAATCGTATTTCTTGTAACGTAACCCTAGGCTAACCATCTGACTGGGTCAATCTTGTGCTATTTGACCTCCCAAGGTGGAAGAACAGACTACAGATGTGGGAAGTGTTGTTGTTTTTTGTATGAAAATGACAAAATAAGTGTTTTGACTTATTTGTAGAAAACGGTGTACTGGATATGTTAAAGTCACTGTACTAACCCCTATGCGCAAAAAGTTTTTTAGAATGTTTTTGTTGATCACTGATGAGTTTGACAATATGATTATGTTTATTATGTACATGTTATGAGAAAAACAAACAAAAATTAGTTTTTTTTAAATAATGAAAGAATAAATACGAATTTGTGATACAAATGATACTATGGTGCCCAATGCTGTTTATTGATTAAGCATTAAGACGGTGGGGGTACAATCACAATTGATGTGAGAGTGTAAGGGGGGAGTTGGAAATCAGGTCTTCCCTGCTTGAGACCGGTCACCCGTAAACAAAAAATTATTGAAGTACACGTATCCCAAATAGATCCTTAATAGCCTTATACAGACTTGACCATGCATACCTTCTTCCTGTACATTTTTCAGCTTAGCAATACTCTGTGGACGGAGGTGAGGCTCCAGGGTCTTGCAGAATAACACCAGACACAAAGTGCTGCTTCCGAACAGTATTCATCCAGTAGAATAAGGGGTTCTAACTTCTGGATGAGCTCAGAACTGTAGATCCAAGGTTAAATGAAAAGGACCCCCACCCCATTCATGGCTTGTAATATTGGATGAATGTGTGCAAAGAGACTCATGTGGCTAGATCGAAAATGTCCAACATGTAGACTCCCTGACCGCCAACACAAGCAGTTGCCATTCCTCTAGTACAGTGGTATTCAAACTCTTTTATGCTGAGCGCCCATGAGTAAAATTTTTGCTGCCAAGCAGCCCCTCTGCCCCAAGTAAAAATATTGTTGCTGGGCCCCCCAGATGCCATATCTCCTATATTTTCTATTCTAAGAAGTCACTGTAATCCCTTTTTGGAAGAGCCTCGCATCCACCCGCACCCTTGGGCATCCTTCAGGCCCCTCTAGGCGGGGCCAGTCCTAGGTTTGAAGACCAATGCTCTAGTGGGTCATTATTGTATCACCCTGAGTGCAGGTAGGCATGCTTGTATGGAGGCTTCCAGGACCATGGACATAGTCCAGTGACTGAGCTTCAAGCCGACACTGTAGGCTGTAACCAAGTGACACAAAAAGGTAACCCAATTTTCTCTAGAACTCTGCCTGGAATTTTTAGACACACAAGGCTCCAGTTAGGTTGATGGAATGGAGTAGCCGCTTTCTTAGTATTGAAGATTTGAACAGAACACTGGAAGGTTAATGTCCTTATTAATGTGAACAAAGAACATACTTTGAGGAGGAAGGTGGGACCAGTATTGGTTAGAATCTTCAAGTATTGTGCCAGAAATATCAAATATCCAATCTGAACGATCTCACAGTATGAGATAATAGCCACTAGAAAGGCCACTTTCCAAGACAGAAACTTCAGATCCACTTGTAGGGTTTCAAATTGACTTCCCATTGCTGCAACTGGAGAATAATATGGAGGTCTTCATAATGCAAGACCTTTCAAGAATCTTCAGGCAAAAGGTTCGAGTGAAGGAAATGAGGAGATAGGTTGGCGGAAAGTTCTGGTAGCTGTGGATAGGCCATCTCCTAGGTCGACTATTGTAAGCCAGTGCCGAGTGGATCGTGGATACCCCAAGAAGAGGGTCAGGCCAGAGCCCCAGTTTAGAGAAGCTCTATGGAGTAGGAGGTCGGGGTTGATTTGGGTGGGGGGGGGTTCTACCACTTGGAATTTGGTGGGCAGGAGAACTTGCAGCATCATGACCCATCCTTACTCTTTTTCTAACTCATGCACATTCATTAGCAAAGTGACCTGCAATGACGAGATAACTGCCATGTTCTAGGGATGCCCAGTTTGACAGGCAACAGTGCATTCCTCAAGAACTGCAGTGTGAACCCCAAGTTCAGACCCGCCAGTCTATCAAGTGCTGGAATGCCACCACAGGCAAAAGCCTCAGTGTCGCCACTGCCAATTCTCCTTTTGGGACTGTGAGAAACCAGAGGGTGTCTCGCTGTCTAGTCCCCGGGGATAGCTTGCACAGGTGGCCAGGGCACAGCCATCGCCTTTGGTTCTGGACCCTAGGGGTGGGCCAGTGTGGGAGGATCACCTAGGTGAGGGGTCCTCGAGGAGTGGGGCTGAGATACCCAATGGTGAGATTCATTATCCCTCCCTTTTCAGCACCTTTACCACATCCTATCTTTTTAGGATATTCTGATTTTCCAACTCCCGCCAACACTCAAACATTGCACCAGACATGTCCAATTAATAGGGTCAGGCAGAGTCAGGCAATTGACCACATTTGCATACACGTGATACCTATTGATTTTCCCCACACAGATAAAAAGTGGAGCACTGGGACACACTCTGAGCAAAGCAAGGCACGAGAAGGAGCAGTTCTTCCAGGGCAGCAGCGAAGCAGGTGGAGCAGGATGGCAGGCCGAGAAGCAGAATCAAGGAGTGGAGAGACCTTGGGCATCCCTGCGAATGATTGTTGCCTCCAACAAATCTTGAAGGCTGCACAAGTGACCCAGACGAAATAGAACCATGAATTGTGTGCAAAAGATACCAGCAGCCCTCCCGGGTGAGCAACCTTGTTGGGGAGGTGAATGAGCATCTGTGGTAGAAAACTTGGCCCCTAGATCAAAGATGTGAACACAGAAACCAGCACAGCAGGTGAGTGTCACGAGAATTAAGGTTGTGCGTGTACTGAGAAGACGTGAATGAAAGTCAAATGTGATTAAGCTGCCAAAGTATTGCTGAACTGTGAATCGAACAAGTGAGACATGATGCAAGATAACACATAACACAGTGGGCCGGCAGAGTGAAAGTGCCCAATCAAAGGTCTCTATTTAAATGTGCATGAAAAGCCGAGAAACACATGAATGACAAATGTACTTGACATCAGTGGGACAATGAATAGGAAAAGTGAACTGTAATCGAAGTGGTCATGCTGAGGTATTCATAAACCCCTCGCACATTCGGAAGTCTTCGATGGAAAAGCGAACTGTGAGCAATTGTGATTTGGAGGGTTCCAACATGACCGAGGGAGACCTGTAGTAAACTTTGTGCAATTGTGATTTGGTGGGTCCGAGCCTGACAGAGGCAGACCTGTAGCAAACTGTGAGAAAGTGTGAGCGGAAGGTCCAAGCCCAAAAGAGGGAGACCTATGTGAACTATAAAGCCTACAGTTTGTGCACTATGAATCCTGGAGGAAAGGAACTTTTGTTTTGTTGAATGAACATCCTTGTGCCTAAAGCCAGAGAGCATTCTAAAACCCAAGTGTGCCACCTTATCTCGTGCTATAAACGTGCGGTAGGGAGTTTTGCTCAGTTACCTTGACATATTGACATATTGTTTTAAACACTGCTTTTTCCTTTACATATACATCTTTCCCTATACACATTTATTGTAGTAGAGTAAGTGCAGGCAATAGGCATTTTAGTATAGGCCTTTTTGTTTTGACTGACAAATGACTAGGACTGTGTTTTTTTACTTTGATGGTTGAGAGTACTCCCATCTTTAGCTACAGGGCAAGTTAGGAGTTTTTCAAACCCCCCTTTCAAGTTGCAATAAAGGTTTTTGAACTTGCCAATCCTGTGGCTGTGTCTTCTTATGGTACCAGGCCTCCTTTACAAGATGTATGCAATTAGGAGGAAGGTAAGGGCTGGGAGTTCCGTATAGGACCAGTAATGGATCAAGAATACATTCTCTTTAAAGCTTTAAAACATAAGGTCAGTCTCGCTGACAGTGGCCATTCTTCGTATGTTTCAGATTGTGATGAGGTGGGAAGAAGGGGGTTTATATTTATCTCATTGTCTGAGCAGAAGAGTGAGGTGGTGTGATGTTTTGGGACCTCCATGGTTCTTAAATATGTATCTAATTAATGGACACAGGTCCATTTGCATTCATCGAGGCCGACTTTGGCACGTTGTATTTGACTGCATTCCACTTACTGAAGGGAGGGATCTGCAACCTTTTGGCTTACCACTTGTCTTGGACTACAACTCCCATCAGCCCCAGGCAGCAATGTCAATGGTGAAGTTTCATGAGAGTCCTAGTTCAAAACATCGGGAGAGCTACTGGTGCCAGACCTCTTTCTATGGAGTGATACTTGAGCACAAAGCACCATTATGTAGGTTTCACGGTTTGTGGAATATGCTTGTCTATAACTTGAGTGACATTTTATAACCAATATATATCATGAGAACTCTTAGAGCTTGATCGTGTCTACCAATAAAGAATTCCACCATCAGCTGTCCTGAAGAATTCTTTTATATTTGAACTATGAATATTTATAAAGTCTTAGAGACAACCTGGTTTAAAATATCTCTTTTAAATTGGAAGCATCAATGAATCTTGTATCGTACACATCAGATATTCTATGTGGTGTGACTTGGTCTCCGTGGTGTTACATTATCACACGCATCAGATGATGTGAATCGGTCTCTGATGTGTTACATGATCCCAGGCATCAGATATCATGAGTGGTGTGGATCGGTCTCAGATATCACGAGTGGTGTGGATCGGTGTCTGGTGTTACATTATCACACGCATCAGATATCATAAGTGGTCTGGATCGGTCTCTGCGGTATTACATTATCTTATGCATCAGATATCATGAGTGGTGTGGATCGGACTCTGTGGTGTTACATTATCACACGCATCAGATATCATGAGTGGTGTAGATCGGTCTCTGTGGAATTACATTATCACACTTACCGGACATCGAGAGTGGTGTGAATCAGTGTCTGTGGTGTTACATTTCATACATCTGATGTACTTTGTTTTCTGTTCCCTTACACAATTTTCTGTTCATTTCATTTTTTTTGTTCATCCGATCATCATTTGGCTTAAGTAATTGTTTTTGCACAACACTGGAGAACAAAGAAGGATATTCTATATATTTTCTAATATGAATAATTGTTTTCCCATATCGACGTACTTGTATGAAAAAAAAAAGATGAAAATCAGCACAGGTGAGTATAGTTGCATGATATTTGAATATGAAACCTTGGTTCTGTGCAATCCACAATGATGTACATTCAAGAATTTATTCAACTACTGGATCAAGCAAAATTGTTTAAACTTGCTCTAACTAGCGTATCATACGCCAACCTAGCACACCCTGCCTCTCTCACACTGTTTCTGCTCTCTCTCTCTTTGACGTGTTGTCTCTCTCTAAGTCTCTGTCTCTTGTTATGTGGGTTGCTGACTGCTGCGCTACCACCTTCTATCCTTCCAACTCCCCTTCTTTTGTATGCACAAACCATGGCCTGATGACATCTTGATGGGGTCACAATACACCACTTCCCGGACATGGTCAAGTGCCGCAAGATCACTGCAGTGGTTATTGAATAACATAACAAGCCTTTACTAAAAAGGGCTTCATTTAATTGCACTAAAATTGTAAACACGTCTTTTGAAAAAGGTACAATGTTTATTTCTAATGATCACTTCCGCTATAAATTGTACTCATAAGAAGGTTACACTTGTCTTACTGAGGAAAGAATATGAACGGAACCTAGAGCAACCATATACATGATATCCTGATAAAGGGTTATCATTCCAAGATAGACAAACTGGTACAGTCCTATTGCACTCTTTCAAAACAGCCCTATGATAATGGGGAAGGCAGCAAGTAGCACAAGTGAGGGTTGCAGGTAGCTTTGGATAAAAATCAAACAGTATTTTGGGAACCTAAGAATGACCACAGACTTGTATATCTGGCAAACATATCCGTAATAAAAGAGTTGTATTATTACATCACTAAAAGAAAATACTGCACACTGGGCTTTGTACTCATTTATTTTTTTTCAAAACCCACCCTAACATTACAATGGTTGCTCCATTGAAGCATATACACTTATTCTGAAAATCTCGGCTTGGCTGCGAGACAAAAATTGGTGCAAGAAAAGGTCTTCACTACCTGATAAGGATAAAGATTGCTGTGGACACGCTCAATTTCAAATGCACAGAAATCCCCAAAGGAAGAAAAATATTGTAGTCAAAGTGACTATCAATTTACACTGGAAAACCAAAATTTGAATTGCTAATATTTTTTGACTTGCATGACAGATTTGGATGATATTTTGCAAACACAAAGTTTGTCACGGTACAATAGTCCTCTCCAAACCCCCGCCCCCACTCGCCCATGCTCCCTTCCCACCCCCAACCGACCGGACATTTTGGGAAAGATTCATTAAAAAATGAAAATGTTATTAAGAAAACAAAATACCACACTTTCACACTTTTCAGACTGTTCATTTTCACATTGAGGATAAAGTGCAGTTTTCAAATAGTCGTAGCATGAAAACTGCTGGGCAGATTTGGACCAAATAAAAAACAACCTAGGAACAAAGTATTGACTTATATGTCTTGACTGATTTGGGGTACATCCATCCAGTAGTTTGTAATATGTTTGACAGAGAAGGGGGCACCAGCTGCTCCGTACAAAACCTTCATATCGACCATGGTGCTTTTTACTGCTGAGAGGATGAGCGAGGTGGGAGGAGTCAGGAATGAAACTCTGACACATTTTATATACAGTTTTGCATAAATATCTTTATTAGAACACAAAAGGGGTTGGTAAAAGGCCTCGCTGACCCTGCACTTGATGGGTTTCCCCACCTAAACTCAAAAATAAGGATCTGTCAGTGTCAGAATGTCCAGAACAAAACCACTGTGTCCAAAGAAGTATCCTGACCCTCACATTCTAAACAAAGGAACTCTAAATAGAAAGGATAATGTCTTTGGCCTTGAGTGTTTTGTAAATGTTCAAAGGAAACAAAATATGCATAATTTCCACAAAAAGAAGTTCCTTAAAGATAGATCCCCTTGCTCCAGAGGGTTCCTCCCTTTTCCTGTATTCTGTGTCGCTTCCTTGGGTTCCAAATGATGTTCCCCTTTTTTGGGCCAGCAACAAATGGCAATTTCCCAAATGTCTTAGCTTTAAAGTACAGTTTTCTTTTCCCTGGGTATCCCTCACAGTTGGGCTCAACAATTTTACTATATATGAAAGGAGTTCCAATTTTGAACAACAGAAGATCTTTATAAGGGTTCCTCCCAAAGTGCAATTGGTTCCCCTTCCTTTCCAGACTTCTGTTCTTCCTTTCTTGTGTACCGCTGCCTTTATATAGTCCTGATGTAGCCTTCTCAAGACTTCATTTCATCATACTCCACCTACCACAATAGGTAATTAGCAGCACTTTAACTTTCAGGACTGACTACATTTAATACATTCCTCTGTTAGATGTTGGGTTCCTCAGTCTTTTAAATCAACATAGCCAGCTGACTCTACGTTCCCTTGGGTCAAGAACAAAAGTTATCTTTTAGTTGGTTACCTTTCTTTTATGTGTGGTCGGAATACTGGGTGTATTCTCCTGCCAGGAATGTTGGTTCTCAAGTCTTTTAGACCAACACACACATCCTACTGGCTATTTACTGTAGTTTGTTCAATTTCAGTTTGCCTGGTGTGTTCCCCTACCAGGACTTGTAATTGCCTGGAGTACTCTTCTAGCAGGGCTTTCTGTAATATTGTACTTGGAACTGCCTGGTATACCCTCCTGCCAGGGCTTCTCTTGAATGCACAAACTTATAGCTGATTGGTATATTCTCCTGTCAGGGCTTTTCGGGTGTGAGCTTCTGCTCACTCTGCCACCTTTAGTGGGTCTGTCTTGTAGCCTTCTTGGCTAAAATACTTGGTTTCTCATATATTGCCTCATCAGTCTCTCTTTTATATTCTCATAACATACATAGACAAACTTGAAAGCCTCTCCTTTTTGGAAACTGCCCTTTCTGTCCTTCTCTCTGTGGTTTTACAAATTACATTTCTTTCAGTTTGGCTTATTCTCCGACATGCCCTGGTGTTCCCTCTGTCCCTTTGTGGACTCACTGGTTCTTGATGGTGTTTTGTAGTTGTTTCTACGGCCTTCCAGCGACGGCCTCCTTCTCCCTTCCGCGTTGCGACCATTCTTCCACTGGATTCCTGCTTCTTGAGGCTTCTGCTGCGCTCGTCTGTTTCGCATGTGATTCTGGTGAGCAAAGTGCTGTTCTCCGATGCTGGCGAACCGCAGAAGCTCTCTCCTTGCTTCTGGCATTCCCACCGTTCGTCACCTGCTTCCAGCAGCCTTCTCTACTCAGGACTCCAAGCCGGGTTGGCTCCACAGAATTCTTCTTGGACAGAAAGGAGCAATACCCTCCTGCCAGAAGCCTCTCTATGGTTCCTGCTTCAGTGACATAAAGGTCCCAGGCACAGGTGTGTGCTCGCTGCCACTAGAGTGCTGCCTGTGCTTGTGTAAACCTGTGCTCTGCATTACTCCACTCCTCTTCTACATCCCAGTGTTGAGGGGATTGTAGGAATAGTAGTCCCCTTCTAAAAATAGTGTATGAGTGTTTGCAATGTGTTTTAAAGGAAAACAAGGTTTGGAGGAAGAGAATGTAGGACTGGAAAAAGTGTCTTTCACAATTTTATGCAAGGCCAGTTGACTTCTAAAAGTTGACCTTTGGAATGCAATGACTACTACCCTCCATGAGTGGAAGAGGGGAAGTATTACAATAGGCGTTTAGGGCATGAGGAGTTGGAGATGCATTTTCAGAATGGGAAGTTCGATGATGCCTCCACCCTCTCCCAAAGGTTGTCTCACACCATTAGATCGTCCCTCATATATCTGCCCCCAGGGTCAGGATCAGGTAACCGCTGCCAGTTGCTTGCCACATGGGAGGAGGTTACCATCAGGAAATGTAATGAATCCTACAGACCCCTCACTAAAACCCTGCCTAAAGTCTCCTCCCAGGTAGCCAGTCAAAGGCAGACACTTCCTGATCCTGACCTTGGGGTGGTGTACTGTGGGAGGATCACCTGGGAGGAGACACAGCCCAATGTGTTGAGGAGATCCTGTGGGGTGAGACACAGTATTTGTCCTTTGAAAGGGAGAACCTTTTAGAATTGCCAAAGCATGTACTGGCCTATTGTCGTTATGATGTATCTGAACCACAAATAAAATATGTGTATATAGACATAAGGAACATAAAACCTGAACAAGCCCTAAGAACCGAAAGACCATTCAAGGCATGTGAGGATAAAACTCCTCCTTACTCCCAATGGGATAATGGAAGGGAATTTAAAAATGTCACCTTAAACAAACTCTTCCTCTGTAACAATGAATTCTGATGGTTCATCCCTGAATACTGTTAGGGGAAATAAATATGCCCTTAAAACTAAGCAGTTGTCAAAAATAAAGCTCTGTAATTGAGTGGTCAGACTGGAGATGACTTCAGTGAGGAAGGGTGTGGGTCCCAAGTGAATCCAGAAGTCATAGAAGTTGTGCAGCATGGGGAGAAAGGAACACAGAAGCCAGTGAGTTTGACTGAGATTTCTGTTTCTTTGCACGAGCATTGCCGGCAACAGTATCCAGCTAAATAACCACTCGCATATGAGTAGAAGTGATACAAAGTTGATCGTTAAGTATTTGACAATGGAATACTTGAATTGTAGCACTCGCGTGTGACCAAGCATTGTCCCTTTCACTTGCGTGAAAAGAAAACACGTTGAAACTGTATTGTTGAACTTAAAACATTGCAAAGAACACAAAGAACTGGTTATGTGTGCCTAATAAAGTGTTCTAAGAGGAGGAGTGACCTCTGAATCCGTATTAAAGCAGGTAACAATTCATAACGAGAGAAGTCAAGTATTTAAACGATGTTATTACAAGCGGTAGAAGGCAAGAATTTCCCCAGCCAAGAACGAACAAGATATTTCCCAAATTAAGACTAAAACTAGCCTTTCCCATTGACAAAGAAGAGTTTAAATGTTACTGTGAGCCAAATAGAACATCAGCATTGCTAAGACCCAGGTGTGCAAGTGTTACCGGAAGCAAAGAGAGTGGCAACAAAGCTTCTGGGTAATTATTCTGGATAACACTAGACAGAGAGATAAAGGCAACGTTGGGGAAGGGAAACTTGCTACCATTAATTGTTTCATTTCAAAGTTGATACAACCTACATTGCCAAAGCCAATAGGATGAAGAGAGACGTGTGTCCTAAAAGCAATTCTAGGTTGTTGATTGTAGCATACAGACATCAAAGGCAAAGAGGCTGCCCTTCTGGAGAAGGAAGGTTCAGAGGAAGAGTGCCTTGCTTACTTGAAGGTGTTACCGAAAGTGAATCTTGTCATAACTGAAAACTGTTGAGCGTCACAAAGTACTGAAGCTGTGGTGGTGTCACAAAATACTGAAGCTGTTGTGGTGTATTTGGTTGTCAGTAGATTTGAGACTTCAGTACCACAACTGAAGATGGAATAATATGATTTTGAGGAGTATATCCTCCAGGTGAACTCTTGTAGATATTGCCCAAAGTTGGAAGTTGTTGGAGTGGAAATAGAAGTTCTGTGAAGCTATTGTGACAAAAATACCTCCTGTGACTCCAAATCCTGTAAAGAGAGACATACTCATTCTTAACCAAGAACTGCGGTTCATTAACATTTGCAGAAGTCATATTTACTTCAATCTAACAAAGAACTGTGGCATTTCTTCTTGGACAACAGGAAGTTGTCGCAAAGCATTGTGTATGGGAATGACATTGAATGACATTGTAGCTGTTTTTTGAGGAAGTGGAAAGTCGTTAATTCACCAAGAAGAGACCTTTTTCTGTTGTTTGAACTGTGGTTAACTAACTTTACTTTAATATTGAAGGTGCCAAGAACTAAACTAAGACTATATTACAAACACAGATTTCCTTGTTTCCTTTTTTTTAATGCTGCACTGAATTACCTTGAAACCTGGGGCAGGGGAGTTCACCCAGGTTACCAAGATAGACTGTTAATATCATTGTTGATGTTACTATGAATTGCCATACATTTCTTTATGTATTTGATGTTTAAGTGTGCGGATCAGATATCCTATGTTAGTTAGAGCGTTTTCCTTTAGTTTTGATAGGCAGGGAAGTCCTTGTCAGAGTAGGGCTAGTGAAGCGTTTGAGAACGTTTATGATTCAATAAAATGGCGTATTTTGAGAAATCATCCAAAAGTTATCTGCCTCACATTTCTGACCTCTCACAGAAAGGAGTGATGATACCATCAAATTCATTACAGAGGCTAAAAACATTTTGCTTGCTGGATGGATTTGGATGACATTTTCAAAAGTTTGTTAAGCGCTCCACTAAATTGAACATTTTGGGACCAATTCATTGGAAAATAAAAAAAGATATTAAGAAAACATAAAAATGCTGTTTTCAGCCTTATCGCATTCATTTTCTTATAGAGAAAAATTGCACTTTTTCGAACAGCCATAGCATGAAAACCAATTGGCAGATTTGGACCAAATAAGAAACAATTTTGAGCTAATTTCCTTGGCTGGTTTGAGGTAAATCCATCCAGACGTTGTTATAATATTTGACAGAGAAAAGGGTTTACCCTGCGCCTTAAAACCTCTCTATCGGTCTTGGTGCTTTGCAACATAGAGGCTCAGAGGCCAATAACTTTTGATTTGTTGGATCGATTTAGCTGCCATTTTATAAACCAAAGGTTTGTCAAGGCCCCCCCCAAATTGTGCATTTTGGGAACAATTTATCAAAAATGAAAATGTTTAAAAACACAGTTTTCAGTGTACTCCCATTCATTTGCCCATGGAGAAAAAGAGTAGCTTTTGAACAGCCGTAGTGCGAATACCGCCCTGCAGATTTGGACCAAACCTTGGAATGAACTCCCCCACTCGCTTATAGTGTCAATAACGTTCTTGACATCAGAAAGAGACTACAATGTTCCTTTTTATGTAGTCACTCCTATGGGAACACTGATTGTTTTGAACAAGAGCACATAGATTGCCTGGCCGTAGTGCGAATACCGCCCTGCAGATTTGGACCAAACCTTGGAATGAACTCCCCCACCTGCTTATAGTGTCAATAATGTTCTTGACATCAGAAAGAGACTACAATGTTCCTTTTTATGTAGTCACTCCTATGGGAACACTGATTGTTTTGAACAACAGCACATAGATTGCCTGGCCGCAGGCGCTATATGATTACCAGTACCAATAGCAATCACATCAGGCTAGAGGTTGGGAGTGGGAAAGAAGATACCATGTGAAGTTGGGGGTGGGTTGGTGAGCCAGTTATGGGTAGAACTGTCACAAATTGGGGATTTATCCGTAATGTCCAAATCACTTTCTAGTTCTGTTTCCTCCCCCTCCTCCTCACCTGAAGAAATATCCTTGGGGGTTTTCTTTCTTCTTTCTTTGACGGATGATTTGTTTTTTATGAGATACGGTCTACCACGGAACAACGCCAGACTGGTTGCGGAAGACTTCCGGAAAACAGTGGCCCCGGGACCATGATAGCCAGAACGGGGAAAAAGCCACGTAGGCAAAAAAAAACAGAACCTTCTTGCAGAAGGGATGGTAACCACGAGGCACTGAAGATCGATGGGTGACACGAAAGCTTCGAGCAGGCAAGTGCGAGTCAGACTGCGGAACAGAGACTTGAGAGAAATCCCCCGTAGAAACGGAAGCGCTCGGGGAAACCTGGAGAAGGCGCCGCCGAGAGCGACCCCACTGGAAAGGAGAGACGAGAAGCCAAGGCAAAAATACGCCAAAGCTTCCCAGAGGGCAGTGCAGAGAGACAGAGAGAGCGAAGGGAGTGGAATGGAGAGAGAGTTCCAGCTGGTAGGAGCATAGAGAGAGAATGGAAAAGAAGGTACGTAGAGAGGGGCGAGGACCCAAGGAAAGGCAGGGCTCAGCAGAGCCTAGAGAAATTACCAGGAGCGTGACAACAGCAGAATAGCAAAACACACACAGTTGCAACGCGGCAAGCCGACAGCAACTGAACGCTGATATGCTGGGGACGGCCATGTTGAAAAAAGACTAGACCGCAGCTCAGAAAACGTGTCAAATGTAATGGAACAAATGATGGCGGCCCAATCTCCATCGATCCCAATGCTTGGCGAAAAAGGGGCGCATGACAGTATGCCCCCCTCCAGTGCGGGAAAAGCCTGCTTTATCCGGATGGGCCCGATAGAACTGTTTTACCAGACGGGGTACATGAACATTGGAATTGGGTTCCCAGGAGTCTTCTGATGACGGGTAACCCTTCCAAGAAAGCAGAAATTCAAAACGTCCACGATGATAACGGGAATCCTTGATCTTGGCTTCTTCATATTCTTCCCCCTCAGCCTCAGGCCTTTGTTCCTCCACCAAGGGACCCAAAGGGGCTGTCGGAATGTCAGCCAAAGCCGGGCATAACTGGGAAGCATGACATACAGGATGAATTCTTTTCATGCTGTTAGGCAGCTGTAGTCGGAAAGCGACCGGATTTATTTGAGAAGTCACTGTATAGGGTCCCACAAACCTGGGTGACAACTTAGATGGGTGAATCCACCGGGGAAGAAATCTGGTGGACAGCCAGACCCTTGATCCTGTCTTAATTGCGGGTGCCTCAACACATCTTCGATCTGCCAAGCGCTTGTATCGGTCTCAAGCTTGAATCAGGGCTGTCTTTTTCCGTTCGGTGTGCCCCCGTAATTTGCTGTAGACGGTCCTCAATAGTGGGACATACTGATGCAGAATCCGAGACCGGTAAAATACTTCTCGGATGTATTCCAAAGGTACTGAAAAAAGGACTCAGTCCTGTGGCAGAATGGATGCAATTATTATAAGAAAATTCGGCGGTAGGCAATAGATCATACCAGTTGTCTTGTGTATCATTGGTATAGCATTGAAGATATTGTTCCAAAGTTCCGTTGAGTCTCTCGGTATGCCCGTTGGTCTGAGGATGGAAGCCGGAGGATAGTGCTCTTTCGATACCCAATCTCTGACAGAGAGCTGTCCAGAATTTCGAGGTATATTGACTTCCTCGGTCCAAGATAATTTTAGTAGGCAATCCGTGCAACAGAAATATATTTCGTACAAATACCTCAGCCATCTGGGGGGCCGTAGGAATTCCCAGGAAGGGGGAAAAATGAGCCAACTTAGTGAGTGTATCGATAGTGACCATGATACACGTGTGGCCTCGAGATTCTGGAAGGTCCACTACAAAATTTGTAGAAATCTGTTCCCAAGGGACCTTGGGTAAGGGAATCTGTTCTAATAATCTGATGGGTTTTTTATTACAATTCTTGTTTCGGGTACATTGAGCACATGCTTGGACGTACTTCTTAATGTCAGAGGACATTCGTTGCCAAAAGAACGATCTTTGAACTAGAGCCTCCGTTTTCTTCATACCCCGATGCCCTGCAGTGGGGTGGTTGTGACACCAAGATAACAATTTCTGCTGCAAGCTGACCTCCGGCAAGAACAATCTCTTGTCAACAAAGCACAAACCGTCTCTCAAGTCCACTTGAATATGAGGTGAAGAAGAAACAGGTAATGGTGCTTTAGTGGTGGCGGACCTGACTTGAGAGAGGAATGAGGAAACAAAGGCAATAAAAACTCTGTCGGGAAACAACCTTTCTTTTAGGATCTGTGAAGGGTCTTCCATGGTATAACGACGGGAGAGTGCATCTGCAATCACGTTCTGAGTGCCTGGTAAGTGATCTCGAAGTCAAAATGGGCAAAGAAGTGTGCCCACCTAGCTTGATGAGAGTTTACACATTCCATATTCTGCAAAGACCTGAGATTCTTGTGATCTGTTCTAATGAGGAAAGGATGTCCTCCTCCTTGCAACAGATACCTCCACTCTTCACAGGCCAATTTGATGGCTAATAGTTCTCGCTCAATAACAGATTAATTCCGTTGGCTGGTTGTGAGAGTCTTCGAGAGATATGCGATGGGATGTTCCTCTCCTTCCTCTTCCTGCAGGACAACAGCTCCCACTGCGTTGACTGAGGCATCCGCCTCTACAATAAACCTTTTGTCTTGGTTAGGTTGAAACAGAATGGGTGCCGAACTAAATCTTTGCTTCAAGGCCAGGAGTATCTATCACGAATAGTTACCAAGCTGAGCCCACGATAGTCAATGCAGGGTCTAAGCTACGTGGAGTCTCTCTTAGTGATGAAAAACAACGGGGCACCAGCAGGAAATTTTGAGGGTTGAATAAGGCCATTGGTTAAGTTGGCATCCAAGTATTTCCGAAGTACTTCCTTTTCTTTTAGGGACAGAGAAACATTCTGCCAAAAGGAACTAAGGCATCAGGTACCAAATTGATGGCACAGTCTTCAGGACGGTGTGGAGGAAGATCATGCTCTGCCTTTTCCATAAAGACTTGATGATATACCTGAAACTGAGGAGGAATTAAGTGAATAGTTCATTATTGAGCTTCGACTGAATGTAGAATCGCAGGTTTGTAGCTAGCAGATTGTAGGGAGGATTGTTGGCAATTGGCTGAACGTAAACTGAGGGTGTTCTTAGACCAGTCTATGGTGGGATTGTGTAGACGAAGCCAGGCAATGCCCAGGATGATGTGGAAATGAGCTGCCCGATTAATCTTGAAGGAAAATTCCTCCTTCTGCTGTTGAATGGTAAGGCTGATCAGTTCCGTGGAATGGGTAATGGGACCCGAGCAAAGAGGAGTACCATCAACACCCTCTACCTTGAGATCTTCCTGATTGAGAATGCGCCGGATACCCATCTTCTCTGCCCACAAGGTGTCCACAAAATTGCCAGCCACTCCGCAATCTATAAGAGCGAGAGTCTCTACTGACTTATCCCTCCAGGACAAGTGTAGAGTAACCACCATCAAACGGGTGTCTTCTGACTGCGTCGAAGGTGTGATGGATAATGAAACATAGGGACTTTCTGTAATTCCTCGAACCGTGGTCGCCCCTAGGTTCGAGGCACCCCGTTTCCCGACCTTCTTGGAGGGACTTCGGGACAATTCCGAAGCAGATGTGAAGAGGATCCACAATACATGCAGAGACCCGAGTCTCTGTGTCTCTTCCGTTCTTCCTGAGTAAGTGGAGCCCTCATGGATCCAATTTGTATTGGTTCATCCTTGCTTAGGGTTGTAGACTAAGGTGAGGGAGGTGGAACGGGGGCAGGAAAACCTGTGATTACTTTCCCTCTCTTCTTCTCTTGTCTGCGTTCATTTATTCGGTGTTCCATCTGTAGAACTACTGACACAAGGTCTGAGAAAGAGGCGGGCCTAAGAACTCTTGCCAATTCATCCTTTAGTTCCTCCTTGAGACCTGCGAAATATGGTGAATTGCACCTGTTCTGACCAGGTGGATTCGGTAGCTAGTCGCTTAAACTTTGTGATGTAGGACAAAACATCCATCTGGCCTTGGTGTACCTCCAGGAGCTCCTCACACACCATGTAGGTTATTTCTGGTCTTTCAAAAGTCTGTCTTAGCTTGGTAAGGAATGCTTCCCAATCTTGTAGGACCGGATCATTTCGGGTGACAAACGGGTTGGCCCAGGCCAAAGCGTTTCCGGACATATTGGAAACTGCAAACCCTACTTTGCTCAGACCTGTCGAGTATGCTGTGGGTCGAAAGGCAAAGTACACATTACAGGCTTCAATGAATTCTTTAAGTGATTTAGGTGTGCCATCAAATCTACCCACACACAGAGGTAGTGAAGGGAGATCAGAACGTGTTTCCCGGGTAGACACCAATTGTCTAAGTACATTGTTCTCCACATTAAGGTTTTGTATTTCTTGATTAAGATTACGGACTTCCACATTAAGGGACTTTACTGCAGTAACCAATTCCTGGAGTTGTTCAGGGGTAGCCATCTCTGTTTGTGTTGGGTGTTGCAAACTGTCACAAATTGGGGATTTATCCGTAATGTCCAAATCACTTTCTAGTTCTGTTTCGTCCCCCTCCTCCTCACCTGAAGAAATATCCTTGGGGGTTTTCTTTCTTCTTTCTTTGACGGATGATTTCTTTTTTATGAGATATGGTCTACCACGGAACGATGCCACACTGGTTGCGGAAGACTTCCGGAAACCAAAGGTCCCGGGACCGTGATAGCCAGAACGGGGAAAAGCCACGTAGGCAAAAAAAAACGGAACCTTCTTGCAGAAGGGATGGTAACCACGAGGCAATGAAGATCGATGGGTGACACGAAAGCTCCGAGCAGGCAAGTGCGAGTCAGACTGTGGAACAGGGACTTGAGAGAAATCCCCCATAGAAACGGAAGCGCTCGGGGAAACCTGGAGAAGGCGCCGCCGAGAGCGACCACACTGGAAAGGAGAGATGAGAAGCCAAGGCAAAAATACGCCGAAGCTTCCCAGAGGGCAGTGCAGAGAGACAGAGAGAGCGAAGGGAGTGGAACGGAGAGAGAGTTCCAGCTGGTCAGAGCGTAGAGAGAGAAGGAGAAAAGAAGGTACGGAGAGAGGGGCGAGGACCCAAGGAAAGTCAGGGCTCAGCAGAGCCTAGAGAAATGACCAGGAGCGTGACAACAGCAGGATAGGGAAACACACACAGTTGCAACGCGGCGAGCCGACAGCAACTGAACGCTGATATGCTGGGGCGGCCATGTTAGAAAAAGACTACACCGCAGCTCAGAAAACGTGTGAAACGTAATGGAACAAACGATGGCGGCCCAATCTCCATCAATCCCAATGCTTGGTGAAAAAGGGGCGCATGACAAGAACATTTTCAGTTTATCCGGGGAAGACCACATGAACCTCACAGGATTACAGCGGCAACGTCGCAAGACGCACTCAGAATTGTTTTTGCATCACATGAAGCAATGAGTGATAGGGGTAATGGGAGAGGGCCATGGAGGGAAAATGCAATTTATTGGAGTGAGAGGACCTGGAAAAAGAAGGAGGGCAAATGTTGAGTGCTGTAAGAGGATTCAATTCAACACTACAGCTAAGTCAATTCCTAGTCTGGGATACTGAATGGAAACCCTTATTGATATATCTTTATGTCCAGTTCATGAGTTCTGGATGACTACCCCTATATAACACCCCTCTCTTAGAATCCCCCTGACCCCACTGAGCCAAAAAGTAGTTCTGTTTTGCAAGTTTAAAAGGTTTATTTGAGAAATAAGACAAAATATAGATACCACGCTTTTATAGTAAATCAATATCGCCCTTATAAATATAATGTTAATCAACAATGGGTAATCTGACACTAGCACACTTCTTTATAATCAATGAGGAGTGGGTGTAGGATGGATAAGGCAGCAAAAATACTTTTATGATTTCAAGGGAAAAGCAATGAGGAATAAAATGCAGTACAGAAATACTTGATATGATTTTAGCAAAAGATAAGATAATCACTTTTTCTCTGGCAATTCACCCCCCTCCCCTATGCAATGTAAGAAATGGAAGGAGATGGAAAGAGGAGCACACAGTTCTCAGGAATGCAATCAAATACAATGCGAAATTCAGTTCCCCCCAGCAAGCTTAGAGAAAACCGGTATGAGTTTTAAAACACAGGCCCAAGTGCTTTGAATGTGGTGGCAATGAAGTGAGAAATATGCTGAAAATGCTTTTAATTCCCTTTAGGAGGTTCAGGGTGAGTGAGAGATACTTGGGATGAGTGCAGGCTCACCTTAGCAATGATTCAGAGATGGTGATTAAGAGGCAAACGAATTTTTAGCAAGGAAAGAAATGACTGCTGATGGTTACACGTGGCTGGATTTTTAACCAAATCGCAAATCGCGGTAAAATTCGCGAGTGCGTGAATTGTGTTTGCTGAAAAAGTATAAGGAGTAGGAAGTCGGTTCTAGGCTTGTTGGAAAGCTTAGATCCTAAGCTTTCAGAGGAAAGTTAAACCAACGGTTCCAGAGATATGAACGATTTTGTAAAGGTCGTTTTCGGATTTAAAATAAACTCAAAATGACAGGTGACAGCTTTGCAGCTGCAGAATTGACAAATGACAGTGGTGCAGCTTTACAAACGACAGGTGACAGTTAGGAGGCAGTTCTACTTAGGTTAAATAGATTGAATTATATTACTTTAAACTAAGAGATTTGGTTTTGCCCTGTCCTATCTGTACTCACAATATATTTGGAAGGTCTGGGTCGCGCCACGGATCTGTCAGGTTTTGGACTTCGGTTCCGGTCTCGCCACGGACGGTCTCTGCGCACAGCGTCTGGTCTCTGCTCTGCTGGTCTGGTCTGGCACTGGTCTGGTCTGTCCGGATACAGCGGTCTCTGAACGGCTCCTGGATCTCTGCACTGGTCCTGGCAAAAGTTCTTGGCAAGGGATTCAAGCAGCTCACCCGGCTGTGAGTAGCTTGGAATGATTTGAGGCCTGCTGCAGAGAACTCAGCTTGTTGTTTTAGGCCTCTGATTTAGGTTCTAAAGTATAAGTTCTAGGTTCTGGAGTATGTAGCTGGAGTCAGTCTGGAACTGGTATCTTCTGGATGTTGTGTGGTCCGGCAAAACGCTCCGCAGCAACTGGATTTGAATGTCCTCTCTAG
Source organism: Ambystoma mexicanum (assembly GCF_040938575.1). Classification (NCBI taxonomy): domain Eukaryota; kingdom Metazoa; phylum Chordata; class Amphibia; order Caudata; family Ambystomatidae; genus Ambystoma; species Ambystoma mexicanum. The sequence goes on from NC_090941.1 coordinate 1,038,933,207, forward strand.
CTTCCAGTGGCTCTTTTTATGTCTTTTAAAAGTGGGTGTGTGCGCAGCATCACTAAGCCAGCCCCTCTCTCAACTGATCATTGGTCAAGCTTTTCCCTCTTCCTTGATTGGGGGAAGGAAATGTGAGTCAGAGTGGTGCTGTAGGTTTTATGGGTCAGAGGATCCTCCCCTGGTCAGTTTGCCCACAAATCTATATTTGATTCCAATACATATTGCACAGATACGCAGTTATTTAAAATTACATGCACCCATCACATATAACATGAGGTATACTCTGTTCAAACTCTGCTCTTCCTGGGGGCTTGCATTCAGAAATGGCAACATTTTGCGCTTTTTAGTAGCTTTCCCCATATCGGATTTTTCTCCAAATGTATACAATTGTGTGCAAGACATGTGGGCATTTAGATAAGGAAGTGTCAGATTTTTAACCTGTATACATTTAGAGTAACAACCTCTTTTCCGCTCGTAAACCCCCAGATCATACCACCGGGTCCTAAAACCTCTTAAAATGTGGACAGAAAAATCACAAGAATTATGGTATCATTTAGATAATTTTGACAAGTCCGCACCATGAGTTATACATCTTTCTTAAAATCATATTCTGGCCAACAGAGGTGTGTCTTCCCAGGTCACATGGTTGAGAAACCAGTTTGCCCACTTTCTTTAAGCTCAGCCTGTTCTCAGAGGGGGCTGCCCCTCCCCGTTTCTGCCAAGAGGAAGCCACTTTTACGATGCCCCCAATATAACATTTGCCTGAGTCAAGGAAGGGCTTTGTTCAAAAGGAAGCCATTTACAACCCCCCTAATAAACCATCTGCCTGGGCCCTTTGTTTAGTTTCTTGCAGTCCCCTGGTAATTCAATCAGAGCGTGTGTGACCTCCTTTTAGCAGGGGCAACAGAATGCAGCCAGGCCTGGGAACCTGTCAGGCAGAATTGGAATCTCTTTAAGCCAGTTTTCAGATAAAATGTCACTTTTGTTCCCCAGTTTAAGTCAATACAATTTTTACATATGCAGCTAGAATGCTGATTCTAAGTTCAAAACTATGACATTTTAACAGTTACAAACTATGTGACACTCAAAAGTAGGTCACTCAGTTAATTTAAACATTTCGATTTTGGTGGTTTTAATCCAGTTTCAGTTAGGCTGCTGACATGCATAGCTCAGCCAGTTTTGTTATGAACATTGTTTTGGGCTCTTCATCTTCCCAGATTTTGTATGCACACATACTTCATTCTGCCAGATGTCCGCTGGTGTTCAGTGAGATTTTTGGATGTGTTGCAATTATTGAAAATAGGCATTTTGAGCTGGCATTCAGAGAAACCAAAGGTAATTTTAAAGCGTTTTTTTTTTTTAACAGGCGCTGCTGTTTTACCTTTGGCACCCATTCCACTCATGGCACCCTGGCCCATCATGCTCGCACTGGTGGGTGGCAAGTTAGGCAACCATTTTGATGTACACGCAAACTGCGTGGTTCTCCTGGATTTTGGCGCACATGTGGGCTTTTTGGCCATCTTGGATTTTCTAAGCCCACAGCACCAAATGTTGCAGCATGATAGCTCAAACGTGGGTCAGGACACCCAACAGTGCCTATTAGGACGTGGAAGACTTTTTAATTCAGAGAATTTTTTCCCGTTACCGCAGGAATCGGCAACCCGCCACTCTACCGCGTGAATTTCTGTTATTGGAAATTATTACTATCAAATTATCACGGGAATAAGGAGTAAGAAAAAAAAGTTTTAACATCTACAGTGCCTACATCCACTGGGCAGGGGCAATGGGTGTTTGATAACAAATGAATGGTGTGACATAGCCAGTGGGCCCCAAAGAAAAATATTTGTGCACCACATACAGAGGCCATGGCCAAAGGCCATTGCTAGTGAGGCCTCAAGAAACTCTGCAACATGTTCGGGTGTGGCCACTGGCCATGGCTGAAGGCCATGGCTAGTGAGCCCAAAATATATCTATTGGTACAACATTTACAATGCCCACAGCAGAAGGCCATGGCTAGTGGGCCCTGGGGAAACAAAGGTATAGCAAAACCCTTGAAAGTAATTGAAAAACTATTTCAGAAAGATTTGAGGTGATCAGATTTAATGCAACAAAACCCCTGAAATTCAGCACTCGCATTTCAATCAAGTCCACCTCGGAGAAGAAAATGCATCACACGAAGCAAACAGTGATGGGGGTAATGGCCAGGAGGGGGACAGGGAGGAAAAAAGCAATTAAAGGGAGTGGGTGTACCATGGAAAGAGGAAGGGGACTGTCAGGAACCAGGATTGGAAATGCTGGAGTCGATGGAAGTTCCGAACCCGAGGATCTTTCTAGTCCTCATCCAACATGGCGCTGTGCCTTTAAAGGCAGTCTCCGCCCCCTGCTCGGCGCGTTGTATCTGTTGCTGTTTCATTCAACGCTCCGAGTGCTGCTTACTCGTATCTTAGTTCCGTGCTTCCTGCTCCTTCTACAGCCCTCCCGTAGCAAGCCTGTACTACGATCGTTTCCTTTCCTCTCTTACCTATCTATCCTTTTTTTTGTGTTTCAGTTTCCCTACTTTTGCCTCCCCAGTTTACTTTCACATTCTACCTTGTCGCTGTTGCTCTGTACTGTCAACAATACTTTCGTTTGCTTAGAGCGCCTTCCTATCAGCCAGCAGATTTGGTTCTACTTCCTACCTTTTGAACGCAGTGCCAGTTCTTCGCACCGTGTTCACTTTTCTTTTCTGCTGCCTTTCGTCCACTGCCAACTCGGCAGCTCCCTTCTTACGTGATTCTGTACCCCCAGTCTTCGCTCACCTCTGCGAAGTTATCTAGTTTACCATTGGATTATAATTCACCTCTTTGGATCCACAACAAGAGCTGCTGAGCATCTGTGCCATCTCTTCGACCCATCATCAAGACCATCTATGAACTAGGGTTTTTTCTGCCTCGTGCTTTTTCCCTAGACTGGAGGCTGGCCCCCTGGGGTTCCCCTAAGACAGGTCTTTGCCTCTGTCAAGGTGGCCCCCGGAGGGGCTAGACCTTACCTGCACGAAAAGAAGGTTCGAGCACCCAAGGGCAAGGGTGCAAGGATTAAAAAGAGACTCCAGAAGACAGAAACCGGCCGTCAAGAATCCACCTCAGGAGAGTCAGGTGAGGAGAAAGGGGAGGTAGAATCAGATCCTGACAGAATACAACGCCCGTGCAATACCATGGCCTCCTTGGAACAATACCAAGAACTAGTGGCAGCTATGCAGAGCCTAACTACAGAAGTCCAAGCGCTGAGGACTGAGAATATCGCCCTCAGACAACAGGTGGTCTTACACCGTGACGACCGCGGGGATCTACCCGCTATGCCCCTTTCTTTTGGCAAGTACGATGGTCACCCAGGGGGATTAAAGGACTTCCTCGACGCCTGCAATGTTTATTTCGCCTTTCGCACCCATGCCTATGAAACCGCCAAGTCCAGAGTCGGATTTATTATTGCCAACCTCATTGGCAACGCTCTGGCTTGGGCTACTCCCCTGGTAGCCAGAAATGACCCTTCCCTGAACGATTATGATCGTTTTGTGGAAGCCTTTAAGGATAAGTTTGACAGACCAGAAGTATTCTACTCTTCACTGGAAGCTATATTGGATGTCACACAAGGGAACACAGACGTCCAGACCTACATATCCCGCTTCCAGAGATTGGCGGCTAAGGCAGATTGGCCGGACTCTGCTCAACAAACAATATTCCGAAGAGGGCTACACGATGAAATCAAGGATGAGTTAGCTCGTGTAGCTTGACCGGTGTCCTGCCAAGGATTGATGACTCTATCTCTACAGATCGAATTCCGTTTATCTGAACGGAGACAAGAAAGAAGACGAATCAGAGGTACTCCTCAGACTGTCTGTCTACCTGCTCCTTCTCCCTCATCCAGGTCAAACCTCACTCCTGAAGAACCTATGCAAATAGGAGCCACCCGAGGGCCTCTCACACCTGAGGAACGCAGACGAAGAAGAGAAGCCGGATTGTGCATGTACTGTGGCTCCTCCAAATATTTACTAAGAAACTGTCCAGAAGTTCCTCCTAGGCGGAAGGAAAAACTACAGCCCCCGATCTGCCGCAAGGGAAGTCTCGGGGGAATTGCCAAGTACGCTTGCAACTCCTCAAGAACCATGAATAACCCCGAGGAGAACAGTCTGATGGTGTTCCGAGTCAAATTGTGGCTATCTGACTCGAGTCCCACCGAAGTTCTTGCTATGTTAGATTGCGGAGCAGCCGGAATCTTTATGGACTCCAATTGGGCTAAGGAACATCAGGTGTCCACTAGACCAAAGACAACTCCCATACCTGTAGAAGGTGTGGATGGGAGGCCTTTGTCCTCCGGACCTATTACTAAGGAGACTATACCCCTGAAGATGGAATTGAGTCACCATTCTGAATATTTGGTGTTCGATCAGATCCGAGCTGCGCACTTTCCATTGGTCATAGGTATCCCTTGGTTAAGACGACACAATCCTCAGATCAACTGGAAGGACAATAGAGTGAGCTTTAATTCGCACTTTTGTAAGTCCACTTGTATGAACCAGTCTATCGGCTTGACTCACCATGGAGGGAGGTTGGGTCCTGCTCTAAGTCCGGCTATCATCGCTTTGATTCCAAACCATTACCAAGAGTATTCGGAGGTGTTTTTAGACATCCAGCCACGTGAGTTACCTCCTCACAGGGCAGAAGACTGTGGTATTGACTTACTTCCGGATGCTGTAGTTCCGTTTGGACGGATGTATCCCTTGTCTCTCCCTGAAAGAAGAGCTCTACGGAATTACCTAGACTCCAATCTTCAAAACGGGCTTATCCAAGAGTCCAGATCTGCTTGTGGCGCCTCCTTGTTCTTTATTCCGAAGAAGGATAGTGCAGAATTACGTCCATGCATAGACTTTAGAGGTCTAAACAAGGTGACGATTCGGGATAGGTATCCCATGCCTTTGATCCGAGATATTCTGGAGGCAGTACAGGGGGCTATTTACTTCACCAAACTGGATTTAAGGGGCGCTTACCACCTCCTAAGGATAAGAAAAGGGGACGAATGGAAGACGGCGTTCCGCACCCCATTTGGACTTTTGAGTACAGGGTGATGCCGTTTGGCCTTGTCAATGCCCCAGCCATTTTTCAAAGATACATGGACAAGGTATTCACGGACATGTTGTTCGTATCTGTTGTAGTGTACTTGGACGACATCCTGGTATTCTCCCAGACATTAACCGAGCATAGGGTACTGGTTAAGAGTGTACTGCAACGTCTTCAAGAACACCAGCTATTAGTTAAACCGGAGAAGTGTCAATTCGAAACCACCTCAGTATCCTACCTAGGATTCCTTTTGTTGGAAGAGGCATAGAGATGGATCCAGGTAAGATTAAGGCCATCAGGGAATGGAGAGAACCCGCCACCGTCAAGGAACTACAAAGCTTCTTAGGGTTAGCCAATTTTTACAGGAGGTTCATTCCCAACTTCTCCAACCTAGTGCTTCCTCTTACCTCCCTGCTAAAGAAGGGTGTCAAGTTTGCCTTTGGAGAGGAACAACAGAGGGCTATTCTAACCCTTAAGGAGTGTTTTTCTTCTGCTCCAGTTCTGGTACAACCAGACCAAACCAAGCCTTTCATTTTGAAGACTGATGCGTCGATAGGAGCGATAGGGGCTATCCTATTGCAGAAGGCCGCGGATGATTATGAACACCCAGTGGCATACTTTTCTAAGACACTCACCAGCAGCGAACGCAATTACTCCGTTCTGGAAAGAGAGCTGTTGGCCATCAAATTAGCCTGTCAAGAATGGCGACATCTCCTATAGGGCGCTACCCATTGTTTGTGATCAGAACTGACCATCGTAACCTTCGGGTTCTCCAACAAATGGAGTGTACCAATGCCCGACATGCCCGGTGGGCTTATTTCTTTTTGCAATTTGATTTTGTGTTAACCTACATTCCCGGTTCTGAAAACAAGAAGGCGGATGCCTTGTCACGAAGCATCGGGGACAGCTCAGGGAATTACGAAGGGCATGACCGTATTTTCCCAAATCTTAAGGTTTTAGCAACTACTGTCTCCTTCCTCCAAGACCTGATACCTCAATATCAGGCTTGCACAGAACTCCCTTCTTCTGTCAGCTTAGGTAGTGATGGGTTGTATTACCATGAAGATGCACTATTCATTCCCACTAAAGGTCTGCAGAAACTCATTCTTTCCTGGTGTCATGATTCTCCCTTGACAGGACATCCCGGTATCCGAAAGACCTATGAATTGCTGCAATGAGGTTTCTGGTGGCCAAGGTTAAGAAAGGATGTGCACCAGTATGTCACTTCATGCTCTATATGTGCTTCTAATAAATACCGCACTGGCAGACCACTCGGTCTCTTGCAGCAGCATTCCTTACCATCACGACCATGGGAACACGTGTCTACAGACTTCATTGTTGATCTCCCTCCTTCTAACAACATGACAGTAATCATGGTCACAATAGACTCCTTCAGCAAGCTGGCCCACTTTTCTGCATTCAGGCAGATACCATCCGCCTCTGAGACCGCTGAGGTCTTTCTTCGAGACATTGTCCGACTGCATGGATTACCCCGGACTATAGTATCGGACAGGGGACCTCAGTTTACGTCCAAATTCTGGACTTCACTTTGTCAGACTTTGGGAATACACCGCGCTCTTTCCTCGGGTTCCCACCCTCAGAGTAACGGGCAGACAGAAAGGCTGAATGCCAGCCTAGAACAATACTTGCGGTGCTTCTGCAGTCCACAGCAGGGAAGGTGGTACCATTTCCTCTCGCAAGCAGAGTTTGCATACAATAACACTCTGCATACCTCTATCCAAATGAGCCCCTTTTTGTGCACATATGGGTATCATCCTCAACATCTACCGGGCCTTAGTTCTCCAGCCACAAAGATCCCTGCCTTGGACGGTATCTTGAAGGAAATACATGAAATACATGGTCTTGCCAAGAAGGCACACCAGGCCAGTCTACAGACTCAAAAGAGATGGGCAGATAAGAAACGGGGATCTAATCCCAACTGGAGTGTGGGACAACTGGTCTGGTTGTCAACCAAATTCCTACCTCGATGGGTTCATGCTGGGATGTTTTCCCCTCGATTTCTTGGGCCGTTTTCTATCCTTCAACAAATCAATCCGGTAGCCTACAGGCTCAGACTTCCGGACTACATCAAGAGAGTTCATCCGGTTCTTCACATATCCTTGCTTAAGGAGTATAAGGAAGATCCGTTCCTTAGACCCATTCACAAGGGTCGAGCCCAAGTACGATGTGTTCCGGAGGAATACGAAGTGGCTTACCTTGTGGATTCCAGATACCGCAAGGGCAGACTCCAATACCTGGTACACTGGAAGGGCTATCCAGTGGAAGAAAGGTCCTGGGAACCAGTTAGCCACATCCACGCATGTTCCATAGTCTCCACCCGGGCAAGCCTGGGGGTCCCCCGAGAGGAAGGAGGTATACTGTCAGGAACCAGGATTGGAAATGCTGGAGTCGATGGAAGTTCCGAACCCGAGGATCTTTCTAGTCCTCATCCAACATGGCGCTGTGCCTTTAAAGGCAGTCTCCGCCCCCTGCTCGGCGCGTTGTATCTGTTGCTGTTTCATTCAACGCTCCGAGTGCTGCTTACTCGTATCTTAGTTCCGTGCTTCCTGCTCCTTCTACAGCCCTCCCGTAGCAAGCCTGTACTACGATCGTTTCCTTTCCTCTCTTACCTATCTATCCTTTTTTCTGTGTTTCAGTTTCCCTACTTTTGCCTCCCCAGTTTACTTTCACATTCTACCTTGTCGCTGTTGCTCTGTACTGTCAACAATACTTTTGTTTGCTTAGAGCGCCTTCCTATCAGCCAGCAGATTTGGTTCTACTTCCTACCTTTTGAACGCAGTGCCAGTTCTTCGCACCGTGTTCACTTTTCTTTTCTGCTGCCTTTCGTCCACTGCCAACTCGGCAGCTCCCTTCTTACGTGATTCTGTACCCCCAGTCTTCGCTCACCTCTGCGAAGTTATCTAGTTTACCATTGGATTATAATTCACCTCTTTGGATCCACAACAAGAGCTGCTGAGCATCTGTGCCATCTCTTCGACCCATCATCAAGACCATCTATGAACTAGGGTTTTTTTCTGCCTCGTGCTTTTTCCCTAGACTGGAGGCTGACCCCCTGGGGTTCCCCTAAAACAGGTCTTTGCCTCTGTCAAGGTGGCCTCCGGAGGGGCTAGACCTTACCTGCACGAAAAGAAGGTTCGAGCACCCAAGGGCAAGGGTGCAAGGATTAAAAAGAGATTCCAGAAGACAGAAACCGGCCGTCAAGAATCCACCTCAGGAGAGTCAGGTGAGGAGAAAGGGGAGGTAGAATCAGATCCTGACAGGGACTCTTGATGAGTACCTGTGAGGACAGGGAAGAGTTTGTATTTTTTTTGCGTTATCGGGGGAATGCAGGTGGAATCCCGCAGCATGTGTAGTTCTTTGCCTGCTGTATGTGTAGATTGTTGCCATTATCTGGGGAATATCAGGGTAATCCCATGGGAATGGGGAGATCCAACATGGACCATGGAGCTGCGTCCACGCAGCATAGACACGGCAGCGGTCACCCTGATTGCTCCGGATCACCGGAGTGGAAAACGTGGGCTGGGGGCACCCAGCTCACCACAGCCCCGGCTCTGGGGGCACCCAGGCCGGGGTTGCACCGATAGCCGTGATCACATGGCACAGCGAGTACAGTGGGATGGTGTTGGCCAGCGGGAGTGCCGTCCTGATGCCGGGCCATGTGGGCAGGCCCTCGACATGCTGCGTAGCACCAGCATGTTGTATCCCAACCACAACGCAGGAGTCAGCTTTTGTTCGACTGAGGAGCCGGAAATGGCTCGTCCTTTTTATAAGTTGGGTCACATGGTTACCACCATGTGACCCAAGCACAAGTTCTGGAAGCTACTATGCTCCCAGGAGGGGTGACATGCAACACTGCGGAGCGAGAGGCAGTGGGGGGCCGTAGACGATTGTGGATGTCGGCCCGGTGGCTGCTGATGGGCCAGCGCTGATCGGAGTGGGTCCCCTTCCCTCTGTTACCGGTCACTACACCTTTAAGGAATATGCCCGCCACATAAAAGGGGCGGAGTTTATGACAAGGGGTTTGAAGGGAGGTGGCTTGGTGCTGGTGTGCCAGTTCCTGTGAGAAATGAATAAAGTGAAATTGTGTTAATTGTACCTCCGGCTACGTGTCCTTATTCCATCCAAGTAGGCCCAGTCCGGGCCACATCTGGCGATGAAGACCGTTCCCCACCATTAGGCCCCAAGCGCCCACCAGAATGCCATACCGGCCACCACAACCTCAATATTTCCAACAGAGATTTTTTCAACCAAATCAACGAAGGTATGTCCGGGCCGTCGACGAATACCACTATTAAGACTATCCACAAGGCTATTGGTGCGATGAGCAACTGTCTCATCTGACAGACGAGTACGATGAACCCCCGGAGGGGTACTTGGAAGAAGAAAACGACTATACTCCCATGCCCACCCAAGGTGCCTTATAATATGACCCAATGATGCAGGATGAATACGTCAACCTCGTCCAGGATAGCGAAGAAGCCAAGGAAGCTCTGAGGATCCCAGTCAAGATGGGAAACTGCCTGTTTCACTTCCTGGTAGACACAGGCGCCACCGTGAATATCATGGGTGAGCAAGAATACATGAGAATCACTGACACACCGGCACTTGAACTGACCCAATCCAGAATCTTCCAATGAGGTGTAGCCACGCCCCTGCTGATCATCGGCCATTTCAAACGCGGCCTCCTCCTCAAAGGTCGGCAAACCGACACTACTATACACGTCATCAGGTGCCCCACAAAAGTTCGCTGCCTCCTCAGTTACTACACAGCCTCATGTCTGGGACTCATTGACATACATGTGGAGGCTAATGACGTGATAACTTCAGCCACGGTCCATCAAGGCCGTGAGGACACTGTGAGAGCCATCACCTCCGGAAACACCCAAGGCCTCATCACCAAACTCAACGTCATGGAAATAATTTCCTCAACTGTGCACAGACCTAGGAAAGCTGAAGGGCCCCCCGATCAAACTACACATTGACCCATCGGTGTGACCAGTTCCATAACACCCCAGGAGAGTCGGATTCCACCTCCAAGAAGCGGTCTCCAGAGAGCTCGACCAACTGCTCTCCAATGGCATCATCGAGCCTGCATCCGGGCCCACCCCTGGGTCTCACCCCTGGTCATTGTGCCGAAGGAAGGAGGGAGACTGCGACTATGCGTCAACATGGGGATGGCCAACACCGCCATCCAAAGGGAAAGACACCCAGGTCCATGCATTGAGGACATGATCGTGCAGCTCAACAACGCCTGCATGTTCTCCAAGCTCGACTTGATACAGCGGTACCATCAACTGGAACTACACCCTGACTCCAGGGTAATAACGACATTTGCCACCCACGAGGGGCTGTTCGGATAGTGGCAGACGCCCGGTCCTTCCTTACGAAGGCCGGATACTGTGCCAGATACAACCCTCATTATGCCTCGATCACTGAACCGCTCAGGAAGCTGCTGCGGAAAGAAGCCATGTTTGAGTGGTCCTCGGCATGCCAACAGGCTTTTGAATCGATCAAGCGAGCCCTGACGGAGGCCCATCACCTTGCCTACTTCGGTCCCTCCTGGCACACGGAAATAATAGTGGATGCCAGTCCAGTGGGCTTAGATGCCATCCTTGTTATTCTGGTAATTGGTATATGACAATCTGTATCACTAACCTGGGCAGACTGCGGTTTCCAATGAAGACAGCCAGCAAGGAATTGGAAAATCTCCCGTGAGAATCCTGCTCCCCCATCTCCCCGCGGTTGAAAGTCAGGGAGGAGGAAGGCACAACCCCCAGGGAAACCCTCCTGGGGAAAAAACCCTGTGTAGCAGCGAAGCTCCGGACTGGACGATGGAGTGTGGATGCAGTTCCTTAGACGAGTTTGTACGCGATGAGGATTGGTGTTCTTTCTATGAAAGAAAGGCAGAACAGGTAAGTTCAAGGAAAGAAGGGTGTCTCGATACGGAAAGCTACCTATCGGGAGGGGACTTACAATGAATCCTGAAAGGTGTTTGATACAAAGACTTGACTATTCTCTGAGGTTCGAGGAAGACAGAGGAAAGTGTCTCGGGAGGCTGGCTTGGTAGCTGGGCTGGATGGAAAAGAAAGGAGATTCAGAAATGGATGGTTTGAAGGGAAGAGTAATGGCAGGGGAGTAGAGACAGGTAATGTGAACACTCACTGTCGAGGGCGGAACCTCTCTCAAGTATTTAACCGTATAATCGGTGATTGGCCAGATCGTAAATCTGAGAAAGGGAGATTTGGAGAGATGATAGTTAGAACAACAAGGGAAGTTGCAGTCAGCAGAGTCAGAAAGGTTGGATTCCTAGTAGCAGACTTACGGAGCGTCGGTAAAGACAGTAGCGACGCGTTTGCTTGAAGCACTTCCTTCCTTATCAGGCATCACGTGATCTGTCGCAGAAGCGGCAGGCGAACGTAAAACATATGCCAGCAGGGCTTTGTCCACACCGGAGTCCGCCTACTCGCAGGCTGAGAAAGAGAGCCTGGCCGCTGTCTGGGCCTGCAAGCCATTCCACAACTTTATAATTTGCAAAAAGTTCACCCTGATCACCGATCATCAGGGGCTGCTATCACTATTTTAGCTTAGAGATGAAGGGTGCTAAATCTCTAGCTGCGTCCTTGATTACTTGTGCCGGAAGCCACCAAACCCCATCAGGTCCTATGCTGGCTTCTAAAGGACTATCGAAATACCCCACACGAGGCTACGAACAAAACCCCAGCAGAACTGATGGTTCGATACGACGTACACACACGCATTGTGAGAAGTTCCTCGACACCTGGAGGTGCAGATGCTGAGGTGATCCAGCGAGATACAGAAGTGAAGGTGAAAACAAAGCAATACTCAGACGCGAGGCGCCGGGCAGTGCCTAAGGATTTCCAGGTCGGGGACGAGGTTCTTGTTCAACAGCCCATGGAAAAGAAGACTGACTCCCGGTTTGCCTCAAGCCCCATGTGGGTCACAGCCATAAAAGGGACAATGGTGACGGCCCAGAATGAAGACAAGGCCATTCGAGAAACAATTCCCTATTCAAACACAATGTCAAGAGAGAAGATTGTGAATCTCCCCCGCCAGAACCAGACCCGTGCCGCGAGAACCACAGGACGACTTGTGGGTCCCGCCTGGAGGAAGTGTGAGCCAAGCGGAAACTCTCGAAGAGTCTGGGTGTTAAGCGGCTAGACCGTGGCTGGAGAGGAGTGCAGGCTGCCATCACACAGCCTCTCAGGAGCGGACGCCATCTACGTGGTATGTAGAGAGCCCTGAATCCCACCGGCACTCGGAGCGGTGTCCCATTGGTTCACATCTCCTGCCTCTGTCTCGCTTTATGGTTGAGTGCGTAGAAGGCCCTGCGGCAAGATCGAGTAATCCACTACAACTACACTAGTGGGTTCTGGGCGGTAAGTACGAGACTGACATCGCAGCCGGCAGCAAGAGCAAAAAGACCTGCATTTTCCTAGCGCCTCCGACCTGCGAGGCGCTATAAGGTGGTGGGGAACAGCTGGCAACAGAGCATTTGTGCCTGCCTGGGCAGAGGAGAATCAGTCTGGTAAATTGTGTGGAGCGGAGCTGAAGGTGCTCTCTGGTCTTCCTGCACGTGATATGGCTTCCCTATGAGAGTGGCAGGATGATGTCACTGGCTGATTGAGGGCACTGCCTGTGACTTTTCATGGAACATGCTGAGATGCCACGGCTTTGGAGTCATGAGCTTGCCTAATCCAAGTGTTGTTTTGAGGGAGTAAAGCTACCTTCCTAAGGTGTTGGCTGATTGACAGGGGGGCACACCCGGACATTGGTCCTGACATTAGTGGAGAGTGGTGCTATTTGTGGAGGCGGAGTCGCTGGGTCCCCCTCTCTCACTGGAGTTGGATGGCTTCCTATCGTGATTGGACCACTAGGCACCATTGTCTGCTAGATTTACCAAAGCTTGCATGGGGTAATGGCGGCTGAGCAGGGAAGGGCAAGTGTTGGCGAGTGGTGGCTGCGTCCCTCTGCCCACCCCCGTTGTAAGCATTTCTGGATATTTTTTGCAGTGGTGATAGGCATTGTCTGTGTAGGCCCCTGGACAGTCATTGGATGGCAAAGGTAACAAAAAGCAGGGTCGCCTGCAGTTTATACAGAAGAAAAATTTATCTCTATGCAGGGGCACTAAGGCCTTGTCTGGTTTGCTGGGACCAGAAGAGGCAGTGTCTGCTGTTTCATCTCTGCCGGCAATGCAGGGGTTAACGGGCCGTCTTCAGACCTGGGCCTAATTTTGGCAAAAATGAAAAGTGGTTTTGCATCGGTCAACACCAACCTGGATAGCATGGAATACAAAATGGATCGCATGCAGGAGACGATTCAGAAAGAAAGCAGTTGCCTTTGCGAGGCTGCACACAGAGTGGGAGTCTTAGAAGATACGAGCAGTGAGGTGACCCAGGCTATCAGAGGGTTACAGCGGGAGGTGAAGGAAATCCGGGATAAGAATGAAGGCCTAGAGGCGAGGTCCCGGCGCAAACAACATAAGAGTGGTTGGAATCCCAGAAACTGTACCTGCACAAAATATGGAGTTATTCATGGAATCCTTTATCAAGGAAGTCCTCAAAGATCCCCCACTTTCCTCCCAATTCTTGATTCAGTGTGCTCACCATGTGTCAGCGCAGAATCCCAGGCCAGGGCAGAGTCCATGGACGGTCATCGTGAGGGTTCTGAACTATCGTGATCCTGACGCCATTGTTAGGCAGAATCCTGTGCAGTGCCCTTAGGGACCACTACACACAATTAAAACTACAGGTGGCAGTACAAGTTTTACCTTTGGTACAAGCCTGTACTACTACTAAATTATAGTGGTAGCAGTAGCGGAGCAGCCAGGCTTATCTCAAGAGTATATGAGCAGTAGCAGAGATTACACAAAGGGACCACAATTACTGTGACTCAAGCAAACACTGACTCAAGGTTTCAGGTAAAAAATATAAGTACAATTGTTATCGACACAACACTTCTATTAATTCAAAAACCACATGTTAAATATACTACAAGAGTGGTTGGAATCCCGGAAACTGTACCTGCACAAAATATGGAGCTATTCATGGAATCCTTTATCAAGGAAGTCCTCAAGGATCCCCCGCTTTCCTCCCAAATCTTGATTGAGCGTGCTCACCGTGTGTCAACGCAGAGTCCCAGGCCAGGGCAGAGTCCATGGACGGTCATCGTGAGGGTTCTGAACTATTGCGATTGTGACGCCATTGTTAGGCAGAATCCTGTGCAGTGCCATTAGGGACCACTACACACAATTAAGACTACAGGTGGCAGTACAAGTTTTACCTTTCGTACAAGCCTGTACTACTACTAAGTTATAGTGGTAGCAGTAGCGGAGCAGCCAGGCTTATCTCAAGAGTATGTGAGCAGTAGCAGAGATTACACAAAGGGACCACAATTACTGTGACTTAAGCAAACACTGACTCAAGGTTTCAGGTAAAAAATATAAGTACAATTGTTATCGACACAACACTTCTATTAATTCAAAAACCACACGTTAAATATACTACAACTAACCAATTCACTTTGTACAGTATTATTCGAGCTAAGTACCCTTTGTTTGAATGGACCGGTGTTATGAAACAGAACACGTTACCGTGAATACAATTGCAATCACTTTTTGACAGTTCGGTCTACTAGATAAAAACGTATCCGTGGCAAGAAATGCTACCGGTGTAAAAACACACTTAGCTCCCGAAATACCCAGAGAAAGTTGGGGGCAAAAATCACAGGCAATATGTTGGTTAGGCAGACAGCATCGAAGAACACACATAGACAGGAATTCAAGAGTCAAGGGACCGCAGCCAAAGTCAAATGAAACTGGGTGCCTGTTGTCGAGGATCACACAGTCGGACAGTTTGAGATTCAACGTTGCCAAGAGTACTTTGATATTGTCAATGTTCGGAAGCAAAAGCTATAAGAAGGAGGGAAAAGTAAGGACAAGCCTTAAAATAGAGAAATAGGGATTTCACCCAAAATTCCTCAAACAGGACACAGTACCTTTCTCAAAGAACGAAGCTGGTGCCACGCAGTTGTTCCTGTTGGTTTCCCGCAGACCCATGCTTTCCTGCAGCTTCAGCAGGAAGGACGATGAGGGGGTCCCCACCACACAGGGATGAGGCTGGCAGCAGTGACAATGAATAAAAGGTGCGCTCCTTAAAAACAGGTGAGGTTCTTCAGGTCGCTATCTGGACCACTACAGCAGTGTGCAGCGATTTCGACCATGAAGGCGACCTCTGGCTGAAGAAGATGAGCTGGTTATCCCCACCAGGCTCAAGGGAAGAAGACTCCGGACTGGATCTTCTCTTAGTCGTTGAAGGAAAGATAGCTCAGGACTGCAGCAGAGCTTCACCGGTACAGGGTAGTTGCAGCAGTCAACCTCTCCTCCCCTTCTCGTCGGTTCCTTGTAGTTCCAGTGGCGACTCTCTGACTTCCAGCCCAAGAGACCTGCCTTTTATGCGCAAAACCACCATTCACACAGCCTGGCTGTCAACCACCCAGCAGGGGGGTTGTCCTGCCCAGACAACCACCTTGCCCAATCATGGTAAATTGCGACTTGGATTTCCTAGGATACCCTGTGCAGGGGGTGACTACACCCCTCCCTCACATTCAGCCCACCTAGACACCAAGGCGCCTGGAGGAGGGCTTCTTAGCAGAAGCCCGCCAAAAGACAGCGAACAAAGAAGGCAAACCTGGTTTGCCACGCAAAGTAAAACACAAGAAGGGTTTGAACAAAAATAAATGGTGGATAAACCATACCGGAGCCAAAATAAAAAGCATTTGGTCAAGCGGGTTTAAGTTCGAGGCTAATACAATAGCTTACAATATTACCACGGTTATATAAGATAACCGCGGTAGAAAGTTAGGGTAGATACCACTGCCACCAGCCATGTCTAAATGTTAAAAAGAGCGAAACAATGCACTGTGAGGTACAGATAAAAAGAGTTAAGAGTTAACCCTTCCAGCACTCCATGTAAGATGGTGTGTACTGGATCTGTGGTTAAATTTGACTAAGTAAAGTTAATGGTAACTTTACCCTTTTCTGGGGGATGGTAGTCGCCTCAGAAATGGAGTTGGGGGAGTCTGAACGACAACCCTGTGCCACTGCACAGAAGGTGCTGGGTGACACACACAAAGAAGGGAGCTACTGAAATGATGTACTCCAGAGCCCACAATCACAAAAAAAACAGGTCAAAACACATAGCAAAACACAATTAAGAGTGGGGAAAAACTCACTCACTTACCATGTGGAAGGAAACAGCTCCAGGGATCCAGCAAAGCTGCTGAGGGACTCGCTAGGTAAGGGAAATTAGCCATGAAATGAGAATTCCCCCTAACACTCACCCCCAGCCCCCCGGCTAAGGGACAGGAGGATTTAATCCAATCCTGGATGGTTCTCATACCTCTAGTCGGTTACAAACATCCTAGAGAGACAATCAGAGACCATTTTGGTGGTGACTTCCTGCTCTGTGCTCAATGGAAAAATCAAATCCTTGAAGGCAGATTGACCATCTGAGTAACTTTGGGTTTTCCCCTTTCATTTGCATCAGCCATCTCAAGGGTTGGTGGTCAGTCTGAATGGTGAAGGTAGATCCATACAAGTATGGTCTAAACCTCTTCAGTGCCCATACAATAGCAAAGCATTCTCTTTCTAGTGTTGCCCACCTTGTCTCAGGATCCTTTAACTTCCTGCTGATGAAACAAATGGGATGTTCCCTACCTTTCTCATCCAGTTGACTAAGGACTGCACCTATACCTACATTTGAAGCATCAGTTTGTACAATGAAGGGTTGGTGATAGTCAGGAGCTCTTAGGACTGGAGCTTGACAAAGGGCTTTCTTTAGACCTTCAAAGGCTTGATTGCACTCCTCATTCCACTTGACCTTTTTTGGACATTTGGGAGAGGAGATGACATTCAAGGGAGAAGCTATGGTCCCACAGTTCTCTATGAAGTTCCTATAATACCCAGTGAGACCTATGAAGGCTCTCACTTGGGTTTGAGTAGTAGGGGTGGCCCCGTTTTGTACAGCTTGTACTTTGCTAGGCAATGGCCTTATTTCACCTCCTCCTACCTCATGTCCAAGGTAGACAACTGAACTCTGACCAATTTGACATTTGCTTGCCTTTATGGTCAGATGGATCTGTTCCAGGGCCTGCAATACATAGCCTATGTGTCCAATATGTTCTTTCCATGTAGGGCTGAACACTGCAATGTCATCCAAGTATGCCATGCAGAAGTCATCCATCCCATTCAGATTGATTGACCATCCTCTGAAATGTAGCAGGTGCATTCATTAATCCAAAAGGCATTACCTTGAATTGGTAGAGGCAAGCTGGGGTAGGAAATGCAGTTTTCTCCTTGGCATGGTCTGCCAAGGCTATTTGCCAATAGCCTGACGTTAGGTCAACTGTGCTGAGGTACTTGGCTGCACCAAGTTTGTCCACCAGCTCATCTGTCCTAGGTAAAGGATGGGCATCAGTCACAGTGACTGCATTTAGAGCTCTATAGTTCACGCAGAATCTCAACTCTTTGGATCCTGCCTTTGGTACAAGCACAACTGGGCTAGACCATGGGCTAGTAGAGGGTTCTATAACCCCGAGATCAAGCATCTTGTTGACCTCCTTCCTTATATGCGTTCTTACATTGTCAGACATTTTGTAACCCCTGCTTTTGACAGGCAAACAGTCACCACTGAGTATATCATGCTGGCCCCAAGGGGTTAAGCCTGGTGAAAGTGAGAACAGGGAGGCAAACTGATTCAACAGTAACTAGCACTCATCCTGTCGGTCAGATGTGAGACTGGTAGAGAGATTAACTCCTTCCACTTGATCATCTAAAGGTAAGCCTCTGAGGAGGTCAGGCAGAGGTGCACTCTCCTCCACCTCCTGAGCTGAAGCTAGAAGCAAAGCTCCTATGTGAGGTCGAGAGACATATGCTTTCAAACGGTTGGGTTTGAAAGACTCTGGGAGCCTCCTTAGGTTTGTCTAAGTCCACCAGATAGTTCACCTCTCCAAGTTTACCGACAACCTTGAAGGGTCCTATCCATTTGTTCTGCAAGGCCCTCTGCCTTGTGTGGACCATAACAAGAACAAGCTGGTCTTGAGTAAACTCAACCATGTTAGCCTTCTGGTCATGCCAATGTTTGACCAGAGCTTGACCAGCCTTCAAGTTATCAGTTGCCTCTGCCATCATGTGTGACATTCTCCTCTGGAGATCTATTACATAGTCAGTCACTCTGACTGGCTTGGGGGAAGGAGCACTCTCCAACCCCCCCCCACCCCCCCCCGTAATCAGGGCCAATAGACCTCTGACTGGATGGCCATAGAGAAGTTCAAAAGGACTAAATCCTACTCCCTCCTGAGGGACTTCTCTATATGCAAAGAGAAGGCATGGCAGTAGAAGGTCCCATTTTCTTTTAAGGGGTTCTTCTAAAGCACCTATCATGCTCATCATAGTTCTGTTAAACCTCTCTACCAATCCATTGGTTTGGGGGTGGTAGGCAGTTGAGAACTTGTAGGTTACTCCACAGGTTTTCCACATGGCTTGCATGTAGTTGGACATAAAATGTTATCCCCTGTCAGATATCACCTCCTTAGGAAAACCTACTCTGGTAAAAATACCAAGTATGGCCTTAGCCACAACTGGAGCCGTAACAGTCCTCATAGGTATGGCTTCAGACAATCTAGTGGCATGATCCACTACAACCAGGATAAACCTGTTGCCTGAAGATGTGGGAGGATCAAGTGGACCAACAATGTCAATCCTGACCCTCTCAAAAGGAACTCCTACCACTGGGAGAGGCACTAAGGGTGCCACATTCTTGGATCCACTCTTGCCAGAAGTTTGGCAAGTGTGACAACTTGTGCAGAATTTGTCTACTTCTGAACCCATCTTAGGCCAATAGAAGTAAAAGGAGAGCCTTTCCTTGGTCTTCTTAAAACTTAGGTGACCAGCCAAAGGTATCTCATGGGCTAACTGCAGAAACTGGAGTCGGTTCACTCGAGGTACTACAAGTCTTTTGCAGTCTCCAGGGGTTGACTCAGTTGGTTCACTGTAGAAGAGGACATCTTCCCAGTACATCCTATACTTCCCAGGCTCAGTCCCATTGAGCTGAGAAGTGGCCTGTTGGCGAAGACCTTCCAAGGTAGGACATTCTCTTTGTCCCTTATTGAAATCTTCCCTGTTGGGTCCACTTTATGCCAGTAAAGACTGCAGCTCAGGATGGTCAACAGGGTCCAGATCTCCTACCAAGGTAAGATCCTCTTCTAGATATGATTTCTCAGTATCTAGTTTGACCATACAGGGTTGAACCTCACACTCAGCCTCAGCTGGTGTGGGAGTCACATGTGTGACTTTGGACAGTCTCGGAGATGTCCTTCTGGGCACAGGAGTGCTTGCTGGTTTCTTGCTGGCAGGTTTGGGTTTCCCCTGGGTCTTTCCTTGCCCTGCAATGGCAGTAAGTAAGTCCTGTGGACTTGGGGTGATAGTTTCCTCTATCATGTCCCCAAGAGAGCCTCTTAATGTTCTCTCCCTTGCAGACCTTGTGAGCTCCTGTTTCCTTCTGCTGGGGAGCCTGGGGGTCCTAGACACAACTCCAATAGTTTTAAGGTCATTAACCAGCAGGACCCTCCGAGGTATGTTATTTTGCACACTTACAAGTATCCTGACAGTCATGCCATTACACTGGATGAGAGCTGGTAACTGGGGAACCATTTGCACAGGGCCTCCAGCTAACTTGGTTAAGTTTTTGGGTGCCTTAGCAACATCCTCCACCTTGAAAAGCATTCATCAACCACAGTAATGCCGGATCCAGTGTCTCTGATGGCAGGGGTCTCCTGACCATTCACAAGAACACTATCTTTGTAATACTCTTTAGTATCATCTGGGATTGAGTTATATACATCTAAGTTCTGTTGTTCCCAAAGACCCAAGGACACTAAAGAAACACTAGCTGAGACTCTCATGGGCTCATCAGCTAGTAATTGAAAGTTTCCACTGGTCATAGGTACTTCATCTACCTGGGAGAAGGCTAAGGAGACAGTGTTGATCCCTGAAGGTTTACCCTTACATCTGGGATCTCCTTTCACATGGTCAGGTAGCCCACAAACAAAGCATTTCCCAAATGCTCTTGGAATGGGGGTTTACTCTGACCTCTATCTGGTTTGGGACCAGAAGGTACACTAGCCTGATTCGGGTTTCCTTCTGGCTTACCCTGGTTATGTTTGGGGCCCTCTTTTGGATTGGAATTATTGGAATTCTCTTTGTTGTCTTTCTTTGGCTGCTTTCCCTCTTCCTTTTTCTGAGTTGCCCCAGAATCCTTGTGAGTGGCCCTGTTGGCAACCCACAAGTCAGCAGCCTTAGCTAGTTTCTTAGGATCTATCTCCTTTGAATCAGCCAAGTGCTGTCTAAGCTCAGGGGAACAGACATTAAAAATAGACTCCAACATTACAAGATTCCTCAAACCTTCATAAGTGTTCTCTTTGTAACCCTTAACCCATCCATCTAGGTTTTTCAAACATTCACACACACAGGCAGCCCAAGGGGTACCGTCATGCTTTTTGAGGGTTCTAAACCTCTTAAGATACTGGGAAGGGGTCTTCACAAATCTAGCTATTAATGCTAGCTTCACACACTCATAATCCTGTTTATCCTCCTCCCCAACTCCATTACAGCATCACTTGCAACAGGGGGAAGCCTAGAGAAAAGCCAGGGAATCAACTGATTCCCTGTGATACCTTGAATCCCATGATTATACTCAAACATTGCTAACCAATCCAAAACATCAATTTTAGTCTCATACATACCAATCATTTCCTTTGGCATACAGGGTCTCTTAGGGCTGGCAGACCTAGAAGACTCGGGGAGAGAAGCATTTTCCACAGATAATCTTTTCATCTCTAGTTCATGATTCAGCTCCATTTCTCTGAACCTTAACTCTTGATGTTTCATGGCAGTTTGTGCATCAATACGTTTCACCTCTAATTCAAGTCTCATTTTCTCCAGTGCAATAAATTCAGGAGTAAGTGTAGGACCTGTGGGGGTCCCAGTGGACAGAGGCTGTGCTTTCTGAGCAGGCAAAGGAATTGTAGGGTTACCTAACAAGGACTCATCTACTTCTTCCAAATCAACACTCTCAGAATCAGAAACATCAGTATCCACATTTGCTGGAGGGGTAGGCCCTTTTGAGCCACTCTCCAGACTTTGTGTTCCTATCAACTTTGCAATCAATTCAGATTTATTTCCTTTACCAGAGAGACTCCTCTCCTTACACATGGTTCTCAAAACCTCAGCAGTGTAGTTTAAGAGACCCTCTTCAGTGTAGCTTCCCATATTTGACATGATTTCTTAGTTAGATAGAATAAGTGGTGTTAATACTGTGGTTGGTTGAACCAAAGCAATAGCAGCACTGTAAGTGTAATCACTCTACTTTCAAATCCTCACTGCTGTACACCAGTGTTAGGCAGAATCCTGTGCAGTGCCCTTAGGGACCACTACACACAATTAAGACTACAGGTGGCAGTACAAGTTTTACCTTTGGTACAAGCCTGTACTACTAAGTTATAGTGGTAGCAGTAGCGGAGCAGCCATGCTTATCTCAAGAGTATATGAGCAGTAGCAGATATTACACAAAGGGACCACAATTACTGTGGCTCAA
This sequence comes from Ambystoma mexicanum, assembly GCF_040938575.1. Lineage (NCBI taxonomy): Eukaryota > Metazoa > Chordata > Amphibia > Caudata > Ambystomatidae > Ambystoma > Ambystoma mexicanum. The sequence continues at coordinate 1,038,954,982 of NC_090941.1, forward strand.
GCAAACACTGACTCAAGGTTTCAGGTAAAGAATATAAGTACATTTATTTTTAACCCAATTGTTATTGACACAACACTTCTATTAATTCAAAGACCACACGTTAAATATACTACAACTAACCAATTCACTTTGTACAGTATTATTCGAGGTAAGTACCCTGTGTTTGAATGGACCGGTGTTATGAAACAGAACACGTTACCGTGAATACAATTGCAATCACATTTGACAGTTCGGTCTACTAGATAAATGCGTATCCGTGGCAAGAAATGCTACCGGGTAAAAACACACTTAGCACCCGAAATACCCAGAGAGAGTTGGGGGCAAAAATCACAGGCAATATGTTGGTTAGGCAGACAGAATCGAAGAACACACACAGACAGGAATTCAAGAGTCAAGGGGCCGGAGCCAAAGTCAAATTACACCGGGTGCCTGTTGTCGAGGATCACACAGTCGGACAGTTCGAGATTCAACGTTGCCAAGAGTACTTTGATATTGTCAATGTTTGGAAGCAAAAGTTATAAGCAGGAGGGAAAAGTATGGACAAGCCTTAAAATAGAGAAATAGGGATTTCACCCAAAATTCCTCAAACAGGACACAGTACCTTTCTCAAAGAACGAAGCTGGTGCTACGGCAGTTGTTCCTATTGGTTTCCCACAGACCCACGCTTTCCTGCAGCTTCAGCACGAAGGACGATGAGGGGGTCCACACCACACAGGGTTGAGGCTAGCAGCAGCGACAATGAATAAAAGGTGCGCTCCTTAAAAACAGGAGAGGTTCTTCAGGTGGCTATCCAGACCACTACAGCAGTGTGCAGCGATTTCAACCACGAAGGTGACCTCTGGCTGAAAAAGGTGAGCTGGTTATCCCCACCAGGCTCAAGGGAAGAAGACTCCGGACTGGATCTCCTCTTAGTCGTTGAAGGGTAGATAGCTCAGGACTGCAGCAGGGCTTCACCGGTACGGGGTAGTTGCAGCAGTCGACCTCTCCTCCACTTCTCGTTGGTTCCTTGTAGTTCCAGTGGCGACTCTCTGACTTCCAGCCCAAGAGACCTGCCTTTTATGTGCAAAACCCCCATTCACACAGCCTGGCTGTCAATCGCCCAGCAAGGGGGTTGTCCAGCCCGGACAACCACCCTGCCCAATCATGGTAAAGTGTAGTGTGACTTGGGTATCCTAGGATACCCTGTGCAGGGGGTGACTACAACCCTCCCTCACATTCAGCCCACCTAGACACCCAGGCGCCTGGAGGAGAGCTTCTTGGCAGAAGCCCGCCAAAAGACAGTGAACAAAGAAGGCAAACCTGGTTTGCCGCGCAAAGTAAAACACAAGAAGGGTTTTAACAAAAAGAAATGGCGAATAAACCGTACCGGAGCCAAAAGAAAAAGCATTTGGTCAAGCGGGTTTAAGTTCGAGGCTAATACAATAGCCTACAATATTACCACGGTTATATAAGATAACCGCGGTAGAAAGTTAGGGTAGATACCACTGCCACCAGCCATGTCTAAATGTTAAAAAGAGCGAAACAATGCTTTGTGAGGTACAGATAAAAAGTGCTAAGAGTTAACCCTTCCAGCACTCCATGTAAAATGGTGTGTACTGGATCTGTGGTTACATTTGACTAAGTAAGGTTAATGGTAACTTTACCCTTTTCTGGGGGACGGTAGTCGCCTCAGAAATGGAGTCGGGGGAGTCTGAACGACAACCTTGTGCCACTGCACAGAAGGTGCTGGGTGACACACACAAAGAAGGGGGCTACTGAAGTGGTGTACTCCAGAGCCCACAACCACAAAAAACAGGTCGAAACACATAGCAAAGTAAGAGTGGGAAAAAACTCACACTGTTACCAAGTGGAAAGAAACAGCTCCAGGGATCCAGCAAAGCAGCTGAGGGACTCACTAGGTAAGGAATATTAGCCATAAAATGAAAATTCTCCCTAACAGCCATCCTACTCAGAGCACATGAACTTGGAGACTTGCAATACAAGGATTCCACAGTATCTTTCTATCAAAACTTTACCCCAATCTGTGCAGCAAGCTCGACTCTGCTTCTTGGCAGCAAATCATCTGCTGAGAGAGAGGGGAATACAATATGCCATGCTGTTCCGCTCTAAGCTGCGTGCTATTCAGGACAATAAGACAAACTTTTTTACGGATCCGGCTGAAGTGATAGCTTTTGTTGAGGCTTTACCTAAGAGTTGAGAGGGTGGTGGGCTAGAGGAATACATTACCATGATGGGGAGATCTTCTGACCATATTTGACTATGGATGCTTTTCAGGCAGCTTTGATCTCTGTGTGGCTTACTGGTCAGAGGGTCTAGCAGAAGGTGGTAAGGGGAGTAGCACCGCCATCATTATTTTTATTTGTTTATGTAACGGGGTGCGTCAGTTGCTACTTATCCTGGCAAATATGAGCCTCCTCCTCTTCGGGGGCAATTTCTCATCGCGATTGGGCCAGCGAAGTCACTGAGTTTGGTGCCTCTGGGTAGGCGCCCTTAAGAGAGAAGTAGGGAGAGTTGGGGAGGGATAGTGGGGAGGTATCACTGCTGGTTGGGGTGGGCAGTGGGGGGGTGGGTGGGGAGGTGGGTCTGTGTCATGCTTGCGTGGAGAAAGTGGGGTCTGGGCTATTGGGGTTGGGACGTGGGGTAGGTTGGGGGCTGTTATGTTTCAGAAATTTCAACCAAAATTGGTTCTCGTCATCTTGAGAACTATGCAGAGTGCACACAGTTGTTGTTGGGTTTTGTTATACTCGGAGAGACATGCATGCAGGGGCTGTGAGATGGCTGAACGATGGCTAATGTAGTGTCACCGGAACACTGCATCCTCCTCAGCTGGAAAGTGAGAGGACTGAATAACCAGGCTAAAATGAGCAAGATAGTGGCTTATGGGGAGCGGCCTGGAGCCAAGATTCTCTTTCCTCAAGAGACACACTTGAGGGGGAAGTTAAATGACGTGTTGGCTAAGTCCTGGGGCGGTGCCCGATTGTACACCTCTAACTCATCATATTCGTGTGGTGCCTCGATTATTGTCCATAAATCATTGGGGTTTCAGGCTCTAATGTTATTGTGTTGGGGATGCTGGCCCGGCGACTGGTCACTTTGGTCAATGTGTATGGCCCAAATACTGATGAGCCTGGATTTTACGGCTCCTTATGGGTCCAGCGCTTGGCATGCTCACACACTCAATTGATCGTAGCAGGGGATTTGAACACTATATTGCATAGGGAGGGCTAGAGGGTCTTGGGCTACTGGACCTTTGGAGAATGCTGCATCTGGAGGAGAGAGATTACTCTTTCTGTTCCTCCGCTCATGACATGCCATCCCGCATTGACTATGTAATGGTGGGGCCTGGCTGGGTGCATAATACAGTCAGCTGCATTATGCTTCCAAGAACACTGTCTGATCACTCCCCCGATCCTGTGGCGGTTTCGAGATGAAAATTTGATGGGTGCCAGGCCTCGCTGGCGTTTCAAAAGCCTGGCATTATCTGATGTGGTGTTTCGGAGTGAAGTGCAGGAGTTTATAACATCCTTATTTACCTACAATGCAGGGTCGGTAGCCTCGGTCGGGACCCTATGGGAGGCCTTTATGGTGTACCTGAGGGGGCGCTGCATCTCTATTGAGAGTGAGGTGCTTAAGGCAATAAGGCAATACAGCGTAGACTAGGAGTGTTAGAGGGTGGGCTGAAAGAATTGCAGTCTGGGGAAAGGGTGCAGACGTCTGCTGAATGTCTGGTGGTGGTCCGGACTGCCCTTGACCACTTTAGAGAAGAGGCTGATACCGAAGTGCGTTTCCTTGCAACCCCTCACCCTGACCCCCCCCCCATTGGCACGTAGATATGCGGAGAAGAGGGGGTGCCGGGTAGGTACTTAGCAGGGCTAGTGCAGTGGTCTAGGGAGTCAAACGGACATCCCAGTGATTAGGCAATCTGACGGCACGCTGGTTTCAGAGCCTGACTTGATACCTGCTGAATTGCTGGATTTTTATGGCAACTTGTATACAGCCAGGGGTAGGGTGGAGTCAAATGCTATGAATATTTTTGTGGGGTAGTCCGAGTTTGTAGGATTGAATGAGCAGGCTAAAGTGGTTTTGAGCGCTCCTATTACTGTTGAGGATATCCTACAGGCGATTAAAGATCTCCCGACTGCTAAGGCCCCAGGTTCGGATGGGATTACACCCGAGTTTTTTAAGGAATACGGCACTCATGTAGCCACGTGTTGACTTCAAGTGTGGCAGGAGGGCCTGAAAACTGGGCTGCTACGATGCACAAGGGTATACAGTTTGCTCTCTTTTCTCCCAGCTATTGTGCATTCGGATCAAGCTGGCTTTATTCTGGGCCGCCCCACACCCCTTAAATTACGGAGACTGTTTGCAGTATTAGCCCAGATTGATCCCTCAATAAAAGCGATCAGAGCATTTTTAGACATGGAGAAGGTTTGTTTGTTTGTTTATTATTTGATAATGCGCACAAAACCCAGGGGAAGCCGGGCGCAGCAGGTACAAGGATACTTGAGCTTAGATAATAGTCATGGACTGGTTTCAGGAATATCATGGCCGTTGGTGCCGCGCGAATTAGTTATCGTTGGACCAGAGCCAGTTCTTTACCTTACATCTGAAGTTTGTGTAGGGTAGGTTGGCCCTTAATGCAGTAGGCAATGCGTTCCACGCCTGGGCAGCTCTGACAGGGAAGCTAGCTCCGCCCGCTTTGGATCTTCTGAATCTAGGGGTTTCAAGCAGGAAGGGGTTGGTAGCCCTAGTGTGGTGTCTGGACGATTTTCTGGTCAGTCTGGCCGAGATGTAGGGGGGGGTGCTGTGTTATTGAGCCCTTTGTGGGTGAGCGATAGTGTCTTGAGGAGGACTCCAATGGAGGTCTTTCCTGATGTTGGAGATATGTTCTCTACGGGGTATGTCAAGGGCTGCTCTAATAGCGTTATTTTGAAGGATTTGCATTTTATTTATGATGGTTTTATTGGCTCCTGCATAGAGAGCATTACAATAGTCCAGCTTGGACATTACTAATGCGTTAGCTATGGTGATGCAGTTAGTTTTGGAGAGGTACGGTCTGCAGGTCCTGATTAATTTACAGATGTACGCTGTAGACGATGCCAAGGAGTTAACTTGTTTTTTGAGGGACAGAGTGGAATCGAGGTAAAAGCCTAGAGTTTTTACCTCAGTTGCCACCTTGATTATGTTACCATCTATGTTGAAGTTGCTTTAATTGGGACTCCGTTTTTTTAGGTTTGTGTCGGAACCCAAGATCTGTTTTGTCGTCATTTAGACAGAGGCCATGGGAGGCCATCCATGCCTGAATGAGGAGGTACATTTTGTTTACTAGAGCTGTGTCTTCGACAAAGTTGCCAGATAGTGGTATGAGAATCTGCGTGTCGTCTGCATAATTAGTGTAGGTTACCCCTAATCTGTCAAGTTTGTCGAAGAGTGGCTTAGTAAATATATTATACATTGTCGGGGAGACACATGAGCCTTGTGGGACACCACAAGTGATATGGATTGGGTCAGCTGCCGCTACGGGGGAGAACACTCTCATCGTACGGTTAGCTAGGAAGGATTGTACCCATGCTATAGCTTCACTTGAGAAATGGGCGGCAGACGCTAAGTGGTTGCATAATACTGCATGATCCACCAGGTCAAAGGCCGCTGATAGGTCAAGGAGGAGGAGTATAGCTGTAGTACCTTTATCCTTCAACTCGTCGATTTGTGTCCTGAGGTCAATGCTGGCCGTTTCAGTACCGTGAAGTGGTCTGAAGCCAGATAGCCGTGAGCCTAATAGTTGGTGTGTCTCCAAGTAATTTTGGATTTGGAGGTAGGCTACTCTATCGATGATTTTAAGGAGAAATGGGACCGTAGGAATGGGCCTATAATTAGTGGGGATTGCTGGGTCAAGTGTCTGTTTTTTGAGTAGGGGCAGTACCCAAGATTCTTTAAGGTTAGTAGGTACCGTACTCGTATTGAAGGAGGCGTTAATAAGTTTCGAGATGAAGGGTGATAAATCTCTGGCTGCGTCCTTGATGATTTAGGCAGGGCAGCTGTCGCCTTGGCAGTTTGATGGTTTAAGGGATAGAATGAACTTTTCAGTTTCCAATATGGAGATATTAGTGAATCTGAAGGGTTTACAGTTGGTTTGGGTGGATGTGCTCGGTATTTCTTTCCGTGGGGTGGTATGGGTTTTGCTGGGGCTCAAGGAAGCTTTTTTCTTAGCAATTTTAGATTGAAGGGTTGTGATTTTATTTGCTAGGGCATTTTGGATGCTGGTGCACCAGGATTTGTCCTTGGGGACATTGTCTATAGGGGCAATTGGATTTTCCAATTCTCGGAGAATAGTGAAGAGCTCTTTGGAATTCGAATTGGCTTTACTGATTCTATCATTGAATTAATCTTTTTTAGTTTGAATTATTTCCTTCTTGTAACTTTTGTCAAAGTTGGCAAGTGTGGTTTTATTGTCAGCAGAAGGGGTATGCCTCCAGATAGCTTGGAGTTTGCGTTTTTGGATGCGCATTTCTTTGAGTTGGGGAGTGAACCAGGAGTTAAGGTGAGCCTCACGTTTCATTTTATGAGGTTTGATAGGGGCAATCAAGTCTAGCGCTTTAGCCATAGAATTGTTAAATGACTCAACTAACTCACTAGGGTTGGATTCAAATGAACTGGCGGTGAGAGCTGGTAGGAGTAATGGGAGTAGTTTTTCAGCCGTGATTTCTTTTTTGCTTCTCGTTGGAATGGGGGGTGCTATTTTATTCTTGTTAGGTTTGGGAGGCTCGATGCTGGCTGTGAAGCATATGAGATAGTGGTCCGTCCATATTTGAGGTAGAATACTAGAGATGGTGATGTCGCAATTATGGTTAGCTATCCAGTCTAGTGTGCGTCCTTTTGTGTGTGTAGGAGCTAGGACATTTTGGGTAATGTTATGATTGACTAAAATGGATTGGATAGATTGGGCTTGTTTGTCATCGACGTCATTAAAGCCCAGGTTAAAGTCACCTAGTAAGAGGAGCTGGGTGGTGACTTTAATGCTATTCGTGAGGAGACTAGATACGTCTTCCTCAAAATTGCCTAAAGGGCCTGGTGGTCTGTACACTAGAAGTATTGTTAGTGTGCTATTGTTTGAGATAGGTATTTTAGCTGAGATAAGTTCGCACAATGTGATTGCTGGGTGTGGGGTAAGTCTAGCAGCTAGCTGTGTTTTGGTTATAATGGCCAGGCTGCCTCCTCTAGTGTTAGGCCGGTCGACTCTTAGGATGTTGTAATTGTCCGGTATGGCAGTCATAAGGGCCGGGCCGGCTGCATCATGGAGCCAAGTTTCAGAAACAGCAAGGATATCTAAGTTATCCGTAGCTAGTATGTCAGCTATTTCAGTATTGTGTGCTATAAGAGACCTAGCATTAATAAGGGCTCCTGATAATGTAGGAGTAGTAATGGTATTTTTAGCAGATCCGGGATGAAGGTGGTTGGGTATCCTCTGTTTGTAGTATAGGTCACCTTGTGGTTCGGGACGATTTATAATCGCTGAGGCTAGGCGGTTAGGCTTAATGGCGGTAGAGATACGTGTAGGTACAGGTGGGCTGGTTCTTTTATTTTTTATGTCATAAAGTCGTGGTAGCCTAGCTCTAAGTCGCAAGTTTCTCTCTTGCAGGTTGCAGGGGGCGAGGTTGGTGAGGGCCATTATTGTGGTGATGGTTAGAATAGTCCAGGCTAGGGACCAGGATGTAAAAAGGAGGCAGGTCTGGAGGGTACGCACGTTTGGTAGGAGGACACAGTGACAAGTATATTGGGGCCTGAGATACAATTGTGCTGATGCTTTAGCACCAAGGTGTGACAATTTTGGTCAAGGCTAGTAAGCCTATATACTTCCGAGGGGCGTCACAATTAAGCTGGAATGCACAGGGCGACATCTAAGTTTAGGCGTCTATAATACAGGCAAGAGGCAGGCTACAATACACATGGCAGCACCTACATTTGAGTCATCACAGGGCATCACAAGGCAGCACAATTAAACTAATATGCACAGGGCAGTATCTAGAAATTGGGCATCAGAGGCAAGCTACAGTACACATGGCAGCACCTAAATTCGAATCATCACAGGGCATCACAAAGGCAGCACAATTAAGCTAATATGCACAGGGCAGTATCTAGCAATTGGGCATCAGAGGCAAGCTACAGTACACATGGCAGCACCTAAGTTCGAAACATCACAGGGCATCACAAAGCAGCACAAATAAACTAATATACACAGGGCAGTATCTAGCTTTAGGCGACAGAGGCCAGCTGCAGTGCACATGACAGCACCTAAATTCGAATCATCACAAGGTATCACAGTAGAACTAGAGTGCATGGGTCCCCATCTAAGCTTAGGTAACAAAGGCGGGCTAAAGGTGGGTTTAAAGTGCACTGCAAAATTGAGATAGCTTGGTGCAAAGAGTCATTTGCAGCAAAGTTCATGTAAATATGTAGCAGGGACTAAGCAGATAATGTCAATGTGGCACAGTAAGCTGAAAGCAGAGTTATCTTGGCAGTCGTGTGTAGTAGAACGAAGGGTTCTGGCAGACGGCAGAGTAGGCAGGTAACAGGCATGGAAACAGGAGAAGGCCTTGTTAGCAGTGGGCCTTGAGTGAAGTGTGAGTGAACTTAGAGTGTACTAGGTACCTCGTGGTTTCAAGCGGATGGTAGTGGGCACAGAGTTGCTGCTACCAGCAGCAGAGTGCTGCAAATGTGGAGGTTTTCCTTTGATGCTAAAAGATATGTTGTGTGCTGTAATGTGGAAGCACAAGCATTGATTTTTCCGATTGCTCGCGTTGCGGCTGCAGTGCTTACCATTTAACATGGGAGGAGCAGGACATCCGCTGCTCCTGCAGGGTCAGATGCGGCTCGGTAGAGCTCCTGCTCCACGGGGTACAGCTGATGGAGACGTCAGGCTGATGATGTAGGTCGTTGTGCAGGTCATGTAGAGGGGCACGGGTGGGGATGCTGCAGCGAAATTTTCGGGCAGAGTTTTCCGGCGATGGCGACTGGAAGTACTGGACAGGCACGGGACAGGTAGTTTTCCTTGGGGCATGTTCCTTAGGGCAGTGGGCCGGCTTACGCCTCACCGGCATAGGATTGGCTGAATAAAGCAACCAACAGCCAATCCTGGGTGGTAGCCAGAGTAGCCTGAGTGGCTACTCTGTGTTTGACTCTATTGCTTGGGACTATCTGTTTGTGGTTCTCAAGAAAGTGGGGGTGCCACAGTGCTACCTGCAATGCGTTAAGGTCCTGCACTCCGGGGTGACCACAAGAATCAGACTTTTCGGTAGACACTCTGCAGCTTTTGAGTTGGGGCGCCGGATACACCAGGGATGCGTATTGTCTCCGCTTTTGTTCGAGATAGCCATGGAACTAATGGTGGTGCGTTTGAGAGCAATTCACACACATCGGGGGCTAACTATGGGTGAGGTCCGGGAACTGATTTCACCATATTCTGATGATGTTATCCTTTATATCAAGTACCCGGGTAACAATTTGTAACCTCTTTTGCAGGAGATTGAAGCATTTGGTCTAAGTCGATCCTGTTCCCTCTGAATGAGGCCTCGCTACAGCCCCCAGGCACTGAGCGGTTTTGCTGGGATCAAATCTCAACAGAGTATTTGGGTATACAAGCGAGTAGAAGCCATTCTCAGTTACTTAGGGACAATCACTGGGCTTATTTGGTGACACTTCGGAGTAAAATTGACCGGTGGGTTACTGTGAGAATAACATAAGCACTAACCTGTTTGACTGTTCAGGAACGAGGTTGAAGAACAGGCAAACCTCCCAGAAAACTCTTGTTGACGAGGAGAGGAAATTACTGGCGGGCCCATTGGTCAGTACTCACCCTCGAAAACTAGTAATGCATGATAGCTGCACCATGTGAGGACAGAGTGCAGGATTCACATACTCCAGCAAGATTCAATGAGCAGGACTCAGTAAATTGGCAAAGGGAAGTCTGTTTAATGATACATACATCAGCAGATGGAAATCAGCAGCATCACGCCCACCTGCCTCACCCCGACTTCCTCGAGCTTTAGTCAAACAGCCTCTTTTATGGGCAAATCCATCATCATTGACGTCTAATTCTACAAATAATCACCATGCAATATAATTGGTTGGGAAAGGTAACTTAAGTATAGGTGTTATATCTGTATATGGAAATAACGCAAGTGGATTGGATAACTCTTATCGGGTGGGCGTCTATGCCCTTCCCTCTACAGCACACATGATTGACGTCACTACAAGTACGACGTCTCATTGGTTACAGTGTCTATAGTACCCTAGATTACATGGTCCCTTGTGATTGAGCAAGTTACACCCCTAAACATAAATCTCCATTTTAATTAGCAGCATGCAGAATAGACACCCCAGTGCCTAGTGTCCCAAGATTCACCCTTCCTCCCTTCCATCAATCAGTGTTTTAGGGCTATGTGTCAATTAGTTGGCTGGGTATGGCCTCGGATCTGTAGTCTCTTATCAGGAAAAGTTATGGCACCCTCGGTTTCTGGATGACATCAGGCGGTGGTACATCTTCACGCCTGTCTGGTCATGTGCTGGTCCACCATGAATCTGCTTCAGTTTCCAGCTTTTAGTGCATTTAATTCTGTTTCAGCCTCACCACCTGCATGGGCCCCCCTTATCTTGACCTTCATGAGTCAGGCTGGTATGCTCTGAAGTTGGAGTCTTGTGAGCTCATGCTCACCTCCCCTTCTCTGGTTGACCTCGATCTCCCCGGCATAAGCCTCTCTTTGTTGAGTTTCGATTCCGCTCCTTCGCTGGTCTTTGCTGGGTTTCGAAACTCGGCCTGTCAGGCCTCTGGCCGCCTGGGTTCATTTCTGCTTTTACAAAATGGAGTCACACTTGTATAATGTGCCTTATTGAGGTAGATATATGGTTGGCGCTTGCCGCTCTATTCTTCTACTAAGCATTGTAGGCAGTATCGATTTCTTAGCATCTTGCGTTTCAAGCTTATTTACACACATTCAACAGGGCGGTTGCTTCCATCTTGTCTCATGGCACCATTCTCTTACGTTTTAACAGTGTCTCTCCCCTGCGTCCATTATCATTTTCCTTGCAGTTACTAGTACTGGCATACGTGCTTTCAGTAGCCAATTCCGTTTGTTCTCGGGACTGCTCGGGCCCTTGGTTTATTTCCATTGGCCTTCCATTAAAGCTTTAGGGGTCTCCTCGTGGACCGTGGTCAGGTATTCCTCACTTCACATCAGCGGCTGGTACGGCGGTCTGATATGGTACTGTGCTGCCCAGGGTTGTCGTGTTATGGCTGCTTCAACCGGTACTTATCTCCTTATGTACACGGGGCAGAGTCCCAGTGCGGCTCTCTGTTGGTTCATTTGCTCCTCATCCGTCACGTACCTCTGCGTGTACCTTACTGGCAACTCGCAATGGGGGGCAGGGGTGCAGGTCATAGCTGGGTCCTCCTCTACACTCCCCCCTATGGTCGGTTCATCGACCACTTCTGCTTCCTCCTTTATATTCATTTTCTTTGGTTCTTCAGATTCTTGCTCATCGTTTCCTGGGTTTACACAAGAAGGCGTGAAAGTATGCAATTTTGGTGTCCATATTTTTATCACCCCTTTCAAACTTCCTGCTGTTCTCACATGCTCATCTTTGTTCCAGGTCATCAGCTGGCATTGTCCGTTTGAACTGCAGTAAATCCATTTGCCTTCGTATCTTCTTCGTTTCTTGGGATAAGTGAATTTTGTTCCTTCTGGTGCAAATTCACTGGCCTTCACAAAGTCCTTTATTTCCTCATCTGTCAGGTCTCTGGGCTTCCAGCCTGGCTCGACATCGACCATGATTTTCATCCCAATGGCCTTCTTTGCCGTTTTCTGGCATTGTGTGATGATTGTCTTGATTACACAGAATCCTAGCAGCACCATTGCTAGCAAGGCTCCCAGAAACTTGAATATATCAGCCATCCATTGCGGGACCCATGAGAATAGCTTCCCAAACCAGCTGTCGTTGTCCACTTCATCTGTCTCCTCAGTCATCTGGTCTTTCAGGGTTGTTAACATATCTATGGCCTCTGTGAGGGTTCCATTTTCTTCGTCGTGTGATGGTATAAATGTGCAACATGATTCTCCAATTTTTTGCGCAAACACCTCCATCCATTGCGGTGATCATGTCAAGCACATATCTGTTTCTGGAGGGTCATCTGTCTGACTGCTCTCAGTTCTTCCTTGATTGCCTTGAACCCTTTTATGGTGGTATTGATGGTCTGCAGTAACTCCCATCTCGTTATCTGCAACCACTTGGTATTTGCACCAACCTGGTTGTGCGGCAAAAGTATTGTTGTAAATACGAATGAAGTTAGGCTAAACAGCCTGTGCTCGTAGGGAATGGCATAAAATGCGTCCTCTGATTTGGCGGAGAAGTAATTCTCTCTCTTCATCCTTGACATTAGTTCCACAGATCTCCTTTTCCTCAGGTCAGTGTCTACCTTTGGGAAACTGTCCAAATTCAGTTATTTTTTGGGATCACTAGGGCAGAAACGTGGACGTTCACCAGTGTGCATATGCCTCCCCAGTTCCTTGGTAGTCTTATGTAGGCTTTGGATCCACATGCCCAATAGTGGTCCATCAAGTCTGCGGTCCCTTGCGACATCCCTGGGGCTTCGTATATTCGCCCGCAGTTTTGATTCTCCCCCATTTTCCTCGTGCCCTTACTTCTAAAGCACAGTTTCGGGTTTTCCAGCGGTACTATTTGCATGGGGCCTCCTCTGTCTTCGACCCACGTTAACAGCTGTACCAATTTTGGCCAGAGTGGTTTACATAGTCTTTGAGAGTTTTCTATGGCTTCTTGGCAGGCTCAAAGGACCACCCAAGCTCGGCAGATTACAACTCCTTCTTCCCAACCGTCGGGGGAAACTACTGATCCCCAGATCTGCATTTGGCCTTGGTTCTTCCACATTTGAGCTTCTTCTGCCGTTTTCCTTTGGACGTTCAGTCTTGAGTTTATTTCCCACCTTATTCCTGATCCTTTGACATCAGGGTTCTCATATCTAATTACATGATTCTTGGTGTGCGCCCTGTTTCTTGTTTTGATATCCTGGACATATCCGTCTTCATCAGGGTAGTCCTTTTCGTTGGCCCATATCAACAAGGCGTCTCTCCCCATGAATTGTCCTCTGGTGTTGCACATTGACCCATGCTGTACAGCAGGAGTGCACAGACGAAACTTTCTCCTTCTGATTGTCTTCGTTCAACTTCCTTCATGTGCTGGTACCATATGTTGTTTCCAAGATGGGCCGTGCTGTCCAAGTAATCGTTAAACTCGTTATCGGTTTCATATGGACTTCTCTTGATCCTTAGCGTTTTTCTGTAGTTGGCTATCACTATGTCTCAGAATGTGTCTGTTCTGCTCTTTCGTTCACGCAGACTCTTGGGTGTTATCCTTGGAGGGGCAGGTTTCATTTCCTGCCCTGCAGTAATAGGCGGAGGTTTTGCGCTTCTCTTCCTTCCCTCCTGCATTCTTTTGTAGACCTCCTCCCACCACATGCGACTTATCATCCTTCCAACACGTGGCTGTGTCGTAGGCTCGGTAGTTACTTCTGGCGTTGGAGCTGGCCTACTCGCTATCACAGTTGTGGTGGTTGTCTTGCTCAGCTCATCATGTAGCTTCTTTGCTCTAAGTATGAGTGGAAACACATACTCAACTACCGCATGTGTTTTCTCAGTGAGTTCTTTCGTTGCTTCCTCTGTTCCATAGAGTGATTTTGCTATTTCACTTTGGTTCGGTTTCTCACGTTGCTCCCTGCTTTCTGGAACTGCTTGTTCCACAGGTGATTTCTCTCTTTCAGTTGGTTTGGGCTGCGGTTTCGTAGCCATTGACACTTGCCCTTGTTCGTGTGCACTCAGTGTATGGGTGCGTGCCGTGGACAGTGCTATGTTATCATTCATTCCGTGCTGACCCTGTCTCCAGCCTTTCTCACCATTCATTACTTCAAGTGTATACGTATTACTGCTAATTACATTCAACTGTAACTCGTTTGCTTTATCATCAGTTTTGCTTGGAACAGGGATGACAATATAAGGTCTGGGTGCTTTTGTGGGCCCCAGACGTTCATTACCTGGTGGATGCACAGACATTGGGACGCTTCGTGCACCAATAAAAAATGCAATTCTAATAGTTAACGATAAAAATACTACAATAATCACAATACATATACATATGACGGCCTTGAAAGACAGCTTGCAGCATCTCCTTCCAGGAAACCGGGGGCGCCCTTCCGCTGGCGGTACGACAAGGTTACTGTTTTTGGCCCCCATTTCAACCAAGTCCATAGTCAATAGTTTATTTTTCTCCTTATTCTGATCTCGTCGGTCAAAAGTTCAGTAAACACTAAAGTGACAAGTGCAGTTCAGTGTCCCCCCTCTTGCAGTGATTATGATGATAAGTCTCTGAGTATGGAGTACAGTTCCCTTGCCAGACTATGGAAAAAGGTTAGACTATCATTTTCAGCACATCATAATTATCCTTTATTTGTATGGCCAATGTATTCCCAGAGCACTCTTCCAACTCGCCTTGGCTCTGGGGACATACAGGAATTTGTTTGCAGCGACACCATGAAAGGATGGATTTGTTACACATCACACAAAGATAAAATATTGAAAAAATAAAAATAAAAATAAAAATAAAAGTGAACATTTGAGAAGGTAGGAAAAAATAAGAAAAAGGTTGAAAAAGGTAAACACGGCAGTGAAGTTCATGTCTCTGTTCCTTTCACTTGGTCTTTCGAGGTCGAGTTGGCGAACAGTTTCTCTCTCCCCCATTTACTCCAATGCGGAACGATGATGCAAAATAGAAAAAGTAAGAAAATAGGAAAAGAAGTTTAAGATGTCGTTGTCCTTGTTTCCGCCTTTTCGGTCAGTTCTACGTTGGAAGCACGAAGAACTGTGTCTTTGTTTCCTTGCTCTGTCCCCGGCTGGGGGATGATGGAAACGTTTTATCTTGGATCTCCCCCTTCTAAGGCTCTTCTTAGCAGTGGATGTCCATAATTGCTTCTTAGTTGTGATGCAATAGCCCTCAGGAGCCGATTCAATTGGGCATTTTATGCTGGATCATTAAGAAAAGCGGGCACCTCAATGTTGTGGGGTCTGCCCACTAGTTCTGGAAAGTTTTCAATGAGATGAAAGAAAACATGAAACGCATACCGACTGTCTTCGGATGTTAATGACATTTGCTCTGACTCTTTGGCTCTTAGATCACAGGCCTTTCATGCAGTGTGATCAGTCTTTGCCTCCTCGATCTGTCCCTCGCTGAATAGTCTCACAGGAATTTCCTTAGGAATTCTCGCTGGAAGTTGGACAGTTCCACTTGGAGCATAATGCCATGGAGGAGGGTCTTCATTTGTGGGAGATTGACTGGATCTCTAAGGAAGGTTGCAACATCGACATCAGCAGGCCTTCCCAGCATTTCTGGATAGTCTGTGACTAGCCTGATCAGGACGTTGTGGGCTAGCTGCGTGTCTGCAGGGGACAGGGACATTTGTTTTGTTTTTCTGGGTCCCGATCACAAGTCTTTTTGTTGTCGCAAACAGGTCTTGCACTTTCCTGCTGCGTGGTCTGCTACCACATTGTTCAGTTTACTCCATATTTGATCCAGGATGTGATTATTTCGGGGATCTCTGATGAAGGTCAGGGTATCTGTCGTCCTTCCGACAAGTTCTGGGCACTCCTCAATGATTTGAAAGAATAAAATGTAGGTACCTTCGTCAATAACTGCTTGAGGCGGGAGCATTAGTCTTTTGTTCACTGTGCTCTGGCAACTTGGCGAAGACCTCTGCGATGACAGTCAGTAGTTGCCTGATTACCTTCTTATTTTCTGGATCTTGAATATATTCTGTGACACTTGTTACTCTCCCTATAGTGATGATAGAACAGCACTACTAGCTGGTGAGCACATCCCACTTGAGACTTCTGCTGGGGTGAACCATGTGTCCGTGAACAAAGTCTTGATACTGGATGCTTCCGGATACCAGTTTTAGTTTACAAAAGTGTCCTGTTTGTACAGTTTATCAGAGTCTGAGAGTGCGTGTTCAATGCTTTGTGGCTTAGCGTGATCAAGCTACTAGTGTCACCGCGGGTTCAGAGTATACAGGTTTCTTCTTTTCGCTTGAACTTCAGCTGCACAGTACATGTTTGAAAGTCCTGTATCTCATTCAGTGCCTGGAGGAGAAGTTCAGTGTATAGCCACAATTTTCACAGTGAGTTCCTTAGTTTGTGTTTTCTGCTCGTGCGTCCTTCTTCCTCGTCATAGACCTTGTCTGCACATGCTGTGGTCCTTCCCCATTGTCAGTGGGTTCCCCGGCAGTAGATGCAGTAGGAGTGCTCTCTCCTATAAAGGGTTTTAAGTAGTTCAGGAAGATCCAGGCTCTTCTGCCCACAAGCTTGACAGCGGACTGGGTGCAGTCCTCTACGATGAAGGGGCCGTTAAACCTCGGCTCGTCCCATTTCTTTCTCGTAATGTTTTTTACCAGAACACTGTCTCCAGGGAAGACAAGGGGTGTGCCAAGGCTGAGAGCTGCGCTTGCCTCTGCACTATTTGCAGTGGTTTGTGCTGCGCTGTCCCCTTTCTGCCGTCGCTGCAGCTGGCCTGAAATGACAGTGGCACTGGATGTGAGACAGTCCAGGTAAGCTTTCATCTCTTCTCCCAGAACCTCCCTTGTCGACTGGGCATCATATCTAGCTCTGTCTCGGGGGTAAGGGGAGTCCTCATCCTTCTCCCAGTAACTATTTCGTGCAGTGTAAAATGATGGTCGGAGCCTAGTTGGTTCCGAAGAGCATACAATGCCAGTGGTAGACAGTGCACCCATCCCTTTCTTAATGTGAGTTTCAACTTGGCTATCCTTTCCTTAAGCAAGCCGTTGATCCATTCACATATCCCATTTCCCTCTGGATGATACGCCGATGAGAACTTGTGCTTTATACCCAGCAACAAGCTAATCTGTTCGAACACTGCATTCACGAAATGAGGCCCATTGTCTGATCTCATAACCTCACACACCCCCCATCTAGGGAAGACCTCCCTCACCAGGAATTTAGCAGCACAGGCGGCATCGGTGTGTGTACAGGGACCTGCTTCCACCCATCTGGAAAAGGGGCACACCACCACAATTAAATACCTGCACCCATTAGACACCTGAATCATATCGACATAATCGATATGCAGGTGCCGGAAAGGTCCACTTGGTCTGGGGATGACTCCACTTACTACTTTTAATGTGCACCCAGAGGTGAATTGTTGGCAGACAATGCAATTTACCATAAAGAATACAACATGCTATGCTAAATTCGGTGTAAACCAGTCTTTGGCAAGCGTTGCGGCAAGATTTTCTGTTGTCATGTGAATGGGGTAATTAAGCTGTTCTAGCACTACTTTTAGAAGGGCGACAGGCATTACTGGTTTACCAGTGCTGTCTTGTCTCCACAATCCGTCTGAGGGGTTTAAAGAACACCCTTGACGCTTCCACAGGTTTTTCTCCTCCTGAGGTGCCTCCCTCTGGAGCTCCATTAACTGAGACTGCCCCATATTACTATAGGCTTCTGGTGTGGCTCGCGCCACCATCATACGTTCATGGGTACGTGCCACATCCACGTCCACGATTGTTTCAGCTTTGGATGCCATGCGCTTGGCTTCCGTGTCCGCTTCATGGTTTCCATGTGACACAAAATCTGTCCCTTTGGTATGAGCGGCACATTTTATGACCGCTATGCCCACTGGGAGCTGTAGTGCTTTTATCAGCCTGTCCAGTAAGGCCACGTGCTGCACTGGCGTGCCGTCCGCTCGGAGGTAGCCCCTCCTTTTCCAGCGTGCCAGTCCTGCGTGCACTGTTGACGTCACATAGGCGGAGTCAATGTACACTGTTACTTCCTGGTCCACGTGATTCTCAATGGTGAGTATCAATGCCACTAGTTCTGCAGCCTGTGCCGAATAGTGAGATGGTATTCGTGCACTGACAAGTACTTGGAACTCTCCATTCGCCATATGTTTGATCACGGCCACGCCTGTATACCTTTGCCCGCCATCTTGGTCAATTCTCGATGACCCGTCAATAAAGACGATCTCTCCACTTGGCAGGGCATTTTCCTTGACCCTGGGGATCTCAGGCCGGTCATGAAAATGGCCTTTCATGACCGGGTCCAAACTTCCACTGTAATATGCTAGGGGTTTATATCCCAGTGAGGTTCGCTGCACGAGTACTGCGTCATAAAATCGCCATCAGTATGAGAAAACAGATAGAATTCCTCAACATAATTAGGAATCCCGAGGGCTGGGGCCTTACAAATTGCCCCCTTGAGTTCTGTAAACCCTTTCTCCATTGCTTCATTCCATTCGATTTCTTCTCTCGTTGCCTGGGCCTTTCTAAGGGCCTGCAACAAGGGCTTGGTATACGAGCTGTAGTCAAAGACCCATGCTCTGACATAGTTGCACAGGCCTAGGAAGCTTTGCATTTGCTTTACTGTGCGCGGCTTGGCCGTGCTCATGATAGCCTCAGCCCTTTCTGGGGTTACCTTTTTCCCTTCATGTGAGATCAGTTGCCCTATGTACAGCACCTCCTGTTGGCAGTATTGCAACTTGTCCTTGTCCACTTTGTACCCCTTCTCAACCAATATAGTCAATAGCTGGACAGAGTCGTGTCGGCATTGCTCTTCAGTCCTGCTGCAGTCCATTTGCAGGACTGTGTTGAAAATAGATGGAGACTCGCAATACCCCTGTGGCAGTCTCGTACTTTTCAGGCGTATTTGTCTGAAAGCAAATGACGTCAGGTCTTGTGAGTCACGGTGTAATGGAATAGAGAAGAATGCATTCTTCAAATCGATCACCGTGAAGTATTTTGCTTCAGTGGGTATATTGCACAAAATTGTGGCTGGATTAGGGACTAGAGGGAACTCGTCTTCGACTATGTCGTTCAATGCTCATAAGTCCTGGATTAAACGCCAGGACCCCCCTTTAGATTTTTTGACAGGGTAAATCACTGTGTTGCATGGTGATTCCGACGCCACCAGGATGCTCTGTTCCATCATGGCAGAGATTGTCTTTGCGATCCCTTCATCTGCTTCCCTGGAATTGGGATATTGTCGTGCCCGTGGCAGAATTGCTCCTGGTTTCAATTTAATTTTTACTTCTCCAGCCCCCTTCGGGAGACCTACATCATAGGGCCCTGTAGTCCATACTTTGGCTGGCACTAGGGCAATATCTTAACCACTGGAAGAGGACTAGGTTTTTTTTGGGTTGAGGCCAGGACCATGCCCTACGCGCACTATAATTTAATTTTTAACAAAAGAGATCCTGTGCCTCACTGTTTCTCCCCACTCGTGAGGTAAATGCTCACAGTGGCCCCTTGAGGGTGTGCAACTTCACCGTTCCAACCAAAACACAGTTCTGGACCATACAAATTTGAAAAATTATATATATTTATTTTAATTGTACCATATTTCATTATTTTCTATAAAAATACATATACAACCTATATAGGGCTGCAATGTAATCCCCTTTTTTAAAAAAATCTTGGAGAAAAATTGTTCTCACATACATTGCCTACATAAAAAACGTAGCAAATGTTGACACGAATAAGAAAAAAGGATAGAAAAAAACAAGTGATAAATTACATGAAAACTAATCACACCAGATACGGCAAAATCAACCGTCACCTAAATCTTATCACCACCAAAATTCATCAGTACATACACAAATAGACAATACAATACATTTACATAAACGCACATTAAAAAATCTACAATGAGTTCTGAAAAAAGCAATCGTCGTTACTAGTACAGCTCTATATGTGTACCAATTAGCTGCCTAGTAATTGATCCTTATGCAAATTAGGATTACTCAGTACATTTTTTGAATGAGTACAAGCTATCACTGCTTTGTTGTAAGCGTGTCTCGGTCACACGTTATCGTCCCGACATGTTTCTTTCCCTAAATCTGTGTCTCTTGTACAGGGAAATTCCTCAGGGGTATTGCTTCCAAAAGTATCACATTAAACACATTTGTAAAATGTCGATTTCTTATGAAGAAACTTGGTTAGACCGGAAGTTGCAGCCCTCAAGGGTTTCCTTCTTGTTATAAGTGACTATAACCTTGAGGAAACAAAAGGGTGGAGGGAAGGGGAGAAAAGAAAATAAACACACCTTTAAATGGAGGTAGTGTTAAGCTCTATACCCAGTAGAGCTAGCTACTCGACCTTAGTTTATAATTAACTCAGGGAGGCTTACCTCACTACAAACTTTTACGATAGTAGAAGGTATGGGAGCGCTGCTTTTTAGTAGGGCGCTGACTCCCTAAAAGGGAAGAAAAGAGAGAATAGCAACAGGTCAGTATTGAATATGGACGAGACGGTCTTAAGCTATAGAACAAAGTACAGATGGTAAAAAATGGGAACCACAGTTCTTTATAGGTTTGCCAGAGTACGCCAAATGGCTTTGTCTATTATTTCTTTTTTCCTTTTATTCTTTTTTGCAACCCGAAAATATGTCACCTGAGGGGCTGAAAGATACTCTTTAGTTTTAAAAAGAGTTTTTTGTTTTCATACAGATGGTTGTGGCAAGACCCAGTCTGAAAGATCGCCACTTAAAGTGGAAGGGTTAAACTAGCACTGTTGGTCCTAGAAATTCGAAAAGAAACTAACGCGCATGGGCAAACCAATTGGTTAGTGAGGATCCCACAAGCCAATATATATAATGACTTATTTACTTTCCTAGTATCAAGAACTAATTACTGTTTTGTTAATGGACCAAATGCATACCTGTATGGACGTTTAGGAGGAAACCCGTCTTGTGTGAGTCTTCCTGTGAGTCTCTATGGTCGTATCACATGGGGTGGCAACTTCTGGTTCGACTCTGCAATGTAGGTTTAAGTAGATAGCTTTTATTTATTAAAGCTGTTGGAAAAAAAAGAAATGGTGCGCAATGAACTCTATTTCTAACTTAAACTTGTTAAGATTTATTACGAAATCTGCTACAGCTGGATTCCTACAGACAAAGATGACAAACGGTTACTTACCTTTCAGCTAGTGTATTTATAAAGCTGGTTCCTGGCATGCGTGATTACTCCGTCTTCGCCAGCGGATCTAATCGACTAAACAGTCTGCAGTCTCGCGAAGTTAAACTTCTCTCTCCCGGAAGTGGAAAATGGCGGTCATGTGACGAGCTGTAGGCATAAACACTAGTACGTGTAAGCTAGTGCACGTTTTGTGCTTACACGATCTCCATAGGAGAACTATAGAACTGCTACTATCTATATGGCCAAAGTAGCGAATCCATGGATAGACCTCGTGTGTGTCACGACTGGAAGCCGGAAATGGTACGGTCAATATACGAAGTATGCACTTTGTTCTGGCAATTTAATATAATATTAGGCTCCTTTGTTATTATTCTTCTGGCAAATTGCTAGATGCTCATTTTTAAATATGAGCCTACAAATTCCATATATTAGCACCAGATTGCTTCTTAGTGTCTAATTACTCCTGAAATTGGATGGTATATTCTAGGGCCATATCGTCATTGAAATATTCCGGGCGTACCAGCGCTAACATCATCCTCTGCGGCACCTCCCGCTTGATCATTTTGACCCAAAATATGAGACTCACTTCCACCTGTGTCTCTTCTAGGTTAGGGTGTTCTTTGAACAGATCGTCATCGGTGACGTCAGTCACTCGATACCCTTCTTCGATGGCAACAATCGCACAGCAAGGTCTGCCCCTGTCGTCACATCCTTCAACTAATACTACCTTTCCTCGCACCGTGGCAGATTGTATCATTAAGGGAAATACTTGTCCCTCCTATTCGTGCATGGGTATTCTTGGCCTGAATAGAAACACATCTGGGGTTCTCATAGCTTTGTCTGCGAGGCCTGGCAGTCCCGCCATAAGCACTCGCATGCCATATGCGAACACTTCTGATTCCAGTGGTATAGCTCTCATGGCTGCACGTCCAGAGTATGCTCTTATCATTTCGCACACGTTTGAATAATGCATTCCTGGAGTGGAGCATACTATGCCATCCTCAGTGAACGAGATGGTCATATTCAACTTTGTCATCAAGTCCTGACCCATGATATTCACCGGGGACTGACGAGAATACAATAAGGGTACATTCATGTCGCACTCTCCCACTGAGACTGGGAGTGCATCAGTAAAGGGAACTCTGCTATGAGCTCTAGTAAAACTCTGGGTATCTATGGCCTCGCCGGACAAGGAGAACCTTCCTTCTCGTATGCACGAGCGCGTTGCACTTGTGTCAATTAAGAAGGAATATTCCTTCCCCGCTATGGTGACATTTACCCTAGGCTCCCTGTTAGGGTCTGGTGTCACTGATAAGATAGAGCACATCAGCGTTCCCTGTGAGCCATCCTATTTCATATAAAGGTTCGGTCCACTCTATACCTGTGGGTTTCCCCCACCGGAATTAGTGCCCTGAGCCACTTGTGGCAGTGTCTGCTGGGGTTGCCCCTGTGGTACATTCCCCATGTTCTGTGACTGGACCATTTGCTGTGCACCTTGCTGCAAGCCAACCGCCTGCTGCTGCACGGTATAGTTTTGTGCACTGCCCTGTTGTGGGGTAGCAGGTTGATTGACCATGCCTGCCCCCAACCCTTGGTTGATCTGCCACATGCTTTGGCTTCTGCACATGCGCGCCACGTGGCCTGTTACTCCACACAACCAACACACTGGCGGCGGTCGGGCCATCTGTCCATCTGGCATAGTCGGACTGGCCATCGGTGCGTTTTGGATACCGTTTTGAACATTCTGTAAACCTCCTTGGTTACCTCTAAATCCTCCCTGATTGCTCTGCCATCCTCTTTCTCCAAATCCCCTTCCTCTCGGGCAATATCCCGCGTTACCCTGATTGTTTTGTGGCGGGTGAGAGGCACGTTGTGCACTGGATTCAGCTGGACTTGTTAGCATGGCTACCTCGAGAGCATACTTTGAGACCTTCCTTTGCACTAGCTTCGCCTCCTCTCCCTTACGCATTCCCTCTTTTTTCCGAATCTTTTCTTGCAACAGTCTACAGTAATGGGCAATCGTCAACTGGATTTCAGGCCATGGTTTAGCTTCTATTCCTACCAATTTTTTTTGCTGTTTTTGCACCGGTTCTGGTAACCCTTGGCACAATATATGATAGAATACAGGGATAGATTTCGTCCAAGACTCATGCGTTTCGAGCACCCACGCGTCTTGAAAATTCTGGATATAAAGTAAAGGATCCTCTGACTCCTTCATTTTTCGAGTCATTATAGCTCCCATATCAGATGTGTCTGGATATAGCGTACGCAGCGCTTTCCACACTGCTGCTCTCAGTGGCGTAACACAAAATGTGGGGGCCCCCCTGCGAGCCATGCTGAGGGGGCCCCCCAACTCGGCAACAAATCACGGGTCGCGCCACACTCTGGACCGGCCTAGATTGTCACGCTTGCGCAATATGCATGAACGTGCTGCTGAAGGGGTATGCAGCACACTACACTAGGAGAAAGATATAAATATGTGTTTTAATGTAATATACAGCACACTTTCTGAGATAAATTGGCTATAAAGCCAGAGTGTTTGCAATTGTTTTGTAGGGTAACACAATCCAATACATGCAAGTCACCAACAGTGCACAGGAACATTAATGCTTTGCTATTAAAAATGCCATGCCACAATGAAAACATGTTCAACTGGCTGCACAATGTAGACCAGTGTAAACACGTAATAACATTATAGTAAAGCATGACAGGCCACATTTAGATATACCTAGAGTGGTTGCACCAAAATGCCACTCCAAGCAATAACACTCATCAAGAAGAGAGCACACATTAAAGCGTGTGTCTCCACGGCCTCTAACAACACGGCCAAACTCTTTGAAATCTGCAAAGAACTGGCCAATCCTGTTGTGGTCTAAACCTCTCCTGTTCCTTTACAGGCCCTCTGTAAAGCCCTGGCCTCTCACTTCTCTGCTAAATCTCAGGACATCCTGTCCTCTATCTCCTCTGCCTCTCTCGGCCTCGTTTGGCCATATCTACCTCTCCTCCTCCTTTTTCCTCGTCTCTCTGACAACACCTGACAAGGTTTCTAGGCAAGTCCGATCTGTGAAAGTGTTATGCAAACAGATGCTCCGCTGCTCCTCCAGAACCGTCAAAGACCATATTGTCACCCTCGCTCCAGCCTTGGCCGATTTCTGTAATCACTCTTTCGCCACTGCAACGTTTCCCTCTCCCTTTAAGCACTCCCTTGTGCACCCACTCCTCAAGAAGCCGTCTGCTGATCCTACCTGCCCGGCAAACTATCGCTCAATCTCCATCACCCCTTTCCTGAGCAAACTCTTGGAAAAGCTTACCATCTCCCAGTTTACTCTCCACACTGAATCTGTTGGTTGTCTCCATGACCATCAGTCTGGCTTCAGATCTGCCAGAAGCATGGGATCTGCTCTCCTTAACACCCGTGAAGATCTGCTCTCTAACCTTGATTCCAGCATTCCTTCTGTTCTCATCTTTCCTCTGCTTTCGACAGGGTCAACGTCACCATCCTGATCAATCGACTCTGTGAGAACCTGGGCATCACGGATCAGACCCTAGAGTGACTGACCTCCTTCCACTTGGACTGCCCCTCCGCTCCCAGGTCCATCTTGGTCCCATTCTCTCTGCGACCTCTCTCTACCTGTTGTGTTCCCCAGGGCTCTATCCTCTCACCCTGGTTTTTCAACCTCTACTTGGCCACTTTGGCCTCCCTGATCTCTCCCTTCTGCTCTAACTTTCATTGTTATGCAGATGACTCAGCTTTCCTTCAGACTCCCCTCCGCCTCCTCTCCTCTCTTGCTCATTCCTGACTGTCTATCCATGATTCAGGATTGGTGCGCCTCCAATGATCTCGGCCTTAATGCCAGTAAGTCGGAGATCCTTCTCATTGGGACCATTGCCTCTGCGTTTCCTCTCTCACTATAGCAGACCGCCTTGGGCCCTCTTCCTTTGCCTTCCTGCGAGGCAAAAAACCTTGGTGTCATCTTCAACGCCACACTCTCTTTCTCTCCTCACATCTCGGACATCGCCAAGAAGTCCCACTACCAGCTGCTCCTCCTCAAAGGGACTCTGCCCATTCTCACTTTCCACCAGAAGCTCACTGTCTCCAGAGCCCTCTCTAGGCTGGACTACTGCAACAGCTACTTTCTGAATCTTCCTTCCTCTAGTTTCCGTCATCTGCAACTAATCCAGAACAGGACTGCAAGACTTACCCTTGGCCTCAAGCCCTGGGATCGTATTTCTCCAGCCCTGAAATCTCTCCACTGGCTCCCGGTGGCTGCAAGGATCAAGTTCAAGAACCTTTGCATTGTCCACAAGACTTTCTGGGGCCGGGGCCCACACTAAATCCAATGCTCTCTTCCAAAATACCTTCTTTCTCTAGCCCTTCACTCAGCTACATCCAACTCTCTAAGGCTTAGACGTTTCTCCAGGCAGAGAGTGGGAGTAGACTTCTCTCCTCTGCTGGTGCCTCCCTCTGGAATGGCTTCCCTGCCCCTCTCAAACTTGAGCCGGACAACCTGAAGTTTCGGAAGCAGATCAAAAGTTTCCTCTTCTCTGCTGCTTTCTCTCTCTCTCCCTCCCCTGTTGACCTGTCTGCTTTACCGACTGGCTGCTTGGCTACCCTCAGAGTCTCTCTGAGTCTAGTCTCTTTCTTGATTGGTCACCCTTGCACTGCCTCCGGGCCTACCATGCACTTAGGGGCTGTAACTGAAACCCTGCAGTCCCTTGTTCTCCTTGCACAACCAATAGCCGCTCTGCCCAGGCTGCACTTACTCAGAGCATTGCTGCCCCTCCCCTCTCACTTGCACTTCCACCCCTCCCTTCCCCCTTGCACTTCTCGTTCTCGCAATGACACAAGGCCTAGTGAGATCGTTTGTCTTGTCCTCCCTCTATCTTCCCTCCCGTTGTGTACACTCGTGTACAGGCGCGTTATAAATGACTTGTATCATAACATATCATTTTATCACGGATGCCTAGAAAAATATACAATGCCGCAGTAAGAAATGGCTAGACTGGCAGCACCCAAATGCCAATCTAGCCAGGTAATTAAAGTTAGCAGGACTGCTTTATCAGAAATGTCCAGTTAAAAGAAAGTCATACCAAACTGAGGAATGTCTAGACTGGCGGCACCAAAATGCCTCTCTAGCCACTAATACCACATATCAATCCTGCTTAGCCTGGACATGGACATCCATTATGATTTATCACACAATCCCGCCCCCCACACATCCCCTCTCCCTCCCACCTAGTACCCCAACCTCCACAATCAGCTCCTTGGCCCAGAATTACCTCCACGTCCCTCTTCCTTGTCCCAGAGCTTACGTATGAGGATCCTGTCTAATAGCTAAGTACTGGGATGAGGAACAGTGGTACTAGGATGTGTGTGGGAGCCAGTGCCAGCACTAGGTCGGGTGGGATGTGTGGGACCAAGTGGCAGCACTAGGCCGTGGGATGTGTGGGTCCCAGTGCCAGCTCTAGGCCTGGCGATGTGTGGGACCCAGTGCCAGCACTAGGCCTGGTGATGTGTGGGATCCAGTGCCTGCACTAGGCCCGGGGATGTGTGGGACCAAGTGCCAGCACTAGGCCTGGCGATGTGTGGGATCCAGTGCCAGCACTAGGCCTGGCGATATGTGGGACGCAGGGCCAGCACTAGGCCCGGGGATGTGTGGGATCCAGTGCCAGCACTAGGCCTGGCGATATGTGGGACCCAGTATAAGCACTAGGCCGAGAGATGTGTGAGACCCAGTGCCAGCACTAGGCAGAGGGATGTGTGAGACCCAGTGCTAGCACTAGGCCCGGGGATGTGTGGGGCCAAGTGCCAGCACTAGGCCTGGTGATGTGTGGGATCCAGTGCCAGCACTAGACCTGGCAATATGTGGGACCCAGTGCCAGCACTAGGCAGAAGGATATGTGAGACCCAGTGCCAGCACTAGGCCGAGGGGTGTGTGGGTCCCAGTGACAGTACTAGGCCGTGGGATGTGTGGGGCCCAGTGCCAGCAATAGGCCGAGGGATGTGTGAGACCCAGTGGCAGTACTAAGCCGTGGGATTTGTGGCAGCCAGTGCCAGCACTAGGCCCGGGGATGTGTGGGACCCAGTGCCAGAACTAGGCCCGGGGATGTGTGGGACCCAGTGCCAGCACTAGGCCCGGGGATGTGTGGGCCCCAGTGCCAGCACTAGGCCGGGGGATGTGTGGGACCCAGTGCCAGCACTAGGCCGGGGATGTGTGGCACCCAGGGCCAGCACTAGGCCCAGGGATGTGTGGGACCCAGTGCCAGTACTGGGCCAGTACTAGGCCTGGGGAATGTGTGGACCCAGTGCCAGCACTAGGCCCGGGGAATGTGTGGCACCCAGTGCCAGCACTAGGCCCGGGGATGTGTGGGACCCAGTGCCAGCACTAGGCACGGGGATGTGTGGGACCCAGTGCAAGCACTAGGCCCCGGGATGTGTGGGCCCCAGTGCCAGCACTAGGCCGGGGGATGTGTGGGACCCAGTGCCAGCACTAGGCCCGGGGATGTGTGGGACCCAGTGCCAGCACTAGGCCGGGGATGTGTGGCACCCAGGGCCAGCACTAGGCCTGGGGATGTGTGGGACCCAGTGCCAGTACTGGGCCAGTACTAGGCCCGGGGAATGTGTGGACCCAGTGCCAGCACTAGGCCCGGGGAATGTGTGGCACCCAGTGCCAGCACTAGGCCCGGGGATGTGTGGGACCCAATGCCAGCACTAGGGCCGGGGATGTGTGGGACCCAGTGCCAGCTCTAGGCTCGGGGATGTGTGGGACCCAGTGCCAGCTCTAGGCTCGGGGATGTGTGGGAGCCAGTGCCAGCACTAGGCCCGGGGGGATGTGTGGGACCCAGTGCCAGCACTAGGCCGGGGGATGTGTGGCACCCAGTGCCAGCTCTAAGCCCGGGGATGTGTGGCACCCAGGACCAGCACTAGGCCAAGGGATGTGTGGGACCCAGTGCCAGCACTAGGCCGATGGATGTATGAGACCCAGTGCCAGCACTAGGCCGAGGGATGTGTGAGACCCAGTGCCAGCACTAGGCCGAGGGATGTGTGAGACCCAGTGGCAGCACTAGGCCGTGGGATGTGTGGGACCCAGTGCCAGCACTGGGCCCGGTGATATGTGGGACCCAGTGCCAGCACTAGGCTCGGGGATGCCAGCAGTAGGCTCGGGGATGTGTGGGACCCAGTTCCAACACTAGGCTGGGGGATGTGTGGCACCCAGTGCCAGCACTAGTCCCGGGGGATGTGTGGGACCCAGTGCCAGCAGTAGGCTCGGGGATGTGTGGGACCCAGTGCCAGCACTAGGCCGAGGGATGTGTGAGACCCAGTGGCAACACCAGTGCCAGCACTAGGCCGGGGGATGTGTGGCACCCAGTGCCAGCTCTAAGCCCGGGGATGTGTGGCACCCAGGACCAGCACTAGGCCAAGGGATGTGTGGGACCCAGTGCCAGCACTAGGCCGATGGATGTATGAGACCCAGTGCCAGCACTAGGCCGAGGGATGTGTGAGACCCAGTGCCAGCACTAGGCCGAGGGATGTGTGAGACCCAGTGGCAGCACTAGGCCGTGGGATGTGTGGGACCCAGTGCCAGCACTGGGCCCGGTGATATGTGGGACCCACTGCCAGCACTAGGCTCGGGGATGCCAGCAGTAGGCTCGGGGATGTGTGGGACCCAGTTCCAACACTAGGCTGGGGGATGTGTGGCACCCAGTGCCAGCACTAGTCCCGGGGGATGTGTGGGACCGAGTGCCAGCACTAACCCGGGGCTGTGTGGCACCCAGTGCCAGCAGTAGGCTCGGGGATGTGTGGGACCCAGTGCCAGCACTAGGCCGAGGGATGTGTGAGACCCAGTGGCAACACCAATGCCAGCACTAGGCCCGGGGATGTGTGGGACCCAGTGCCAGCACTAGGCTCAGGGATGTGTGGCACCCAGTGCCAGCAGTAGGCTCAGGGATGTGTGGGACCCAGTTCCAGCACTAGGCCCGGGGGATGTGTGGGACCCAGTGCCAGTACTAGGCCCGGGGAATGTGTGGGCCCCAGTGCCAGCACTAGGCCCGGGAATGTGTGGGACCCAGTGCCAGCACTAGGCCGGGGGATGTGTGGGACCCAGTGCCAGCACTAGGCCGAGGGATGTGTGGACCCAGTGCCAGCACTAGGCCCGGGGAATGTGTGGAACCCAGTGCCAGCACTAGGCCCGGGGAATGTGTGGGACCCAGTGCCAGCACTAGGTCGAGGGATGTGTGGGACGCAGTGCCAGCACTAGGCCGAGGGATGTGTGAGACCCAGTGCCAGCTCTAGGCCGAGGGATGTGTGAGACCCAGTGGCAGCACTAGGCCTGGGGATGTGTGGGACCCAGTGCCAGCACTAGGCTCGGGGATGTGTGGCACCCAGTGCCAGCAGTAGGCTTGGGGATGTGTGGGACCCAATGCCAGCACTAGGCCCAGGGATGTGTGGGACCCAGTGCCAGCTCTAGGGTCAGGGATGTGTGGGACCCAGTGCCAGCTCTAGGCTCGGGGATGTGTGGGAGCCAGTGCCAGCACTAGGCCCGGGGGGATGTGTGGGACCCAGTGCCAGCACTAGGCAGAGGGATTTGTGAGACCCAGTGCCAGCACTAGGCCGAGGGATGTGTGAGACCCAGTGGCAGCACTAGGCCCGGGGATGTGTGGGACCCAGTGCCAGCACTAGGCTCGGGGATGTGTGGCACCCAGTGCCAGCAGTAGGCTCGGGGATGTGTGGGACCCAATGCCAGCACTAGGCCCGGGGATGTGTGGGACCCAGTGCCAGCTCTAGGCTCGGGGATGTGTGGGACCCAGTGCCAGCTCTAGGCTCGGGGATGTGTGGGAGCCAGTGCCAGCACTAGGCCCGGGGGGATGTGTGGGACCCAGTGCCAGCACTAGGCCTGGCGATGTGTGGGACCCAGTGCCAGCACTAGGCCTGGCGATGTGTGGGACCCAGTGCTAGCACTAGGTCGAGGGATGTGTGAGACACAGTTCCAGCACTAGGCCGAGGGATGTGTGGGTCCCAGTGGCAGTACTAGGCCGTGGGATGTGTGGGACCCAGTGCCAGCACTAGGCCGGGGAATGTGTGGGACCAAGTACCAGCACTATGCTTGGGGAGGTGTGGGACCCAGTGCCAGCACTAGGCCCGGGGATGTGTGGCACCTAGTGCCAGCACTAGGCCAGGGGATGTGTTGGACCCAGTGCCAGCACTAGGCCAGGGGATGTGTGAGACCCAGTGCCAGCACTAGGCCGAGGGGTGTGTGGGTCCCAGTGACAGTACTAGGCGGTGGGATGTGTGGTGCCCAGTGCCAGCAATAGGCCGAGGGATGTGTGAGACCCAGTGGCAGTACTAAGCCGTGGGATTTGTGGCACCCAGTGCCAGCACTAGGCCCAGGGATGTGTGGGACCCAGTGCCAGAACTAGTCCCGGGGATGTGTGGGACCCAGTGCCAGCACTAGGCTCGGGGATGTGTGGGCCCCAGTGCCAGCACTAGGCCGGGGGATGTGTGGGACCCAGTGCCAGCACTAGGCCCGGGGATGTGTGGGACCCAGTGCCAGCACTAGGCCGGGGATGTGTGGCACCCAGGGCCAGCACTAGGCCCAGGGATGTGTGGGACCCAGTGCCAGTACTGGGCCAGTACTAGGCCTGAGGAATGTGTGGACCCAGTGCCAGCACTAGGCCCGGGGAATGTGTGGCACCCAGTGCCAGCACTAGGCCCAGGGATGTGTGGGACCCAGTGCCAGCACTAGGCATGGGGATGTGTGGGACCCAGTGCCAGCACTAGGCCCGGGGATGTGTGGGCCCCAGTGCCAGCACTAGGCCGGGGGATGTGTGGGACCCAGTGCCAGCACTAGGCCTGGGGATGTGTGGGACCCAGTGCCAGCACTAGACCGGGGATGTGTGGCACCCAGGGCCAGCAATAGGCCCGGGGATGTGTGGGACCCAGTGCCAGTACTGGGCCAGTACTAGGCCCGGGGAATGTGTGGACCCAGTGCCAGCACTAGGCCCGGGGAATGTGTGGCACCCAGTGCCAGCACTAGGCCCGGGGATGTGTGGGACCCAATGCCAGCACTAGGCCCGGGGATGTGTGGGACCCAGTGCCAGCTCTAGGCTCGGGGATGTGTGGGACCCAGTGCCAGCTCTAGGCTCGGGGATGTGTGGGAGCCAGTGCCAGCACTAGGCCCGGGGGGATGTGTGGGACCCAGTGCCAGCACTAGGCCGGGGGATGTGTGGCACCCAGTGCCAGCTCTAAGCCCGGGGATGTGTGGCACCCAGGACCAGCACTAGGCCAAGGGATGTGTGGGACCCAGTGCCAGCACTAGGCCGATGGATGTATGAGACCCAGTGCCAGCACTAGGCCGAGGGATGTGTGAGACCCAGTGCCAGCACTAGGCCGAGGGATGTGTGAGACCCAGTGGCAGCACTAGGCCGTGGGATGTGTGGGACCCAGTGCCAGCACTGGGCCCGGTGATATGTGGGACCCAGTGCCAGCACTAGGCTCGGGGATGTGTGGCACCCAGTGCCAGCAGTAGGCTCGGGGATGTGTGGGACCCAGTTCCAACACTAGGCTGGGGGATGTGTGGCACCCAGTGCCAGCACTAGTCCCGGGGGATGTATGGGACCCAGTGCCAGCACTAGGCCCGGGGCTGTGTGGCACCCAGTGCCAGCAGTAGGCTCGGGGATGTGTGGGACCCAGTGCCAGCACTAGGCCGAGGGATGTGTGAGACCCAGTGGCAGCACTAGGCCGTGGGATGTGTGGGACCCAGTGCCAGCACTAGGCCCGGGGATGTGTGGGACCCAGTGCCAGCACTAGGCTCAGGGATGTGTGGCACCCAGTGCCAGCAGTAGTCTCGGGGATGTGTGGGACCCAGTTCCAGCACTAGGCCCGGGGGATGTGTGGGACCCAGTGCCAGTACTAGGCCCGGGGAATGTGTGGGCCCCAGTGCCAGCACTAGGCCCGGGAATGTGTGGGACCCAGTGCCAGCACTAGGCCGGGGGATGTGTGGGACCCAGTGCCAGCACTAGGCCGAGGGATGTGTGGACCCAGTGCCAGCACTAGGCCCGGGGAATGTGTGGGACCCAGTGCCAGCACTAGGCCCGGGGAATGTGTGGGACCCAGTGCCAGCACTAGGTCGAGGGATGTGTGGGACCCAGTGCCAGCACTAGGCCGAGGGATGTGTGAGACCCAGTGCCAGCTCTAGGCCGAGGGATGTGTGAGACCCAGTGGCAGCACTAGGCCTGGGGATGTGTGGGATCCAGTGCCAGCACTAGGCTCGGGGATGTGTGGCACCCAGTGCCAGCAGTAGGCTCGGGGATGTGTGGGACCCAATGCCAGCACTAGGCCCAGGGATGTGTGGGACCCAGTGCCAGCTCTAGGCTCAGGGATGTGTGGGACCCAGTGCCAGCTCTAGGCTCGGGATGTGTGGGAGCCAGTGCCAGCACTAGGCCTGGGGGGATGTGTGGGACCCAGTGCCAGCACTAGGCCGAGGGATGTGTGAGACCCAGTGCCAGCACTAGGCCGAGGGATGTGTGAGACCCAGTGCCAGCACTAGGCTCGGGGATGTGTGGCACCCAGTGCCAGCAGTAGGCTCGGGGATGTGTGGGACCCAATGCCAGCACTAGGCCCGGGGATGTGTGGGACCCAGTGCCAGCTCTAGGCTCGGGGATGTGTGGGACCCAGTGCCAGCTCTAGGCTCGGGGATGTGTGGGAGCCAGTGCCAGCACTAGGCCCGGGGGGATGTGTGGGACCCAGTGCCAGCACTAGGCCTGGCGATGTGTGGGACCCAGTGCCAGCACTAGGCCCGGGGATGTGTGGCACCAAGTGCCAGCACTAGGTCGAGGGATGTGTGAGACCCAGTGCCAGCACTAGGCCGAGGGATGTGTGGGTCCCAGTGGCAGTACTAGGCCGTGGGATGTGTGGGACCCAGTGCCAGCACTAGGCCTGGCGATATGTGGAATCCAGTGCCAGCACTAGGCCTGGCGATGTGTGGGACCCAGTGCCAGCACTAGGCCGGGGAATGTTTGGGACCAAGTGCCAGCACTATGCTCGGTGAGGTGTGGGACCCAGTGCCAGCACTAGGCCCGGGGATGTGTGGCACCTAGTGCCAGCACTAGGCCAGGGGATGTGTTGGACCCAGTGCCAGCACTAGGCCAGGGGATGTGTGGGACCCAGTGCCAGCTCTAGGCTCGGGGATGTGTGGGAGCCAGTGCCAGCACTAGGCCCGGAAATGTGTGGGACCCAGGGACAGCACTAGGCCGGGGGATGTGTGGGACCCAGTGCCAGCTCTAGGCTCGGGGATGTGTGGGAGCCAGTGCCAGCACTAGGCCCGGAAATGTGTGGGACCCAGGGACAGCACTAGGCCGGGGGATGTGTGGGACCCAGTGCCAGCACTAGGCCGAGGGGTGTGTGGGCCCAGTGCCAGCACTAGGCCGGGGAATGTTTGGGACCAAGTGCCAGCACTATGCTCGGTGAGGTGTGGGACCCAGTGCCAGCACTAGGCCCGGGGATGTGTGGCACCTAGTGCCAGCACTAGGCCAGGGGATGTGTTGGACCCAGTGCCAGCACTAGGCCAGGGGATGTGTGGGACCCAGTGCTGGCACTAGGCTTGGGGATGTGTGGGACCCAGTGCCAGCACTAGGCCCGGGGATGTGTGGGACCCAGTGCCAGCTCTAGGCTCGGGGATGTGTGGGAGCCAGTGCCAGCACTAGGCCCGGAAATGTGTGGGACCCAGGGACAGCACTAGGCCGGGGGATGTGTGGGACCCAGTGCCAGCACTAGGCCGAGGGATGTGTGGGCCCAGTGCCAGCACTAGGCCCAGGGAATGTGTGGGACCAGGTGCCAGCACTAGACTGAGGGATGTGTGAGACCCAGTGCCAGCACTAGGCCTGGGGATGTGTGAGACCCAATGCCAGCACTAGGCCGAGGGATGTGTGAGACCCAGTGGCAGCACTAGTGTTACTCACCACTCCGAAATAGGCCAAAGATGCAGAGGAGTGACCTTGGAGATGATGGTGGTACAAGAATCGATATTCAGCCTTCCATCCCAGCTCCCCGGAGTACAAGACTCAGGCTTCCTCAAAGAGGGGCTCTTTTCCACAATGTATCTCTCTGCTGTTTCAGTTGGGACAGACAGAGGTGTCAATTGAATAAAAGAGCGGGGAGAACACACACCGCCAATACCAATGCTGCAAAGGAATACAAAGATATTAGACAGTGTTGAGGTTAATGCAAGTAATTAGAACAGTTGAATTAAATGGGCAACTACCTAGATAGGTACTGGAGTGGAGCTTCCCCGGGGTGGATCTACAAGGAATAACACAAAATGAGTGGAAATGGTCTAATTCAACATCGGTCCCAACTATATATAGAATTGATAACAACTAACCTGAATAAGGATATATTGAGGAAAGGAATCCAGGAAACAGAAGACAACGACAGGAGAAAATAACAAACAGGGATGTTAGTATAGGGAAGTAGCCCCGGACGGCACGAGGGTCGCACTAGTGCCGGGTTGGTGCAGTTTCAGGGAAGCGTTCATATGCACTTGAGGACAAGCTCACAAGAAAGTCACTCAATGTCCCAGAATCCAACAGAAGACAAATATCCAAACAGGTTGTGGAGAGAAATAGTAGCAGAGATGGGGTTAGCCAATTAAGTATGTACCTGAGCACACATGTATCCAGAGTAGTTGTAGAAAAGTTCCAGATAGTCGACAGCAAGTCTCTACATTTTTGGTTCCGAGTGCAGAAGCGGCAACCTGGAATGCAGTACCGCAAGAGACAGAAGGGAGCCGCATCCAGTAACGTTCCGAGTCAAACAACCAGATGAGCATTACAGGAATAAAGGAGGAGGCGAGGCAATCCAGTAGTCAGGCAAAGGTCAAAACCAGGAGTTCAGATGAGGAATCGTTTAGGAAGACACGAAGAAGTAACGGAAGTAACCGCGTGTAGCATGTAACGCTAATTAGCAGCAACGAGCCCCTTGGAAGACGGTGGTTTTATAGTCGTAAGAGGGGCGTGTCTTGCCGTACGTCTTCCATGTACAAGACGTGTCAGCTGACCCGGAGTCCGTCGTAGTTTGTACAGACGCCATGGCAGCCTGTATCTGGTCCATAGAGGAGCTTGTAAAGAAGTTGAATTCTGCAAGGAGGCCCGCGGGGAAGCCTGAAGTGTAACAACTAGGCCGTGGGATGTGTGGGACCCAGTGCCAGCACTATGCCCCGGGATGTGTGGGACCCAGTGCCAGCACTACACTCGGGGATGTGTGGCACCCAGTGCCAGCAGTAGGCTTGGGGATGTGTGGGACCCAGTGCCAGCACTAGGCCGAGGGATGTGTGAGACCCAGTGCCAGCACTATGCCGGGGGATGTGTGGGATCCAGTGCCAGCACTAGGCCCGGGGATGTGTGGGACCCAGTGCCAGCACTAGGCTCGGGGATGTGTGGGACCCAGTGCCAGCACTAGGCTGAGGGATGTGTGAGACCCACTGGCAGCCCTAGGCCGGGGGATGTGTGGCACCCAGTGCCAGAACTAGGCCCGGGGATGTGTGGACCCAGTGCCAGCTCTAGGCTGGGGATGTGTGGCACCCAGTGCCAGCAATACGCTCAGGGATGTGTGGCACCCAGTGCCAGCAGTAGGCCCGTGGATGTTTGGGACCCAGTGCCAGCACTAGGCCGGGGGATGTGTGGGACCCAGTGCCAGCACTAGGCCGAGGGATGTGTGAGACCCAATTCCAGCACTAGGCCCGGGGAGTGTGGGTCCCACTGCCAGCACTAGGCTCGGGGAGGTGTGGGACCCAGTGCCAGCACTAGGCCCGGGGATGTGTGGCACCCAGTGCCAGCACTAGGCCTGGCGATGTGTGGGACCCAGTGCCAGCACTAGGCCGGGGGATGTGTGGCACCCAGTGCCAGAACAAAGCCCGGGGATAAGTGGGACCCAGTGCCAGCACTAGGCCGGGGAATGTGTGGGAGCCAGTGCCAGCACTAGACCCGGGGATGTGTGGGACCCAGTGCCAGCACTAGGCTCGGGGATGTGTGGGAGCCAGTGCCAGCACTAGACCCGGGGATGTGTGGGACCCAGTGCCAGCACTAGGCTCGGGGATGTGTGGGACCCAGTGCCAGCACTAGGCCGAGGGATGTGTGAGACCCACTGGCAGCGCTAGGCCGGGAGATGTGTGGCACCCAGTGCCAGAACTAGGCTCGGGGATGTGTGGGACCCAGTGCCAGCACTAGGCCGAGGGATGTGTGAGACCCACTGGCAGCACTAGGCCGGGGGATGTGTGGCACCCAGTGCCAGCAGTAGGCCCGGGGATGTGTGGGACCCAGTGCCAGCACTAGGCCGGGGGATGTGTGGGACCCAGTGCCAGCACTAGGCCGAGTGATGTGTGAGACCCAATGCCAGCACTAGGCCCGGGGATGTGTGGGACCCAGTGCCAGCACTAGGCTCGGGGATGTGTGGAACCCAGTGCCAGCACTATGCTTGGGGAGGTGTGGGACCCAATGCCAGCACTAGGCTCGGGGAGGTGTGGGACCCAGTGCCAACACTAGGCCCGGGGATGTGTGGCACCCAGTGCCAGCACTAGGCCTGGCGATGTGTGGGACCCAGTGCCAGCACTAGGCCGGGGGATGTGTGGCACCCAGTACCAGAACTAAGCCCGGGGATTAGTGGGACCCAGTGCCAGCACTAGGCCGGGGAATGTGTGGGAGCCAGTGCCAGCACTAGGCCCGGGGATGTGTGGGACCCAGTGCCAGCACTAGGCTCGGGGATGTGTGGGACCCAGTGCCAGCACTAGGCCGAGGGATGTGTGAGACCCACTGGCAGCACTAGGCCGGGAGATGTGTGGCACCCAGTGCCAGAACTAGGCTCGGGGATGTGTGGGACCCAGTGCCAGCACTAGGCCGAGGGATGTGTGAAACCCACTGGCAGCACTAGGCCGGGGGATGTGTGGCACCCAGTGCCAGAACTAGGCCCGGGGAAGTGTGGACCCAGTGCCAGCTCTACGCTGGGGATGTGTGGCACCCAGTGCCAGCACTACGCTCAGGGAGGTGTGTCACCCAGTGCCAGCAGTAGGCCCGGGGATGTGTGGGACCCAGTGCCAGCACTAGGCCGGGGGATGTGTGGGACCCAGTGCCAGCACTAGGCCGAGGGATGTGTGAGACCCAATGCCAGCACTAGGCCCGGGGATGTGTGGGACCCAGTTACAGCACTAGGCTCGGGGATGTGTGGAACCCAGTGCCAGCACTATGCTCGGGGAGGTGTGGGATCCAGTGCCAGCACTAGGCTCGGGGAGGTGTGGGACCCAGTGCCAACACTAGGCCCGGGGATGTGTGGCACCCAGTGCCAGCACTAGGCCCGTGGATGTGTGGGACCCAGTGCCAGCACTAGGCCCGGGGATGTGTGGGACCCAGTGCCAGCACTAGGCTCGAGGATGTGTCGCAACCAGTGCCAGCACTAGGCCCGGGGATGTGTGTCACCCAGTGCCAGCACTAGGCCCGGGGATGTGTGGCACCCAGTGGCAGCACTAGGCCCGGGGATGTGTGGGTCCCAGTGCCAGCACTAGGCTGGGGGATGTGTGGCACCCAGTGCCAGCACTAGGCCCGGGGATGTGTGGACCCAGTGCCAGCTCTAGGCTGGGGATGTGTGAGACCCAGTGCCAGCACTACGCTCAGGGATGTGTGGCACCCAGTGCCAGCAGTAGGCCCGGGGATGTGTGGGACCCAGTGCCAGCACTAGGCCGGGGGATGTGTGAGACCCAATGCCAGCACTAGGCCCGGGGATGTGTGGGACCCAGTTACAGCACTAGGCTCGGGGATGTGTGGAACCCAGTGCCAGCACTATGCTCGGGGAGGTGTGGGATCCAGTGCCAGCACTAGGCTCGGGGAGGTGTGGGACCCAGTGCCAACACTAGGCCCGGGGATGTGTGGCACCCAGTGCCAGCACTAGGCCCGTGGATGTGTGGGACCCAGTGCCAGCACTAGGCCCGGGGATGTGTGGGACCCAGTGCCAGCACTAGGCTTGAGGATGTGTCGCAACCAGTGCCAGCACTTGGCCCGGGGATGTGTGTCACCCAGTGCCAGCACTAGGCCCGGGGATGTGTGGCACCCAGTGGCAGCACTAGGCCCGGGGATGTGTGGGTCCCAGTGCCAGCACTAGGCCGTGGGATGTGTGGGACCCAGTGCCAGCACTAGGCTGGGGGATGTGTGGCACCCAGTGCCAGCACTAGGCCCGGGGATGTGTGGACCCAGTGCCAGCTCTAGGCTGGGGATGTGTGGCACCCAGTGCCAGCACTAGACCCGGGGATGTGTGGGACTCAGTGCCAGCTCTAGGCCCGGGATGTGTGAGACCCAGTGCCAGCACTACGCTCAGGGATGTGTGGCACCCAGTGCCAGCAGTAGGCCCGTGGATGTGTGGCACCCAGTGCCAGCACTAGGCCGGGGGATGTGTGGGACCCAGTGCCAGCACTAGGCCGAGGGATGTGTGAGACCCAATGCCAGCACTAGGCCAGGGGATGTGTGGGACCCAGTGCCAGCACTAGGCCGGGGGATGTGTGGCACCCAGTGCCAGCACTAGGACCGGGCATGTGTGGGACCAAGTGGCAGCACTAGGCCCGGGGATGTGTGGGACCAAGTGCCAGCACTAGGCTCGGGGAGGTGTGGGACCCAGTGCCAGCACTAGGCCCGGGGATGTGTGGCACCCATTGCCAGCACTAGGCCGTGGGATGTGTGGGACCCAGTGCCAGCACTAGGCCGGGGGATGTGTGGCACCCAGTGCCAGAACTAGGCCCAGGGATTACTGGGACCCAGTGCCAGCACTAGGCTTGGGAATGTGTGGGAGCCAATGCCAGCACTAGGCCCGGGGATGTGTGGGACCCAGTGCCAGCACTAAGCTCGGGAATGTGTGGGACCCAGTGGCAGCACTAGGCCGAGGGATGTTTGAGACCCACTGCCAGCTCTAGGCTGGGGATGTGTGGCACCCAGTGCCAGCAGTAGGCCCGGGGATGTGTGGGACCCAGTGCCAGCACTAGGCTGGGGGATGTGTGGGACCCAGTGCCAGCACTAGGCCGAGGGATGTGTGAGACCCAATGCCAGCACTAGGCCCGGGGATGTGTGGGACCCAGTGCCAGCACTAGGCTCAGGGATGTGTGGAACCCAGTGCCAGCACTAGGCTTGGGGAGGTGTGGGACCCAGTGCCAGCACTAGGCTCGGGGAGGTGTGGGACCCAGTGCCAGCACTAGGCCTGGGGATGTGTGGCACCCAGTGCCAGCACTAGGCCCGGGGATGTGTGGGACCCAGTGCCAGCACTAGGCCCAGGGATGTGTGGGACCCAGTGCCAGCACTAGGCTCGGGGATGTGTGGCAACCAGTGCCAGCACTAGGCCCGGGGATGTGTGGGACCCAGTGCCAGCACTAGGCCCAGAGATGTGTGGCACCCAGTGGCAGCACTAGGCTCGGGGATGTGTGGCAACCAGTGCCAGCACTAGGCCCGGGGATGTGTGGGACCCAGTGCCAGCACTAGGCCCAGAGATGTGTGGCACCCAGTGGCAGCACTAGGCCCGGGGATGTGTGGGTCCCAGTGCCAGCACTAGGCCGTGGGATGTTTGGGACCCAGTGCCAGCACTAGGCTGGGGGATGTGTTGCACCCAGTGCCAGCACTAGGCCCGGGGATGTGTGGACCCAGTGCCAGCTCTAGGCTAGGGATGTGTGGCACCCAGTGCCAGCACTAGACCCGGGGATGTGTGGAACCCAGTGCCAGCTCTAGGCCCGGGATGTGTGAGACCCAGTGCCAGCACTAGGCGGTGGAATGTTAGGGACCCAGTGCCAGCACTAGGCTCGGGGATGTGTGGCACCCAGTGCCAGCACTAGGCCCGGGGATGTGTGGACCCAGTGCCAGCAGTAGGCTCGGGGATGTGTGGCACCCAGTGCCAGCAGTAGGCCCGGGGATGTGTGGGACCCAATGCCAGCACTAGGCCCGGGGATGTGTGGGACCCAGTGCCAGCACTAATCCCGGGGATGTGTGGGACCCAGTGCCAGCACTAGGCCTGGCGATGTGTGGGATCCAGTGCCAGCACTAGGCCGGGGGATGTGTGGGACCCATTGCCAGCACTAGGCCCGGGATGTGTGGCACCCAGTGCCAGAACTTGGCCCGGGGATTAGTGGGACCCAGTGCCAGCACTAGGCCTGGGGATGTGTGGGACCCAGTGCCAGCACTAGGCCCGGGGATGTGTGGCACCCAGTGGCAGCACTAGGCTCGGGGATGTGTGGGACGCAGTGCCAGCACTAGGCCCGTGGGATGTGTGGGACCCAGTGCCAGCACTAGGCCGGAGGATGTGTGGCACCCAGTGCCAGCACTAGGCCAGGGGATGTGTGGCACCCAGTGCCAGCTCTAGGCTGGAGATGTGTGGACCCAGTGCCAGCACTAGGCCCGGGGATGTGTGGCACCAAGTGTCAGCACTAGGCCCGGGGATGTGTGGGTCCCAGTGCCAGCACTAGGCCGTGGGATGTGTGGGACCCAGTGCCAGCACTAGGCAGGGGGATGTGTGGCACCCATTGCCAGCACTAGGCCCGGGGATGTGTGGCACCCAGTGCCAGCACTAGGCCCGGGCATGTGTGGGACCCAGTGCCAGCTCTAGGCCCGAGGATGTGTGGCACCCAGTGCCAGCACTAGGCTCGGGGATGTGTGGGACACAGGGGAGGGACACACTTGGGAGGGTCACACACCACGTACAGGTGTGAATGGTACCGGATTGAGGGTGTGAGGAACTGTTCTCAGACAGGTCTAGTAGGGGGGCTAACTAGACTCAGGAGACGGGTGCTTTCATCCTCGTGGGCCGGGGTGGGCGTGTGAACTATTCCTGAAGGGGGGATGGGAAGAGGAGAGTGATCCGTCAATATTGGTTATTCGCTTCCAACCGGAACGGGGCCTAGTAGGTCAGGCAGTCCTTCCTGGTTTTTTTGAGACAGCTGCTGTCACA
This sequence comes from Ambystoma mexicanum, assembly GCF_040938575.1. Lineage (NCBI taxonomy): Eukaryota > Metazoa > Chordata > Amphibia > Caudata > Ambystomatidae > Ambystoma > Ambystoma mexicanum. The sequence continues at coordinate 1,038,995,981 of NC_090941.1, forward strand.
CTACCTGCATGTAAACCTGTTCTGTTTATCCTTTGCAATGTACTTCTTTTTCTTGTATGAATGACTCTGTGTACTCCTGGAATATGTGCATCTAAATAAGGTTTTAAAAAAATAACCTGCCAGACGCAAAATCGCCTAAAAACTGACATGCTACAGCCGTACTCCCCGCTGCATGCACCTCACTCCTAAACTGAACTACACTATCACCTGGTGTTCAATCACTGGGACTGCACTGTAGTTCTGGCTGCAACGCCATCGTAACTTGCACCCCACTTTTGCAGTATTGTCACCCGCGTGTGTCTTATTCGTGGCGGCAGCTTCTCCGGCTGTTCCACTACTGGGAGCCTCACACTGCTCTGCCAATTCACCTCCTTTCTAACCCACAACACCCCACGATTGCACTAGTGGATGCTACAAGCAAGCCGGCTAATACACCTCTGCACAGGTGTGCTGCACCCCCAGCTATTTCTGTGCCGGAGCCCATACATAGCTCTGCCGACGCACCTCAATCCTGGCTAGCAACGCCCCCTGCTGTTGCACTAGTGGGAGTTACATTAATTTGCAATGCAAGTCTATCCACAAAGGACTCAGCCATTGGGTCTCAAGCTTGACTACCTTCAACCCCTGCCTTCCCAGCACTGGGATATCCATACACAGCTCTGATAATGTACCTCAATCCGGACCTCTACCAACCCCAGCTCTTCTAGCTCTGGGGACCCACACACTGCTCCGGCACGCTGTGTTTTGTCGCAGCGCTTTCTGCGCCGTCCGTTTGCGCCGGAGCTTTGGACGCAGGACACCTTTAGGCGCACTTCTGTTTTCTCTAATGAAAATGACAGCCTGAAGACTCCGGCCAAGGCAGCATGCAAAGCGCGCACTGAGCCTTAGAACGTGAGAGATACGTTCACCAATTTAATGCGGTGTTATTAGACTATTGACTGGCAATATGGGGGCAGTTGCTTGGGCTCCGCTGCGGCTCAAGGCCCCTTTTTATTTGAAAAGGTTGAAAGGCCCAGATGCTGTCTCTGGTGTATTGTATCCCACATGTTATGTTTCCCGGACACAGCAAACCTATTTTTGCATGGCGTGTGCACTGACAGGGTAGCTGCATGTAGTGAGTGCAGCGCCATCTCAAGGTGCGCTGAGAGGGTGTAGCCGCACAAGGACACCCCCACCGCGGATCAAAAAAAGGGCGCGTTGCTGCCAACTCACTGTCATATAAACAGTGCCTATTAAAGAATCACGGCATGATTTTTTAATAGGCGCAATTTACATGACACTGAGCTGGAGGCAAGACACCCTTAAACACCCTTTACAAGCGTATCAGGGGCCTCCGTTCTGTTGTTCGCTGATCAGCTGAATAACAGAACTAAACCCCCTGATGTTCTGCATTTGTGGTGGGCAGGCACAAGTCTCGCACAGGGCGCTGGCAGACGGTGGGCAGGCAATGACTGAGTGAATAATGTTTGCTGAAATATGCTGTCAACCAAAGCACTGCATGTTCCTGTACTTTGGGTGACAATATATTTAAGCAAAACATTAATATCTCGGCGTGCAGGTCCCTGATAGCCATGCTCAAGAGGGCGCGCCTAAAAGAGACCTGTGCCCAGGCGCTGCACCGAAACTGCAGGCATGGAAAGCGCTGGGCGAGAATGTCCAGCGTCTCAGCGTTCCGGTACAACTAATTTTGGCAAGTCCAGTTTGGGGCAAGGTGAGGACACTTCAGTTTAATCCAATGAAAGTGACAGCCAGAGGGCTCCAGCCAAGGCAGCATGAAATCCACGCCCAGCTCTGCCAATGGCTGTGTATTCATACCGCCAGCACCACCTGCTGACAAACACCAAGAACTGCAAGCAGCTTGCCAACTACACCTCAGTCCTGACACACAGCTGCGTAAAGGCACCTCCACTCTTCACTGCAGCACCCTGCTGTGTCAGTGCTGCAATCCACGCCCAGCTCTGCCAATGGTTGTGTATTCATACCGCCAGCACCACCTGCTGACAAACACCAAGAACTGCAAGCAGCTTGCCAACTACACCTCAGTCCTGACACACAGCTGCGTAAAGGCACCTCCACTCTTCACTGCAGCACCCTGCTGTGTCAGTGCTGCAATCCACGCCCAGCTCTGCCAATGGTTGTGTATTCATACCGCCAGCACCACCTGCTGACAAACACCAAGAACTGCAAGCAGCTTGCCAACTACACCTCAGTCCTGACTGACACACAGCTGCGTAAAGGCACCTCCACTCTTCACTGCAGCACCCTGCTCTGTCAGTGCTGCAATCCACGCCCAGCTCTGCCAATGGTTGTGTATTCATACCGCCAGCACCACCTGCTGACAAACACCAAGAACTGCAAGCAGCTTGCCAACTACACCTCAGTCCTGACACACAGCTGCGTAAAGGCACCTCCACGCTTCACTGCAGCACCCTGCTGTGTCAGTGCTGCAATCCACGCCCAGCTCTGCCAATGGTTGTGTATTCATACCGCCAGCACCACCTGCTGACAAACACCAAGAACTGCAAGCAGCTTGCCAACTACACCTCAGTCCTGACACACAGCTGCGTAAAGGCACCTCCACTCTTCACTGCAGCACCCTGCTGTGTCAGTGCTGCAATCCACGCACAGCTCTGCCAATGGCTGTGTATTCATACCGCCAGCACCACCTGCTGACAAACACCAAGAACTGCAAGCAGCTTGCCAACTGCGCCTCAGTCCTGACACACAGCTGCGTAAAGGCACCTCCACTCTTCACTGCAGCACCCTGCTGTGTCAGTGCTGCAATCCACGCACAGCTCTGCCAATGGCTGTGTATTCATACCGCCAGCACCACCTGCTGACAAACACCGAGAACTGCAAGCAGCTTGCCAACTGCACCTCAGTCCTGACACACAGCTGCGTAAAGGCACCTCCACTCTTCACTGCAGCACCCTGCTGTGTCAGTGCTGCAATCCACGCACAGCTCTGCCAATGGCTGTGTATTCATACCGCCAGCACCACCTGCTGATAAACACCGAGAACTGCAAGCAGCTTGCCAACTGCACCTCAGTCCTGACACACAGCTCTGTAAAGGCCCCTCCACTCTTCACTGCAGCACTCTGCTGTGCCAGTGCTGCAATCCAGGCACAGCTCTGCCGATGGCTGTGTATACATACCGCTAGCACCACCTGCTGACAAACACCGAGAACTGCAAACAGCTTGCCAACTACACCTCAGACCTGACACACAGCTGCGTAAAGGCACCTCCACTCTTCACTGCAGCACCCTGCTGTGTCAGTGCTGCAATCCACGCACAGCTCTGCCAATGGCTGTGTATTCATACCGCCAGCACCACCTGCAGATAAACACCGAGAACTGCAAGCAGCTTGCCAACTGCACCTCAGTCCTGACATACAGCTCTGTAAAGGCCCCTCCACTCTTCACTGCAGCACCCGCTGTGCCAGTGCTGCAATCCACGCACAGCTCTGCCAATGGCTGTGTATTCATACCGCCTGCACCACCTGCTGACAAACACCGAGAACTGCAAGCAGCTTGCCAGCTACACCTCAGTCCCGACAGACAGCTCTGTAAAGGCACCGCCACTCTTCACTGCAGCACCCTGCTGTGCCAGTACTGCCATCCACGAACAGCTCTGCCAATGGCTGTGTATACTTTCTGCCAGCACCACCTGCTGATAAATACTGAGAACTGCAAGCAGCTTGCCAACTACACCTCAGTCCTGACGCACAGCTGCCTCCACTCTTCACTGCAGCACCCTGCTGTGTCAGTGCTGCAATCCACGCACAGCTCTGCCAATGGCTGTGTATACATACCGCCAGCACCACCTGCTGACAAACACAGAGAACTGCAAGCAGCTTGCCACTGCACCTCAGTCCTGACACACAGGTCTGTAAAGGCCCCTCCTCTTTTCACTGCTGCACCCTGCTGTGCCAGTGCTGCAATCCACGCACAGCTCTGCCAATGGCTGTGTATACATACCGCTAGCACCACCTGCTGACAAACATTGAGAACTGCAAGCAGCTTGCCAACTACACCTCAGTCCTGACACAGAGCACCGTAAATGCACCTCCACTCTTCACTGCCGCACCCTGCTGTGCCAGTGCTGCAATCCACGCACAGCTCTGCCAATGGCTGTGTATACATACCGCTTGCACCACCTGCTGACAAACACCGAGAACTGCAAGCAGCTTGCCAGCTACACCTCAGTCCTGACAGACAGCTCTGTAAAGGCACCGCCACTCTTCACTGCAGCACCCTGCTGTGCCAGTACTGCCATCCACGAACAGCTCTGCCAATGGCTGTGTATACTTTCCGCCAGCACCACCTGCTGATAAATACTGAGAACTGCAAGCAGCTTGCCAACTACACCTCAGTCCTGATGCACAGCTGCGTAAAGGCACCTCCACTCTTCACTGCAGCACCCTGCGGTGTCAGTGCTGCAATCCACGCACTGCTCTGCCAATGGCTGTGTATACATACCGCCAGCCCCACCTGCTGACAAACACCAAGAACTGCAAGCAGCTTGCCAACTACACCTCAGTCCTGACACACAGGTCTGTAAAGGCCCCTCCTCTCTTCACTGCTGCACCCTGCTGTGCCAGTGCTGCAATCCACGCACAGCTCTGCCAATGGCTGTGTATACATACCGCTAGCACCACCTGCTGACAAACATTGAGAACTGCAAGCAGCTTGCAACTACACCTCAGTCCTGACACACAGCACCGTAAAGGCACCTCCACTCTTCACTGCTGCACCCTGCTGTGCCAGTGCTGCAATCCACGGCACAGCTCTGCCAATGCATATCCATAATGGTAGCCAGCACCACCTGCTGGTGAATCCCTAGAGCTTCACGCAGCTTGGCACTACATCTTAATCCTGATACACAGCTCTGTAAAGGCACCTCCACTCTTCACTGCAGCACCCTGCTATTGTAGGGTACATTTACCAGCCCCACCATTAATTCCCTGCATCACAAAACTGCATTTCAGCAGTTACCCAAAAATGGCTCTGCTTTGATCTGCTGAGCACATATGGGGTGCAAGTTGAACACAGCCACCCCAAGAATAGCTGCATTTTGTTTTCATTCATAGGAATCCAGAGAAAACAACTAGAATTCAGAATGGCTGTGCATTGCTGTTCTGTCATGTAAACATTCAAGGCTGCACAGGAAAATTACCTGCATTTAAAACGGCATCGCACTGGTGCCTACTTTCATTTCAAACATCAGACAGTTTTGTTCTATTAAAACACAGCCCTGGCCGTGTATTTCTTTTTGAACACCATCAAATAAGGCCACCCCTCCCAGAACGGCAATGTTTCATCAGTAAAGGTCATGAAAAGCAAAAGAACTCTGCTTCAAGTCTGCACGGCTTGGCTTTACCTTTTTGAAATAAACGAACCCACGCAAAGTACTTCAAAGAAAAGATGCTCTCTCTTGCTTCGTGTCCTTTACTAAGAAACCACATCTCTGTGTCTAAGAAACTGACCAGATCTATAAAGAACCTGCTAGAAAATAAATTCAAAGGAAGCTGTGTGCGGGGGGGGGGGAAACGCATTTTGTGAAATGAACATGAGAAAAAAAATGAACCAGTGTAAATTTGTTGTTGCAAAGCAGAAAATGACCTTGGGAAAGCTTAATGGGAAATAGTACTGTAGTGTGCAAAGAAACACAATTATACATGTGGGGACAGGGGCTGCAAAGATATATATATAGTGCTCTGTTTTCCCCCCAAAAAGGACTTCAGCAGCCTGGATGAGGCCCAGGCCTTCCTGTCAGACCAGTTTGGTTTAAAGGCAAATTTCACACCGACCTGTGACTGCAACAAGGGCATGTGCCCTTTTCCCATGGACCTGGCCATGTGATAATTACAGGTTATCTCAGACTGCCAGGCAGAACTGCTCCCAAGGACAAAGGATGGGGGAAGCCCTGTGTTTTGCCTTGTAAGTGTGATTTCCTCTCCATTCATCCCTAGTCTCCTCTAGAGGACTTCAAACAGGGAGTCATGGAAACCCTTGTGCAAGATGACCCAGGGAAGACAACTTGGATTGTGGGGGTGGCAGCGCTGCACACTTCTTTGGCAGATCTGCCTCATTGACAATGCAGAACATACTTTAAGAAATGTTTCTTTACATTGTGAATAAGCCGCAATGTGATATTATGACAGTTTTAATGTAATTTTTGAACAAGCAAAATAAGACTATGTGCAGCTCTCTGGCCCGCGGTGAACTGAAATTATAAGAAAAAAGCCTTTCTGGGAGAAGCATAAATGGCATAGATATTAAACTTGGGGAAACTATGCCAAATACTATTATGCTTATGTGTAGCCATTTGTAGAATTTTAGGTAATATGTTTCTCCTGAAAACGGCGAAATTGTGCCCAAGGGCAAGGCAACATGACACAGAATTGGCATTCAAACCGGCATATTCCTTGTGAAATACTGGATATGCCTATCTGATTTATATGATGGTGACTATTGTAAATATGAGGGTTTTGTTCCATAACTTATTTTGGTAAAGAGTAACTGTGGTGTTAATGTTAAAGGACATTTGTACTGCGCACTATCACCACCGAAGTGGTCCCCTGGCACTCTGGCGGCTCTGAAAAGGGGAGGAGAGGGGTGGGTTAGTGGGAATAAGCTGGAAAAGTGCAAGAGAGCAGTGATGTGCTGTTGGCAGCCTCAGCCCGGTGGGTCGTATGCTGAACTGCCAAAGAGACAAATGGAGTCATAAAAACACACACACATATACTTATGTCACTTTCTTAGACCAACCAGCCCGGAGGAAAGAGGGGACACCCGTAGTCTTGCCTATCCCATGCAATGGGTAGGTCCAGAGAATTTCCGTCCATATTGTAAAATTATATGATGTCACTCTGGCTATTTAAAGAGTAGACAGGGAGGCACAGGGAGATTCAACATTAAAAATTCACCCTGCAAGATTCCAAGACTCCAGAACCAGGTCCAGCGGTAGCTGACCCAGATCCAGGCAGAACCACCTATTCAGAACCACCTTCATTCCAATAATCCACAGAGCAAGGACGAAAGGCAGTTGATCCCTTTAGGAGAATCCAGTGACCAGACTCTTTTCCCAGCTGGACCATCCCGCTGTCCACAGTGATCAGACTTTGCCCAGCCATTCCCTACCAGGAGAGCCCAGCTAACCCAGTAACCAGATCTCTTGATCCTGCTGCCTGTAACCAGATCTGTGGCCCCACCGTCTAGAGAACCTGCTGGCTGTCCAAATGACCAAACCCAAGTTTTCTTTGTAAGTATCCCATTACCCGGTACCCAAAAACTGCATAGCCCGCTATTTTACCTTGCATTCTGTCCCAACCCTATTAAAATCCCATTAAAACCCTAGTCATTTCCCAAATTGCCAGTATCCTCTGTTCACCCTTTCCCTCTGAGAATCTGGTTAGTCCATATCTGTTAGCATATTTGTTCTTTAATTTCCTTCAGTTACCTGTGTAAGTCCTTAGTACCATTTTTGAGATTAATTAATTAATTCCCCTATAAGGAGGCACGCGGCGCGAGCTAGTTGAAATTGCAAATTACCCACCTTGCGTGCAGTATCTTTCTTTAATAAGCTAGCCATTAAAGTATAGTCTCAGTAGAACCTGTCATTGTGCGAACAAAACCGATTTTGCCTTTGTATTTGCTTTCCTTTTAAAATCCGATTTGCTTTTCCCATAAAAAACCCATATCATCATCCCATGAGAGTCATCTCTTCCCCTTAGTATCCTCTCTGTTCTGTGTCTTTGTTTCCCATCCCAAAAAACGATTTCCAATCTTTATTGCTAAGCTCATTTTCTTAGCTGTTTCCCAATGTAAAGCCCGTGTGAAATTGCAATTCTGCCACGTGTGATTTTTGCTGCATTTTTTTCCTCCCAAAATTGATTTTCTCACCTGTGTTCATGTTGCTTTAGTACCCTGCTCAGTAGCTTGGAAGCTTTCTTGCCTCTTCAGTACAGCCACACGAATGTCCGTCCCATCTATCCGACCGCAAATGTAAACTGACCTCTAAGTATTCGGTGAAATCCGAGTATGCAATTTTGCTCATTTTTAGGGTTTTCAATTTTTGTTTTGGCCTCCCATTCTGGGGTGGTGGGTCGAATTTAAAAAACGATATTTCCCTCTAATTTCTGACTCCTTGCCACTACTTTGCACCCACACAGAATTTAGTCAGCAGGTGTTTGGGGGAAGTGTTGCAGGGGGAGTGCATAACATACAAACAAACAAACATATGTGCGATCTGAATGTAAAGAAAAGTGATTTTGTTTCCATTCCTCTCAAAGGTGTATGTACATTGTGTTAGTAGTTGAATCAACTGTCCCCTAGGATTCTGCAATTGTATTGCCACATCGTGGTGGATGCTGCCCTAAATTTGATTTGTTTGATTTTGCATTTGAATTCTAAAAATCTATAAATATGTCGTTGTTACACACTGGCCTGGTTCATGGTACATGGCGACACATGGTGTTTGTTAAGGTGGGTGTGAGACGCGTTGGGTGCCTCGTCAATAAAGAATCCAGGGTTCAAATAATAAAAATTCAAAAGGTGTGTTTTATTGCGCGACACCTTCAGCGTTATTGGAAGAAGTCTCTGGCTGGAGTGTGCTGTGTCTTAAAATCTGTTACACTGTGTCAGTACTGCAATCCACGCACAGCTCTGCCAATGGCTGTGTATACATACCGCCAGCACCACCTGCTAATAAATACTGAGAACTGCAAGCAGCTTGCCAACTACACCTCAGTCCTGACGCACAGCTGCGTAAAGGCACCTCCACTCTTCACTGCAGCACCCTGCTGTGTCAGTGCTGCAATCCACGCACAGCTCTGCCAATGGCTGTGTATACATACCGCCAGCACCACCTGCTGACAAACACAGAGAACTGCAAGCAGCTTGCCACTGCACCTCAGTCCTGACACACAGGTCTGTAAAGGCCCCTCCTCTCTTCACTGCTGCACCCTGCTGTGCCAGTGCTGCAATCCACGCACAGCTCTGCCAATGGCTGTGTATACATACCGCTAGCACCACCTGCTGACAAGCATTGAGAACTGCAAGCAGCTTGCCAACTACACCTCAGTCCTGACACACAGCACCGTAAAGGCACCTCCACTCTTCACTGCTGCACCCTGCTGTGCCAGTGCTGCAATCCACGGCACAGCTCTGCCAATGCATATCCATAATGGTAGCCAGCACCACCTGCTGGTGAATCCCTAGAGCTTCACGCAGCTTGGCACTACATCTTAATCCTGATACACAGCTCTGTAAAGGCACCTCCACTCTTCACTGCAGCACCCTGCTATTGTAGGGTACATTTACCAGCCCCACCATTAATTCCCTGCATCACAAAACTGCATTTCAGCAGTTACCCAAAAATGGCTCTGCTTTGATCTGCTGAGCACATATGGGGTGCAAGTTGAACACAGCCACCCCAAGAATAGCTGCATTTTGTTTTCATTCATAGGAATCCAGAGAAAACAACTAGAATTCAGAATGGCTGTGCATTGCTGTTCTGTCATGTAAACATTCAAGGCTGCACAGGAAAATTACCTGCATTTAAAACGGCATCGCACTGGTGCCTACTTTCATTTCAAACATCAGACAGTTTTGTTCTATTAAAACACAGCCCTGGCCGTGTATTTCTTTTTGAACACCATCAAATAAGGCCACCCCTCCCAGAACGGCAATGTTTCATCAGTAAAGGTCATGAAAAGCAAAAGAACTCTGCTTCAAGTCTGCACGGCTTGGCTTTACCTTTTTGAAATAAACGAACCCACGCAAAGTACTTCAAAGAAAAGATGCTCTCTCTTGCTTTGTGTCCTTTACTAAGAAACCACATCTCTGTGTCTAAGAAACTGACCAGATCTATAAAAAGCCTGCTAGAAAATAAATTCAAAGGAAGCTGTGTGCGGGGGGGAAAAACGCATTTTGTGAAATGAACATGAGAAAAGAAATGAACCAGTGTAAATCTGTTGTTGCAAAGCAGAAAATGACCTTGGGAAAGCTAAATGGGAAATAGTACTGTAGTGTGCACAGAAACACAATTATACATGTGGGGACAGGGGCTGCAAAGATATATATATAGTGCTCTGTTTTCCCCCCAAAAAGGACTTCAGCAGCCTGGATGAGGCCCAGGCCTTCCTGTCAAACCAGTTTGGTTTAAAGGCAAATTTCACACCGACCTGTGACTGCAACAAGGGCATGTGCCCTTTTCCCATGGACCTGCCCATGTGATAATTACAGGTTATCCCAGACTGCCAGGCAGAACTGCTCCCAAGGACAAAGGAGGGGGGAAGCCCTGTGTTTTGCCTTGTAAGTGTGATTTCCTCTCCATTCATCCCTAGTCTCCTCTAGAGGACTTCAAACAGGGAGTCATGGAAACCCTTGGAAACCCTTGTGCAAGATGACCCAGGGAAGACAACTTGGATTGTGGGGGTGGCAGCGCCGCACACTTCTTTGGCAGATCTGCCTCATTGACAATGCAGAACATACTTTAAGAAATTTTTCTTTACATTGTGAATAAGCCGCAATGTGATATTATGACAGTTTTAATGTAATTTTTGAACAAGCAAAATAAGACTATGTGCAGCTCTCTGGCCCGCGGTGAACTGAAATTATAAGAAAAAAGCCTTTCTGGGAGAAGCATAAATGGCACAGATATTAAACTTGGGGAAACTATGCCAAATACTATTATGCTTATGTGTAGCCATTTGTAGAATTTTAGTTAATATGTTTCTCCTGAAAACGGCGAAATTGTGCCCAAGGGCAAGGTAACATGACACAGAATTGGCATTCAAACCGGCATATTCCTTGTGAAATACTGGATATGCCTATCTGATTTATATGATGGTGACTATTGTAAATATGAGGGTTTTGTTCCATAACTTATTTTGGTAAAGAGTAACTGTGGTGTTAATGTTAAAGGATATTTGTACTGCGCACTATCACCACCGAAGTGGTCCCCTGGCACTCTGGCGGCTCTGAAAAGGGGAGAAGAGGGGTGGGTTAGTGGGAATAAGCTGGAAAAGTGCAAGAGAGCAGTGATGTGCTGTTGGCAGCCTCAGCCCGGTGGGTCCGTATGCTGAGCTGCCAAAGAGACAAAGGGAGTCATAAAAACACACACACATAAACTTATGTCACTTTCTTAGACCAACCAGCCCGGAGGAAAGAGGGGACACCCGTAGCCTTGCCTATCCCATGCAAGGGGTAGGTCCAGAGAATTTCCGCCCATATTGTAAAATTATATGATGTCACTCTGGCTATTTAAAGAGTAGACAGGGAGGCACAGGGAGATTCAACATTAAAAATTCACCCTGCAAGATTCCAAGACTCCAGAACCAGGTCCAGCGGTAGCTGACCCAGATCCAGGCAGAACCAACTATTCAGAACCACCTTCATCCCAATAATCCACAGAGCAAGGACGAAAGGCAGTTGATCCCTTTAGGAGAATCCAGTGACCAGACTCCTTTCCCAGCTGGACCATCCCGCTGTCCACAGTGATCAGACTTTGCCCAGCCATTCCCTACCAGGAGAGCCCAGCTAACCCAGTAACCAGATCTCTTGATCCTGCTGCCTTTAACCAGATCTGTGGCCCCACCGTCTAGAGAACCTGCTGGCTGTCCAAATGACCAAACCCAAGTTTTCTTTGTAAGTATCCCATTACCCGGTACCCAAAAACTGCATAGCCTGCTATTTTACCTTGCATTCTGTCCCAACCCTATTAAAATCCCATTAAAACCCTTGTCATTTCCCAAATTGCCAGTATCCTCTGTTCACCCTTTCCCTCTGAGAATCTGGTTAGTCCATATCTGTTAGCATATTTGTTCTTTAATTTCCTTCAGTTACCTGTGTAAGTCCTTAGTACCATTTTTTAGATTAATTAATTAATTCCCCTATAAGGAGGCACGCGGCACGAGCTAGTTGAAATTGCAAATTACCCACCTTGCGTGCAGTATCTTTCTTTAATAAGCTAGCCATTAAAGTATAGTCTCCGTAGAACCTGTCGTGCGAACAAAACCGATTTTGCCTTTGTATTTGCTTTCCTTTTAAAATCCGATTTGCTTTTCCCATAAAAAACCCATATCATCATCCCATGAGAGTCATCTCTTCCCCTTAGTATCCTCTCTGTTCTGTGTCTTTGTTTCCCATCCCAAAAAACGATTTCCGATCTTTATTGCTAAGCTCATTTTCTTAGCTATTTCCCAATGTAAAGCCCGTGTGAAATTGCAATTCTGCCACGTGTGATTTCTGCTGCATTTTTTTCCTCCCAAAATTGATTTTCTCACCTGTGTTCATGTTGCTTTAGTACCCTGCTCAGTAGCTTGGAAGCTTTCTTGCCTCTTCAGTACAGCCACACGAATGTCCGTCCCATCTATCCTACCGCAAATGTAAACTGACCTCTAAGTATTCGGTGAAATCCTAGTATGCAATTTTGCTCATTTTTAGGGTTTTCAATTTCTGTTTTGGCCTCCCATTCTGGGGTGGTGGCTCGAATTTAAAAAACGATATTTCCCTCTAATTTCTGACTCCTTGCCACTACTTTGCACCCACACAGAATTTAGTCAGCAGGTGTTTGGGGGAAGTGTTGCAGGGGGAGTGCATAACATACAAACAAACAAACAAACATATGTGCGATCTGAATGTAAAGAAAAGTGATTTTGTTTCCATTCCTCTCAAAGGTGTATGTACATTGTGTTAGTAGTTGAATCAACTGTCCCCTAGGATTCTGCAATTGTATTGCCACATCGTGGTGGATGCTGCCCTAAATTTGATTTGTTTGATTTTGCATTTGAATTCTAAAAATGTATAAATATGTCGTTGTTACACACTGGCCTGGTTCATGGTACATGGCGACACATGGTGTTTGTTAAGGTGGGTGTGAGACGGGTTGGGTGCCTCGTCAATAAAGAATCCAGGGTTCAAATGATAAAAATTCAAAAGGTGTGTTTTATTGCGCGACACCTTCAGCGTTATTGGAAGAAGTCTCTGGCTGGAGTGTGCTGTGTCTTAAAATCTGTTACACTGTGTCAGTACTGCAATCCACGCACAGCTCTGCCAATGGCTGTATATACATACCACCAGCACCACCTGCTAATAAATACTGAGAACTGCAAGCAGCTTGCCAACTGCACCTCAGTCCTGACATACAGCTCTGTAAAGGCCCGTCCACTCGTCACTGCTGCACCCTGCTGTGCCAGTGCTGCAATCTACGCACAGCTTTGCCAACGGCTGTGTATACATACCGCCGGCACCACCTGCTGACAAATACTGAGAACTGCAAGCAGCTTGCCAACTGCACCTCAGTCCTGTCATACAGCTCTGTAAAGGCGCCTCCACTCTTCACTGCTGCACCCTGCTGTGCCAGTGCTGCAATCTACGCACAGCTCTGTCAACGGCTGTGTATACATACCGCCAGCACCACCTACTGACAAATACTGAGAACTGCAAGCAGCTTGCCAACTGCACCTCAGTCCTGACATACAGCTCTGTAAAGGCGCTTCCACTCTTCACTGCTGCACCCTGCTGTGCCAGTGCTGCAATCTACGCACAGCTCTGCCAACGGCTGTGTATACATACCGCTGGCACCACCTACTGACAAATACTGAGAACTGCAAGCAGCTTGCCAACTGCACCTCAGTCCTGACATGCAGCTCTGTAAAGGCGCCTCCACTCTTCACTGCTGCACCCTGCTGTGCCAATGCTGCAATCTACGCACAGCTCTGCCAACGGCTGTGTATACATACCGCCGGCACCACCTGCTGACAAATACTGAGAACTGCAAGCAGCTTGCCAACTGCACCTCAGTCCTGACATACAGCTTTGTAAAGGCGCCTCCACACTTCACTGCAGCACCCTGCTGTACCAGTGCTGCAATCCACGCACAGCTCTGCCAATGGCTGTGTATTCATACCGCTTGCACCACCTGCTGACAAACACCGAGAACTGCAAGCAGCTTGCCAGCTACACCTCAGTCCCGACAGACAAGCTCTGTAAAGGCACCGCCACTCTTCACTGCTGCACCCTGCTGTGCCAGTGCTGCAATCTACGCACAGCTCTGCCAACGGCAGTGTATACATACCCCGGCACCACCTGCTGACAAATACTGAGAACTGCAAGCTGCTTGCCAACTGCACCTCAGTCCTGACATACAGCTCTGTAAAGGCGCCTCCACTCTTAACTGCAGCACCTTGCTGTGTCAGTGTAGCAATCCACGCACAGCTCTGCCAATGGCTGTGTATTCATACCGCCACCACCACCTGCAGATAAACACCGAGAACTGCAAGCAGCTTGCCAACTGCACCTCAGTCCCGACAGACAGCTCTGTAAAGGCGCCTCCACTCTTCACTGCTGCACCCTGCTGTGCCAGTGCTGCAATCTACGCACAGCTCTGCCAACGGCTGTGTATGCATACACCGGCACCACCTGCTGACAAATACTGAGAACTGCAAGCAGCTTGCCAACTGCACCTCAGTCCTGACATACAGCTCTGTAAAGGCGCCTCCACTCTTAACTGCAGCACCTTGCTGTGTCAGTACTGCAATCCATGCACAGCTCTGCCAATGGCTGTCCATAGTGGCAGCCAGCACTGTCTGCTGATAAACACTGAGTACTACAAGCAGCTTAGCACTACACCTGAATCCTGACACACTGCTCTGTAAAGGCACCTCCACTCTTAACTGCAGCACCCTGCTGTTCCAGTACTGCAATCCACACACACCCTGCTGATGCAGTACTGCAATCTGCCAATGGATATGTTTACCTACCGCTAGCACCAATACTGGTAACTACGCAATGTTTGCCTACTGCATGTTAAACCTTCCAGTGTGCTTCACTCCCGACCTGCTAGTCCATCATTGCATCCCTGCCAGTTCAGCGCAGGGACCCAGTGCGCCTCACTCCCGACCTGCTATCCCATCATTGCATCCCTGCCAGTTCAGCGCAGGGACCCAGTGCGCCTCACTCCCGACCTGCTATTCCATCACTGCATCCCTGCCAGTTCAGCACAGAGACCCAGTGCACCTCACTCCCGTCCTGCTATTCCATCACTGCATCCCTGCCAGTTCAGCACAGAGACCAAGTGCACCTCACTCCCGTCCTGCTATTCCATCATTCCATCCCTGCCAGTTCAGCACAGAGACCCAGTGCACCTCACTCCTGATCCAGTGCACCTCACTCCTGACCTGCTATTCCATCATTGCATCCCCAAAACATTCCCTAAAGAACCCTTGAAACTCCAGTACTGTTTATATGCACTTTAGCCAAAGCACATCAACACCGACCTGCACCGTCCCCTGCTATTTTAGTAACGGTTCCTGAGTGCAATGTCAACTAAAATTGCGGCGAAGGTGCTGCGCCGAACAGCTGTTTTTCATGCTTGTCCGACTGCGCCATCTGCTGTTTTTATACTGGAACCAAAACGCAGCACTGATTTTTCACCTCATAACCTGTAGCAAGTTAGCACAGTGACCAAGGCTAGAAGCCCTCGTGGCTGTCAAGAATATGGTCCTGAAATGGATTGAGTCCCTCCGAGACCAACTCGGCAAAATAAGGGAAGAAATGCGGTCCTCCCTACAGGAGGTCAGGAAGGACATCACAGAACAAGGGCACAGAGTGGACACTGCAGAAGCAGGGCTTTCGGAGATCGCGGAAGACTCGAAACAGAACGGTGCACTTCTTGAACACGTCGCCAGGCCAACACATAAGCTAGAACTCCAGGCAGAATACCTCGAGAACAGAGCCCGTAGATCCAACATCAGGGTTAAAGGCCTGGTTGAAACCGTAGCTCTCAACGGTTGTCACCAGGGGAGTTGCTAGGTCTGGAAAAGACCCGGGGCTAAGCTGATGTCGAAACTGTTGGGACTGGGGGCTAGCTAGTCTTTTGGCTGTAGCTCCTGAGATTCTATCCGGGGCTACAACCAAAAGATCAGGGGCTATAGCCCCCTTAGCCCCCCCCTAGCAACACCCCTGGTTGTCACCCCATGGCGGGTGAAAACAGCCGATTTTGCTTTTGGCGGGTGAAAGCCCATTCATTTATAAGGACGGGGAAGGAGCTTGGCGGGTGAGAGAGCAGCTTTCAGGGAGGGTGACACCCGCCAAGTGTGAGTTGAGAGGTACGTGAAACAATCGAGGATAAAGACCTGAAGGACACAATGCAGCATTGCTTTAGCAGCCTACTGTCCGGCACACAACCGGAAAACATAGAAATAGATAGAGTGCACAGAGTGGGACCTAGGAAAGGAGACCCTGGAGCCAGGCCCAGAGACGTCCTACTAGAAATTACTTCCTACACCACAAAGGAGGAGATACAACGTGCAGCGAGAAAGCAACAGACGGTCTCTACCAACGGAACGCAGATCCAGTTATTCCAGGACCTTGCATTATCTACGCTACACAAAAGGAGACTGATGCAGCCGGTCACAAGGGTGTTAAAGACCAAAGGAATTACTTACAAATGGGCATATCCTTTTGGCTTGCTGTTCACCTGGGGGCGGGGGGGCAGACAGCAGCATATCACCACTTGTGAGGAAGGACTGACCCTGTTACAGTTAGAGGAGGAAGACCCTCGTTCGGATAAGAGGTCAAATCAAAATCAGAGAGGGGAATCACCCAGACAATGGGAATGGTCATCCGGTACCAAAAAGAGGTGTGGGAAAGAGATCACTCTAACAGGCCCCCGTCCGAAATGAAGCCCAAAAGCAGAAACACACGTAAGACAATAACCAGTAAGTGTGGCCCAAGGATTGGGTCAGGGGAGGAGGAATTTTAAGGAGGGGAAATGATGGCGAGAAGAGTGAAGCAAGCCCGGACGGGGAGGGGAAACGGGAAACATCATGGAACCTAACTCAGGATATGGAAATGTCCTGGCAGAAGTAAAGTTGGGGCAGATATAAGACCCAGCACCCCAGGGGAGGTTCTAAGCGACCTTGGTCCGAGGGGTAGGGGACGGGGAGGGGGGGAAGCGAGGGGAGGGATGGGGAGGGAAAGTTAAAGTTGAAGTTCAGTTAAATGGGAAAGTTCCATGGTATGGTCCGCAAGGTGGGAAGAAGCAAAATGGAGGCAAATGGAAGAGACATAGCGAATACGAGAGAAAACTCAGGCATAAGAGGTATGGCTGACTTGAATAGCATTAACCCAAACGCACAGGGCCTAAACTCACCAGTGAAGCATCGCTCTACCCTGGCAAGACTAACAGATCTTCAAGCATCGATAGTCTTTTTTGAAGAGGCACACCTACTCCTGCAGATGAAAGAAGGATGACCCATAGAGCATTCCCTAGACAATACTATGCCTCGAGCAGGAAAAAGAGCAAAGGCGTGGCTATACTATTGGGGGCCAATGTGATATTCAAGAAACAAGCTTTGTACAGAGACAGGGAGGGCAGATACCTGCTCCTCAAAGGCATGCTGGGTGAACAGATATATACACTAATCTAAATATATGCCCCAGTTGATAAACAGGTCCTGTATCTAGGGGAAATACTACAGAAACTGGGGGGCTGGTGTGAAGGCCAGATAGTGATTGGTGCAGACTTTAATTGTGTGATGGACTCCGCCCTGGACAAAACCCTCCGACCCATTGCTGCAGCCGGGAGAAATAGGCAAGCGCTAAGCAAACTCTTTAGGGACTTGAGGGTAGTGGAAACGTGGAGATTTATCCATGTGCAAGAGAAGGAATTCACCCACTACTCGGCAGCTCACAAAGGGTACTCAAGAGGGCATACACAGGGCACATGTTTCTGAGGCACGTCGAGCATTGCATTGGCAGCCCGTGGATTCACAAATATCCTTCAGACTTATGGTCATTACCTTTAAATGCCTCAAGGGCAATATGCATACCTACCTACAAAGGTACATAGGAATAAAAACACTGTCTTAGAAATCTTCGCTCCAATAATCAGAACCTGCTTCACCAGCCCAAAGTGAAAAGTAAGAAAGCACAATGGGGCGGCTTTGCTTTCGCGCCGCCGGCTCTCAGAAACACCCTGCCAGATCAGTTGAGAAACTCGGCAGTCTTGAGTAACTTCAAGAAGGGCCTTAAAACCTTCCTTTTCAAATAGTAGCCTCAATCCTTTTAGTACCATTCCTACGGACCCCCTGGTTTCTTCAAGTCTTTTTTGTCTTGTCTGTGCCCTCACACCCATGGGTTTATGGTTGCGCAATATAAATGTAATAAAGTAAAGTAAAGTAAAGAATCGATATGATATGATATTATTTATTTTATTTATTTCTTACATTTATATAGCGCACAGACAGCCCAGGGGCATTGTGGCGCTGTTACTTGCAGCAAACTTAGTTACAATATGCATAAGTTACAACATTGGAGCCCAGAGATGTAGTACATGTTATACATAAAACGAGCATAGTTAACATAACCATCGACGTCATGGCAGGGGTGTGGTGATCAGGCGAATAAGGTGGTTTTCAAGGTTTTGCGGAAGGCAGTGAGTGAAGGTTCAGCACGCAGGGCAGTGGGCAGGGCATTCCAGTGCAGGGCATATTGGTCTCTGCAACGTTGATTCCCCAGATGCGAAAAGTAGAAATAGGAGTTAAATATCTCTCCGACCATGCTCCAGTCCTAGTGCAAATTGTGATGGTAAAAACAACGATTAAAACCCGTAAGAACTGGAGGTTGAACAAAATGATATTGAGAGACATCACGCTTAGGGCACATATGGAGAAGGTACTGAATAAAATGACAACCGGAAACAGACTGGAGAGTAATCTGGGATGCGGGGGAAAGCGGTAGTCCGGGGGGGATACATATCACAGGCCACAGCATACATGCAGGAAAGGGAGCTCATTAAGAAGAAACTTGAGTCAGTGCTACAGGAGGCGGAAACACAACATAAAACTAGGCAAACACAAAAATCGCGGAGAGCACTCCGGAAAGTGAAGGGCCCAGTTGGAAACATACATAGCAGACTGCACGGCACAGTCCTTACTGAACACGAATCAGACATATTACGTTCAGGGGGGAAAAGCAGCCAAATTACGTAAACAAAGATCTCAAAATTACATTGCACAGTTTAAAAACAAAAAAGGGGAACTATGGGCATCATGGGAGGGAAACTGGAAATAATGGAGAGATTTCATCAGGGACATCTGAAACAGGAGGACCTTCACCCACATGCACAATTAGATTACATGTCAAAATTCACCCTGCCCCAAATCACTGAGGAAGACAACGACGCATTATAAGCTAACTCTAGCATCTTCTAACTACAAAGAGGCCATTATGCTTGCTAAAAAAGACACCTTTCAGTGCTATGCGGACGATACCCAGCTCATTTTCAGACTACCCTCGGCCTCCTCCTCTCCCTCCCTCATCTCTGACTGTCTGTCTGCTATCCAGGAATGGTGTGCTGCCAATGACCTCTGCCTTAATGCTAGTAAGACTGAGATCCTACTCATCGGCACACCCACTCCCTCCTTCCCTGCAGCTCTCTGGCCGGCCTCTCTTGGCCCTCTTCCTGCTCCTACCTGCAAGGCAAAAAACCTCGGGGTCATCTTCGACTCCACACTCTCCTTCTCTCCTCATATATCTGACGTCTCTAAGAAGTCACATTACCAGCTGCACCTCCTCAGAGGTATTCTTCCCTTCCTCTCCTTCCCCCAGAAGCTCACTGTCTCCCGAGCCCTGGTTCTCTCGAAGCTGGACTACTGTAACAGCCTCTATCTTAATCTGCCTGCCTCCACTCTCCGCCCTCTGCAACTCATCCAGAACAGAACTGCGAGACTTGTCCTTGGCCTCAAGCCCAGGGACCGTATCTCTCCAGGACTGAAATCTATACACTGGCTCTCAGTGGCTGCGAGGATTAAGTTCAAAACCCTCTGCATTGTCCACAAGGCCTTCTGGGGCCTGGGGCCTAAATACCTTCAACTCTCTCTTCCTAAATATCTTCCTTCCCGAGCCCTATGCTCATCCGTCTTCAACTCCCTCAGGGTCAGCCGCTTCTCGAAGCAACGAGCTGGGGGTAGATCTCTCTCCGCGGCTGGGGCCTCCCTCTGGAACAGCCTTCCTGCCTCCCTGAAACTTGAGGAGAACCATCTCCGGTTCCGGAAGCACCTCAAAACCTTCCTCTTCACTTCTGCTTTCTCTCTCCCTCTCCCTTGCTAAATTCTTCACCTAAACTGCACTGATTCTGCAACTGGGCCACTCTCACCGACCTCGGTCCTGGGCCCAGTCACTCTTCACTTGCACTGCCTCCCTGGCAACCCCTGCACTGCGGGACTGTCTCTGTATCCCTACAGCCCCCCCCCCCAGCACTTGTCTGCACTTACCTTGCACTTGCCACCAGCTGGCCCTATTTATTTATTATTTTATTTCTATTCTACTTATTTGTACTGCACTCCCTCCCCCTCCCCCTTCCCCTTGCACTTTTTCCCTTCCCCCTACCCCTGCACTTGCGCGGTCTGATTGACACCTGGCCTAGTAGGATCGTTGTCTGTCGTCCCCTTGTTCCCCCCTCCCTGCCTCATCGCGCCTTGAAACACTTGTGTATAGGCGCGTTACAAATGCCATATCATATCATATCATACCTACAACAAAAGAATCATACAAGCGGAATCAAATACAAAAGAACTTTTTAAGATCCTAAAAGAACTGGAATCTCCTATCGCCCCTGTTGACAAATGTATCACAGATGCATTATGGTGCACTAACATTCAGAAGGTGCTATTAGATAAAATAGCTCTGCTACAATCTAATATTAACGCAAAAAAATGTTCGCTATTCTCTGACCCTGAATACAAACAATATCCTAATAAGACCTCCACCTTTGAGCCTACCTGTAAACCATTTAGTTTCTCACTCCTGTCCATCTGGGAAGTGGAAAACATCATTAGGAAACTCAAACCCTCGAATTGCCAAGGTGACGGCTGCCCTGATCCGATTATCAAAGCAGCAGCACATGACCTCTCCCCATTTATTACTAATTTTATCAATGCCTCCTTCAAAACTGGAGTAGTGCCTGATAACTTAAAAGACGCTTGGGTCATTCCTCTAATCAAAAAACCGACCCTTGACCCAGCCAACCCGTCCAAATATAGGCCGATAACAACGGTACCCTTTTTACTAAAAAATATTGGATAGAGCAGCCTACCTGCAAATACAGGTGTATCTAGAATCTAACAATCTATTGGGACTAAGGCAATCCGGTTTCCGACCAAGACACGGCACGGAAACTGCCTTGATAGATCCCACCACTCAAATTCAGGTATTAAAAGACAATGGTAAACTAGCACTCCTCTTACTGCTTGACCTGTCAGCAGCCTTTGATTTGGTTAACCACCAAACGCTATGCCACCATCTGAAATCTGCAACACATTTCTCCGACTCAGCCACATCTAGGATCAGCTCCTTCTTGGCGAACAGAACTATGAGGGTCTTCTCTCCTACTGACTCTGCTGAACCTTCCCCGGTACTTTGTGGGGTTCCGCAAGGTTCTTGCGTGTCCCCCACGCTCTATAATGTCTTTACAAAGCCCCTATTCGATATTCTTGACTATCTGGGTGTCACGTATACTAACTATGCGGACGACACCCAGATACTCATTCGCATCTCTGGAGGCTATGCAACTGACAGCAAAACCCTTAACGAAATCTACTCAGTAATACAAGCATGGATGGCACAAGGTGGTCTTTGTCTAAACGACGAAAAAACTGAGCTGCTTATCCTTGGTACACATGCTAAACTAAAGAAACTAAACACTGCCTTCAAATCATTTACTATAGATGGCAACTCCATTACCGTCTCAAACAACACTAAAACTCTTGGCATTTACCTTGATGCCACCTTATCCTTCTCCAAACAAACTAATGCGGTAGCAACTTCATCCGCATATACTTGTAAACTAATCACCGCCTGCAGGCCGTTCATTTCCACACCTAATTGCATCACACTTGCTAGAACTCTAGTTCTGTCCAAAATTGATTATTGTAACACCCTCTATTTAGGTACTAGCCACAAAAACATTAACAAGTTACAAGTAATTCAGAATAATGCCATCAGGGCAGCCCTCAACATCCCCAAGAAGTCGCATATTTCTGAGACTAGACGCAACATGCATTGGCTCCTGGTAGAGCATAGAATATCTCTCAAAACCCTAGCCCTAACACACAAAGCCAGGACCAACGTTGCACCAGCCTACCTTACTAACCAACTCATTTTACATACGTCCTCAAGACCACTTAGAGCGGCTCAAGCAAACACAATGTCCATACCGAGATTCAAACTCCATAACTCGGGAGGTGCTAGCTTCCCTGTACGCGCATCAAAGCTATGGAACATACTCCCTGCTTCCCTCAGATCAGAACCCTCCTTGCACTTATTGAAGCGCAACGCTAAGCGCTGGCTTCAGGACTTGGATACAATGACAGTTTAACTTCCTTGATCTTAGGCTTGTCGCCTGCCCTACTGTATTTATTGTAAATACTGTACTGTATTATTTAACTGTATCTTCCTTTGTTTACTGTATGTAACTGCAACATGTATGTATCTGTAACACATATGTATCCTCCTTATCTACTGTATGTAACTGTAACATTCTGCAACCTGTTTTTAAATTGATGCGCCTGTATGCCCATGGGCCTGGTTGCGCTTTATAAATAAAATAAATACAAATTACAGGCCCCCATAACGGCAGAAGAAATAAGTGATGCTATAATAAATGTACCCCCTAACAAGACCCCGGGACGGGACGGGCTAGGGAATGGATATTACAAAAC
Organism: Ambystoma mexicanum; assembly: GCF_040938575.1. Taxonomy (NCBI): domain Eukaryota; kingdom Metazoa; phylum Chordata; class Amphibia; order Caudata; family Ambystomatidae; genus Ambystoma; species Ambystoma mexicanum. The sequence continues at coordinate 1,039,018,711 of NC_090941.1, forward strand.
ATTCTGAAATCAACTACTAGGCCCACTAACTAAAGTCTTTATTCATATAAGGGACAGTGGTATGGCCAATCCCGACATGGGAAGTTCGATCACAATACTAACACTTAAACCAGGCAAAGACCCCACAGACTGCACTGGCTACCAGCCGATATCGCCGCTTAATAGTGATGCCAAACTATATGCTAAAGTCCTCGCAACAAGACTGACAAAGGTATTACCCAAAATAATCCATGAGGACAAAGCTTGCTTTATAATAGGGAGGCACACGCAAGACAATATAAGGCGGGCAGTGGATGTCATGGACCTAGGAACCAGGTCGGGACAAAAATTCTCTATAACTGCATTAGATGCACGACGTGCCTTTGACAGTCTAGATTGGACATACTTGAAGATGGTTTTAAAGAAATGTGGCTGTGACCCCAACTTCATTAGGAGGCTCCTAGCAAGCATTCGACTCCCAACTACGTCCTTCGTGGTTAACGGGAAAACCACGGCCCAAATAAAAATACAGAGAGGTACACGCAAGGGATGTCCCCTATGCCCCCTAATATTCGCCATGGCGATGGAGCCTATTGCGGAAATAATAAGATTGGACCAAGATGTGGTGGGGGTGACCTGCGGAGGGGCAATGAACAATAGCTCTATATGCCAATGACATTATGCTCTTCCTAAAAAACTCTACAAGCACACTACCGAAAGCATTGGAAAGGTTACAAGAATTTGCTAGGATTTCAGGGATCACCATACATTTCACTAAATCTCTGTAAGACTCTGAACATCACGGAAGCATTGGAAAGGTTACAAGAATTTGCTAGGATTTCAGGGATCACCATACATTTCACTAAATCTCTGTAAGACTCTGAACATCACGGAAGCATTGGAAAGGTTACAAGAATTTGCTAGGATTTCAGGGATCACCATACATTTCACTAAATCTCTGTAAGACTCTGAACATCACGGAAGAAGAGGGAGAGATTGATAAACTGAGCGCATTATACCCCCTGACCTGGGAAAGCGAGGTAATAGAATACCTGGGTATTCAATTAACAAAGTATTACAAAAGCCTGTATGGGGCAAATATAACACCCCTGTGGAAAAAATGGAGGGAAGGCCTTCACAAATTGGATGCCCAGGAATTATACGGGTTCGCACACATTGCAGCACTTAAAATGACACTGCTACCCCGACTACTATATGCGGTGGGTTCCATTCTGGAGGATATCCCCCACAAGATGAGTAAGGCGCTACAGAAAGAGTTAACAAATTTCGTGTGGCACCGGAAAAAACCTAGAATACAAAAGAACATTTTTACTACGCCACCACTTGTAGGAAGACATGGGGTTCCCGATGTCGAGAGGTATATCCTGCTGCGCAAATAGCATCAATGTTGAAATGGATGGGAAGGGACACACTGAACAGTTGGATGGGAATTGAGCAAGGGGTGACTACAATCTTTCTTGGAATGATACACGCGCTGCCAGTAAGGGCCAGAGGGGCAGAAGGACAACCGCTGAGGCTACCAAAGTGTCACTGAAGGGATGGGATAGAGCACTTAGAAGGTGCCAGGTCTAGGACCCTTCACCCCAATAGCACACAATCAGGACTTTACCCCGGGCAAGCAAAACATTTTTTGGCGATAATTGGGGACGGCACAAACAATCCACTTAAAGGAATTTTTCCAGGGAGAAAATCCTCTTCTATTTGATGAATGCAAACTGATATTTGGCATAGGGGAAAGGGAAAGATATGCATGCATACAGATTAGGCACTGGACATCACAGAAGGAGGTTAGGAAGGCGGCCACAAGAACCCCGATAGGGATGGAGCTGAAGCTGCAGGAGGGTATGACGACAAGGGCAATATTGAGGCTGTACAGGCTGTTAGATAAGACACAAGGGGAGGATAAACTCTCATACAAGGACAACTGGGATAGGGACCTGGGCACACCCATCACAGAGGAAGAATGGGGTCAAATCTGGAGGAGGGCACAAAAGACGTCCAAATGCACTGCTATTTAGGAAACCATATGTATAATATATTACAGGTGGCATCGGACCCCCCCATAGGATGTATAAATGAACCCTTGTTACCCCCACATGTTGGAGACAATGCGGTGGCAAAGGAGACCTATACCACATGTGGTGATCATGCCCCAAGGCTACAGTATATTGGAAGGAGGTCCTAGGGCACATAAAAGAGATTACAGGGAAACAGCTGCCACTCACACCAAAGGTAGTATTACTGGGAACAGAGGTAGAAGGAGTTTACGCAGCAACCGGTAACAAAGCTGCCCTCATCACCCACTTGTTAATGACGGCAAGGATGACCCTGGCCCAGGGGTGGAAAATGCGGATGGTCCCATAATAGCATGCTGGTGGGTCAAAATCTGGAACCTAATGGCCATGGAAAAAGTGGGGGCCTGAGAGAGGGCAAACATTAGAAATTCCTGTCAGTGTGGGACCCATTCCTCGAGTTTGTTAAGGAAAGGCAAGGCCAGTATTATAGACCAGCCAGAATGAGAGCGATACAGAACTGAGGGACACCGAAATGGGAACAGAGGAGATTTGAAATCGTGAGCTATGCCTAAAGAGCGGACACATCAAACTCATCAAGTAACTCAGAAATTGGACCATACCAGTTGGGGATAAGGTGGGAAGGCGAGGCGGGCATGAAAGATTTTGAGAAATGTTATAATTAAAGTTGGACTGAATCATATAAATGCACAACCACCGACCCTAGGGGGAACTCTGCTAGTATGGATACTCAGAACTGCGAGCGAAATACTTATTGAAGCAATTGTGCCGTCAATGCCATGTAAACCGTGATTGTCTTTGAATAAATAAAGTTTTGAGAAAAAAAGAATAGTGGAAGAAGCAAAGAAGACTTCGGGAGTGAACTTCCTTGTTCCATTACTCAAGGAGAAGACCAGGGAAGCCTGGGGGTTTACATTGTGTTAAAAAGGAAGAACTGTTGGACAATTGGTCACACCAAGGAAAGTCCCTGGGAGGAACTACAAGGACATTTAAAGGCTGTTACCAGAGACTGTCCGAAAACAGCCTCTAAGGCTAATGCAGTTTGACTGTGAGGAGGGAGCCATTCTCTGGTCTACCTTTTGTTGTATCAGAAGCTATTTCAAAAGATTGTTAGAACTCAGCTCGAAGGCTGACCCAGTTGATCAGGAGAAAGGGGTCATTCTACTGGCTCCACCTTAGTTCTTAAGAACATTTGCGCAAGACTGTTAGAAAGCAGCCCTGATGCTGATCCACTTAAACCAGGAGAAGGGAGTCATTCTCAAGGTGTTATTTCTGTTTGTAAAAACCTCTTTGATTAGTGGTAGGGTCAGAATAGGACAGAGTTGTACAGAGGACAGGCTCTTTAGTTTGACTGAGGGATGCCTACAAATTTAAGTTGGTCTGAACCCACCGCATCGCTGCTCTCTGCTCCAACTTCCAGGGCTATGCGGATGACACTCGGCTCGCTTTCAGGCTCCCCGTTGCCGCCTCTTCGCCTTATCTCATCCCGGATTGTCTCTCTGCAATACATGAGTGGTGTGCCGCCAATGATCTCTGCCTGAATGCCAGTAAGACGGAGATCCTCCTCATCGGCACACCTGCACCTTCCTTCCTGCCACTCTCTGGCCAGCCTCCCTTGGCTCCCTTCCTGCTCCCACCTGTGAGGCTAAGAACCTCAGGGTCATCTTCGACTCCACACTTTCCCTCTCTCCTAACATCTCTGACATCTCCAAGAAGTCAAACTACCACCTGCACCTCATCAGAAGTATTCTTTCTTCTCCATCCCCCATAAGCTCACTGTCTCCAGAGCTCTGGTCCTCTCTAGGCTTGACTACTGCAACAGCCTCTTTTAAAATCTACCTGCCTCTACTCTCCGTCCTCTGCAACTCTGGGATCGTATCTCTACAGCTCTGAAATCCCGTCATTGGTTCCCAGTGGATGCAAGGATTATATTTAAAACCATTTATTTGATTTTATTTTATTACATTTGTTATACGCCCAGACCCGGAGGTATCATGGCGTAGTTACAGACAGCTTGTTAATTACAATCTTACAGTCATAAACACATGATTTACAAATTAAGGTAGGACATAGTGGTGCCATTAATGCAGTATCTGCATTGTCCACAAGGCTTACTGGGCCTGGGTCCAAAATACCTTCATCTATCCCTCCGTAAATACCTCCCCTCTCAAGCCCTTTGCTCCTCTACTTCAAACTCCCTCAGGGTCAGTAATTTTTCAAAGAAAGTAGATCTCTCTCTTCGGCTAGGACCTCCCTTTGGAACAGCCTCCCTGCTTCCTTGAAACTGGAGGAGAACCATCTCCGGGTCCAGAAGCACCTCAAGACCTTCCTCTTTGCTTCTGCCTTTGCCCCCCTTCTCCCCTGCTGATCTGTTTTCTCTCTCGGCATCGTGCACCTGGCCACCCTCTGTCCTTCGGGCCCAGGTACCTGCTCCTGCACTGCCTCCGGGCCACCCCTTGCACTAGGGTCTGTATCTATACCAATACAGCCCCCCACCCACCTTTCTTCTGCACTTATCAGATACACCCTTTCTAACTAACCTAGCACTTGACACTTGCTGGCTGCGCTACCACTGTTTATCGCCTTTAATTATTTATTTATTTATTTTACTTATTATTTATTCTGTTCTCTCATCTGTTTCCGCGCTTTCCACTTCTCCCCCCTCCCATGCATTTCCCCCTTTTCCCTTTCCCATTCACTTGCGCACTCTTAATGTCACTGGGCCTAGTAAGATCATTGTTTTTGTTCTCCCCTGTTCCCTTACTTTTGCCTGGTCGCACTCTGAAACACTTGTGTATGAGCACGATATAAATAAAATATCATTTAATTTAATTACTTCGCTTTTGCCGTTCATTCGCTTTATCGTTTCAAACAATGCACTTTCAACAGAGACTTTCGAGTGGGCTACTTCCTTTTGCTGGACCACTCTGTTACTCAGTATCGCTGATTTCACAGCTGTCCTTACTTCAAAGTTCATTCACAGGTCTGCCTTTCTTTGCGTGTCTTCCACACGTGTGCCGCCTTCACTTCCGATATTGCTACTTCAAACTTTAACACACAACGGTCTCTCAGGTGGCTTGACAATCACCGGCTGTGTGTGTTTCTTTCTTGGTTTTACGATTTACAGTTCACGAGTTAGTACCGCAGGCTTGGCCTCACTTCTCCAACTCTGTTGTTCACCCGGGACGGTCGCTGGTGTCCTTGAAACACATTGCAGCCTTCTGATGTGGGATCTGGCCTTCTCCACATGTCTTTCGCAACATGTCGGAGGCAACAACCTCCAGTAGGGAACTCTTGGGGTTTTTGACCCGATGCTCTCCTCCCTTGGGCCGTCGCTCTGCTCCAGTAGGTTTGCCTTCGGCCCAGAAGTTCTGTTCATACTCGTGTTCCATCTTGCTCAGAGTGTGTCTCTAGATTATGACTTTTATACGTGTGAGGAGAGCTAATTGGTATCAGGTGTATGCACTTACAGTCAAGTGCCTGACTTTACCTGACCTGATTAGCAGGACACATCCAGTACGATGTGTGAAAGTTACTGTTGCTACTCTCAGTCACCTTCTTCCTCGGCCCAGTGTTTGTGTAAAAAGGGGGGAGTTAGGACCTTGAAGAATCCTAAAAAATAGGATGGGTTAGATAAATAAAATAGGGGGGAATACCACGTCTCACCATCGGCTGCCTCACCCCCTACTCTCCGAAGACCCCTCACCCAGGTCATCCACACGCACTGGTCCACCTAAAGGGTCTCGATCCAAAGGCGATGGCCATGCCCTGGCCACCTGAGAGAGAGATCCCTAGGGACTAGCGGTGAGACACCCTCTGGTTTCTCACACTTAATAGATAGGCTATTGAAGGGCATAAGGGCCTTCTTTCAGATTGCTTGACAAGAGGACACTACATAGGAATAAGTGGTGGTGAAATGTTAGGTGAAACAGTATTTCACTTTCAGAATGTGTTTCCCAGTGCCACAGCAAGAAAGGTCGCCTACAGACAACTAGACACGGACCTTGGAGGAAATTAATAGATCATGCACTTAGTTATGTGAAAGTACACTCTAACACACCCCCAAGCACAGTGTTTCACGCTAACACACTGAAAGACAATCAACATATAACCCACTCAATCCCTGATCATGTAAAGGGACTATTAACAGCACACGGAACCCACACACATGCACTCAATCTACTAATTATTCACTCAAGCCCCTTGAATACACCAACAGACGATCAACTGTTGACACAATAAATATCACACACTGAAACGCACAAACGATTTCTCTCAATAAATCACACACCCAAGCAAAAAACATGCACTCATCCTAGGGTAGACATACATGCAAAATCAACAGATCACAACCTCAGCTCAAACACACATGCATGGTCCCATGAACAACCACAAATATAAACTGCCCTCTCTTTACATTAGGTTCACTAGTCAGAAATATTATGGGCCTCATTACGGGTCTAGCGGTAACCATGCCGGTGATACCGGAGGGTTGCCGCCGGATCCGTAAATATTTACTGGCGCCTGACTTCCTGGTTACACCGGGGATTACAACCCCGGCGGACCGTAAAGTCAGGCACCGGTAAATTGTAAGTACCCATTCCCATAGAGTCCCATAGGACTCTAAGGGAGTGGGGACCATGGAAGCACCGGCACCATTGTTAACGGTGCAGGTGCTTCCGTGACGGTCTGCCTACCTTGACCGCTGTGCCTGGCAGGGTCAGACCTGTCGGGTACAGCGGCTCCGGCAGGCAGACCTGTAATATGCCAGTCCAGAAACAATGGTGCTGGTAAGCTTACTGGCACCGTTGTTTCCGGACCGGCAGGCTCAGAATGAGCCCCTCTGTCCTGCTAAAATGCAATATAAGATAACATAAAGTGCATATTGTTGTAATATATATTTGCAATATTGTCAAGAAAAAGAGAAGGGATTGTGTTGTAAATATATGTATATATATATATATACATATATATATAAGAGTAACTGGATTTGTTGGGGATTATATAACGAATAGAGATCTGGATTCCTCGAATTCACGGGCTCAAGAGGATGGAAAGGGCACTCACTATAGTTCCATATCGGAGCATTAAGGATTCCTACTGACAAAGCCAGGCACAAGAGTGTGTGTCAAACACCCAGAGGGGGTGATAAAAAAAGAGAGGAGAATACATCGACTAAGGCAGTGGAGGAAGACGCGAGTAAGGGTACAAATTCAAAGTGCACATATGTATGGGGTTATAATATGTTAGTAAAAAAAGTTTGTGTTGTGTCTAGACTAATAAATATAAAATGGTAGTAAAAGATTTAAATTAAAGCGCTTATTAGAGGTTCCTAACCAAAAGATTGACGTCAATCCGCGAGGGAAATCAAAAAGAAAATAAATAAAGATAGAAAAGAACTTTAAAATATAAATATTAAAGCAACGATATCATAAAAATTGATAGAAAATGTAAATGAAGGAACAAAAATAACGTCTTTGCATATGATTTATGAAAAGGTGTGGATAAAATATTCTAATTTGTGGATAAATAAGCAGCAATTGATGATGCCTGGTCAAATTTATCAGTGTGGTATATTTGATAAAATAAAGATAAGAATAAAAGGCCAGACAAGTATTGGCAGTCGAGAACAACTTGTCATCATGATAGAACTTCCACCAGTGCACAAAAGAACATATGAGAGTAATTCAAATTAACATTATTTTATATATATATATATATGTGGTTATGAAAAAATGTTGATTGAATGTTATGGGTGAAAAAAGGTGTAATTTCTGGGAAACACAAGAGGAATGCCAATATGGCCCTAGTGGAGTATAGTGGTATAATTGGAAGAAATATTATGAAACAAGATAAGTACTAGTGGATGAATAGAAAAGAGAGAAAAGGTAAGTACCAGTGGACACAAAAAGTGTGTGAATCTCCTTATTCGATCATTGTTAGGAGAAGGAGGACCCAGGTGAGTACAAGTAAAAGTCAGTGAGGGATACACGAAAAGGGTAGCAGGTGCAGGCAAAGAATAGTATAGATATGCACGTGTGACCATATCTAAGTGAAGAAAGCAAAGAAGATACATGAACATGCTGATAAAAGGTATTGATTATGTATATATGGTTAATGCATAAAAATGTAGAGATAGGCAAACATTGTATGCATATATGCCACACTTGCATGCACTTAATAGGACAAGCGCTTATTCCCAGCGTCATGGGTAGATATTAGGGTAACAATTATATCTCAACAGAATAAACACAGCAAAGAAAGAAGGGACCATGATCCTATACCATCAGAAGAAGGACTACAAAAGTACAGAGATGATGCTTCAGCATAGCAGAGAAAATTAAAATCAGGCCTGCCACCGGATCATGTTCATAATAATAAATCACGTGCACCATCGCTTTACTTAAAGAAAAATAAGTTTGTGTCCTACCTAACAATGGACATAAGGAAACGACCCCAGTGTTATACATGAATAAAAAGACACTGTCCCTTTAAGGGCAGCCAAGGAGAAAGAGCGGGAGGAAAGACGGAAAGGGAGGGGCTGGAGGGAGGAGACGGCAGTTGGAGTTTGGCGGTGAATAAAGTTGGTTCACCATAGATTTGGCTCCGCGTCATTTGTAGGCCTGAGTGCGTGCGTATGAGCGGGGTACAACACTGGCGACGAAGCCGATACGACCCTTTGCGTGCCGGCAGCAGTTTGGAGGGCCTGTGAGCCCAGCAGTGCGAGGAGGGCCCGCGCGCCCAGCAGCGTTCAAGGAGGGCCTGCGTGCCCAGCAGTAAGGAGGACTCGTGAGCCCAGCAGACCCGGTGGGCCCGTGTGCCCTGCAGCGTATCAGGACCGGAGAGCCCAGCAGAGTGGTGCTCAGCAGTGGTGGCCTGCCAGCAGCAGACCAGCCGACCAGAAGATTGGAGGGGCCCGTGCGCCCAAGACTGGAGAGCCCGGCAGTGAAGACCAGCCGACCAGAAGATCGGAGGGCCCGTGCGCCCAAGACTGAAGAGCCCAGCAGAGTAGAGCCCAGCAGCGGAGGCCTACCAGCAGCTGACCAGCCGACCAGGTGATCGAAGGGCCCGTGCGCCCGAGACCGAAGTGCCCGACGGCAGAAGCCCGCCGACAGCAGCCCAGCCGACCGGGAGATCGGAGGGCCCGTGAGCCCAGGACCGCAGCGCCCAGCAGAGGAGGTCCCGCGACAGCAGCCCAGCCGACCAGGAGATCGGAGGGCCCGTGAGCCCAGGACCGCAGCGCCCAGCAGAGGAGGTCCCGCGACCGGGAGATCGTAGGGCCCGTGAGCCCAGGACCGCAGCGCCCAGCAGAAGAGGTCCCGCGCCCCCCTCGGCAAGAAGAGGACCGCGGACGCCAACAACGAGAAGAGCCCGCGAGCCGGAAGAGGCCCACAAGAAGAAGGAGACTACGAGGGAATGCAGCAGGCCCACACGTCACGGAAGAGGAGACCCGCAGGCTCGCGGCATCCACCCCTCAAGTAAGGTGTCGGAAAGGGGTAGCAAAAGGGGAACCCCGAGTCTCCCACCACGTGACACATCAGTAAAAGCACACAAAGGGGAACCCCGAGTCTCCCACCCACGTGACACATCAGTAACCACATCTAAAGGTGACATTTGCAAAGAGGAACCCCGAGTCTCCCACCACGTGACACATCAGTAAAACACACCTAAAGGGGGCATTTACCACATCAGAAAACAGTAAAGCCAGAGCGCCGGTCTGCACACAAGAAGCAGAAGGTGAACAGCGTGCCCCAACACGCGGACTTACACCGCAGCAGAACAAAAGAGCCATTGTGCACAGCCTACTAGGGCACCCTGAGCACCTGCGACGCAGCACTCCACGCTGCACATCAAGAAAACCCACAACCAGGTGATAACATACGCACACCACCTCAGTGGACGTAGAACCACCAAGCGACACCACCATGTCATCTGCAGACGCGCCAAACCCTAATGCACCACCACCACCAGGAGCTCCCTCCTCTCACGCAAGCCTCATGAGGAGACCTGCCCCATTCACGCTAAACCCACACCATGACCAGGGGCAAAGATGGGAAGAATGGATGGAGGAATTTGACGACTTTGTAGGTGCCATTGGCACGCAAGAACCTCCCAACATACTGAGCATATTTGCAAATGTCGCAGGGAGAGAAATAAAAAACATCATACGCACAATCCCTCCACAAGATCGCACCACGTATGCAAGACTCCTGCAAGCCATTAACGAAAAGCTGGTCATCACACCTAACCGGGACTATGAAAGATACACTTTCAACCAATGTGGCCAGCTACCTCACGAATCAATAGGGGAGTTCGTAATACGTCTCCAAAGGAAAATATCCAAATGTGACTTTGCTAATTTTAATGATGAAGAGGCCATTAGATTACGCATCATAGAGGGGTGTGTATCCTCGATGTTCCGGAAGCACCTCCTCAAGAAACCCTTATCTCTAAAAGAAGTGCTAGACCTAGCCAGGGTCTACGAAAGAGTGGACATTCAGGCAGCAGCCATTGAGAATCCAAAAAAGGGAGAAACTATAGCCGCAATACATCCCTATGCCCGCCAGCCAAACCCCCAACCAAGGACCAACCAGAGGTACCCGACACAACGAGCACAGGGTGACCGCCAATGCTATCGCTGTGGATTCGAATATCCACACAGAGGACCGTGCCCCGCCATCGGGCAACGGTGCATGAGATGCGGAATGGAGAACCACTTCCAAGTGATGTGCAAGGAGCCACTACCAGAAGGGGGATCAACACGCCCACGACCTGCCCCTCGCGTGATGGACGCGCATAAAGAACAGCACCACCAAGTGGACAGGAACGTACCTCTCGCGCCATCATACCAACGCCCAAACACAGTGAGAGCCCTGGAGGGACTTCAGATTGAACCGGACAGGAAAGACCACGAACTATATGATGCCTATCAAGATGACTTCATGCGGGAACTAGAACGCGAAGACAACCGCAAAGCGGAAGCACCAGACATCCGGGAGCGCGACAGGGAGCCATACCCCTATGCCCCACCACATTATCCACCAGGAGGAAACGAACAACCTCAATACCTGCAAGACGGCTACGACCGAGAGTATGTATGCCTTCTCAGTGTGGAGGAAGAAGACACTGCGGCTCCCAGAGTAACAATTCAAATGGGAAGAGCCCAAAACAGATTTATCGTTGACACAGGAGCAACGGTAAACGTCATGAATGAAGACATTTATCGTGAAATAGCCTCGGCATACCCCATCCAAGAGCCTAAGACACACATCTTCCAATGGGGAGCAGCCCAACCCATGACATCTAAAGGGAAATTTCAATGCGATCTATGGCACAGAGACATCACAACAACCGCCACGATACATGTGATAAGAAGCCCAGCTATTGGCCGCTGCCTTCTCAGTTACAGGACAGCTAACGCACTTGCCCTGATTGACCTACATTATGACCAGTCGGAGGTCATTGAAGGACTACCACTACCACGCGAATCCGTCAGGGCAATGATAGACAGACCATTGGAAAAAAGGGAACTCAAGAACACTTTCCCCAAACTGTTCGAAGGAGTAGGAATGTTAAAAGGACCATGCATCAAACTACACATAGACAAAAATGTCAGGCCAGTTCCACAACACCCACGGAAAGTGGGTTTCCACCTCCAGGAGCAGGTATCAAAGGAAATACAACTTCTCCTCCAGAATGACATCATAGAGAAAGCGGAGGGGCCAACACCCTGGGTGTCACCAATAGTAATTGTCCCCAAGGACAATGGTCGTCTTCGTATCTGCGTAGACATGCGCATCCCAAATACCGCCATCCAGAGAGAAAGGCATCCGGGACCAGGACTGGAGGACATGCTAATCAGGTTAAACCAGGCGAGATTCTTCTCAAAACTCGACCTCAACCAGGGCTACCAACAACTCGTCCTGGATCCAGAATCACGGCCCATAACCACATTTGCGACACATGACGGCCTGTTCCGATATAAAAGATTAAATTTCGGCATCTCATCTGCCGCGGAAATTTTCCAAGAGACCATCAGGCGTCTCATAGCATCAGAGACGAATGCATTAAACTACAGTGATGACATCCTGATATTTGGGAAAGATCAAGACCAGCACGATAGGGCTCTCAAAAACATCTGCTCCATCCTACAAGATGCAGGGCTAACACTGAATGAGTGCAAGTGCGTCATTAACAGAACAAGTCTCAAATTTTTCGGACACACATTCTCAAACAACGAAAGACCCGGATAAAATAAAGGCCATCACTGAGCTTCAAGCGCCGACGAACACAGCAGAGTTACGCTCGCTATTGGGAATGGCAGGATATTGTGCGCGATACCTTCCGAACTACGCCACAACGACTGACCCGCTCCGCAACCTCCTGAAGAAGAACCAACCGTTCATATGGGATGCACCCTGCCAGGAGGCATTCATAGCGATAAAAGAGGGACTTACCAACAACAAACAACTGGCATATTTTGATCCTAACTGGCACACCATCATCACAGTTGATGCGAGCCCGGTGGGGCTGGGAGCCATCCTAGCACAAACTGACTCTGCAGACAACGGCCACCATGCGATAGTTGCCTACGCCAGCCGAGCCCTGTCACACACGGAAAAAGCCTACTCTCAAGCAGAGAGAGAAAGCCTGGCCGCGGTATGGGCGTGTGAAAAGTACCATCACTTCATCATTGGTCGGAAATTTACCCTAGTAACAGACCACCAAGCCCTCTTATCTATCTTTGGGAACCCCAGGACGAAGATGCCACCCCGCATAGAGCGATGGGGGATAAGACTACAGGAATACGATTACACCATTATCCATAAACCAGGAGGAGACGCAAACCCAGCGGACTATTTATCCAGACACCCCCTACAAGACAAAGATGACACTTTGGCACATGAGGCCACTGAATATGTCCTGTACCTATCGTCAAATGCCATGCCACCCACCATCTCGACCACGACGTTCGAGGAAAGGAGCAAAGCCGACCCAGCGATCAGGGCCGCTATCACACTTACCCGCTCCAACAAATGGAGAGAACGCCACTCAAGCAGAACTGAAGAAGGAGATGTAGACCAGAAGGAATTGGACCGGCTAGCCAAAGTAAAAGATGAGCTTATAGCAACTGACCAAGGGCTGCTACTACGAGGAAAGAGGCTAGTAGCACCAAAAGACCTAAGAAAAACACTAGCAACGCTGGCACACGAAGGACACAGGGGAATCGACAACACAAAAAGGTTCCTCAGGAACTATGTCTGGTTCCCATATATGGACATGATAGTGGAGGACATGCTCAAACACTGCAGACCCTGCCAACTGGCAGCCCAAGGACCAAACCCAAACCCCCTCCAACTCACCACGCTCCCAACGAGACCCTGGCAAAAGGTTGCAATGGACTTTTATGGACCCGTAGAAGAGGGAGGGTATCTATTAGTAATAATAGATGAGTACTCAAGATTCCCGTTTGTTAAGCAAACACCCTCGACATCCTTCACTGACAATGCACCCATAGTGGATGAACTTTTCAGCGAATGGGGCATCCCCAATATCGTGAAGACTGACAACGGGTCCCCTTTCCAGGGACGGGAATTCGCAAACTTTGCAAAGCACCTAGGCTTCTCCCATCAAAAAATCACACCACTCTGGCCCCAAGCCAATGGGATGGTCGAACGGTTTATGGCCACAATCAAATTGACCCGACAAAAGGCAGTAGCGGAACAGACACCCCATCCGAAAGCCATCTGCAGCATGCTCCGAAGCTACCGGAACACTCAACATGACGCAACTGCAAAACCACCCGCTGAACTCATGGTGAGATACCAACCCAGGACGCGTATCCCACGATGGGAAGACTATACACCGGAAGAAGACCTAGCCATCAGGGAACGCGACGCGGAGAAACGAAGGAAAGCCAAGCAGTGGGCTGACGCAAGGAGGAGAGCAAAGGAACAACAGCTGGAAGTTGGACAAACAGTACTGGTCCGACAAACACAGCGCAAGAAAACGGACACTCGATACCATCCAGAACCAAGAATCATCACAGCCATCAAGGGGCCCATGGTCACGGCAACCGGAGAACTAGGGGACATTACCCGCAACTCCTCATTCTTCAAGAAGCTATATCTGGAAGAACCTGAACCACCAGAGATACCCGACGAGAGCCTCAATGAGGAAGAGGAAACGGAACCCCCAATAGAGTCAAGCGGCGAGAGCCGAGAATCACCCGGGAGACCCCCTAGGACAATAAAGAAACCGGTGAGGCTCATCGAACAGATGTAGCTGGACTGTCATGATAAGTACGGGGGAGGTGTTATACATGAATAAAAAGACACTGTCCCTTTAAGGGCAGCCAAGGAGAAAGAGCGGGAGGAAAGACGGAAAGGGAGGGGCTGGAGGGAGGAGACGGCAGTTGGAGTTTGGCGGTGAATAAAGTTGGTTCACCATAGATTTGGCTCCGCGTCATTTGTAGGCCTGAGTGCGTGCGTATGAGCGGGGTACAACACCCAGACCCATCATATGAAGGAAATGCGCAAAGGACAAGTCCTATTTTAGGGAAGTACATTTCTTCTTGTTAGCCTGCCATGACTTTTTGCCTTTATTTGGTTTCTGCAGGAAGCAAAGGACAATGTTATCCATGGATGCGTCAAGAAGGAAGAAGAAGAGTGGCTAAAGAAGAAGACACCCTTTTTAATATCTTTTTGGATGTGTTATGTCTGTTTTGTCTTTTATTATATTTATTATAAAGAAGGGGACGATTTAACCCCAGTGGTGTGAAAAATAAGAACCCACGTGTAAAGACTCTATCAAGAGTAGAGGAGAAATGTTTCCATTTTCACTTAAAAGAGGAGTTTGGAGATGACGTTTGGGTTTGGCACGACACTAAGAAAGACACAATGAGGTATAAACCTATGAAAAAGGTGGGGCAAGTGAGGGTAAAACAAATGTATATGTGTGCTTTTTGGTCCAACATCACAGGCACACCCAGGTATAGGCATAGATTAACATAGGTGACAATAAGGTATGCATGATAGGGAGAAAAAGCAGCCATTCAATTATATTAAGGAAGAGGCACTGTATTAGCAAGTGTTTTCAGGAGGCAGGGGTGCTTTATAGAAAAACAGAAGCACTGCAGTAGTAATGTTTAGATTTTAGGAGGAAGTACTGATGATAAAATGCACTTATATTTTAAGAAACTCACCCAGTGTTTTATATTTCAGATGGACAGGGAGTACCGGCACGACAAGTGATCCATGGCAATCGAGCCTACGAGCAGGGAGAAAGGCCACCAATTTTACAAAAAGGGGTTTTAAGGGTACCCAGCCAGATGCCCATTTGAGATTTGAAAATTAAGAGAAGAAACAATTCTCTGTATGAACCCCCTCCCTTGTGTCCCCCAGAACATCTAATGTCCCCTCGACTGACTATTTTATTCAAATCAGAAGATTGAGGGTTCGAGTCCTCCATGATCGCAAAACAATGCATCCTATAGCATGGCCTATGAACTAAGGGCCTGTGAACTTGCTGCAAAGCAGCTAAAAGGAAAAAAAGGGAAGATAAATAAATAATAAATGGACCACAGAAAAGTCCATGGACTTGTCATATTTTTTTATTTCTTTTTATTTTATTGTATATGGTTTACAAAAGAAACCTTTACAATTACATTCAATAAGAAAAAAGAGCAATAAAATGCATATATACATACATTACAATAAATTGATTGAAGATACAATACAACTCCAGGATCCTTCTTTTTTTAAAAAATAGAAAACATAGAACAAGCCAATAAAATCAGTGCATGATTAAGACCAAATACAAATTCCAAGTCATACTTCCCTCTGCGTGCAGAAATATCAAGAAAATGTCAGATTTATATGCAAATACAGTACATTAGATGGTATAAAAAGGATTAAAAAATCATCATACAAGTAATTCATCGAGAAGGCACATACAGATCTAATGATTTAATGAAACCCACCACTGCAAGTCCATCTATGGTTTTAGAGATAGAGAGACAGTGAGACCAAATAAGATTTTCTACCCCCAGAAGTCCCAGAGTATTGAATCTGCCTAAATAGAGTGCCCTAAGACCTTTCAGTGCTACACAGTCTAAAAAAAAGTGACGGGCAGATTCAATCACCCCAGGATTGTGACAGAAACGACGTGATAGATCCAAGTCACTAATCTCCTTCCTTCTATATAAAACTTCCTTGGTAGGAAGAATATTCCATCTAAGTTTCAGGAGTAGTGAACAGTAGTAGCGGTTAGGGAATTGTGTCAGAATAAAAGACAAGCAGCCTCTCTTCTAATGATCAAATTGTAAATCGCAAAGAGATGGATAAGTGTGCAATTTTTTCAACGTATCATTCCAGTCACAGCAGAAAAGGAGCTCTTTCACTTTGTTCGGATTGGTCAACAAAGTATCCCTATCGGTAGACAGATCTAATAGGGTCTTGTCACAGAGGTCCCTACATTTTAGAAGAAATAGGTTTCGGTCTAGGGATCCCTGTGAGAAGAGAGACTGATCAAAGAGAAGGAAAACATCAGCATATGCCAACCAAGAGAGCCTGAGATCCCCCAATTTTGCGTTCACCAAACCTGCATCTCCGAGAAACTCCCATACATCTGCCAAATAGAGAATAAAAAGGCATGGAGCTAAAGAGCAACCCTGTCTAACCCCAATGCGTGTCCTTATTCTTCTAGAGAGGGTTCCCTCTAAATCAATCCTAATATGGACCCCCGAGTTCTCATACATTGCCATAATTAGGTTGAGAAGACCTGCCGGGATCCCCCACTTTGATCATTTTGCCCAAAGCCGAGACCTAATAACCAAATCGAATGCATTTGACAAATCGATTGAGGCAACATAGAGAGTGCCACCGAATCTTCCCCATGTTGTGCTTTGTAAGGCAGTTAGAATAAAGCCGTTAAGGTTAGTTGAATGGCCAACCCTAAAGCCTGTTTGTTGTTTCGGAAGGATGTGGTTTTCCTTGATCCAAACATTGAGATGAGAAAGAAGCATGGAAGCAAAAGCTTACAGTCTGCATCAATAAGAGAGATTGGTCTGTAGTTCTTGACCATAGTTCGTTGACCTCTCTTAAAAATGGGAACAATATGGGCAGTTTGCCAACTGGTTGGGACATTACCGGTATTTACTATATCTTGAAATAGCAGACATAGAAGTTTTGCCCAGATTTATGGTTCCGCTTTCAATTTATTGTTCGTCAAGCCATTAGGACCAGGAGCCCTGGATTTCTTAGCTTTGGTCATTAACCCTACTATTGTCTCATAATCAATGACGGGCTCCCACCTAACATTAGGTGCATCCTCCCCAGTTGCACAGAGTTCTAGCCCCTCTTCCCCTCTACCAAAGTATTTGGTGTAATGGTCTACCCATTGAACCTCCGGGATGGCGTTCAATTGGTCAACAACCGCATCGTGGTCTTGAGCTGAGAAAATAACCCAAAACGCCCTAAAATCTCTTTTAACCAGGGCTCTTAACATAAGCTCTGCATCATTTTGCAGCAAACTAGATTTTCTTTATTTACAGTAGTTTTTATATTTTTGACGAATGGATTTAATTTTTGCTTTTTTGTTATCCCAGTCACTGTCAAGCAATTGAACTTCTCTGATAGGTTTGCGAGTATGGGCCTTTTCATAGGCCAACTCCTGATCAAACCTATGAACATGAGATCTTTTAGAGTTACCTTTCCTGAGTGAGTCATAGATACTACTATGGAGAGCATTCAGGAAAATGTCAAAGAGTAAGGTGTTAAAAACCACTTGTTTCCACAGAAGCAAGGTATGATTGAACGAAGAGATAAGTCGACAATTAAGGAGATTAATGTTAACCGGCGACCAGCGTACCCCGGTTCCTTGTCCCACAGTATTAAGTCGTCGTGGTCCCCCAGAGGACAATAACTTTGTGGGAAAAAGAGATGGAAATGAAACCGACAAAGACCCATGATCACCCCATGGGTTGAAAGAAACCTGAACCTCAGACGAGAGAGAAGACAGGGAATAGTCTACGAAGACATAGGGCCTCATTACGACCCTGGCGGAAAACCATGGTGCTATTAGCACCATGGTCCATGCCGGTAATTTACCGACTCTGCCATGGAGAAAGGGGGAATTACCACACCATTACAAGGTTGGCGGGCCGGTAATTCCCCCTTCCTCCATGGCCCTTCCCCATTCCCATTTTTGCCCCATAGGGCTCAATGGGAATGGGGAAGGCGGTAAGTACGGTGCGGCAAATTGCGGCACCGTACTTAGCACCAAGGTCCCTTTGCGGGTCCCTACTTTAACGGCTGGTAAAACCAGCCGTTAAGGTCGGGTCCCGCAAAGGGACCTCGTAATTAGGCGCTAATGGGTTAACGGCGCCGCAGCCTTTTATGGCGCCATTAACCCATTAGCGCCAGGGTCATAATGAGGCCCATAGTCTACGGTAGACGATGACAAACCTCTATGCCATGTAGGGCAAAGCGGGAGAGTAGAATCGTAGGAGCCATTAAGACATATTAAACCCACTGATTCCATAGAGAGATTCCAAAGTCTACCCCAAGCAAATTTCTGGCCTCTCCGATTATCATCCTCCAAAACCGGACCTAAATCGCCATAATTGGCCTCAGATGGTATAGAGCAGTCAGAGTTGAGGTCTCCAGCCAGGATCACTTCCCCCCTGGTATGGAGAAATCTCCAAGCAAGAACCATATCCATTAGACTTTCCAAAAAGGGCTCAAGGGCAGCAAGGCCTTTATGCCAATAGATATTAATCATAAGAAGGTTAACCAGGCCATCTCCAGAAGTGGACTCCAAAGCTAAAATAGCAAATGGCATGTCCGAAAGAACCACATTCCTAAGGCCAAGAGAAGCTCTAATTCCTATGAGAAGACACCCTGAAGCCCTTCCTCCCAGACTAGATTTAGCATTTTGAGAGTAAATTTCAAAGCCATCAATGAAGGGGGGGGGGGAGCAGCCAGGTTTCCTGTAGGTAGAAGCAGTCAGAGCCGCTGATCATAGATGCTGTATCAGTATTAGTTAAGAGATGTAAATTTCCCCTGGAATTCCAGGATAAAAAGTGAATTTGTTAGGGGCCGTATGGTTAATTACTGGGACAAGACTCATAAGGGAATGCTCATTTCCACAGACCAGAGGTAACTTGGGCCCAGTTTCTGGCATCACCATTGTTTCTGGGCGTAAATTGCCTCAGTTGGGGCTGCGGAGCCTTTTCCGGTTGATACACCATAGTAAGATTTCCCCTATACTCTTCAGATCCTCCATATTTACCGGAGAAATTATTAGATTGTAGCAAACTTACTTCAAAACCAAGCTGCATTAGGCCCTCTTTTTGGCCCATTATTAAGTCCAACACCACTCTTGATTTCAAAACAATATTGCTCAAATCTACACGATCTTTAGAGGGAAGGAAAATCCTTTCCATGTCATAACTAGAGATAAGAGAATATTAAGAGGTATTAATTGATGAAAAATGTTCAGGATATTCCCACGGTTCAAACAGATAGGCATGTCCTGACCCCAAAGACTAGTAAGTTGCAGGGTCTCTAATGTGTCTTTATCCCCCAGCGGTTGGGGAAGTGAATCAGCTATACATTTAGTAAATTGACTTAAGGAGTCAACTTCCAAATCAGTGCCCCTTGCACCCCTTAAAATGGTCCTATTTTGGGATACATAGGGACCAACAGGAAATCTTTCATGACCGTTGAAAGAACCCCCATTTGATTGCTTTAAATGAATGGGGTTTAAGAAATTAGGAACATAGAGGTCCCCCACTGGTCTAAATCCCATAGCACGCTCCCCTAACACGGAATCTGCAGTGACCATATGACCCTCGGGAGGTCAAGATGATTGGCCATATGTAATGGAGGAACTAGTTGTGGCGGCCCTAGCCTGAAATGGACCTGAGGTTGGATTAGCGTCCACCAAGGAGGCGGGGGGTTGTTCTATAAAGATCCTGTAATAATTGTTTCGCCATATCAAGATTAACCAGGGTGGTAGATATGGGAGTTGTGATAGACACAGGATGAGTAGAATTTAAACCAGGTCGCAAATTACCAGGAATAATTAAGGATTCTGTAACCAAGGAAGAAGCCACAGAATTACATTCTGTTTGAGCATTCAGAATAACTAGAGCACTATTATTTATAGGCTCAGGAAGGGTTGGAATAATTTTTGGATTACAAATGGCATGGGTTTCCTCAGCCAAAACAGAATTCCCCACAGCCACAGGGGGAATATTGTCATTCGGCACATAACTAACTACCAATGATTCGGTCTGACTGCCAACAGCTAAAGTAGTAGGCAATAAAATCGTCACAGCATTAGGTATGGCAATTGGAGGTACTGCTTCTTCCACCGGGATATTAACCCCCTTAGAAGGGGTGATAGTAGTTACACATGGGGAAGCACTTGGCAAAACCAGATTTAAAAAAAATTGATTAGTAAATGAATTTATTTTTTTTCATATTTTTCTGATTTTTAGTTTTCTTTATTTGTTGGCTAAATTTTTTTTACACAAAGGAAAAAAGCCCTTTACGTGTACTGTTTCTTTAGTGAGATCAATGAAGTCAGAAGACTTCTCCAGATTGGAATGAGATTTAGAGTCTAAAGGAGAGGCGACAGTATCTCCCTTATGTGGTTTATCTGTTTCTAATGTAATAGATTCACAGGCAAGCACGGGAAGAATAGGACCAGAGGAATTGACAGCCAACCCATCTGGTACTTTTCCCAAGGGGGAGATAATAGTCACATTTACAGGGTTAATTGATGGTTTTGCGCCTAAGACGTGATCCGAATGGACTCCCTCATCCTTCAGAGAGGGGTTAGGGAAGGTTTGAACACATATTCCCTTCTCTGGACAGAGTTAGGCGGTTGTAGAAGAAATCTTGTTAGAATCTTCCCCCGAGGCACTAGCCCTTTCCACATTAAGGCCCTTCTCATCTAACGGCCCTTCCATGGTAAGTTGGTTTGACAGAGCAGATTCCGGGCACTGTTTGGTTATAGATATAAATGTTGTTTAACTATATCTCCCAATTCTCGTAGTGGCCGAAATCCAGTATGAGGTGATTCAGCAGTTTAAATGATTGGAATATACTGTTTCTAACAGTGGTGTCGAAAGGTTATCTATAAATAGAATTTGCCAGTGGGTTAAAAGTTAATAAAAGCGGGATAACCCAATTGAAAACTGGATATCTTATCTATGTTCTGGGCACACTGTGCTAATGAGTCTGAAGGCCAGTGTCATCCCAAACTGCTTTTAAACCAGTTCGCCAAGTTGTGAAATATCTCATGTTTATTGGAAATTTGGGGAATTACCTAGATTTGCTAATTTGCATAAGGAGTCTTGTGTTTAAAGCTGCCATTTTCTAATTTGGGATATAACAAGTCATCAAGCAGGACCAATGAAAAATGTATTAAAAGTAAGGTTCAGATTTGCATATAAATATTGTGGAATCCTGTATTTGCTATAAAAGGGGGTTTAAAATGAGCAGGCTGTAGTTCTTCATTTTTGACTGACCAACTGTGGCTGCTGATGATATGATATGATATGATATGGCATTTATAAGGCGCCAATACACAAGTGTTTCAAGGCGCGATGAGGCAAGGGAGGGGGAACAGAGGGAAGACAGACAACGATCCTACTAGGCCAGGTGTCATTCAGTTCGCGTAAGTGCGTGGGAAGTGGGAGGGGTCAGTGCAGTACATGGGAAAAATAGAATAAATAACAGTAAGTAAAAGTAAGGCCAGCAGGTGGCAAGTGCAGGGGTAAGTGCAGGCATCCGGTGTCAAGTGGGTTCCATGTCTTAAAATCGCGGCAGAAATGGCTGTGAATACAAAATATCGCTGCAAAAATGCAGTGGTTTTTTGCGCCACAATCATGTAAAGGAAGCGGGGGACACCCCTGCAACCCCCGGACCCATTATACCATTTAAGGGGAGCGGGGGACACTCCCGCTCCCCCCTCTCCCCTTAAATGGTATAATGGGGTACACCTTTACCGGGCCGAACCGCTGCAATTATTTTTACTGGCGACATTTTTGCCACGATTTTATTACCTGATACCGTCAAGTGCTGGTAGTGGGACTGTAGGGATACAGAAAACAGTCCCCAAGTGTGGGGGATGCCAGGAAGACAGTGCAGGTGTGTGACTGGCGGGGGAAGGTACCTGGGCACCGAGTTCAGAGGGTGGCCAGGTACCAGTGCAGTTTCAGCCAGGAAGTCAGCAGGGGAGAGGAGGAGAAAAAGCACAAGGAAAGAGAAGGGTTTTGAGGTGGTTCCGGAACCGGAGATGATTCTCCTCAAGTTTCAGGGAGGCAGGGAAGCTGTTCCAGAGGGAGGCCCCAGCTGGGGAAAGAGATCTCCCACAAACTCGTTGCTTAGAGAAGCAAACCCCAGAGGGCCTTGTGGTACAATGCAGAGGGTTTTGTACTTAATCCTCGCAGCCACTGGGAGCCAGTGCAGTGATTTCAGTCCTGGAGAGATACGATCACTGGGCTTGAGGCCAAGGACAAGTCTCGCAGTCCTGTTGTGGATGAGTTGCAGAGGACGGAGACTAGAAACAGGCAGATTTAGAAAGAGGCTGTTACAATAGTCCAGCCTAGAGAGAACCAGAACTCTGGAGACAGTGAGCTTCTGGGGGAAGGAGAGGAAAGGAAGAATACCACTGAGGAGGAGCAGCTGGTAGTGTGACTTCTTAGAGACGTCGGAGATGTGAGGAGAGAAGGAGAGTGTGGAGTCGAAGATGACCCCAAGGTTTTTTGCCTCACAGGTGGGAGCAGGAAGGGGGACAAGAGAGGCCGGCCAGAGAGTGACAGGAAAGGAGGGAGCGGGAATGCCGATGAGGAGAATCTCGGACTTACTGGCATTAAGGCAGTGATCATTGGCGGCACACCACTCCTGGATGGCGGACAGACAGTCAGAGATGAGAGAGGGAGAAGAGGTGGCTGGGGTAGCCTGAAATTGACCTGAGTGTCATCCGCATAGCTCTGGAAGTTGGGGCAGAGCGCGGCAATGCGGTGTGCAAGAAGTGCCAGGTATTGGTTGAACAGCCACAGAGAGAGGTTAGACCCCTGGGGAACACCACAGGTAGGGATAGAGATAGAAGAGAGGAAGGACCCAAGTTGAACCTGGGATGGTCGATCAGAGAGGAAAGATGGGTTCCAGATGACTGAAAATAAAACCTTGCTGTGTGTACAAGATCCCTTGTCTGATGAGGCTTTTTTAAAGTATGACTGAGCTAAGGCCTCTGGCACAGACTCCATCCTGATGCCCACGCTTTTCCCTTTTAACACTACCAACACCACGAATCTGGGTACAAGATGATCCAGATGGATCCAGGAGTTCGACGTATACCTGGTTGCGTTGGGCCCGCAAGACGATAAGTGCGTCATAGGCTTGCTCACCCTTACAGCAGGCCCCGAAGTCAGTGACATCATATTTGAGCTACCCGAGGACGTCGAACACACTTATGCAGACTTGAAACGCATCCTGGGTGAGCATTTCGCCATCCACAAAAATGTTGTCCACGCCACCAGACACCTTCCAGGTGAAACCTTGGACAAGTTTGTGGCGTGGCTGCGAGCTAAGGTGAAACACTGTGAATTTCACCAGTTTTCCAATGAGGAGGCCATCAAGTCACAGGTACACCCTTGCTGAAATACTACTACTGGCCCGAACGACCACAGCACTGAAGCTCCAGGTCTCAACCATGACATATCTCCAGATCAGCCTTTCGGTCGATATAAAAGAGCAATCTGTACAGAAAGTAGTGGCGCAGTCCACCACGTCGAAGACCGGCAGATTCGGGTACGAATTCCCGCACGAGGAGGCGTGCCCCGCCATAGGGCAATAATGCTTACCATACGGAGGAGAAGACCACTTCAGAGCCATGTGTAGTGCTTCGAGAACATCCAGGTCAGGACAGAGAGATCACTGGTCGTCAGGGTATAGGTCTCCCTCCCATCTGCCATGGGATGACAGGCATAGACAGCATGACAATAAGTACTCATCCATATTCTCAACAACTTGATGGCCGGCAAATACATTGTGCCAGCAGCAAAGATTGAGGCAGCGTTCCCTGCACTGTTTACAGGGATCAGGAAGCTAAAAGGGAGAAAGATCGAGCTTCACATAGACACCGCCATAAAGCCCACCACACAACACTACAGAGGTATTCCGTTCAACATCCAGCGCCAGGTGGAGAATGAACTGCAATCGCACCTGGATGCCGACATCTTTGAGCCTGCAGTGGGGCCCACCCCTTGGATTTCTCCAGTAGTGCCAGTCCCCCAAAAGGGCCAAGAGGGACAGATACGACTCTGTGTCAACATGCGCATCCCCATCCAAGCCATTCGTTGAGAACACCACCAATCCCTGCGCATCACAGATATGATGCATCTGCTTAACAGGGCCATTGTTTTCTCCTGGCTCAACCTCAATAAAGGTTACCACCAGGTCGAGATCAGCGAAGAATCACATTACATCACCACGTTCATTACCCACCTCTGGGGTGATCTGGAAAGTTATCTGCCACATACCACATAAATTACAGTGATGATATCCTCATATTCAGAAGGTCAAAAATGCCAAATATGTTTTTCAAAACAAACGTGGGCGTCGGAATGGCTACTAAACAAGTAGAAATTAGGTCAGCAGAACTGTGCACATCCGAAAGACAAAAGTGAGAAATGTTAAGCACTTTTTGGGCCAAATAGACCCAAACATGTCCAGTTTGTTTGGCCAAAGCAGAGTATCCATGATGGGAAAAGGAAGTGGTAACTCCTGGAGGAAACAAAGGCAACACTCTGCTTTTGTGCTCACATCGTTTTCTGAGTGCAATCCGATAGGCAGCAATAGATGCATCCTCAGGAGTGAAGGTAATCGGTGGTGAATCGTTATTTGCAGAATAGAGAAGTCTTCCACATCCTCGGACATGAACTCGGACCCTCCCGAAAGGACTGCAATGTGCCAAACACAGGCACTCAACTGAGTCAGGATCTAAAACATAGTTTCAGAAAAGAAAGATATCAGTGAAATACATCACTCACGTAAATAACACTTATCAGCCGCAATATGCATCCATTTCTTTTTTCCAGATTCCATAACCAAAACAAGTTGATCATTTCCAGATGCTATTACATCAGCAGGCACGGGCGGACCAGTAGGTTTTTCTACCCATACCTTTGCACCAGGAATCATTGTGTCAGATGAGCCAAACCCTTTATTCCCATGAACAGTCAATTCCGTGGGAGGTTCACCTTTAGTTACCACAGATATTTTAACAGGTACAACAATTAATTGTGCAATTCTATCTCCATTGTGAATGGGCAGCATGTTTTCACCACTATTCAAAAGAATTACTTTAATGACGCCTTCATAATTTGCGTCAATTATACTGCCTAACACTTAGATACCTTTTAGGGCCAATCCTGATCTTGGAGCAATCAAACATGTGCAAAAGGAATGTGTACACCAATATGAGTATCAATGACAGCAATACCTTTAGGTTGTAAGCAAATTTCTTCTCTAGCATGTAAATCCACCCCTGCAGACGGAGTGGCGTGATAAGGAGCTAAAGCACCAGGAGATGTTTCCCAATACAGCAAAGTCTCATGTGCACGGTTTGGATTCATTTGCAAGGCTACCGTCAACATACGCATTAATGGAGTTTCACCATTACCAATAGGACGGTTGTTTACATTTTTGACAGCTTCAGATAAATGTCCGGGCCAGCTTCGCAAAGTACCATCACCAATTTTGCGCAATTGTTGTTTCAATAAACCGTTCATGCGTTCAATCAGACCAGATGCTTCCGGCTGATAAGGGACGTGAAAAATCCATTTGATCCCTTTCTCAACAGAATAATCAGTGACCATTTTACCTTTAAAATGGGAGCCATTATCACTTTGAATTTGTAATGGGGTTCCATATTATACAGCCACCTGATCAAGTAATTTAATCATATTCAATTGAGTAGCTCTCTTTCATGGCAAAACCATTAGATAGCCTGAATATGTATCCACAATTGTACATGCATATTGACAACCCTTACTTAGGGGCATATGGGCAATATAATCAATTTGCCAAATTTGACCTGGTAACTTTCCACATTTTAATGTGAGGAATAGACCAATGTTTCTGATGTTGGCATACAGGGCATTGCAAAATCACAGTCATTCACAACTTCTAATGGTATGTTAATTCCCCTATCATGCGCCCACCTGACAGTAGCCTTCTCTCTGAGATGTCCACTTTTCTGGTGGGCCCATTTAGCAATCCCCTCCAAGTCTTCTTCCTCAGCTTTTGAGTCCATAATTTTAACTCTTGCATGTCCATCTGCAACAGAATCGAACCATCATTTCAATGGCTCTGTTGCACAATGTGCATCTACATGATATACAGTAACAGCAGTATGCATTAGCATATCATCAATGTCCTACCATATTTCTTTTCCCCACAATTTTTTAATGTGAATTTTCCATACATTCCTTTTCCAAGTCGGCAGCCAAACTACCAGACCATTAGCAACAGACCATGAATCAGTATAAATATGACAGGTACCAGGCGATTTACCAGGCGATTCCTGTTTTAAAACTTGCTATACAGCATATAGTTCTGCAAATTGGCTACTTTTGCCTTTTCCTGAGGTAGTAAGCACCTTTTATGTCTTGGGATTGTATGCACCGGCTTTTCAATATAGCTCAATCCCTACATATTAAGCTGTGCCATCAGTAAACCTAGGCATGTTCAGTTTTTTCAACAGGTAATTCTCCATATGGGATCCCCCAAGTAACTGGAGATTTCTCAACCATTATCTCACCTTCTGGTTCGAGGTCAATCAGGGGCACGCCTGCCACCTGTTCATGTAGTTTTGCTAGGCCCGTTTTACCAGGTTTGGCATGGTCTTGTATATACCATTTCCATTTAATAACACTGGCTTCTTGAGCATGCCCAATTCTGTGTGTCTTTGGAGAACTAAGCACCCACTGCATGATAGGTATCTCAGGTCCTATAATTACGCCATGACCCACAGTCATCTGTTCAGTGTCTATTAAAGCCCAATAACAGGCTAATAATTGTTTCTCAAAAGGGGTTTATCTATCACCTGCATCAGGTAATTTCCTACTCCAAAGGTACTCGTTTTCTGTCCTGCTTTTGCCATAGACTCCAATTCACATATGAATCTTGAGTAGAGACATTCAATTCAACTTCACCCTCCCTCAATGGCCATAAATCAAGCACTTTTTTAGTAGTATTTTTAGCCAATTGAAATGACATGTCTTGTTCTTCACCTCATAAAAACTCAAATTTTTTACGTGTAACTTTGTAAAGGGGTGCCAAAATGTGTGCAAACATGCAGGATATGCTGTCTCCAAAATCCGAATAAGCCAATAAATTGTTGTGCTTTTTTGTTTTAGTTTTCGGAGTGGGAAATTCAAGAATGTTCTGTTTAGCCTTAGGCACCATTTCACGATGTCCATTATGCCATTGTATTCCAAAAAAATTACCGTCTCCGCTGGACCTTGTGTTTTAGCATCATTTATTTCCCACATTTCCTTGTACAAAACTTCCATGGTAAGGTTCAAATGCATGCGCACGCTTTGCTCATCTTTACTTTGAATCAGTATGTCATCAATGTAGTGCACAATCTGCACATCAGGTTTACATGGGATTTTATCCAAATGCTCAGCCACCAGTCGGTGACAAATAGTTGCACTATACATATAGCCCATAGTTAAAAGATTAAAGGTGCATTGTCTCCCATTCCAAAAAAATGCAAATTTTGGCAATCAGCCGCAATCGGTATTGTAAAAAAGGTGTTAGCCAAATCCAACACTGCGTACCAGGTGCCTTCGAATTTTTGTAAATTTTCAACTAATGTTACAGCATCAGGTACCACAGGCACTAATGGAGGAGTATATTTGTTCAATTCGCAGTAATCAATTGTCATCCTGTAGCTACCATCAGGTTTTTTGACAGGCCAGATCGGATTGTTCCAGGCAGTAGTCACGGAACGTAATACGCCCGCTTCCACATAATCTTTGATAGTATTTGAAATCTCTTTTTGTCCACCCGGAATCCGATATTGTTTCATGGAAACTTGTTTAGTTGCTCTCGGAACCTGCACGGGGGTATTTGCAATTCACCAACTACAACTGGTGAACAAGTAAAAGTATCAATGCCAAATTGATAGGTTGTACCTCCTAATCCTAGGGTCAGGTCCAATAATGTATTCTGCCAAGGGAACGATCAATACCTGATAAGTGCCTCTCTTCAATTGCCCAATTTTCATGTCAATTTGAGTTTACACCGCTGAAATTTCTTTACCACCCAATCCAGTAATCATGAAATGTTTACCTTTGAATCTGGAAGGGTTCCTGTGAATCAAAGAGGCCTCCACTCCAGTATCAATTAAAGCACAAACCTCTTATACATTACCGGAATGCCAAAACAATTTAACTTTAACATGAGGTTGTCTGTCTATTTTAACATGGGCTGTTGACACTAAAGCTTGACCAATATCCTATTCATCTTTAGAAAAAGTGCCTTTTTTCGGTTCTCTCTCTACTAATGCACTCAACATTTTTCTCAAATCAGCATATGTTGGCTGGGAGGGTATCGAAATATAAGAGAGTTCTTCATCACCCCCCTCTTGTGATGATCCAAAAGGATCTAATTCATCTTTTGGCTTATGCAAGTCTTGCCGTTTTACTTGTTTATAGCGCTCTTTTCCATCCAAACCTCATTTTTTATATAAAAAAATACATATCATGTGGTGGAATTCCATCTATTTCTTACCTAGGGACACCATCTTTTAATAAATCTAAAAACATATCCTTTCTGGATACGCGGGAATCTCTGCTATCAAATCTTTACCAGGAGTATGCTTTTCTGAGCGACTCTCCCTCTCACGAGATTGTACTTGGGGTATGTCCCATTCACCCAAATCTGATAGCTGTCTGATCGC
Source organism: Ambystoma mexicanum (assembly GCF_040938575.1). Lineage (NCBI taxonomy): Eukaryota > Metazoa > Chordata > Amphibia > Caudata > Ambystomatidae > Ambystoma > Ambystoma mexicanum. The sequence continues at coordinate 1,039,047,732 of NC_090941.1, forward strand.
TTCCACTGCCTCATCAGTGTCTTTTCCTGTCATTACCACCAACAAGGTCATGATAACATTTTTATATGCAGGAGAGACTGTACGTATAAGCGAATTAATAGCTGAGACAGATAAATGTACCATTCCCATATGTTCAGGAGTATCAAGATGAATAGCCTCCTTCATAGCATGTTCTCTTATCCTTTGAATTAGTTCCTTTAATGTATACCAGTTTATATCATTAGTCGGCCAGTCCGACGTAATTGGATATTTGTGATTACATCCTCGTGCAGCCAATTGTAAAAGAGATAGTTGCCCATCATCACCATTACGATCATGAGGAGGACCTGCATGCAGGGTCTCCTCAAATTGAACATCATTAGATAAAGACAAAAATCTAGCAGAATCTGTAGAATCAACCAACAAACCTGCAGCTCCGCAATCAAATATTCTGACCATCCAAGCCAACAATGATTCACCAGTTCTCTGTTTTAGTCTATTGATTATTTCACCAATTTCTGGTTGTGAATAATCTTCAAGGGCGGTCATGTCTAAAATACCGCCTCCCAGATTCAATGGATGGCGACCCATTTTCCTGCGAATGACGGGATTAACCATCACTTCTTTACAGGTGGGTTTCGTTTCTGTAATAGGATCAGATTATCAGAATCACTACACGTAGTAGTACTGTCAAAAACATTGCAATCCCATTTATCAGATCCCGATTAACATCTGCGGCAGCAATCACTGTCGCTACATTGTGAGAATTAACCCTTCCTCTTCTTTTTTGATATTTATATCATGCAACTCTTACTGCAGCACTTTCAACTACAGCTTGATATTTATCAGCTTTGTCACGACATAACTTCAATTGAAGTTGTTGCATCAAAGCAATCTGTTTTTCAGCAGCCAATTCCTTTTCTAACTTTTGAACCGAAGATTGAAATTCTACATTTAATTGATGCATCTTTCTGAACGCATGTAATAAAATCCATCCCCTTCTCCCAAGAGCCGAACACTCCTTCCCTTTCTCCACGGGGACCAATTGTAAACATTTAACTGGTTCGTCCGGACTTGCATTCTCCTATGCTAGTATCCCATGTTTCACTTAATCCCGCACCACATGCCCAAGTCTGTGAGATTTTATCATAAGGGCTTTTTGACCATCCTGGAATCGTTATATCAGGGAAATCTCTGCTAGCTGAACTACTCTTTTTTAAAAATAAAGAGGCCATAATAACAGAATGAAAGTTTCACATCACACAAACTATTGTCGTTGAGGTGCACCGCATGTCTCATCTTCACAGGACGTTCAGGAGCCTTCGTCAATAATCACCGTGAAGATTGTAGCTGCTCCCGCGACAACAGCGTTCACCTATTCTTCACCGAGGAATCTCGACGACCCGTGGCTCCTGCCGTAAAGGGAGTTCACTCAAGAAGGGCCCGTCGCCGACTCATCGAAGAACTCTACAAAACCAGGTATATTGGGGTCGTAGAACATTTAGAAGGAATCAAGACTGTATTAAGCATATCTGGACTGGCTTGTCAATACGCTTTATTTACAGGTTGCCCAGGTGGGGGGATCCTCACACAGAACTGTCTCTAGGTATACGGGAGTTAGTATTCTGCCATTGCTTAATTTACCTTGCTTTCTTTCTGTGTGTTTCGTTGATTCATCTTACAATCTGATTTGCATGTCATTTGATTTGTTAGCAGTTGATGCATTTCAAAGAAATCGATAGTCAGAGTGGTACCACGTAGACTTGTATATATTTGCCATTATAGCATTTACAGAGTACAAAGTGTGTTATTGTGATTGTGTCTATAACGTGAAGCTTGTTTATATAACAAGCTATGTTTTCACTAACATAGTTTGTGGACATTTCTTTGTGGGTGCTTGGGGACTACACTGTACTTAAGAACCAGTCTGCATCACCTCCTGAGAGCTAAGCCTTGATTGCTCGTCCATTGCTACCAACAATAGAGAATCTTGGCTGGGGTCCTCTGTGCTTCAGCTCTGCCATATAGGGGGCAGGAGTACAGAGACCCCCCTCCAGTCTTCACAGGGATGACGCAAAGTTAGTAGAGAAAAATATTGGTAAAGTTGGCAGTTCAGGTGCCTGTGCCAACACCAGTACAGGTGGAGGGAGCATAGAGTACACAGCAAGTTGTGAGTGCCGCTATTGCGGCCCTCTGGGCAGAAGGAAGACAAGGCCAGTGGGGCGGGGGAAAACAGTAACCTGACTCACAGTGGCAGCAAGGAGGGCCACAGCGAGGGAGAGGGGGATTTCGAGGAGCAGGGGTGGTTGATTTGGAACCAGGGGAGGTGGGTTTGGACAGTCTCAATGTTGGAATTGTTTGAGGTGGGGGCATTTTGCAAGGGAGTGCCGGAGCAGGTCCATGGCAGGGTATAGTTACAGGCTGCAGCAGCAGGGCCAAGGGCCCCAAGGACCTCAAGGATTAGGGTACCAGCAACAGGGCCAAGGGTACCAGAACCTTCCTTGGTGGCAATACCAAACTTTTAATCAGCAGCCCCAAGTGCCAGACGCACAAGCACAACATTCACCACAGCAACAGTGGGGTGGTGTTGCCTCGGTAATCAGGGCACCGGGCAGGGCGACCTCTCCCTTTGGGGGGGCAACAGTAGTAGGAGGTAACTCTTTCTCGTTCCCTGGAACGAGCACATATCCTGACTAGGACAGCCCACATTGAGCACTCGCGTATCCTGTGAACGACTTTCCACCCTAAAGAGGAACCATTGATGGGGGTGGAGATAGGAAACAAGCAATTTATATTTATGGTTGATTCTGGTGCAACCAAATCGGGCATCATGGAAAGCAACTTTCCACTATTTGGAAAATATCTTTACGCGCAGGGGTTCTCTGGTGCTATTTCCAAGGTTCCATACATTGAGGAGTTGGATGTAAAGGTGGGAGGAAAGATAGTACAGGTGCCCCTACTATATTCTGAGAGTCCCCCTGTCAATCTACTGGGTAGGGATCTGCTCAGTAAGTTAAACATGCCTATATCCTTTACAGATCATGGAGTAGAATGTTCTACTTCTGGGATGTGTGCTGTAAGGACGATGCTGATTATCTATACAATGGCAAGGGAGGTGGTGGTCCACAGGATTCCCATAGACCCAAACATGTTTATTTATGATATCAGTGTGCTTGTGAAGGCGGTACCCCAGATTGCCAAGCAATCGCCACCGAGGTGGTGGCAGGAACGATAGTATCGCTGGACCTGCAGGGGTGGTTGTGTCAGACAGAAGTATTGTCCTATTAGGGGTGGCTAGGGATGGATGTGAGTGGCGCACAGTGCTCTGTGTAGCCCCAAAAGTACATCTAAAGGAAGTGGAGGATGACAAATTGTTTGAGGATAACAACAAAGAGGGGGAAATAATCCTAGAAATGTGCATCTCTTGTGACATAATAGTACAGGACCGTAGAGTGCAGTGTCCCTTAATGGCAGTAGTAACTTCATCCCCATTTTTTTTTCGAATAAGATTTATGGCACGTGCCCTCACAGTTGTGGACTACAAATCCACATGATGTAGTGTTGTTGAAAGATGTAACAACTGTGCGTATAACCCTAAAACCAGGTGCTGTGCTGCCCCGGGTAAGACAATATCCACTGTCAAAAGAGGCAGAGGAAGGCATTAGGAAGACCATACAGACTCTCCTGGATCAGGGGATTATCGTGCCATCTACCTCCTCGTGCAATACAGCGATATACAAGATTAAAAAATAAATGGGGGGCAAGGTGAGAATGATCCAAGATTTGTACCCCCTAAATGATGTGGTACAGAAAGAGTTTCCAGTGGTTCCAAATCCTGCAACAATTTAATACAGCATCCCCAAGGAGGCTACGTATTTCACTGTGGTGGATTTGAAAAATGCATTTTTCTCGATTCCACTCCATCCAGAGTCGAGGTATCTTACAGCATTTACACAGGGTCAGATGAGGTTCAAACATACTAGATTACGTCAAGGGTATTGTGAGAGCCTGAGCATATTTAACAGAATACTGCACGTTGATTTAGGGACTATCCAGGTGCCCAGCATGATTATCCAGTATGTAGACGATCTGCTAGTGTTTAGTGACAATGAACAGCATTGTGGAAGAGACTCTTGTTACGCTCACCTGACTCCCACGGAGGCGCAGGTCTGGTTTGGAGTGTTGTTGCTTCTTCTATGGTGAAGCGCAGGACCCGGAAGATGGACTGGACCGGACCTTCGAATCTGGCTTGTCTGGCTCGCAGGAATATCTTTCTGTATGTGAAAAGGGAGTATTAACAATCTGCGGGAGAAAGTATAAGCTTCCCGCTCTCCGCTCTACGAAACCCTCCTGCGACCCCCACGTGAAGTCTCACCTTAGGGTTTGAAAGGTTGAGCTCTCCATCCTGCTTCTCATGCAGGGGCGCGTTGTATCCAGTTACTTCACTGGGATTTTGATTGTAGAGGGTTCAAGTTTTGTTTTCCCAGTATAGTACCGTAAGGATTCTGTTAATGAGTATGATTCCGCAATAATAATTGTTCGTTGTCTCTTTTTCAGGTGCGGAAACTATTCCAAGAAGAGCTGTGGAACCAAAGAATGAGACTCTAGTGAGCTTGATGAGAGTTCTCTCAGTGTCCTTGTATCAATGCGCTCACTAACGCTGATGTCTTTTTTCCCCATAGGGGCCGGGGTCCGGAAATGCCTGGATGCGGCACCGACCCGAAACGAAGCTGAATCCAGAAGAAATCAGGTAAGTCTTTAATGGGCGTTTGGGCAATGTCTTTTCATGCGCCCACTAACGCTGATGTCTTTTTTCCCCATAGGGGCCGGGGTCCGGAAATGCCTGGATGCGGCACCGAGCCGAAACAAAGATCAATCCAGAAGAAATCAGGTAAGTCTTTAATGGGCGTTGGGTAACGTCTTTTCATGCACCCACTAACGCTGGTGTCTCTTTTTCCCCTTAGGGGCCGGGGTACGGAAATGCCAGGATGCGGCATCGACCCGAAATGAAGTTGGAATAACCCAACAGGTAAGCTTTGTAATGGAAATTAAGGTTTCCTTGTTTTCTTTCCCCTCTCACCTTTATTCTTGTCTTTTTCTCCCTAGGCGTGGTGATGTGGCTGCGAGTCCAGATGTCGCCCTAGAACGTGGTGGTACCTTGTACAGGTGAGTGAGATGCGGCGCTGCAGCGATCGATGCGATGTGCTTTTAAATGGATGTCTTCCTTTTCAGGACCGTCGGCGAGATGTCTTCGGAATGAGGATTTAGCAGGTAAGGACTCTTCTTTACCCTTTTCTCTTCTCTCTTTGCAGGTGTTCCAGGATGCTGGCAGGAGTGGCAGAAGACAGAATGCAGGAGCAAACACGGTGAGCGTCCAGCTGCTAGATGCAGAACAACGCGAAGCAGGAGTTGCTGCTTGGGCGTGGCTTAAATAGCCTTCAAAGTAGTTCCAGGTATGTATCCTTCCTCTCAGGTATGTATTCCTCCCCTGACCACACCCGTGTGGTTAAGTAGTTCCAAAGATAAAGTAGTCCCATTCAGGCCTCAGAAGGCCTGGATGTTGCAGCATGGTCTGCATCAGGTAAGTTAACACTAAGCACCTTTAACACAAAGTCCCCTTTTATGAGCCTGGCGCCTATGGCGCCAGGACTGTGGCCCGATAAGAGCCTGGCGCCAAAGGCGCCAGGACTGAGTCCAAAGAGCCCCTACTTGAGGCTGTTGTGACTTCCCTTGAAGACATGATGTCTGCCTCTGGGGTAGCTGGGTCTTGTCTGGCACCTTGGAGGTAGGCATCATGACAACTCTGTTGTAATGCTACAATTACTAGCTTGTAAAGGGTACAAGGTTGACAAGGCCAATTTGCAATATTGCCAGCAGAAAGTAATTTAATTGGGGCAGTTTATATCAGTGAATGGAAAGAGGATACTGCCTGACAGGGCAGAATCGGTATGTGCCACCCCCAGACACGCCTCTGTTAAGTAGATGCCTGTGCAATTACTGCAGGGCCTGGATCCTTGATTATGCGGTGTACACTAAGCCACTTTATCAAGTCCTAAGGGAAGCACAGAGAACGAAGGACCACAACTTATTGTGGACGGCAGAAATGATTAGACAATTTGATGATTTGAAAGAAGTCATCACGGGGGGGCGTGGCCAACAGCGAGATGCAGTAGACGTGTGCCTCCGGAACTCCCGCAGCCGCGGCTTACATCCTGATGGAAAACGCCAGCCTAACAATACCTTCTGACCCCCAAAAGATACCCTCCGGTGCGCAAAGGCTCCGGGCACACCCACGCCCGAAATTGGCTTATAACACGCCGGGGCTGTAAGACAGGAGGCCGGTGAAAGTGGCACCGATTTCACCCATCTGGCAACCAAGATGGCCGCCGGAGCATTGGGCGCACTCTGAAGCAGGAAGGGAGAGGCCCATACCCCGACAACCGGCGATCGCCAAGGCGGGTTCCGTGGCGCTGCAGATGATCGTGGGCCCAGGAGTGAGGACCGACGCAGCAGATACCAGGCTGCAAGAGTGACAAGATCCGGGCAATGGTGTCCGGGAGATCGGAGGAGCAAAGACACGGAGGCAAGGCTTCAGTGGAGCACTGAACGGCGGCATAGGGGACCCGAACCACCTGCCCAGGTGCAAGAAGGAGGAAACGGCTCACCTAAGCGGCGCGGCGGTGGCCTGAAAACAGCTGAGGCTGCCCCACCGGTGAGTGCCTGCACCGCAGCTCCCTGCGTATGAGGGACACCCCGTCTTCTCTCCCATCCGAGAGGCCCTTCAGACGAAGCCAGGCTTGCCCGCCCCAGAGGATACAGCAGTGAGGGGGAGACACGGGAGCCTAGCCTGGCCTTGATCCACAGGATCTGCCGCGCAGTCGATTGGAGTTCTGCGGCTGGTGATATGCATTCCTCCTGGTGGTCGACCGGGGCCCCGGCTGCCTGAGAGGCCGTGGGGCGCACCACATACAAGGACGCCCACTGCAGCAACACGACCCCCCCAAACCGGACACCTGCAGACACTGCTGCACTGAGCAGGGAGCGACAAGTGGACCCGCCGAGGTTCGTGTGCTGGCTGCTGGGGGCTGGGAGCTCAAATCTCCCGCCGTCCTTGTAACAGACACTGGGACTCATCAGCACACACGACCCGACGGAGAGCGTTAGCCCCCTCTGGGAGGTCGAACAGGCGCGCAGCCCGGGGCGGACGGAACATTACAGTTGCAAACACGAATAGAACACAGAGGTCCGCCACCGAACAGCGCCCTGCAACAAGGAAAGCATTGCATCACACAATCTCCCCCCTCCGCGGAACGAGGTGGCTCTCAACCCCGGCACAGTGCTAACAAGTGAAGATCGACCTGTAAAACAAGTCTATGCAAGGAGGCCCCTCGAGCAGCAGGACAGATCTTTTGGAACAAGAACGCACCCGCAGGATCTGACAGTAAGCATGGGGAAAGACAAGTCTAGGAGTGTCATGATGCCCGCTCCCAGGGAGCCGGTTCAAGCCCTGCGTCCCCGAAAGCGGACATCCAGTCCCCAAGGAAGGACCCAGCAACCCCATATAGGGGCCCTTTGGACAGTGTCCTGGCGCCTATGGCACCAGGCTCATAAAAGACATCATTCCTGGCGTCATAGGCGCCAGGCTCATTATGGAAGTGCTTGGGTGCACTTACCGATTGCAGACCATGCTGCAGGATCCCGGCCTCCTTGAGGCCTGAAAGGAACTACTTTACCTGTGGGACTAATTTACCATCCGGGCGTGGTCGGGGAAGGATACATACCTGATTGGAGGAAGGATACATACCTGGAACTTCTTCCAAGGCTATTTAAACCCCACCCGAACAGCCACACATGCTTCGCGTTGTTCTGCATCTAGCAGCTGGATGCTCACCGTGTCTGCTCCTGCATCCTGACTTCTGCCACGCCTGCCAGCATCCTGGATCACCTGCAAAGGAAGAGAAGAAGAGAACAGAAGAAGGAAAAGTCCTTACCTGCTAAATCCGCATCCCGGAGACATCTCGCCGACAATCCTGAAAAGGAAGACTTTTATTTAAAAGCTCATCGCGTCGATCGCTGCAGCACTGCATTCCACTCACCTTTACAGGGCGCCTCCATGTTCAGCAGCGATCATCCGGATTCGCAGTCACGCCCCAGCGCCTAGGGAGAAAAAGGCCAGAACAAAAGGTGAGAGAGAGAAGGGAATAAGGAAAGCTAAATCTCCATGTTAAGACTTACCTGTTGATTCATTCCCTCTTCATTTCGGGTCCGCGCCGCATCCTGGCATTTCCGGACCCCGGCCCCTAAGGGGAAAACAGAGACATCAGCGTTAATGAGCGAATGAAAAGACATTACCAAAAAACGCTCATTAAAGACTTACCTGATTTCTACAAGGATTTCACCTCTCATCTCGGGTCGGTGGCTGTTCCCCGGCATTCCGTACCCCGGCCCCTATGGGGAAAAAGACACTAGCATTAGTACATTAATGCATGGACACAAGGGGAACCTCTTATCAAAAAACTTACCTGGAAGCCAAGCAAGTTTGGTTCTCACCAATCCGAAAATCCAATGAAGTAACGGGATACCAACGCGCCCCTGCATCAGAAGCAGGATAGAGAGCTCGTCCTTCCTGACCCTAAGGTGAGACGCTACGAGGAATCACAGAAGGGTTTCGAGGAGGGTGAGAGGGGAAAGTGGGAGGCTGATTGCATTACCCCGCAGACAGTTAATCCCCTATTTTTGCCTACAGAAGGATACTTCTGCGAGCCAGACAAGCCAGATTTGGGGGCCCGGTCCAGTCCGTCTTCCGAACCCTGCGCATCACCTTAGAAGAGGTCACAGCAGCGCGAACCAGGCCAACGCCTCCGTGGGAGTCAGGTGAGCGTTACAGAACGCGAAGCCTTCCTACAAATTCCCACCCAGGCGCTATGGAAAGTTCTGAGACTGATCAGTTGGCCCAATTACTGGGGGAATTACGGGCTGAAGTACATGTCGCTCGTCAAGAGACTAATGCCCTCAGGAGGGAATTAATAATATCAAAGGAAAGAACTGATGACCTGGCCAGACAGCTTTTGCAAAGTCAAGCTGGGCAAACTCCTCTACCCGGTTCCGGAGGGAACCCCGCTCCTGTGGTTTCCAGTAACCCTGTGCAGATTAATCTACCTGGAAACATGCCACTGGCCCCACCCGAACAATTTGCTGGGGACCCCAAACGATTCGCTGTATTCATGAATCAGTGTCGTTTGCACTTCCTATGCAGACCTGGGGCCTTCCCTAATGATCAGACCAAGGTAGCCTTTGTATTGTCATATCTCAGCGGCTGCGCTGCCGATTGGTCAGTTCCACTGGTTACTCAAGATGACCCAATTCTCCGTGATTTTCAAAGGTTTCAAGCAAGCATGGAAAGGTTATTTGCTCGACACTCTCAGGGGCAGGCTCTGCATGACAAACTTCTATCCCTGCGACAGGGCAATCAGGACCACCTATCCTATATTGCAACCTTTAATAGACTAATTGTGGAAACGGGATGGCCAGAGGATAAAAGAGTCACGTTGTTTTATCGAGGCCTACGCGGAGAACTTAAAGATGTCTTGGCCCAAGTTGTAAATCCGCCCCAAGAATGCACAGAGTATATAGACTTAGTGGTCCAATTGGATCACAGACTTCAAAACAGAAAAGCAGTGAAGGTACGCATACATATGTAATGTTGTGCTCACACTTGGAGTTTGTACTAATCACCATATGTGTTAAAAGAATGTACCCTTTGTTAAAAGAAGAGGCCTTCTCTTTATACAGCGACATTTAAGACCTGCTGACCTGGCAAGAACTTGTTTTTAACAGAAGAATTGTGTTTGGTCACTGTATGTCGAAGCATGCTGAGCCTGCTAAAACTATCTGCAGATTACGGGTGGGGAAGGAATGAGTAAGCACAGCCTCGTGCACAGAGATAAGGACACAGAGGGGCACGAGAGAGAGCGAATAACAGATAACAGGAAACCACAATAGCAGATGTTGAACTGTTGACCGTTGATGCAAAGTCATGACTGGGAGGAACCGCCTTGTGGTGGACATAATCTATGTGCAGCAATGTATGACAATGTAAAACAGATGGGTATAAAAGGACCACGATGTGCAGGGCAAAGGGCGGCACTTTGACGACTTGCTTTGCGAGACGGTTGAACTTGTGGCCCATTCGCGAATGCTTGTGTGTTAATAAAGCAATGTTTACTCAACTCTTTTCTGTTTGAGTTTTTATAGGGTCCCTTTTGTACTGATTATGGTGACGGCGAGAAATCGCACCCACAATTTTGGTGTCAGAAGTGGGACGCGAAGGAGCGACAGTCCGTCACTGGCCGGCCCCGCCTCCCCCCAATCTACTGTATCAGCCACGACAAACGACACAAGTGCAAGGTGTATGCCAGGGTGAAGAATGTGGAGAAGGGGTATACTATAACGATGATTTTCAGGATAACACAAGCGATATGTCCTGAGGATGCCGGAATGAGATAGCGGGAGTGGTGCAGGTTCCTATAGACCAAAGGGGGCCTTATGCCTCTATTAGGATCGGCCCCCACCGAAACTTGAGATGTCTGGTAGACACGGGAGCTGGAAACAGTTCCGTGAATATCAGAGCCGTCCCCGCTGTCCCATTATCGGATAAAAACAAGGTATCAGTTGGATTTGGGGGAAATCCAATAAAGACTCCTGTAAGTGAAATAGTAGAAGCGGAACTTCATGGGGTAAAATGGGAGAATGGGTGGCTATTGACCAATCACTGCCCAGAAAACTTGTTAGGTATTGATGCATTAAAAACGCTAGGGGCCACAATATATTGCTCCCCCCAGGGAGTGAGAATGACCATAAGCAAACCTATGAGTATGATAGGAGTAATGCAAACCCTGCCCCCGGAACTCCAAGACATCCCGAATGAACTATGGGCCACTCATGGGAATGATGTAGGAGTGTTGGATGTTTCCCCAGTAGTAATCAAACTAAAGCCCGGTGCCAGGTTGCCCAGGATAAAACAATATCGCATATCACACGAGGGAGAGAAGGCACTATATCAAATAGTACAGGACATGATACGGTTAGGGGTGGTAGAGCCAACAAATGATAGCCCTTGTAACTCTCCGATCCTTCCAGTACACAAGAAAGGTGATGAAGCCTTACCCTATCGTTTTATTATTGATTTGAGAGAAATAAACAAAATAGTAGAACCCAGATATCCAGTTGTCCCTAATATTTCAAGTGTACTCACTTTAATTCCCAAAACAGCGAAATGGTTTACGGTAATTGATTTGAAAAATGCCTTCTTCAGCATTCCTATTGCCGAAGAAAGCAGGTACCTGTTTAGTTTCACTCTTCGAGATAGACAGTATCGATTTACTAGAGCCCCGCAGGGATATACAGAAAGTCCCGCCATATTCAGCCAAGCACTAAAAACACAGATGGATAACCTAGCCCTACCCGCTAACACTGCTCTGATACAATATGTTGATGATTTGCTATTATGTGCAGCCACCGAAGAGGAATGCCATTATGTGACCAGATTGGTGCTAATGCACTTAGCAGAGAATAAGCACAAGGTAGCCCTAGCCAAAATGCAGTATGTAAAACAAAAGGTCCATTATTTAGGCTTTGAGCTGTCCGAAGAGGGGCGAACCCTGTCTACTGATCGCATTGCTTTGATACAGTCCATAAAAGGTCCAGACACGGCAAAGGGTCTCCGAAGGATAATTGGTGTTTTATCCTACTGTAGGCACTGGATTCCTGAATTCTCTGTATTGATCCAGCCCATGCTAAAAGCCTTAAAAGAAGTACAAGAAAACGGCCCATTAGAATGGACAACTGAGATGGAAAAAGCCCTGACAGCTATGAAAGATGTTCTATGCCACGCACCGGCCTTAGGCACACCTGATTATACTAAGAGATTTTGCCTTTTTGTTGATGAACAGGAAGGTTGCGCTGTGTCAGTCTTGACACAGGAACAAGGGGGTAAACAGAGACCATGTGCATATTTTTCTAGCACTCTGGACTCAGTAGCTCGAGGCCTACCCCCATGCATGAGAGCAGTAGCTGCAGCAGCGACAGCCCTAAAACAAAGTGCAGGTATCATCCTAGGGAGTGAAGTAACAGTAAAGGTTCCACATACGGTAGATGTTCTTCTGAATAGAGTGCATACACAGCATTTGACTACAGCTAGACTCACACAGTATGAGATGATCCTGTTTGCCAGTAATGTAAAAATTGAACGGTGTAACACTTTGAATCCAGCGACACTGCTTCCTTTGCCCACCTCACCTGATGACATTAGGCATGATTGTGTGATCCAAATGGAAGAACACACTAAGGGTAGAGCAGACCTGCAAGACACCCCGCTGGTTGATAATGAGGGTATATTATTCTGTGATGGTTCCTGTTTCAAACTGCCAAATGGGGAGACAACAGCAGGGTATGCAGTAACTACAGGGGAACGGTTGATTGAGAGTGGGAAAGTGTGTGAAAAATCGGCCCAGGCAGCAGAATTAATTGCGCTAACGAGAGCATTAGTGTTAAGCAGCGGTATGAAAGTGACAATTTATACTGATTCAGCCTACGCTCATGGGGTGGTTTCCAGTTTTGGTAAACTCTGGGGAGAGCGTGGGTTTTTAACCTCCCAAGGTGATACTATTAAACATGCCCGATTGATTGCTGAATTATTGCAAGCCCTTACGCTGCCCAAAATGGTGGCCATAGTGAAGTGCTCAGCGCATAAAAAAACACTGGATTATGTCACGCAGGGATATTCTTTGGCTGACCAGATGGCTAAACTAGCTGCCACAAGGGACACTCGGTGGGAAGCCCGACAGCTCATAGTGGGGAGGGATGTGACTATGGAAGGGACGAAGGAGCGCGTAAAGGAAATCCAAGCAGATGCAACCATTGAAGAAAGACTATCTTGGCACAAGGATGATCAATACGAGGAGACGGTACTACCTGATGCATACTTACCTGTGATAGTGAGTGTGGCTCATGGTCCAACTCACGTTAACGCAAGGACTATGGAAGAAGTTTTAAGTACTGTGTGGTACAACAAAAGATTGGGAATGTATTGTCGCCAATGGGCAAAACAATGTGAAATATGTGTTTTATATAATGTGGGGAAAGGTGTACCGGCCCCGGCGGGCCACAGTAAGTTACCCACCTGCCCTTTTGAGGTGGTGTATATGGACTTTATACAGCTGGAGCCTGTAAATAAACATTCCTACTGTTTGGTGATGAAATGTGGGTTCTCAGGATGGGTGGAAGCATATCCCCTGCGGGACAATAGTGCCACCTCCACAGCACAATGCATATTGAAACACTGGGTGCCCTTGTATACGGTCCCCAGATATCTATGGTCTGACAATGGGACTCATTTTACTGGTGAAGTAGTACGCAAAGTTTGCAAGGCCCTTGGTATTGATCAACGTTTCCACGCAGTTTTTCATCCTCAATCAGCTGGGATTATAGAGGGCACAAATAAGGTACTGAAGAACAAACTGGCAAAGGCTTGTGCTGAAATGGGACTGAAATGGCCGGATGCATTGCCTATTGCATTATTGAGTATGCGTACTATGCCTAAGCGTACACATGGTTTATCTCCTTTCGAAATTGTTATGGGGCGCCCACCAAGTATTGGGACCCCCATATCACCTAAGAGATTGTCTGAGCAAGCATGGCCTGCATTACAACAGTACTGTATTGGGTTAACTAATAGACTGATTTCTATTAATGCACAGGTGAACACAGTAGCTCCATCTCCTCTGATAGGAGAAGGTCACGACGTGCAGCCCGGTGACTGGGTTGTTATAAAAGCCTTCGATCGCACCAGCGGACTGCAACCCAGTTGGAGGGGCCCGTTTCAGGTGCTCCTCGCAACACAAACTGCGGTAAAAGTTGATGGCAAACCGCACTGGTACCACGTGAATCACGTCAAGAAGACGCTTCCATTACTGATTCCTCCGGAAAAGGGAACCAACCAACCCCAGGTTGCAACAGTACTGCCAGACGCCATTAGTAGGTGTGCCCATCGTCTCCGATCCCGTGACGTGTATGTGCCAAGCAACGTGTAAGGACACTGTTTTGAACTTTGATCATTAGGGAGATGAACATTTGGACTCTCTTGTTGGTTTTAGCAGAATTGTGTCTTACTGAAGACGACGGGCTTGTAGCCTGAAGGGCCTTCGGCGTTCCCCTCCTGGGACAGGAACTACGAGACGTGGGACAGATCGGATGAAGGTTTTCAGTGAGACCTACCACTATTAGAGTAATAAGGACACTGGTGCTTTAAATAGGGGATATTGCTATATCGCTAGGTTGCAACTGATATACGCTGTATACTGAGCCATATACTGAACTATGTCTACACCCGTGTATGCTGGTTTAGTCCCTGAACGGATAAGTGTATGCTCCTCAAACACAGAAGGTAAGAGGAAAATACCAGTTTGTACCACAAGAGGCAAAATTTTGTTTTCTGTATGCACGATAGTAGTACTAATAGCATTTGCCATAATATTCTGGTATCTGGAACATCCATCTAGATATGAATTAAAGAACCTGTTGCCCGAGTCAAATGAAACAGGGAGAACAGATTGGGTCAAGAGCAGGAATCGAGATGCCTATGACCAACACGACCCGGAAGACTATGCTAAAAATGAATACGTGAAGATAATAAACACAACATATGGGGTAGTGAATAAAACTGATTGCTGGATCTGCACCCACATGCCACGACATAGCAGTGAAGGCATCCCAGTGTACGCATCGCCAGTTACTGAGGATGCCGGGTGTACATTAATTTACATGAGAATAGTGTCAGCACAGCAATACATGATACCGAATACCGCTTGTTATGTTAGAGGAGAGAACAAAACCCTTCTAAAGGAAAAGATACGCTATAAAATCAAAACTGAGGGAATCGGGCTTGCACCTGCTATGGTACAGATAGTAAGAGAACCTCCTCCCCCTATCACCATCACACAAGAGTTTAGGCCAAAGAATATATGTTTTAAGAGGAGCGCAAGAGGTAATCAAAGAATGAACTCGGGGTGCAGTCAAATGGTGAATCTAAATAACTACACGAAGGGATTGTTACAGATTGAAGGACATGCCTACGTCTGTAACAAGAGGGCTTATTTGTGGTTAGCCAAAGATTTTGTTGGGGTATGTTACATAGCCAGAATAATGCCGGCTGTGATGGTATATGCCCCGTCTACTCTGCATAAAGAAATACACAGCAGAAATAAACGAGCAGTAAACCCAAAAATTCCTACGTATCAACCTACAGGATGGGAAACGTTTATAGATCTGATGGGGGTCCTGGTTCCTCCAGCGGGCATCTTTATGAACAGTCAAGAAATCCAAAAGCTAAACAGGGCCCTTGAGTTCGTAATCGAAGAATCTGCAGACCTAATGGAAAACATCACTTATGAAATGAAAGCAATTCGGCTAGTGGCTCTCCAAAATAGGTATGTCTTAGACATACTCACTGCAGAAAGGGGCGGAGTCTGTTTTTTGGTGGGATCCCAATGCTGTGTTTACATACCAGAAGGGAGTACAGGAATCCTGGATGGAGTAAACAAACTGCATAAAGTGGCGGATAGCATCCACCAGGAGGAAGGGTCAGGAGATAGCTGGTGGATGAAGCTCCTGAAAGAAATTGGATGGCAACTTCTTACGCCTATACTGGTTCTAGCGGCAATAGTTGTAGGAATTTGTCTCTGCATCCAATGCTTCCCGGTATGTGTGTCGTGCTGTGTTTCCATGTGTTCTTCCAGCATAACGCGCCTAAATCCAATGGATAAAAGCCATGTACAACAGGAATTTTTTGACATGGGAGGCCTGGAGAAGATTATGGTACATACAGTATGTGATGATGTTGCTTTCCTGCCATCTGCTTATGCTAGGACTGTTTAGATTGATGCTCAAGTGTGAGCAAAGGGTGGATTGAAGGTACGCATACATATGTAATGTTGTGCTCACACTTGGAGTTTGTACTAATCACCATATGTGTTAAAAGAATGTACCCTTTGTTAAAAGAAGAGGCCTTCTCTTTATACAGCGACATTTAAGACCTGCTGACCTGGCAAGAACTTGTTTTTAACAGAAGAATTGTGTTTGGTCACTGTATGTCGAAGCATGCTGAGCCTGCTAAAACTATCTGCAGATTACGGGTGGGGAAGGAATGAGTAAGCACAGCCTCGTGCACAGAGATAAGGACACAGAGGGGCACGAGAGAGAGCGAATAACAGATAACAGGAAACCACAATAGCAGATGTTGAGCTGTTGACCGTTGATGCAAAGTCATGACTGGGAGGAACCGCCTTGTGGTGGACATAATCTATGTGCAGCAATGTATGACAATGTAAAACAGATGGGTATAAAAGGACCACGATGTGCAGGGCAAAGGGCGGCACTTTGACGACTTGCTTTGCGAGACGGTTGAACTTGTGGCCCATTCGCGAATGCTTGTGTGTTAATAAAGCAATGTTTACTCAACTCTTTTCTGTTTGAGTTTTTATAGGGTCCCTTTTGTACTGATTATGGTGACGGCGAGAAATCGCACCCACAGCAGATCGGTCCAGGTTTGAGACCCGGGTGTTGGTCAAGACCCATGCTAATCCCAAGGGAGTTGATGTCTCTGAGCCTTTGCAAATTGGAAGTGTTAAAGGACCCTTAACTCAAAAGGAACGTGAAAGGAGGCGGCAATTAAAATTATGTCTTTATTGTGGGAATTCAGGACACTTTCTACGAGATTGCCCGGCAGAACCGCCCCGAAAGGCGGTAGGAGCCGCTGATAAAAACCATGAAGACTCTGTTTCGGGAAACGACTCTGCCCGACAAGTGTAGGGGTCCGCTTGCCGAGCTTGAAAACTAACTCTCAGACCTCGCATTTCATTGTGCCAATGGTTCTCGTAGATCCAGAACAGCCTAAGCGGTTGCATGCAATAAAGACATACATCGATAGTGGGGCTATTGGAAACTATGTGGATCGTGAATTGGTCTCTAGGATTAACCTCCCTCTCCGTCCTAAAACCAGCAAAGATGTCATTACCACAGTCGATGGAACTGAAATTGCCTCTGGACCGGTAACACATTCCACTACTGAGGTGACTCTTATTGGTCCCGACGGCCATCGGGAGGGTGTTGTGTTTGATGTAATCAAGGCTCCACAGTTTCAGGTTATTCTTGGAATCCCTTGGTTAGAGACACATAATCCTCGAATTGATTGGCGAGCTAAGAGAATAAACTTCCCGGATTGTACACAAACCTGCTACCCAGAAAACCTGAAGATTAATCTAGCATCTGTAACCTCTGCCTCCATGCAACTACCTCCGGAATACCAAGACTTTCAGGACGTCTTCCAAAAGGAACAGGCCAAAACGTTACCTCCTCACCGATCGTAAGATTGCTAAATTGATCTGGTGCCCGGTGCACAACCCCCTTGTAGCAGGATTTATGCCCTTACCGAACCTGAAAATCTGCATTTGAGGCAATATTTGGATCAATACCTAGCTAATGGTTTTATTCGCCCGTCAAAGTCCCCGGCATCCTCGGCTTTGTTCTTCGTGCCCAAAAAAGAAGGCGACCTTAGAACTTGTATCGATTACCGCGCATTGAACCAGATAACGGTTAAAAACCATTATCCTCTGCCTCTGATCCCTGAACTCCTTGACCAGGTGAAGGACGCTTGCATATACACCAAGTTAGATCTCCGGGGGGCTTATCATCTGGTACAAGTTAAAGAAGGCGACGAATGGAAAACTGCCTTCCGTACTAAATACGGATTATTCGAGTACCATGTGATGCCTTTCGGGTTGTGTAACGCGCCGGCTGCCTTCCAATACTTCATGAATGATGTCCTTCGGGAACTCATCGATGTTTGTGTTGTCGTATATATCGATGACATTCTGGTGTACTCCTCTTTGGAATCTGATCACAGAAAACACGTCAGGGCAGTACTTGAAAAACTGCGCCAACACAAACTATTTGCTAAATTGGAGAAATGTGTTTTCCATACCACAGAAGTCGAGTTTCTAGGTTTCATCCTGACACCCAAAGGAGTCCGAATGGACTTAAGAAAAGTGGATGCAATCCTCAAATGGCCATCACCTAGCTCTGTAAAAGGGGTTCAAAGCATGCTCGCCTTTGCCAATTTCTATCGCAGGTTTATCCCGGAATTTTCACGTGTGGTACAACCCATTAC
This sequence comes from Ambystoma mexicanum, assembly GCF_040938575.1. Classification (NCBI taxonomy): domain Eukaryota; kingdom Metazoa; phylum Chordata; class Amphibia; order Caudata; family Ambystomatidae; genus Ambystoma; species Ambystoma mexicanum. Next base: position 1,039,065,934 of record NC_090941.1, read on the forward strand.
TGCACTCTTGAGGAAAAATAAACGTTTTGAATGGTCTGAAGAAGCCGAGCAGGCCTTTCAGGATTTAAAAGCTAAGTTTACCTCTGCACCTATATTAAAACACCCGCGTCCAGATCTCCCTTATGTCGTCGAGACTGACGCATCCAGCCTAGCCATGGGAGCAGTCCTGTCCCAAAGAGATCCCGAAACCAACCAACTGCATCCCGTAGCATTTTGGTCCAGAAAATTCTCGGCACCCGAGGTTAATTATGCAATCACGGACAAAGAACTGTTAGCCAATAAGTCCGCTTTTAAAGCCTGGCGGCATTATCTGCTTGGCGCTCGACATACCATCACAGTGATCACTGATCACCGGAATTTACAGTATTTGAAAACCGCCAAGGCTCAGTCATCACGGCAGCTCCGATGGGCTTTGTTTTTCGCTGAATTCGATTTCGTGATTACCTATCGACCTGGCTGCAAGAATGGCAAAGCAGACGCCTTATCCCGAATTGGAATGGGAGAATCTGATACAAACTCAGAACCAGTACCAATAATTCCCGAACAGAGGATTCTAGGCATGACTTCGTTACAGACGCTTGAAGACATTCAAGCAGGAGTGAAACAACTCCTGGACCCTACAACCTTACAGGATTGGATACAAAAGGGATCAGACTTTACCATAGATAATGGTTTACCTTATTTCCAAGGACGCTTATTCCTGCCGCATAAGGAATTACACAAACTAGTTATTTCCGGTTATCATGATGCATTAATAGAGGGACACCCCGGTATTGCCAAGACAGAGGAAAAGGTGAAACAACAATTTTGGTGGCCCTCTTGGCGAAAAGATGTTAAATCCTTTGTGATGTCCTGTGGTGTTTGCGCCCAAAATAAAAGTCAAAAGAAAAGACCAGCCGGTCTCCTTCAACCTCTAGACATACCGCCAGCACCCTGGCACACCCTATCAATGAATTTTATTACGGACCTGCCTCCTTATTCGGGTTACAATACTATTCTGGTAATTGTGGATTTGTTTTCCAAAATGGCCCACTTTATTCCTTTGAAAGGTTTACCTTCAGCTTCTGTCCTAGCCAAAGAATTCCTCGAAAATATTGTTCGGCTACATGGATTCCCATCTATACTAATCTCTGACCGGGGAAGCCAATTCATTTCCCACTTCTGGCGCAAATGTTGTCAAATGGCACAGATCGAAGTAAGATTATCGACCAGTCACCACCCTCAGACTGATGGTCAGACCGAGAGGACAAATCAGACCCTTGAACAATACTTACGGTGTATGTTACAGCAATCTGAAAGCAACTGGAAAGACATTCTTTGGATAGCCGAATACGCATATAATAATTTGGTACACTCTGGAACTGGCCACAGTCCTTTTTATACTTTGTTTGGGCATCACCCTCGAACCTCAAACCTTGACTCACCCCAGAACCTCGGAATGCCTGCAGTAGAACATCTGCATTCAACAATTACCCAAGCCTTCAAAGAGGCAACTACGCATTTACAACAAGCCAAGAGAAAATACAAGGAGAATGCTGATCTACTTCGGAGTGAAGCACCTCCGTATCAGATTGGGGATCAAGTATGGTTAGCTACCAGACATTTACCACTTAAAGGGCCTCGAACTTTTAACCCAAAATATCTGGGACCTTATTCTATTACGGCAATAATTAACCCAGTCGCTGTTAAACTTGATTTACCAGCTAGTATGCGAATTCACCCTGTTTTTCATGTGTCACTTCTGAAACCAGTGGTACCCGGAACCCGACTACTCAAACCTCCAGAGCCTATTCTAATAGATGGGGAGCCCGAATTCGAAGTGAAGAACATTTTAGACTCAAAAATGTTTAGGTCAAAACTGTTCTACCTAATTGATTGGAAGGGGTACGGACCTCAGGAGGGGCCTTGGGGGGGAGTGCTGTCATGATGCCCGCTCCCGGGGAGCCGGTTCAAGCCCTGTGTCCCCGAAAGCGGACATCCAGTCCCCAAGGAAGGACCCAGCATCCCCATATAGGGGCCCTTTGGACAGTGTCCTGGCGCCTATGGCGCCAGGCTCATAAAAGACATCAGTCCTGGCGTCATAGGCGCCAGGCTCATTATGGAAGTGCTTGGGTGCACTTACCTGATGCAGACCATGCTGCAGGATCCCGGCCTCCTTGAGGCCTGAAAGGAACTACTTTACCTGTGGGACTAATTTACCATCCGGGCATGGTCGGGGTAGGATACATAACTGATTGGAGGAAGGATACATACCTGGAACTTCTTCCAAGGCTATTTAAACCCCACCCGAACAGCCACACGTGCTTCGCGTTGTTCTGCATCTAGCAGCTGGACGCTCACCGTGTCTGCTCCTGCATCCTGACTTCTGCCACGCCTGCCAGCATCCTGGATCACCTGCAAAGGAAGAGAAGAAGAGAACAGAAGAAGGAAAAGTCCTTACCTTCTAAATCCGCATCCCGGAGACATCTCGCCGACAATCCTGAAAAGGAAGACTTTTATTTAAAAGCTCATTGCGTCGATCGCTGCAGCGCCGCATTCCACTCACCTTTACAGGGCGCCTCCATGTTCAGCAGCGATCATCCGGATTCGCAGTCACGCCCCAGCGCCTAGGGAGAAAAAGACCAGAACAAAAGGTGAGAGAGAGAAGGGAATAAGGAAAGCTAAATCTCCATGTTAAGACTTACCTGTTGATTCATTCCCTCTTCATTTCTGGTCCGCGCCGCATCCTGGCATTTCCGAACCCCGGCCCCTAAGGGGAAAACAGAGACATCAGCGTTAATGAGCGAATGAAAAGACATTACCAAAAAACGCTCATTAAAGACTTACCTGATTTCTACAAGGATTTCACCTCTCATCTCGGGTCGGTGCCTGTTCCCCGGCATTCCGTACCACGGCCCCTATGGGGAAAAAGACACTAGCATTAGTACATTAATGCATGGACACAAGGGGAACCTCTTATCAAAAAACTTACCTGGAAGCCAAGCAAGTTTGGTTCTCACCAATCTGAAAATCCAGTGAAGTAACTGGATACCAACGTGCCCCTGCATCAGAAGCAGGATGGAGAGCTCGTCCTTCCTGACCCTAAGGTGAGACGCTAGAGGAATCACAGAAGGGACAGACGCTGTACCCGCACTCTCCCTGAGAGGCGTCATGGCAGCCATAGCAGACTCCCGCTCATCGATGGAGCAAAAGATGGACGGAATTAGCCTGGATGTGTCCCTCCTCCGACACGACCTACAGAAGCTGTCAGCGCGTACTGGGGAGGCGGAACAGCGTATCTCTAATACGGACAATGGACTAAACAACTCACAACAACAACTCCAAGAAGTCTCAAACAAGCTCAAGATCCTTGAGGCCAGGGTCGAGGAGGGAGAGGGAAGATCCAGGCGGAATAACATTCGAATCCTTGGTATTCCCGAGAAAGCCGAAGGACCATGTATTGAACTTTTCCTGGAGCAGTGGCTAACAGACTTGTTCGATCAGCAATCCTTTTCAAAATTCTTTTCTATAGAGAGAGCGCATCGGTAGACCAACGCCTGGCGCTCCCCCAAGAACGGTGATAGCGAAGCTGTTAAATTACCGTGATCGAGACGCACTCCTACACCTAGCACGAACCAAAGGCACGATCACCTTCAATGGCTCAAGGATAGCCTTCTTCCCAGCTTACACGAAGGAGGTACAGAGGGCGAGGCAATCCTTTGAAAAGCTTAAAAGGCAATTGCGGGCACTAGGAGTCAAATACGGCCTGCTTTTTCCTGCCCAGTTGAAAATATACCATAAAGGCACTACGGTCCACTTCGATGACCCTAAAGAAGCCTGGCGATGGGCGGAGCAGCATATAGAAGGGGACTGGTCAGCCCCTCTAGGCAATAACGGCAGAAATCCCAGACCACCAGCAGAACAACATCAAGTGCCGGACCAACCACCTCAACCAGTCCGCCCAGCGGACGATGGGGATTGAACCCTGGTCTGAGCCCCACCGAAGAGATAGATCATGCCGGCAGGTATGAAACTGAACTCGGGACTGTGCAGAACTATGTCACAGTACTTCAAATATGGCATTTTACACATTCATGATGCGGCAAGCGGAGGCTTATGGCACTCGCACCCAGGGAGAAGGAGGAACTCCCCCGCCACAACAACTTCCTCAGTTCATCGTGATTGGGAACGGGTTAAGCTGACGCCATACCTTTTTTGAGTGTCAGCGATGTTGGGGCGACAGGTACTTCGTGTTGGGGTGGAGTATAGGGAGGGGGAGGGATGGGATAGTTATGAAAAGTTTTTTTATGTTATCTTGTTAGTTCGGGGCTATAGCATGTCCAAACAGTCACCCAATCACAACCCTGTGCATACCATACCCTGCAGCACCATTTATCGGGACCCTACTCCCGCAAGACATACCAGTGGGAGGCAGCTCTCCCGACTAACACATCCTTCAAGCCCTCCAACAAGAGTTTTAGATGGCACAAGCACAAATCCAGTCGCTACCGGCTGACCGCCCCAGATCCCTCAAACTGCTCACCTGGAATGTGAATGGCATGGGCTCTGGAATTAAGAGACGCCTGATCAGGCAACTGTTGAATAGACACTCTCCCGATGTGGCCCTACTTTCTGAGACACACCTAGCGGGAACACACTGCACCCTCTTCCAGAGAAGCAACTACCGGGCCGCATTACATGCAGGGTACACAATGGGATCCAGGGGCACCCTTATCCTTATACACAAAAGACTCCCGTTCTCCCTACAGGACCCTCTAGGTCGCTGTGTATCCATCCTGGGATCACTCTGGGGGGTGACATTGGCCATTGTGTCGGTATATTCCCCACCCGGATTGGGACAGGAATTACTGGATGGCCTAACCACTCTTATGGGGAAATACCAGCCAGATCAGTGGATACTGGGGGGAGATTTTAACGATGTTATGTGCAATACCACAGATCGTACTCACCTTAGAGGGCGCAATCCAGATACCCCCACGAGGCTGTCGAACTTTGTATCCGCCCTGGGCCTTCGGGATATGTGGCGGGAACTACACCCCCAAAACAAGGGCTACTCGTTCCACTCTGGAGTCCACGGCTCCCTCTCCAGACTCGACTATCTCTTCCTCCCAAACACAGACCTACATAGGGCAATATCCGCAGAGTTCCTCCCTCGTGGAATCTCGGACCACTTGCCCTTAATAATAGAAATGCAAATGCAAGGCACGTCCCCTCCTAGAACATGGAGACTGAATAATTACCACCTCGGGTTCCCCGAACTGACTGACCGCCTCACGGAAGTATCCGATGAGTATTTTGATATAAATGAACCGGCAGTTGACAACCCAGTAATGGTATGGGAGGCTTACAAAACAGTGCTGCGAGGAGAAATAATCTCCTGGATAGCAAATAAAAAGAGAAAAAGACTCCAAAAAATAATAGAGGCAGAAGGGGAGATGATCCAGTCCGAAAATATGCACATTCTCGACCCTACCCTGCAAACCCAAAGGTCCCTTAAACTAGCTACAGAACGTCTCAGGAATACCATGCTGGACAATGCCAAACAAGCCCACTGGGATTCTAAAGCGAGAATATATGAGCTGGGGGACAAAGTAGGCAAAATGCTAGCCTGGCTTCAAAGGAGGGATGAGGGACGACACCACGTCTGGGAAATTGTTACTCCATGCAATGAGAGGTACCAGGCGGATGCCGAAATAGCAGAGGCCTTCGCCCAATTCTATGCAGAATTATATTGAGCCGAAGGCCACCAGGGGGCGCGGGCAGGATGGACGCCTGAACGTCGAGCTCCGCACCCAGCCCCGGGTGAACTGCGATTTACCGGCAGAACGAGGGTCCCATGCGCTACGCGACCCCCACCAAAAGACGTTGGAGCCTGTAGCCCCCACCTGGACCCAATTCAGGTCCCGATCCGACGCTCCTGTGCGGAGTTACACGGACCGAGGCGGCATCAGCTGCCCCTCCCCCACGACCTGGCGCGGAGTAACGCAGGAAGCAGCACGAGCCGCGCCGCCCACGAATAGGCCCGAGAAGGAGGGCCCACGGCGCTTCCTCCCCTGGACATCTTCCACGGCCCACCGCTTGACCCAGGGCCCCGACCCGAGGAAAGTCGTCCACCCGCCCAGGGAACACACGCTGGGGCGGCCCTCTGCGCCCAGGCGCTCCGCGCCCGGCGCTTCTGATACCCGAAGCCCGGCCCGACCTGGAGAGGACCATCCGCCGGTCCTGGGAGCTACGGTACTGCAAGGGGGCCGACGCGGGAGCACGCCCCCCCACCATCACAACACTCGCCGAGATGGCCCGCGGTGCTCGGGGGCCCCACGCCTAACGAGACACACCCGGTCACAGGGAGGCCCAAGTCCACCAGCCCCCTCCACGGCCTCAGAACTCGATCTGTTGAGGGCCACCCACTCACCCGTGGAGCAACGACGGGGCCGGAATAAGGGCACCAAGGACACCAAGGACTGCGTGGAACACACCGACAGCGTTGTAAGACCTTGGGGACCCTCTAGTTGACTTGCCGGGAATCCGCCACTAAAGGACCAACTCAACCACCCCTTCCCGGCTCCCCAGTCGACGAAAAGGCGGCGCCCGCTGATAAGTGGCCGGCACGAACCTTCCATGCACTGGAAAGAAAACCTGCAGAAATACCAGTTTGTTGCCAAAGAAAGTGCCATGGCCACCGGTAGCCCCACTCCCCCACCCCCAGACCTGGGGGCTATCCAGAACAACATCCAAACGATTCTGGAGGAGATACGAGGGATGAGGACAGACATGGGGGCCAAACTGGCCGACCTCACCACCAAAGTCACCACCCTAGAAGACCGCGTGGAGGGTGTCGAAAATAATCAACTCTCAGTAACACTCCTCGAAACCCAAATGGACATGAGACTCCGAGACATGGAAAGGCGTGAAGAAGAGCTTCGGCTTAAGGTTGATGACATGGAGAACAGGGAGAGGAGGAACAACCTTCGAATCTTTGGCCTGGTGCAATCCGAGGGCGAGTCCACACAAGGTCTCGAAGGCAAAGTGCACGACATCGTGAGGATCGCCCTGGGAACAGAGGGCGTGGGGACGATCAACTTCGACAGGGTGCACCGAGCAGGGGGGGAGGCAGAGGCCCACGCTCGGTCCTGGTTCGGCTGCACTACTACAGAGATAAGGTCAGAATCCTGGAGAAGGCGAGACATCTTGGCATCATACAGTACGGCGACTCGAAGGTATCCATCTTTCAAGATCTATCGGCCCTGACCCTGTCAATGAGGAGGAAATGTGGCACACTTACAAGATGGTTGCAGGGAAAAGGGGTCCGATATCGGTGGGGGCACCCCTTCTACCTGGAGTTTGAGTGGCTAGGTGAGAAACACCACCTGGTGTCGGAGGAAGACATACAGAGAGCCACGGATGATCTGGTGAGCGACCAGGCGGGCCACTCGGGCGCCCAGGAGGGAGGACCACGGGACCCCCCCAGGGGCCCCGACAGACTAGGAAATCACAGCGGGAAATCTAAGGTCAAGGGGGCCCGAAAGTTTCGGAAAACCAGACACCCGTCGACGAACCTGGAAGACCACCCAAATTCATGATAATAGCGTTCGATTGGAGGTGGAGAAAATCACGAGGTGAGAGATGATTCGGGGTGCGGGCGATGGAGGCCCTGGGCACACGAACTGCCTTTAATGGACGCCGCGGCGGCGCTGTGTTTAGTCCGCTGGACTATGGGACGGCAGAGCGTTTTGTTAAAAAGTTAACTGTTTATTTGTGTTGCCCCATGTCTGAGGTTCAAGTTATGGGTTGGTGGCCTGGGGGGGAGGCTCCGGGTCCCAGAATTCTATCTCGGCCATGTCTACCGAAGGCCTGAAGGGGCCGACCTGAATCAAGTTTGCGATCTGGGACTCTCCAAACACACGAAAACCCCGGGGCTGGGGTTAGAGTCCTTGGTGGTTCGTTGACCAACCCCAACATATGTTGGGGAAAGTGGACGGACGCCTTATGTTTCAAGGGAGGGGCGGGGGGAGGGAGGGCACAGGGAGGGGGGTTTGGAATAAGGGGGAAGGGGGTAGGAGGGACAACGGGGCAGTTAGAGGGGTTCAGGGGGAAATTCAGTTCAAACCACAGGAATACGCTTGGCAATGGGCTCTAAAATTCAATCACCACGAGGGGTTCAAAATGCACGCCCGGAATGATGACAATGATTGAAGGGAGGGTGGGCACGTTGAATGTCAAGGGTCTAAACTCTCAAAATAAAAGGTCCCTCACGGGTAATATGTTCCGGAAACAACACCTGACGGTCCTATTCCTACAGGAAACACATTACAAGCGTGGGAGAGAGTCCAGAATCAAGGGGAAAGATATCGGCAGCAATTACTGGGCTTCACATCCAACCTCTAAGAAGGAGGGGGTAGGCATTCTCCTGGGAAGGGCTCTCCAACTCACGGGGGTGGAAACCAAGAGAGGATTTGGGGGTCGATTCCTAGGCGTTAAGGGGCTTTGCGAGGGGCAACGAGTCACTTTTGCCACTGTATACGCACCCAACTCGGGTCAAGTAGAGTTCCTCACACGGATCTTTGGCGTCATGGATGAATGGGCTGAGGGGGCCATGATTCTCGGTGGGGATTTTAATCTCATAGCCGACCCCCAACTGGATTGGTGGTCCGCTAGAGGTGGGACACCCAAGGGGATCACTAGGGACAACCTGGCTTTGCAAAACCTCCTGAGGGATCACTACTGGGTAGACGTTTGGCGCAAGGCGTACCCGGCCCAGGGTGGTTACACATTCTTTTCTCCCCCACACTGCACCTACACCAGAATCGACCTTCTGCTGGCCTCAGAGGAGGGGGATGGGGCGGTAACCCAACCAAAGGTCGAGACCATAACGTGGTCGGACCACGAACTACTTGTAGCTAACTGGTCCCTGCCCATCGCCCCGAGATCGGCTCGATGGCGGTGTAACGACACGCTCCTTAGGGATCCAGTATTCCGTGATTTCATGAAACAAGAAATGCTGGCCTACTTCGAGATAAACGACACCGGGGAGACGGACATGTCCACGGTATGGGAAGCGGGGAAAGCCACCTTCAGAGGTCTCCTCATAGCGGAGGGCTCGAGGCGTAAAAGGGAAAGGGGCCTGATCGAGAGCAGACTCCGAGCGGAGTTACAGATCCTGCGGGCCAGACTGGGCGTCCCGGGGGTGGACCGGAGGGCACTATTGGACGAGATGCAGGGCAAAAGACAGGAGCTCCACACGGTTCTCATAGGTGAGGTGGTTAAGAGGATGAGATATACCAGACAGAGATACTATGAACAGGGAGACAGGGTAGGCACTCTACTGGCACAGAGGTCGAGGGGGTGTAGAGCGGAGAGAGGGATTACCCAGCTAGCCGACGAGGAAGGCAGAATTCATGGGAACCGGCAGGAAGTGACGGAATGTTTTGCTGATTACTACAGCAAACTCTATTCCAGGCAAGTGGGTGAATCACAGGAGGATATTGCCTCCTACCTGGCAGAACATCCCCTCCCCAAACTGACCGACCAAGACTTAGAGGCCCTCGAGGGGGAAATCCTAGAGGAGGAGGTGGAGGGAGCCATTAAGAGACTGAAGGCCGGAAAGGCTCCAGGCCTTGACGGCTACACAGCGGATTTTTATAAACAGACCCAATCCACCCTAGTGAAACCCCTGACTAAATTGTTTAATCAAATTAGGGGCAACGACACAATCCCACCGACTTTCTTACAGGCCCTTATCACTGTCATACCCAAACCTGGTAAGGACCGGGCGGTCTGTGGGTCCTACAGACCCATCTCACTTCTCAACGTAGACGCCAAGATTTTTGCTAGGATCCTGGCCTCCAGACTGGAAAATTCCCTCCCACGCCTGATACATCCAGACCAGGCGGGATTCGTCCTTAATAGACAGGGTTCCGATAATCTAAGGAAAACACTTCATATACTAGCCACAACCGAGGCCAGAAACGAAGGCACACTCCTACTGGCTCTCGACGCGGAGAAGGCCTTTGACAGGGTCAGTTGGGCTTTCATGAGGGAGGTTCTCATGTCGGTGGGGATGGGGCCAAGGTGGTTGGGATGGATATCCGCGCTCTACTCCTCCCCTTCGGCCAGAGTAGTGGCAAACGGGATTGAATCTAGAGAATTCCCCCTTGAACGTGGTACGAGGCAGGGATGCCCCCTGTCCCCGTTAATCTACGCATTGGTGATGGAACCGTGGGCAATCTCGATCCGCAATGACATGGCCATCAGTGGTGTGCAGATGGGGGATATGCACTGCAAAATCTGCCTCTTTGCGGACGACGCCCTGCTCTACGTTACCAGACCTTCCCATACAATCCCTCGGCTACTGCAGGGCCTCACAAGGTATGGAGAACTATCGGGGTACAAAGTCAACCTGGACAAATCGGTGGCATTTATGGGTGGGAACCTGCCGGACACAGAGGTGGCCTTTGTGGAGGGCCTCCCCTTCAAGCGGAACGATGAAGGGTTCCGTTACTTGGGAGTCCAAATCACACGTAACCTTGAAGACCTGTATGGGGCCAACTTCCCCCCCCTCTGGTCAGCAATCAGGAGAGACATAGAAAGGTGGGCGGGAACGGGTCTCTCATGGATGGCACGCCTTAATCTCATAAAAATGGTGATTCTCCCAAAATTCCTGTTTCTCTTCCAAATGCTCCCGGTGCAAGTCCCTAAGGCCTTTTTTGATGAAACAAAACGAATCCTCCTTAGATTCCTCTGGCAGGGCAAAAAACACAGGATTTCGTATGAGGTATTGACTAGGACCAAGGAGGATGGGGGGGGTGGGCTACCCCGACCTCGAGACGTACTATAGGGCATCCCAGTTGAGGATCCTTGTTGATCACTTCACACCGGGAACGAAAAAACAGTGGGTAGCCATGGATAATAGGCCCCTGGCGCCCGTCACACTAGAGGAATGGCTCTGGGTCCCAAGGAGTACGATCCCCAGAACCGTCTTGAACCACCCGATCCTGAAAGTATTGTGGTCTCTATGGAGAGAGGGAGGTTACTACAGATGGCTCACAACATGGCCCTCCCCCTTGAGCTGTATATGGGCCCCCCCTTTCCTGGCCAAAATAGCAGAACCAGCAGCTTACCAGACGTGGTTCGAGGCGGGCCTTGGTAGGACCGGCCAATTGTGGGTGGGGGGCTCCTTCCTCCCCCTGAAGGACCTCGAGGAAGCCCTGGGAATAGGTACGCTTTCCCCGTTTCGTTATCTTCAGCTCAAGGGTGTCCTCACCCAGCCATCTTGGGGCGATACCCTCAGGAGGGAACTCACAGACTTTGAAAAGCTCCTTTTGACCGCAAAGGGTTCCAAGGGGATAATCTCTCGCCTATACAAGCTCTTTCAATTCTCTATCCCCCGAGACCCACCCCCAGCACGCACGCAATGGGGTAGGGACCTAGGCGAGGAAATCGATGACGAGAGATGGACAGAGATGTGTAGACGGGCTAATCGGTCCACATCCTCCCTCCAATATCGCCATCAGGCCCTCAAGATACTACACAGATGGCACTACCCCCCGCAAAGGATAGCTAGAATGCGGCCAGGATATGACCCACACTGTTGGAAATGCAAGACAGAAAGAGGTGACTATATCCACATGTGGTGGGGATGCCCAGTGGTTCAGAAATACTGGGACAAGGTGCGGGCCTGGATCAAAGGGGTGGATGGGATCGAACGGGCTTCCTGTCCTTGGCTCCTCCTTTTCGGGATTAGCAATGGGGAGGACCGGGATAGCACTCAAGACCACATGCTCCAGGTGATGCAGGTAGCAGCTAGATGCTGCCTGGCACAGAAATGGAAACACCCGAAAATGCCAGGGGAAAAAACCTGGGTGACCAAAGTAAGAGCCATCTACGACATGGAGTTCCTCACACACCTGCTTGATGAGTCCAAGTCCAACATCGAGGAAATCTGGCTCCCCTTTTTTGACAAATACGGCCGAGTGGTCTAGGACCTGGTGGTTGAGCTGAGGGATCCCCCTCCTCCCCAAGGACACGGGACCATGGCCCAAGGACCCGGTTGTGAACCGAACCCGTTTGATCAGCATGACTTTGACGTGCCACACGCACAATGCACTGACGCCTCAATCACTAAGAGAGCCCGTTGCGCAAGTAACTACCTATGCTATGAACGCTCGAACTGAAGGGGGGCGGGGGGAGGGAAAAGGAGGGAGGGGTAAGGGGTGTGTTGCGTTTGGTTTTTTCTATATGTTAACTTACATTAATAAATGCAATGTAATAATGTAATCACGTAATGCACAAAGGAAACCTAATAAAATCGATTTTCAAAAAAAAGAATTATATTGAGCCCCGACATCACCTCTCGACCCTACTCTGTTTGACGACATAGCACTCCCATCATTGACAGCACAACAGCGAGCGGAACTAGACTCCGACCTCTCTGAATCCGAAATAGCCGAAGCCCTAGCGCAACTCCAAACAGGGAAAACACCAGGCCCTAATGGATTCCCGGCTGAAACTTGGCAAAAGCTTGGAGGGAACAAAATAGCAACCCCCTCTACAAAATGCTCCTTGGTTCCCATGAACAAGGCACCCTCCCACCAGACCTCTGTAAAGCCACCATTGTGGTCATTCCCAAACCTGATAAACCCCTGGAGATGTGCACCTCTTACAGGCCTATCTCACTAATTAATAGTGAAGCCAAGGTCCTCGCTAAACTCCTAGCCAACCGACTGCAGCCGGTAGCCCACACCCTGATTCACCCGGATCAATTTGGCTTTATGCCACACAAGTCGACCCGAATGAATCTGCGTCGGCTCCACTTGGCGTTAGAATGGGCCCCAGTTATCGACACCCCACTCGCCCTATTGGCAATTGATTTTGAAAAGGCCTTTGACTCGGTCAGGTGGGACAGCCTTTGGGAAGTCTTGAGACGCATGGGGTTTGGTGTTGGCTTCTTGGGATGGGTAAAATTGCTCTATACGAACATCCAAGCGGAGGTCATGGTGAATGGGTGGCCCTCCCGGTCCTTCCCTCTGGGAAAGGGCACGAGACAGGGATGCCCCCTCTCTCCCCTTCTCTATGCCCTTGCAATTGAGCCTCTCGCCCTTTGGCTCGGTGAATTTAGCGGGCTCGGAATTAACTGGGGAAAATCCGTTCTCTTCCCGGTGAAAGGTGATGCGCTGGTCAACCCCCAGGAATGCCCGTACCGAATGGAATAACAAGGTTTTCGATACTTAGGGATCTGGGTGTCAACAGACCTCACTAACTATGCAACACACAATATTCATCCGTACTGGACCGCTTTTTCAGTGACGTCCACCACTGGAAGCTGCTCCCCCTCACACCCATGGGCAGAGCCGCACTCTTTAAGATGATGACTCTCCCAAGGTTTCTCTATGTCTTACAGAACGCCCCACTAAAGATCCCAGATTCCGACTTTGATCGGGTTGAAACCCTCCTTCGGGAACTCATATGGGGTGGAGGCCAGCCAAGGATAGCACTAACCACGCTCCAAAGATCGATCAGGGAGGGCGGGATAGGGGTGCCCCGCCTCCAAACCTATTACTGGGCCTCACAACTTGCAGTGGTCAATGACCTGCTTCATGGAGACAGGGAACTCCCCCACATCAGGGCTAAACTCACCGCTATGCATGACACCGACCCACTGCACTTACTATACCAGACCCTCCCGAGATCCCCCCCACCAACGACCACGACTCATATTATCACTGTTTGGAAACAAGCGCACGGATTCGTAGGGTGGAAAGATAGAATAACCACAGCGCAACCCCTGTGGGGAAATAGCAATCTGTCTGAGATAAAGAAACTTGACCCATGGCCTCGGTGGGTTGGGGCCAGGATTCTGAGAGTTGAAGATATTCTTGATAGAGGGGAACTAGCCTCGTTTGAAGCCATGCAACAAAAATTCCAACTCCCGGGTACCGAGCGATACCACTATGTACAACTGGCCCATGCCCTAAGAAACCATATACCTGTAAATGCCAGTATCCCAGACTACACACCAATAGAACGCAACATATTACCAGCTTTCATCCCCACCAAGTGCACCTCATCCTATATAACGCCATCACATCCTTTGCCACACCTGAACTGACGAGCTTGAAGGCTAAATGGGAGGCGGATGTGGGGGAAATAGACCCAGAAGACTGGATCCAAGCACTAATGCATCCAAGGGAGGTTGCCATCTCCTCTAGGCTTCGGCTGGTTCAATTAAAAATCTTGCATAGAGTCTATTACCCTAGAAAAATACTATACAGGTGGAAGAGAGCCTCGAACCCGAACTGTCTCCGATGCAGAGAGGAAGAGGGGACCTTCTTTCATATTCTATGGGCATGCCCCCGAATCCACAACTTCTGGAACGAATGCTGTAATGAACTTAATAAGATCCTTACCTGTCATGTACCACTGGACCCAAAGATCCTCATCCTGGGTGTTCCGGATGAGATTGCTCTTAATAAATGGGAAAGACTACTCTTGAACACAGCAGTCGGGCTGATGAAGCGTAACGTAGCGCAAAAGTGGGGAGCCTCAGAGTCCCCAACGATGGAGCAATGGGCAACGGACATGAACATGTGTGCAATGATAGAGCACAGAATATACAATGCAAGAGGCTGCCCTGTAAAAGCGGACAATATATGGGGGAGGTGGGAAGAGGAAGGACCCTAGATCCCACAAGACGCTGCAGGAGTGATGCTGTTTAATCGCATTAAAGTCTTGGGGAAATGTTTTGGGTGATTGGTAACAAATCTGCTAATGTTGACTTTTGAAAAGACATGCTAGTTCCTAAAAGTTGTTGTTGTTTTGATTGTGAAGTAAAACAATAAAAAATGTTTTATCAACAAAAAAAAAAGAAGTCATCAGCTCGGCACCCGTACTGGCCACCCCAGATTATACACAGGAATTCTATTTGTTTTCATATTCCAATGGTCAGTTTATGACAGCAGTGTTGACACAGAAGAGCACTATGGGTCATATGCCATTGGTCTATTACAGTGTTACTCTGGATGCAGTGATGCAAGGACAGTTTGCGTGCGAACAAGTATTAGCAGCCGCTACCGATGCAATAGAGAAAAATTCCACAATTGTGATGGGGTGTTCAGTAACGTTGTATGTGGAACATTCTTTGTTTGATACTTTGGAGAGGTCGAAGTCCACCCTGACTATGTAAAGGTTGTCCGCATATGAAATTATCATTTCAAAACCTCACATTCATGTGGTTAGGTGTAAGACAGTGAATCCTGCCACCTTCTTAGCAGATATGTCCACTAAAGAGGACTTGACAGTACACAACTGTGTCACATACGAGGGGGAGGAGGACGACGCTCCCAAAGCGGAGGATCATGCATTAACAGAGGATATGGTACCTTTCATTGACAGGTCATCCACAATTGATTAGGAGGATGGGCAGAGGCTGACAGGAGCAGCAGTGGTAGCACTGGTGGGAGGGAAGTACAAGACAGTGGTTATGAAGAGGTTGCCTACACACTATTCCGCACAAGCAGCAGAACTGGTGGTGTTCATTGAAGCACTAAGAGAGTCACAAGGGCATAATGTTATGATATATTCTTACTCAGCATATGTTACAACAATGGTGCTTGCGGGTCCCTCTCACTGGAAGAGGAGGGGGTTCAGGAGTGCGGATGGGTCTCCAGTACAGCATGCTGTGCTATTAGAGGAGCTGATAGAAGCGTTATCACAGCCATCTGCTGTAGCGGTCGTCAAGTGTGCTGCCCATACTCAGGGGACAGACAAAATCTCAAGGGGGAGCCAAAATGGCAACGTATCAGTCAAGTGAGACATCCACTGAGTACGTTATGACTGCCCCACCAATGGATGAGCATCCAGTGCCTTACACCGCATTGCCCATCTCCCAAATTATTGAGCTTCAAGAAAGGGTGCCTGAATGGGAGAAGGAGATGTGGTTAAGGAGAGGATGTAAGCAGTCCCCAACAGATCTGTGGTGGAGGCAGGAGAGCTCGGGGAAGACAGTGATGCCCCGGGAATTGCTAGCAGTAGCATTTAAACAATTGCATATCATAGTTTGAAACAACACATAGCTGCAGATATACAGGAGGATTGGTTCACACCAAATATTCAGGAGAGCATCACTGATATGGTCGTTCATTGTACCACATGTCAAGGTTTTAGCATAGGGATGACACTGCGGATATTACAAGGCACATTGCCACGCCATATTGGGCTGTTCCATGAGTTACACATAGACTACACCGATATGGGGAAACGTTGTAATGGATTGAGGTACCTCATTGTTGTGGTCTGGAAGCAGGGCCATGTATGCACCCAGATGCCACGTGTGCTGCAAGTTTTCTGGTGCAGGAAGGGATCCCGCGCTGGGGTGTGTGCAAGGTTTTGAGATCAGACAATGGCACACATTTCTTCAATGCGTTATTTCAGCATGTTACAGCACTACTTGGTATCAGGCATCAGATGTGCTTGATTTATCGCTTCAATGAGGGTCATTCTGAGTTGGGCGGTAAGGGATACCGGGCACCGTTAAGGAGACCGGTGCCAGTAATCCCTTAACGGCCAATTCCGAGGTCCCTTAGTGGGAACCGTAAAGGACGTGTGGTCTAACCACACGTTCTTTACGGGTCCCCCTAAGGGACCAGGGCGCTAATAACAGGCCTGCTATTCGCGGGCCTGCTATTTGCGGCCCCGTTATTAGCGCCTTCCCCATTTCCATTAATGGGGGCTCAAATGGTAATGGGGAATGGTTGGTTGAATGGGGACTTACCGGGTCCTCCAGGGTCGGAATGACCCGGTAAGTCCCCATTGAACCAGACCGGACCCAGGCCCGGTATGGGAGGCAGCCATAGTGCTAATAACACCATGGCTACCACCCAACTCGGATTGACCCCCATGGTTATGAAGTCAGGGGCACAGGCATGCAGGGGTTGCATGCACAGGAGACCTGGGTGGACACTGTCCTGGCGCCTTTGGCGCCAGGCTCCTGAACAAAAGTAAACAAGAACATCCATTTAACACCAAAGCTTTTATTATGGACATAGCACTTCAGATGCATTAACGTTGAACATTCCATCCATTAAGAAGGATGTATTAACCTTGAACATTCCATCCATTAAGCAGCCCCAAGTGTATTCTTGGGTGTGGCTGCTAATGGATTGCCTTCACATGCGCTCACTCTCTAGGAGTGGCTGGTAAACCGGCCCTAATGGGCGTGCCCACGATCTCAGCTATATAAGCTGCCCTGATCCTCAAGACAGACGCTTCGTGTTATTCTGCACTTGCCAGCAGCATAACACTCACCGTCGCATGAGTTCACACTTACCTTTGAAGATTCTGCTTTCTGGACATCCTGCTTCCTGCCAGCATACTTACCAACTGGGTGAAGCTGTTCTTACCTGTACATCTCTTCGGCGAACCAAGTATTAATCTTTACACTTTCCGGAACTCTAAAATCTTCATCTTGGCACCGCAGCACGACACGCTCCATCGTCGACAGCAGCACCTGCAAGGAAAAACAGAAGACAAGGTTAGACATCGAAAAAACAGTCAGTTTAAGGTTGCGCTTCGCCATACTTTGTGCTTTTCCTTAAGCCATCACTTACCTGCTGTCGAACATTGCGGTAGCATCCATCTTCAATCCGGCCGCGTCTCACAGCTGCATTGAGGCTGCATTTCCATCTAAGGGAAGAAAACAGAAGAGAGACATTATTGCGGGCATAAATAGGAGCAACATATAAAGACATTAAACAGAACGAACAGCATCACAGGAGCTCAAGAAAGACTTACCAATCATAAGGAGAAGCATAGTCGCAGCTGGACTGGACTAATCCTTATCAGGGATTAGTGAAGGAACTAGATCCCATTCGACGCGCCCCTGCCAGAAGTAGCAGGATGGAGAGCTTATCTTCCATAATCCAGAGGTGAGCTTTATGGGCCGGCGTATGCTCACAGAAACCATACTTTGGGGTGAAGGGTTCGAGAGGTACAACAATCACAGATTGGCTCACTCAGACACTCTTATCTCCACGCAGGACTAGTATCACCACACACCACCGCTCACAGCTTTTCTACTGAGGGAGAGGCCTGAAGGGGGTGATTCAAGTTCAGGGAGGGCTGCAACCGTGCCCCAACGCCTCCGCAGAGACCAGGTGAGCGTAACAATAACCCTCAGGCCAATGGCTTTGTGGAGAGGAAAAATGGACTCCTCAAGAGTAAGTATCTAAATTGTGCACCACATTGAAGAACAACTGGGTGTACTGTCTGCCCCTGGCCCTTTTTAGCTTATGCACACAGCCAAGCAAAGACCACCACCTGTCACTCCACGAGGTGGTTACTGGTCAGCGCATGCATACACCTGTGTCCCCTGTGAGAAGGGTTTCTGATGCGCATAGGACTGCAGCAGTGTTAGGAGAGGAATTCAGGGAGTATTTGACGACACTAACTCATGCCTTTAAATATGTCTCCCTGTCAAACTTATAAAGGAATAGGGGTCTCAATCCCCTCTTCCGAACCACAGAAGCCAATTAGATTGAGCCCTCCCACCGTGGTTGGCACGGGCGCCTGAAGACTGATATCACAGGAAGCCACGTGGCAGCCAATGGGGGGAAGATGGAGTTAGGGAAAAGGGGATGGAGTGACAAAGGAAAGGAGGGGAACATACACAAGCAAATACATACAATACAGCGATATTCCTGAACCTGTACCTCTATTTCCTGAACACCTAAACTGACCTCCTATACCTGTAATGACCTTGTTACATCCGAATCATAGGAGCTCTTTAAACTCCACTTTGCACCTCACAGAACATAAGCGGATAACCTAGAACATGGACTTTGAACATAACATAGGGCTTGAACATAACGTATGACTTGGACAGTCATTTCTTGAACACACATAGATTGGCTTACAAGCTAAATGGCACAAACAAAAGGATGTCCCTTTTTATGAAGACACAAGACACATGGCCCGTCAGGCACAATGAAGCCACAAACAATGATTTAGGAAAAAAGACACACAAGAACATGCCCTTGTACTGTGTGGACCCATGTGTGTTCTTTAAATAGTCTCTATATCTTTCCCAGTGCCCTGATTTATCCGTTCAGAGCTTTATAGCATGTTTTCTCCACATGGCGTGTCTAATGCATGGCATGTATCTTAGGGCGTGTTACCTCACACACCCACTACCGCGTTGAAGTAGTCAATTAATAAACAAGTAAGCATATAGCAACTCCAGAATATGAACACTGGGGTCAAAAACACTTAACTGATGGTCCGGATGCCTCACAAGGACATCTGGACCCTGAAGAGCGATGCCCCAAGCTTATGGGAGCCCGCTTCACCGCCGCGGCCTGTGGTTATTCAGCTGTTCGTCACCGTCGCAGCCCGGGGAAGCTCCAAGAGTCCTTCGGCGTCTGAGAATTTCCGCATGCCTGCTCCTAAGTTGCCACCGCCCGTGTTGAAAATCATTAATTACCTGCACCGAAGCACGGGTGGCGGCGAGTTTTAACAGTTGCTGCTAATGAGCAGCTGTTGTAGCGCGCGATAGGAGAACTACACCTTTCCCAACGCCTCATGGGAAATTTAGTTTATCGCCTCTTGCAAAGCAAGAAGCGCCGACCTGTAGCTTTCCTCAGATTCCTGACAGTACCTCCTCTCTCAGGGCCCCTTCCAAGTTTTGCCTTCTCTGGATGTTGCAGATGAAATTGTCGCACCAATCTGGGTGCATGAACCGCACTAGCCGGTTCCCATGAACAATCCTCAGCTCCATATCCTACCCACTGGATGAGATACCATAAACGATTCTGTCTCCATCTTGAGTCCAGTATCTTCTTTACTTCATATTCTGCCTGTCCATCCTTGATAATTGAGGGAGGGTCTCTGTACTCGTGTTCCCGGAGCTGCGGGTTTAAGCAAAGACACATGGAACACTGGATGTATCTTTAACGTATTAGGCAACTTTAATTTGCATGCCACCGTAGATATACATTTCACAATTTCATAGGGTCCAATAAACCTGGGGGCAAATGTACGGGGTCCCTTTAAAGGCAAATTGTGTGTTGAAAGCCAGACCTTATTCCCCACTTTATACTGAGGAGCAACTCTCCTATTTCGGTCTGCATATTTTTTATATTGTTCCTTAGCCTGGTCTAAATTGGCTTGTGCTTTCTGTCTGAGGTGTAGTAGTACCTCTTTTCTATCTTGAAGCATAGGAAAATTCTCCATATCAGGTAGATGTTCTGGTAACATATTTTGTGTGTGACCATACAAACACACATTTGGAGACATACCCAATGAAGCGTGTTCAGTGTTATTATAAGTAAACTCAGCCAACCATAAAGACTGTACCCAAGATTCACAACCCTCACTTAAATAACACCGTAAATATTGTTCCAGCGTCTGATTGACTCTCTCTGTTTGTCCATCCGTCTGTGGGTGATAACTGGTGGACAACGCACACTCCATGCCTAACATTTTACAAAAAGCACGCCAAAATTTGGAAGTAAATTGAGGGCCTCTATCAGATACAATACTATGAGGTAGCCCATGTAATCTGACCACATGTTGCAAGAACAATTCCGCCAATCTCCCTGCTCCTGGGATTCCTTTACAAGGTATGAAATGGGCTTGTTTAGAGAGATAATCCACCACCACCCAGATTGTGTCATACTGATCATCCGGAGGCAAATCAGTAATGAAATCCATGCATATATGTGTCCAAATCTTCTCCGGGGTGGGTAGTGGCTTGAGTAACCCTGCCTTTTTTTTTATGGTCTGACTTACTGCGTACACGTTTCACACTCTTGAATGTACTTCATAGAATCTTGTCTTAACCCTGGCCACCAGAAATATTTCTCCAACAACCCTTCAGTCTTTTTGCTTCCTGAATGTCCTGCTAAAGGTGAATTATGACACCAATGCATCGCCTTCCTCTGCAAGGCGAGCGTCGGTAAAAACAATTTCCCTGCACAACAAGGAAGCCTATTGTGGAATGTTTCTGCGGGATTTTTTCCCCAATTCAATTGGACCTTTCCTTTCATTTCTTGTTTTACTTGTCTCAGTAATTGAGTCATTACTGCTCCTACAACCTTTTCTGCAGGAATGATAGTCTTCACTTCGGTTACACTGCTTTCCATATTTTGCTGCCTAGATAAAGTGTCCGCCTTACCATTTTTTCTCCCTGGTCTAAAAGTGACTACAAAATTAAACTCATTAAAGTACTGTGACCATCTTAACTGCCTTGGACTTAATGTATGAGCTGTCTTGAAGTATTGTAGGTTTTTATGATCAGTGACCACTGTAACCTGATATTTGGCCCCCAACAAATAATGTCGCCACTCCAAAAATGCTGCTCTAATCGGCAATAACTCTTTATCAGTGATTGAATAGTTTTGTTCGCAGCTAGTAAGCTTGCGAGAGTAGAAAGCTACTGGATGCCATACTCCTTCTTCATCCTTTTGAGACAATATTGCTCCAACAGCCACGTTAGAAGCATCCGTTTCCACTTGGAAAGGTTTTTCTGGGTTAGGATGTCTCAATACAGGAGCTGATGTAAATGCTTTCTTTAACTCTTGAAAAGCTACTTCTGCCTCGGTGTTCCAATCAAACTTAGTGGCTTTCCTCAATAATTTGGTAATGGGGGTAACGATTTGTGAAAAATTTGATATAAAGCGCCTATAAAAGTTTGCAAAACCCAAAAAGGACTGGATATCCTTAATGCACTGAGGCACTGGCCATTCCGTAACTGCTTGTACTTTTTTCTTGTCCATCACAATACCAGAGGGAGTCAAAATAAAACCAAGAAATTCCACTTGAGTGGTATGAAAGGCACATTTTTCCAGTTTTACATACAACTGATGGTCTTGTAATTTTGTTAACACTGCTCTCACATGCTCTATGTGTTGCTTTTCAGAAGAGGAATAAATTAAAATGTCATCAATATAAACTATAACAAATTGATCTAGAAACTCAATCAACACCTCCTGCATAAAGTTATCAACAATGTCTGACGCTGTGGGCGTATCAGCAGGGTTGTCCGTGATGTGGTCCACCCCACTCAAACCCTGAGAGTCTTTCAATTCCCCTTCCTCCTCACCTGATGAAGACGAGAAGTCCAACTTCCTTCCACGAGGTCGACGAGTAAAAGTCCTCCTCTCCTTGTGAAGATAGGGTCTGCCTCGGGAGGAAGCCACCGCGACCCTTTGGGAATGAATACGCGGGGACTTCCCCCCCGCAACAGACAAGTGCGGCAAGGGGAAAAGCCTTACGGCACAAAAACCCCTTTGGAGTGTAGGTATCAGAATGGTGCAGAACGAGAGGAGATCCAAGCCCGCTGGAATACGGGAAACCGGCAAACTGACGGTAGGGAGTAGCTATAAGTGTAGAGCAGACCCTGAATGTGAACGGGGGAGGGCAGAGAGAGTCAAGTAAGGCAGGAGGAAAGAAGGGAGGAGAGCAACCGTGCCCGCGAACAGAAGGAGCACCGGTAAGAGAGAGAGAGAGGACAACAAGAGGAAAATAGGACAGGAGCGGAACACCGCTAAGCGAGAGTACTGTGGAGCGCTCGCAACGAAGAAGAATTCAGAAGTTGCAACGCGCCGAACCGCCGAGCGTGAACAGAGAAGTACACTCAGCGGCAGCCATGTTGGAGAAAGACTAGAACGTAAACCGCGCTAATGAGCACAACGTGGCGGCACGGTCTGACGACCGCCATGTTTCCACCTCTTCCATAACCGCCAGGAACCAGCGGTTGTGACTATATGCCCCCCTCAAAGTCGGGTTCCCCCCGGCTTGCCGGGATGTAAACTGTGAAACTGACGTAACAAGCGGGGAGCATGTACATGGATCCTAGGTTCCCAGGTATCTTCCGAGGAAGGATAATCCTTCCAATGAATAAGATATTCGAGGCGACCTCTGCGATAACGTGAATCCCGGATATGGGAGACCTCGTATTCTTCAGAGATGGGAGCAGACAAAGTAGGGAGACAGGGGCTATTCTGTTTCCTGTTCCCAGATTTGAAGGGACGTAATTGAGAGGCATGAAAGGTCGGATGTATGCGACTAAGATAGTTAGGCAGTTTGAGGCGATAAGCCACCGGATTGATCCTGGAAAGAACATCGAAGAGACCAATAAATCGGGGGGATAGTTTAGAAGGGCGTACCCAGCGGGGTAAAAACTTTGTGGATAGCATGACCTTAGATCCTCTATTCCACTCCGGTACAGGTCTCCGGTGTTTATCCGCTTCTAGTTTGTTACGGGCATTGGCCTTTAGAAGACTTTGGTTGGCGGTGTCATGGGCTTCCTTTAATCTAGACAGAGAGTTTTCCAAGGATGGTATGGGAGTCTCAGTCCAGAAAGTAGGTACTATGGATTTAGGATGGTACCCATACGTACAAAAGAAAGGGCTGATTCCCAGTGCGCTGTGTACTGAATTGTTATAAGAAAACTCAGCTGTTGGTAAGAGGGACACCCAGTTGTCCTGTTGTTGGTTGATGAAACACCTCAAATACTGCTCCAGAGTACCGTTTAGCCTTTCTGTCTGCCCGTTGGTCTGTGGGTGAAACCCAGATGATAGAGCCCTTTCGATACCCAGCAGGCTGCACAAGGCTGTCCAGAACTTTGAGGTGTATTGGCTCCCACGGTCAGACACGATCTTTTTGGGGAGACCATGTAATCTGAAGATATCTTTCATGAAGACTTCCGCCATAAGGGAGGCCGAAGGTATTCTGGGTAAGGGGGAAAAATGAGCCAACTTCGAGAAGGAGTCCACAGTTACCATGATACATGTACAGCCCTGGGAATTTGGTAGGTCTACGATGAAATCTGTAGATATGTGCTTCCAGGGGCCTGATGGAATCGGGTCTTGTTGAAGCAGGCCAAGGGGACTTCGAGTGGAATGCTTATTTTGCATACAGACAAGACAGGTCTGGATGTATGCCTGAGTATCGGCTCGCATACCGGGCCAGTAAAAACATCTCTGTAGTAATTCCAGAGTCCCTCGTAATCCTCTATGCCCGGCTACCCTTGAGTCGTGGCACCACTGGAGAGCTTGTATTCTGAGGTCCTGTGAAGGAAGGATGAGCCTTCCTCAAGAGAAGTACAGACCGTCCCTCAGATCCACCGGAGTCCTCCCCACTTGCATGAGTGTTTCTTCGGGGGAAATAGATTTCTCTCTCACTTTTTCCAGGAAAGACGATACAGCGGATATGATCTTGATATGGGGAAACATAAGTTCTTTCTCGTATCCCAGAGAGGTTTCATCTCTGCGGGATAAGGCGTCAGCAACCTGGTTTTGGGTTCCGGGTATGTAAGTTATGAGAAAATGGAACTGTGCAAAGAAATGCGCCCATCGGGCTTATCTGGTGTTATAGCACTCTTGTTGACGTAGGATCTGCAGGTTCTTGTGATCAGTCCGTATCAGGAACGGGTGTAAGCTTCCTTGGAGAAGATGTCTCCATTCAAGACAAGCCAGTTTCATGGCTAGAAGTTCCTTTTCTATAACGGAGTAGTTCTGTTGGCTAGAGTTGAGGGTCTTTGAGAAATAGGCGATGGGATGTTCTTGACCCTGATTAGTTTGCAGGAGAACTGCGCCAACCGCACCCGCAGAGGCGTCGGTCTCAAGAATAAAGGGGAGCAGTTGGTCCGGCTGTCTCAGTATAGGGGCTGAACAGAACCTTCTTTTCAGGCAGACAAAACTCTCTTCGGCTTCCCTGGACCATTGAAATGGCCTGGAGGCTTTCTTCAGTAAGGAGGTGATGGGCAGGGTGAGTCTGGAGAATTCGGGAATAAACTTCCGGTAAAAGTTGGCCAGTCCCAAAAATCTTTGGATCTCTTTGACCGATGAAGGGGAGGGCCAACCTAGTATAGCTTCGACCTTCTTTGGATCCATGGCGATTCCCTCGCTGGATAGGATGAAGCCCAAATAGGAGACAGAGGACTTAGCGAAAGCACACTTTTCCGGCTTTACCAGTAAATGATGATGCCGCAGCCTGCGTAATACTTCCTTCATATGACGGGTATGTTCTTCGGGTTGACGGGAGTAAACCAGAATATCGTCCAAATAGACAACGGTATTTTGACCCAAGAGATCTGAAAATATACGGTCCATAAACCTCTGAAAGATTGAGGGAGCGTTGACCAATCCGAACGGCATTACTTGATATTCGAACAATCCATAGGGAGTGCGGAAAGCTGTCTTCCATTCGTCACCAGTTCTGATGCGGAGCAAATGATAGGCATTCCGTAGGTCGAGTTTGGAAAACACTACCGAACCTTGGATGGCCTCCAGGATCTCAGCGATGATGGGCATAGGGTACCGGTCCTTGATGGTAAGTTGGTTGAGCCCTCGGTAATCGATACAAGGTCTTAGGTCTTTGGGGTCCCTCTTTGGAATGAAGAATAAAGATGCTCCTGCTGGTGATCTGGACGGTCGGATAAGTCCATTTGCTAAATTGTCATCTAAGTAACGTCTAAGGACTTCTTTTTCCGACAATGAAAGGGGATACATCCTACAAAACGGAACCAGAGCCTGAGGGACTAAGTCTATCCTACAGTCCTCCGGTCGGTGAGGAGGAAGTTCCATAGGTTGTTGGTCTTGGAACACTGTGGCGTACTCCTGGAAACTGTTAGGGATACAGTGGATCGTGCTCCTCTCTGGGGCACACCCCATCTTGACGCTTTCGAACAAGGGTCCTGGAAGACACTTCTCCTGGCAGAAGGCCGAATGAAAATTTAGGAGGTTTGCCGACCAATCGATGGTAGGGTTGTGTTGTCGGAGCCATCCAATCCCCAAAATGACTGGGAAATGAGCTGCTCGGATTATGTCGAAGTTCAGTACTTCCGTGTGTTGTTGAATGGATACTCGTACCTCCTCTGTGGTATGGGTAATGAGGCCGGAGCACAGAGGGGTACCATCTACACCCTCTACCTTCTGGTCTTCCTTCTTGGCTATCCTACGAAGGCCTATCTTGTCGGCCCATAGGGTGTCCAGGAAGTTACCGGCTGCTCCACAATCCAGCAGGGCCAGAGTCTCTATTTCTTTTCCTCTGAACTGAAGCTGGACGGATATCACCATAAGACGTTGGTCCTCCGAGGGTTGCGCAGAAGTAACTGAAAGTGTTACATAGGAACGGAGAAAAGCCCCTCGGTAGTCCGTCCTACCAACTACCGAGGGCGTTCGTTTCCCGAACGTCTGGGAGGTACGTCTGGGCAGTCTCTCAAGAGGTGAGTGGAGGAGCCACAGTATAGACACAGGTTGCCTTCTCTTCTCCTCTTCTTCTCTTCAGCTGTCAAGGGCGATCTGGTTGTTCCTATCTGCATAGGTTCTTCCCGGGTGGATGGACGAGCGGCAGGTGAGGAGGTCGATGGGTGAGTCTCGGGGTAAGAACTGACGTTACGGGTCTTTCTCTTTTCATTTCTTCTTTCAGACAACCGAAAATCTATTTGTACCACTGCTTTTATGAGATCTGAGAAAGAATCAGGGCGAGGGATTCTAGCGAGCTCGTCCTTTAGCTCTTCGCACAAACCTCTCCTGAAGATGGTATATTGAGCCTCTTCTTGCCAGCCGGCTTCAGCAGCTAGTCTTTTGAAGGAGGATATGTAAGTGAGCAGGTCAGAACCACCCTGACGTACATCCAACAGGTCTTCACTAGCCTGGTGGGCGCTTTCAGTGCGAAGAAATGTCTGCTTGAGAAGATCCTTGAATGCTACATAGTCCTGTAATACTGGGTCGGACTGGGACACCAGAGGGGTAGCCCAGGCTAGGGCATTCCCAGTCATGTGAGTGATCATAAACCCCACTTTGGCATGATCAGAGGAAAAGGTGTTCTGTCTGAATGTGAAATGGATATTACAAGCCTCCAAGAATTCTTTGACTTTTTTCTCGGATCCGTCGAATTTTCCCGACACCAGAGGCAAGGGCGGTAAATCTCTGACTTGCTGTTCTCTGGCGGTGACTCTCTGTTGGAGAGCAGTATTTGCCGTTTGAAGTGCTTGAACTTCCAGGTTTAAGTTTTGTACAGCCGCGACCAATTCTTGAAGTTGCTGGGGAGTTGCCATGTCTGTATCTAGGCGTTGCAAGCTATCAACAATGTCTGACGCTGTGGGCGTATCAGCAGGGCTGTCCGTGATGTGGTCCACCCCACTCAAACCCTGAGAGTCTTTCAATTCCCCTTCCTCCTCACCTGATGAAGACGAGAAGTCCAACTTCCTTCCACGAGGTCGACGAGTAAAAGTCCTCCTCTCCTTGTGAAGATAGGGCCTGCCTCGGGAGGAAGCCACCGCGACCCTTTGGGAATGAATACGCGGGGACTTCCCCCCCGCGACAGACAAGTGCGGCAAGGGGAAAAGCCTTACGGCACAAAAACCCCTTTGGAGTGTAGGTATCAGAATGGTGCAGAACGAGAGGAGATCCAAGCCCGCTGGAATACGGGAAACCGGCAAACTGACGGTAGGGAGTAGCTATAAGTGAAGAGCAGACCCTGAATGTGAACGGGGGGGGCAGAGAGAGTCAAGTAAGGCAGGAGGAAAGAAGGGAGGAGAGCAACCGTGCCCGCGAACAGAAGGAGCACCGGTAAGAGAGAGAGGACAACAAGAGGAAAATAGGACAGGAGCGGAACACCGCTAAGCGAGAGTACTGTGGAGCGCTCGCAACGAAGAAGAATTCAGAAGTTGCAACGCGCCGAACCGCCGAGCGTGAACAGAGAAGTACACTCAGCGGCGGCCATGTTGGAGAAAGACTAGAACGTAAACCGCGCTAGTGAGCACAACGTGGCGGCACGGTCTGACGACCGCCATGTTTCCACCTCTTCCATAACCGCCAGGAACCAGCGGTTGTGACAAAAGTATTGAAATGCTGCTGGAGCATTACACAAACCAAAAGGCATCACAAGATATTCAAACAAACCAAACTTAGTCCTGAAGGCTGTTTTCCACACATCCCCCTCTTTCACACGGATTAAATGCTAAGCCCCTCTCAAATCTAATTTGGTATAGACCACTGCTGTTTTTACTTGATCCAATAATACTGAAATCAAAGGCAAGGGGTACCTGTTCTTCACTGTCACCTTATACAATGCTCTATAATCAATGCATGTCCTAAGTGTTCCCTCTTTCTTTGAGACAAAGAACAAAGGTGACGACACAGGTGAGGTGGAATGTCTAGTAAATCCCTTACTTAACATTTCATCCAGGTATTCCCGTAAATGCTGGTTTTCTGTTTCAGTCAAAGCGTAGATTCTGCTACAAGGTAATTTAGCCCCTGGTTCCAATTCAATTACGCAATCATAGGATCTATGGGGTGGTAACCTGTCTGCTCCCCCTTTGTCAAATACTTTAGCAAAATCTTGTTACTGATTTGGAATACTCACAGCCATTGCTCCCACCATTTGTGGTTCTGCCACCTGATCTGCCAAATATAATGCAGGTCTCACCTCCTCCTCCATGTGACCCTCACATTCCACTCCTGCAAATACCACCTCCCGCTTATTCCAATCAATCCTGGGATTGTGTTTAAGTAACCAAGGCATGCCCAGAATGAGCCCGAATTGAGGTGCCGCTATTAAATCAAATACAATTTCCTCTATATGTCCAGACTCACACCTCATTAGAATGGGTTTAGTTTGTTGACATATGGGTCCTGAAACCAATGGTGATCCATCCACTGATTGCACCCCCTCAACCTGAGCTTTTTCCCTTAAAGGTAAACCCAATCTTTTCGCCAATCCAATGTCAATGAAATTACCGGTGGCGCCTGAGTCCACCATTGCAGACACTAGCTACTTAGTACAGGCAAAAAGTAAAGTCACCAAAATGTACAAATGTGAATTTCTTTTCCCTGTCGTATTTGCACTCCAATTGGGGAACCTATTAATTTCTGGGCCTGTCGCCTGCGTTCCCCCTAAGGCCGGCCCAGTCCTTTTCCCGTCTCAACCTTGCTTCTATCCACCCCTGCTCCTTTCTTGGGAGTATTCGGGCAAGTTCTAATAAAGTGTCCTGGTTGTCCACAATAAAGGCACAAGTTATTAGCCTTCCGTTGCTCTTATTCCACCAATTTGCATAGGTTCTCCTTCTGTATTCCTGTTTCCCTTACCCCGATCCAACCTAGCAAAAGGCAACACTTCTGGTCTTTTCTTCTCCCCCTTGCGTTCTCCAATACGATGATCCAATCTTAGGGCTAAGTCAATCATGGCGGTACATGTACTAGGCTGAGGTTCTACTTGAGCAATAGCATCCTTCAATTCCTCTTTGAGCCCTTGATAAAACAACACAGTCTGTTTATTCTCAGGCCAATCAGTTTCAATCACCAACCTGTTAAATTGGGTAACATACGAAACCAAGTCGCGTGTTCCTTGTCTTAAAGCTAACAATTCTTTGTCTTGAGCCAAAGACACCTCTCGGCGATCAAATAACCTACCAAAATCCACTAGAAAACCATCCCAATTATATAATAATGGATCATCCTTTTGCACCAAAGCCATAGCCCATGCTGCCGCATCTCCAGTTAAATAGGAAATAACAAATGCTGTTCTAGCTTGTGTTGTCTCAAACGCCTTAGGTTTGCACAAAAAATGAAGTCTGCATTGTGTTAAAAAGGTCATGTATTTCTTAGGGTCTCCTGTGAATCTTTCTGGTGCAGCTAATGGCACACTATTAGGGGGCTGCACAATTACAGTAGGCGGGACTCTACCAGTTTGCCCTCCCGTAGAAGTTCCAGCCCCATCCAGCGGGGTGCCTTGTGCGACCAACCCTTGTACCTGAGCTTTCAATATACTAGACTCTTGCCTAACTTGTACCAATTCTGCTTGTATGTCTTGTAGTGCTTTTAGCACATCTGCTAAAGGGGGAGGATTCGTATCCATTTGGCCTGGGTGGTTCAATTACCCCGAAATCGGGGGCAGGTAATTCTGTCAAACTTATAAGGGAATAGGGGTCTCAATCCCCTCTTCCGAACCACAGAAGCCAAATAGATTGACGCCTCCCACCGTGGTTGGCACGGCGCCTGAAGACTGATATCACAGGAAGCCACGTGGCAGCCAATGGGGGGAAGATGGAGTTAGGGAAAAGGGGGATGGAGTGACAAAGGAAAGGAGGGGAAATGTGTGTGGTGAACGCTCACAACCTTCCTTTGTTAGATAACTCTTATGGTTAAAACACTACTAATTTGGAATTTAAAGAAGGGTGCAAACCCGCTGGAAAAGGTGCCTCCGTGGAACGGCACACAATGAAAACAGGGGGTAATGACCAAGGCCGTTAAGCCAGCGGTGCGGGCTGCACTCCCAAACACCACTCGTGGTGTATAGATTCAATGTGGTTCAAAGCACAAAATAATTAACTTCTGTCAGTTTACTGCAAAAAATGATAGTTTAATACTTGATTTTCGTCATCAATTTAAGTAATTGTACATCTTAGAAAAAGCAGATGTGCAGGGCGAGCTCAAATAATTGGCCAATGCATTTCGGAACACTGTTCCTTCGTCAGTGCCAGCTCATTCACAAACTAATCAGATTTGAGTGCTAAAAATTGAGCAAACGAATCTGTTGGATAACCCACAATATGTCAGCAACATTAATTAATTGAACATACAGTAATTATAAAGCAAATCCACAGGGATCATAACATAGCAAGAAAATAAAGTCATCAATGTATACATCATCATCATCATGATTTAGGAGTTTTTCAAGCATGCCGGGTGTGGATACATTATGCCCAAAGTGGCCATATGGATGCACATGTTCAATGACAATAACCGCAATGAAC
Organism: Ambystoma mexicanum; assembly: GCF_040938575.1. Lineage (NCBI taxonomy): Eukaryota > Metazoa > Chordata > Amphibia > Caudata > Ambystomatidae > Ambystoma > Ambystoma mexicanum. Next base: position 1,039,096,685 of record NC_090941.1, read on the forward strand.
AACACGATTTCAACACATACCAGGAGAAAGGTTACATGTAATAAAGAGTCCATACATGTCATGAACCATAAGATTACCAACGGATACCAATAGTAAAAAAGTAAAAATAATGTAAAAAATACATACGTGAAATCCCATTTTATGTGCGTGATGATAAACCGTGTAATTACAGCAAAGAAGGAAGAAAAGAAAAAGGTAGAAAAATGACCACCAAAATGCCATATATCATTTTATCTAATAGGCATCAAGTAATGACGTGACTATTTCAACACTGACCTTGTCAAAGATACAGCATGGACTTGAATTTCACACCAACACTTCCAAAGTAAACGTGCTTGACTGGCGTTTCTATGCGTGTGCCGGCGTTTTACTTTGCGTGCAGACTCTTGCCTGGAAGAGACATGCAACGCGATTAGCAGTGTGTCAGAGTTACCATTTAACTAAAGACGCACGGACGCCTACGAGCATAGTCGCTCATAAGAGAGCCATGCAGCGCGGCACCCGGCGTGTCATTATTTCATCTTATAACAAAGGCTCTAAAGTTGACATGTAGCACGAGATGCGCCGTGTCAGAGTTCCATTCCATTAGAAGGGTTCAGATGCCTACGAGCACCATAACGCTCAATCTTGCTTCTTACCTGACAGTAGAAAGAAGGCGAGCCATGCGAAGACGCCACTAGGACGCGTTCGCGGTAGCCATAGTGCTAAATGTTGTGTTCGTGTCACACTGCCAAGCAACACATGGAGCCACAAGTACTGAGAAACGCCGGCGGCCATGTTGGAAAGGCTGCTGGTGTGTATCCCGAGTATTACATGTCTGATAAGGTGCACACTCTACGTGAGCTCGTAGTAATAATGGTTGAGTTCACATTGCGAAATAAAATAGGAGCGTAATTACATAACATTTCTACATGGATGAAAGTAATGACAAAATAATAATATAGAATCATAAAAAAATCAAACTGGGAAATGTGAAACCAAGCATAATGAGGGAGAGAAAAATTAAAGAATAAAAAATAAATGAAATCAACACCATTTCTACAGTTAAAAATACGCCTACCTTGTCTTGAAACCTATCGCCACAGTGTGCACTGGCACAGGCGAGAGTAGTTTAAGCTGTAAGCTCCCCTGTAAATATCCTTAGTTAGAAGTAAAGGAGGTAAAAAGAGAGTAAAGAGCAGATCAACGTTGCGAATGCCCCGGGTACTATATCTAAGATTATCATCAGGTGAAATAATCCTATGAAAGCAAGAAGGAAGAAAAGAAGGAACTTAAGACAAAATTCTCCGACAGTATGGAGATGGTATCATGGATGAATCCAAAGCCAGTATATAGTACCTTATTGGTCATAAAGGCCATGTTGTATATCTTTAGAAATATGTACATTCTTGACCACACCCCTGTTGGCATATCCTAAGTGAGCCTAGGATTGGCTCAATGTCATGGTAAATTCTGACATATCATACATTATCAACTCCACAGTATATCATAATACAGTTACTCAAGCATCAAAGGAAACAACTGAGGTCCAGTTCCTCGTTCATTCCATTCGGTGACAGCGAGTCGAGTTTGTTGATCCAAAAAGCCTCCTTCTGTGCTCGCCACTGTTTGATGTCTCGAGATTGTCCTTTGGGAAACATAACTTCTAGCACGAGAAATCTCAGTTGGCTCACTGTGTGCCCATTGTCATTGAAGTGTCTGGCTACAGCTGACATCCTGTTGTTATTCCTGATGTTTGATTTATGCTCGTTTATCCTGATCCTGATTTTGCGTGAGGTCTCTCCCACGTAATACTTTCCACAGGGACACTTTATCGCGTAAATGACATTCTCAGAAAGGCATGTAGCATGTTGTCTTAGTGCGAACCTTTTGCCAATTCTTGGATGTGTAACTGTGCTACCTTTGATGATGCTGTTCCAATTCCCACAGCTCATGCAAGGATGAGTCCCAGGGAATTTGTCTGGTCTCTTGGCGGGTATTTTCTCTTTGGTTTGTACTAATAAGTTCCGCAGGTTACTGCTCTTCTGATACGCAAATGTTGGTGGAGTAGGAAACAGGTCAGCAGTCCGTTCGTCGCTTGTGAGAACATTCCATCTGTTGTGTATTATGGCCTTAATTTGCTTACTTTGTATTGAATATTTGGTAACGAAAACTAATTCAGGACTGTCTTTCACCGGTTTCTTCACCAACAGTTGCTGCCGTTCTTGTGCATCGGTTTTGTCACGGGCAATAGCTAAATCAGTCTCTGGATATCCTCTTGCTTGCAATTTCTCTTGTCGTTTCTGTAATTGCATGCTGCAGTCCTCAGGGTCACTTACAATCCTTTTAACCCTTAACATCTGCCCATAAGGCAGATTCTGAAGAGTTTTGGGCGGGTGAAAGCTGAGCCGATGGAGCAGATTATTACGGTCTGTAGGCTTTGTGTACAGCGTAGTGGTAATTCTATTGGCTTGGATGACTGTTTGTACGTCAAGATAATGTACATTAGGATTACCTATCTCAATAGTAAACTGGATACGTTGGTCGATCCCATTAAGGAATATCAGAAACTCTTGAAGATCTTGTCTACTACCTGACCAAATGCCAAAAATGTCATCTATGAATCTGACCCATGTCTTCAACTGGTGTTGCCATCTTGGATTGGATAGCACATGCGTGGTTTCAAAATGGTGCATAAAGCTGTTAGCATATACTGGTGCCATTGTTGCTCCCATTGCTGTCCCCGATATTTGATTGTAAAACTTTCCATCATACCTAAAGCAGGAATTCTTGGAAATGAAGTCAAGCAAAATCATTAAGAATTCTTTGTTAGCTCCAATTTCTGTTGTACTAAGCAATAGAGATTCTACTGCTTGTTGTCCAAGATCATGCGGAATGCTCGTATAGAGGCTGACTACGTCAATCGTAAATAGGATGTCTTCCGGGGCCAAAGAGATGGTGTCTAGTATTTGGAGAAAGTGCGTTGTATCTTTCACATATGTACTTGTGGCTTGAACGATTGGCTGCAAAAAGAAGTCTATATATGTTCCAAGCGGTTGTAGCAAGCTCTTTGTGGCCGCTACTATGGGCCTTCCAGGTGGGTTAATCAAGCTCTTGTGGATCTTAGGCAAGGTATACAGATGAGGCATTACTGGAAATGTGGTTGATAAGTACGCCCTAGTTTTCATACTGATCCATTCTTCTTCTACAGCGTTGTCAAGAACTTCATCTAGTTTCTTCTTGATCTCTGGAGTAGGATCTTGCGGTAGCAATTTATAGGTGTTGGTGTCTGAGAGCTGCCGTAGACATTCTGAATGATATTGTGATACATCTTGGATCACCATTGCTCCGCCCTTGTCGGCCGGACGGATAGCTATAGTGTCATCGCTAAACAAGGCCCGTATCTGTGAAAGTTCTCCTCTGTTGAGGTTAGTTCTTTTTGGTGCTTGGAACTGAACCTTCTTGAGGTCACTCAGTACCATTTTTTGAAAAATGTCTATCGCCTGTACTTGTATTGGTGGACAAAAAGTACTGTTCGGTTTGAACTCAACATACTCTGACTCCATTGTTGCAGCAGATGGTGCACTTTCAGCAAAAAATGCTTTCAACTTGAGCTTTCGAGTCAGTTTGAATAGTTCAATCTCTGTCTGAAATTTATTGGTACTATAAGTGGGTACAAACTTCAGCCCTTTCTCTAGGGTTTGCATCTCTCGAGAGGAAAGTGCTCGCTTAGATAGGTTAACCACTAATTGCGATTCGCTTGAAACCTTGTTTGCATCCTTTGATTTCCTCTTTCTCCCCCTCCTTGTCCTCTTCCTCTTTCTAAAAAACCAGTGTTAGTAGTACGTTTGGGTTGCGCTGGCCTCGTTTCTTGGGCTGATGTACTGGCTGGTTGAGGATCTGTCGCTGCTCTGTCTTCCTGCTCAGGGATATCCGAATCGGAGCTGCTATTGCCACTTGTGGTCTTGTTCGGGCGTGTGCTTTGCTGCTGATACTTGTCAGCCCACGTATAAACCTCGTTATTGAGGTAATCGAAGGTATCTCGACGAAATTTACGTATTTTCCGAGCCTCCAGATCTTCTTGATAGCTCTCAAGCTTCTTATTGATATCAGGTAGAATCTCGGCAAAGGATTCGGCATCAGTAATGTCAGTGATATCTTTAGAGAGATTTTCAATTTCCTTCTCAAGCTGTTCTACGTTGCTAGATAGTTCCTGTATGGTCAATAGGATCAAGTCTAGGGAGCATCTATTGAGAATTTGTTCCCATTTCTCAACAAACTTCTTGTTCTCTTTGCAAAGAGTGGGTCGTAATGGAATCCGAAAACCTTGAGGAATCCTTTGTGGTTTGTAATACCTGCTCAGGGTCACTGCATGTAATTTACGATTGATTAGCTTTCTGACATTGTACTCAAGCTGTTTAATCTTGCTGTGCGGGTCTGCCCCACCTGGGGTACGTATTGTTTCCTTGATGAGACCCAGAATCGCGTCTGCTTCTTCAGCTGAGAAACCCAGCGTTGTCGCTCTATTGTCTGTGATATGCTCAATTTCTTCATATGACATCTTTTCAGTGGTGTGCCACGTTCAAGTGAATCCACGGATGGGAACAAGAACAGAAATGTGTGTGGTGAACGCTCACAACCTTCATTTGTTAGATAACTCTTATGGTTAAAACACTACTAATTTGGAATTTAAAGAATGGTGCAAACCCGCTGGAAAAGGTGCCTCCGTGGAACGGCACGCAACGAAAACAGGGGGTAAGGACCAAGGCCGTTAAGCTAGCGGTGCGGGCTGCACTCCCAAACACCACTCGTGGTGTATAGATTCAATGTGGTTCAAAGCACAAAATAATTAACTTCTGTCAGAAAGGAGGGGAACATACACAAGCAAATACATACAATACAGCGATATTCCTGAACCTGTACCTCTATTTCCTGAACACCTAAACTGACCTCCTATACCTGTAATGACCTTGTTACATACGCAACATAGGAGCTCTTTAAACTCCACTTTGCACCTCACAGAACATAAGCGGATAACCTAGAACATGGACTTTGAACATAACATAGGGCTTGAACATAACGTATGACTTGGACAGTCATTTCTTGAACAAACATAGATTGGCTTACAAGCTAAATGGCACAAACAAAAGGGTGTCCCTTTTTATGAAGACACGAGACACATGGCCTGTCGGGCACAATACATCCACAAACAATGATTTAGGAAAAATGACACACACGAACATGCCCTTGTACTGTGTGGACCCATGCGTGTTCTTTAAATAGTCTCTATATCTTTCCGAGTGCCCTGATTTATCCGTTCAGAGCTTTATAGCATGTTTTCTCCACATGGCGTGTCTAATGCATGGCATGTATCTTAGGGCGTGTTACCTCACACACCCACTACCGCGTTGAAGTAGTCAATTAATAAACAAGTAAGCATATAGCAACTCCAGAATATGAACACTGGGGTCAAAAACACTTAACTGATGGTCCGGATGCCTCACAAGGGCATCCGGACCCTGAAGAGCGATGCCCGAAGCTTATGGGAGCCCGCTTCACCGCCACGGCCCGTGGTTATTCAGCTGTTCGTCACCGTCGCGGCCCGGGGAAGCTCCAAGAGTCCTTCGGCGTCTGAGAATTTCCGCATGCCTGCTCCTAAATTGCCACCGCCCATGCTGAAATCATTAACTACCTGCACCGAGGCACAGGCGGCGGCGAGTTTTAACAGTTGCTGCTAATGAGCAGCTGTTGTAGCGCGCGATAGGAGAACTACACATTTCCCAACGCCTCATGGGAAATGTAGTTTATCGCCTCTTGCAAAGCAAGAAGCGCCAACCTGTAGCTTTCCTCAGATTCCTGACACTCCCGACAGATTGCACCTCCCAGAACTTTGACTACAGAGACGCCCGATGCTGTACAGACAACGGGAACAGATCATGAGCATATAATGGCTAGACCACTGCTGCCAGGGGATTACGTCTATGTGCGCAACTTTGTGTGCCGCTGGAACAATCCCCGGTTCCAGGGACACGACGAGGGGGTGTTTTGCACTCCCCTCATGGTGAAAGTGAGGGAGCTGCGCTACTGGGTCCACCTCTCTGACATTGGTAGGGCACCTTCAGAAAGCACAGTAGTGCATCAGTTGTTGTAACAACAGGGGTGACAGTACTTGTACCCCGAACACCTTACTGGCCTGCCTGAAGGAGACACAGGTTTGGTGGAACGCTCAAGTGGCAGGCCAAAGTACAGCTGCTAGCTCGACTCTTTTCTTTCTTTAGGAGCTCTCTCTTTCCCTCTATTTTTTTCTCACTCTCTCTTTTTCTCACTCTCTCTCTCTTTCTCTCTCTCTCCCCCTGCTTCCTCGTGTTTCTTTTTCTCTTGTACAGTGCATGTCTCGCACGTCCCTCCCTTTTGTTGTCATGTGCGTCTGTGCTTCTATTGCAAGTGAAAAGAAGATGGACGCCGCCCATGTACATAGGTTGTTAAGTAGGGACCCGAGGCGTAGGGATGCAAATGAAGGATTATGGAAATATATCTATTATTGTTGGATAGCACTTGCTAGAGGAGTGTGTGTGATATTGCTAATACTATTGGGAGTGTATTGTGGAGAGGGTATTATAGCGGGAGGTCCTATAAAGGGGGTCTGGGGGAAATAGGATTGTATATTATCCTAATGGAACGATACATATCAGTGTCAAAAACACAAGTGGAGTCACATATATTAACACTAATGTGAATACGAACAGTAACAATGGTAATAGGGTCAATGACTCCAATATGCAAGTTCCGTCTGAGAAGGAAGTAGAGAACAGGTTGGTTACAATAAACGGGTGTAAGGATTGCATGGTATCAAGAATAGACAGACACAAGTGATTACAGTTCAAGGGTGTTTATTAAACTGTCTAGGTAGGGTGGAAAAACGCCTAATCTAAGCCTAAACCTAAAATGGGAGAAAGCTACGACCATCAAATCAAATTAAGGCAGTCCTAGTGGCGTCTTGTCAAATAGAAAAGGCCAATACTAAGAAAAACCTATTGCCAATCCTTATGCTAAATACAAAAAGTGTGTGGGATAGGGTTCATAAGAAATAAAGAAGTGTTCACAAATAATATGTCAGGATGTAGTAGTCGTGGTCTCCCTTCCCCATGTTTTGAGCATGGGACAAGGCAGGACTCTGGAGCACAGCACACGCTCGAGCTTTCCCAGCATGAGATGACAGTTCAGCTTTCAGCTATCAAGATCTTCGATGGCCAAGTCTCTTGCTCTACAAAAAGTCTCTTGCCTTCGAGGGCCTGATGCATTCAAAATAACAACAAAAGTTCCTCTCACTATGTACCTTTGTGTTGATTCTTTACCCCCATGGTTCCCCCTCTTCCGGGCCTCAGACCCCTCTTGAATATCTCCCTCCCTCAGTCTGGTTCACTTTGGCTTGTATTCAAAAACAGTTTCTCAGTTGCATTCAGGGTGCCGATTCCTCTCAACTGTTTGCCTCCCTCAGTCGGGTTTGTCATGCACCAGCCCTGGAAGATCTTGAGCCATTGGAAATACTACTAATATGGTCCGGGTTGTTCCAGGTTGACGGACTAGTCTATTTCTAACATGGCCGCCGTAACCTATAACCAACAGTGCAATCTGGCGCTCGGCGCGTTGTATCAGTAATTGTTACGTGTGCTGCCAGTCCCTTGCCCAAAGTGACTAGCCTTACAGAGACTTTCTCCCTTCTTCTTATCCTTATAACCTGTCTATATTCAATCGTCCTAATTTTTCCACACGTTAGGATCTTTCAGGTCTTCAGGTAAGGTAACGGGAAACTTTTTCAATATTCTCTCATGCACGTAGCGTTGACTATCTTTGTTTCTAACGCTACCTCCGTGTGTGTGTCTTACCTCGGCTATCTCCCTTAGCCTTCTCCTGCTCTGTTCTATTACCGCCTTCCTCAGTACTGTGAGTCTTTCTACTTTTGATCAGTTCCTTCATCTCTCCGACCTTGCTATCTGGATTTATATCTGTATGTCAACCATTTAAGCGTATTGCTACCGGCTCTCCTGGTTACCGGAATCGGAACGTTCCATCTCCGTTCCGCCCCGAGTTCGAACCTCCTTCTTCTCTTTCCGGTGTTCCGATACCAGCTGTTTTTGATTCTATCAGAAGCCTGTCAGTCTTCAAAGGATCAGACTTTCCAGTCTTGTACCGGAGGGTCACGTTGGACACTCGCCTGTATTCCTTACAACTAGGATTATTCAGATTACTGCCTGCATTGTTGATCCTTCCTATCACTGGTTCTTAAAGCGGAAGTGTTCCTTTCTGATATCCCACGACTATTCACCACTTCTGAAGAAGGACGGAAACATCAATCATGGTTTTTTTAGCCTTTGGCTTTTTCCCTGTCCTAGGGGCATGCTCCTCGGGTATCCCCAAGATCTGTTTACAATCCAGATCAAGGTGGCCACCGAGGGAGCGTGTCCCTACTTACGTCAGAAGAAAGAGAAGAAGTCAATAGAAATTACAAGAACCAAGAAGAAGAAGGAAGCAGCAAAGTTGGAGGAGATACTAGAAGAAACAGGTGAGGAGGAGCTAGGGGAAGGGGAGTCAAGTCGTGACAGTATACAACGCCCAAGTGTACCCATGGCGTCTCTGGAGCAGTTTCAAGAGATAGAGATATGCAACGCCATTCAAGGACTCAGAGTGGAGATGCAAACCCTTCATGCGGAGAACCTTGCTCTTCGTCAACAGGCAGCAGCCATAGATGAAGGCAAGGATGATTTAACACTGATGCCGTTTTCTTATGGCAAGTTTGAGGGAAACCCCAAAACGATAAAGGAGTTCCTAGATGCCTGTGCGGTATATTTCTCCTTCAGCCCCCGAGCCTTCGACTCTGGAAGGGCTAGGGTTGGATTCATCATATCCAATTTAGCTGGGAGCGCCCTGGCCTGGGCCACCTCCCTCGTCACTAATCAAGACCCTTTAGTTAATGACTGCGCCCTATTTGTGCAAGGTTTCAAGAACCGTTTTGAACGTCCAGAGGTCCAGTATACCAAATACGAAGCCCTCCTCGATGTTAAACAGGGTAATCAGGATCTGCAAGCTTACATTGCGCAGTTCCAGAGTCTGGCGGCTTCCGCAGGATGGCCAGACATAGCTCAACAGACTATTTTTAGAAGAGTGTTAAATGAGGATATTAAGGACGAGCTAGCCCGTGTGGCTCGACCAATCAAGTTTCAGGAACTAGTCACTCTAGTCCTCCAGACCGAATTCCGTCTTCAAGTGAGACATTCGGAGCGAAGAAGAGGAAGAGGATACTTACAACGGTATAGCCCCCTCAAGGACGGAGGGAATGACCAACACTGGAAGAACCCATGCAGATAGGATCAACTAGGGGGCCCTTAACTAAAGCCGAAAGGAGGAGAAGACAAGAATTGAACCTCTGTATGTATTGCGGATACTCTAAACACGTACTCAATGATTGTTCTGAGATTCCCTCCAAACGGCAGGGAAACGTCAGACCCCAGGTTTATGCAAGGGAGACCATGGGGACGACCGCCCAAACCCTTGCAACGTTACCAGACCCAGCCACGAAGGAATAGAAGACAATCGTCTAATGGTGTTTCAAGTCTCATTTTCCTCCAGACCGAAGCAGATTAACTCGGTGTTGGCAATGCTAGACTGTGGTGCTGCGGGAAACTTGATAGCATTGACCTGGGCCCAAGAAAACCATATCCCACTCCGGGAGAAAACAAGACCTGTGCCAGCAGAGGGTGTGGACGGACGCCCTTTATCCTCCGGACCTATTACTATGGAGACGGTTCCGGTCACATTTGAGATGAGTCACCACATCGAAACCCTCAGCTTTGATGTCATCAGGGTGGCCCATTTCCCTATGATATTAGGAGTTTCTTGGCTAAGACGTCATAACCCCAGGATTGATTGGACTGCAAACAAACTGAGCTTTGATTCAGACTTTTGCGGTGAACACTGCATGAAGGGGCTCAAGGCTGAGGTTCAATCCAGTAATACCGGAAGGCCCTCCAGCGTCTCAGTCTCTTCCATTCCAGTTCAGTATCAGTCCTTTTCAAAGGTTTTTGAAGACTTCAACCCTAGACTCCTCCCACCTCACTGTCATGAAAACTGCAGCATAGCCCTCAAGGAGGAAGTCTCTCTTCCATTTGGAAGAATGTATCCATTGTCATTATCAGAAAAAGAAGCGCTGAAGGATTACTTAGAAGCTAATCTGGAGAATTGACTTATCCGACCTTCGAAGTCCTCAGGAGGGACCTTCATTGTTCTTTGTATCTAAGAAGGATTCGAAGGAATTACGCCCCTGTATCAACTATAGGGGTTTAAATAGCATTACCATCCGAGACAGATGCCCGATGCCACTTATTCGAGATATCCTCGAAGCAGTTAGGAACTCAAGGGTCTTCACTAAACTCGACCTCCGAGGGGCCTATCATTTGTTAAGAATTAAGAGTGGGGATGAGTGGAAGATCGCACTCAGAACACCGCTGGGGTTATTTGAGCACTGTGTGTTGCCTTTCAGATTGGTGAACGCCCCAGCGGTGTTTCAGAGGTTTGTGGATAAGATCTTTGCAGATATTCTATATATATAGCTGTAGTCGTGTATCTGGACGATATATTGATCTTCTCACCTTCTTTGGAAGAACATCGAATCCATGTCAATGAAGTTCTACAGAGATTACAGGAGAATCATCTCTTCGCCAAACCGGAGAAGTGTATCTTCGAGGCTTCCGAGGTACCATACCTCGGATTTATATTGTCAGCAAATGGGGTTCGTATGGATCCTAACAAGATTCAGGTGATAGATCGATGGCCAGAACCATCTTCGGTTAAGGAGGTGCAATGTTTCTTCGGTCTGGCAAATTTCTATCGCCGATTTATCCCAAGATTCTCGGACCTCGTTCTACTCATCACTTCACTCCTCAAGAAGGGTGTGGCCTTTCAGTGGGGAACTGAAGCGCAGGAGGCGTTCAAGAACATTAAGAGACATTTCACCCCTTCACCAGTCCTGTTCCAACCAGATCAGACCAAGCCTTTTGTCCTGGAGACGGACGCCTCAGGAGGCGCCTTGGGAGCAGTCCTGTTACAAGAGGACGTGAATGGGGAAGAACACCCCATAGCATATTACTCTCATACCCTGACAGGAAGCGAAAGGGACTATTCCGTAATTGAGAGAGAGCTGTTGGCTATGCCGAGCTGCCTGTCAAGAATGGAGACACCTTTTGCAAGGGGGCTCCCAACAGTTCACTATCCGTATGGATCATAGAAACTTGAAGGTACTCCAACAAATGGAGTGCAGAAACTCGAGGCATGCTCGCTGGGCTTACTACTTTTCCAATTTTGATTTCCAGATCACCTATATACTTGGATCTCAGAACGGCATCGCTGACGCTTTATCCTGAAGCTGGTCAGAAGAGGAGAGACTAGGAATAAATACGGAAAGAATCCTACCGAAGCATTATTTCCAAATGATAGCTAACCTCTTTCTTTCTACAGGAAGCCCACAGCGGGTTGGAGGAATACACACAAGATGAAAGACAAGCATATCACTTACAAGAGGTTGGAGGATTATGGTTTCACCAGTCTGCACTATTTCTACCTACCCCAACTCTTCGGAATCAAGCTATCAGCTTTTGTCATGACCTACCATTGGCTGGACATAAGGGTGAAAAGGCAATTTATGAACTGGTATCTAGAAGTTTTTGGTGGCGCATATATGTGAAAGGATATCGCCTCCTATGTTTCTACTTGTCCCATCTGTGCCATCAACAAAACACCTCGACAAAGACCACTAGGGCTCCTTCACCAGGCAGAAGCACCTTCACGTCCTTGGGAAGATCTTTCCATGGATTTTATAGTGGAACTACCTCCCTCAAACGGTAGAACAGCGATCCTGGTGACAATTGATTCCTACACAAAATTAGCCCACTTCATAGCTTTACCAGGAGTACTTTCGGCCTCAGAGACTGCTACTATATTTCTTAGGGATATAGTAAGACTACATGGATTACCAAGGACAATAATCACCGACAGAGGTACACAATTCACCTCCAAGTTTTGGGACTCACTATGTCATCAACTAGGAATACAGAGAGCTCTGTCCTCGGGATATCATTGTCACGACCCTCGCCCAAAACCCCCTCTGGCAAACCCATTGGCCAGATGGAGTCAGGACTCGGGCCTCTAGAGCCTGGCATCCTCTTCAAAAGCCCTCATGGGGCCAGTCCTGGCGCCTATGGCGACAGGCTCATACCCCATGAACAACAATGTGCTTGGGAACTACTTTATTGTATTGTCAGCCAACATGGAGGCATCCACATAGCTTGGTTCATAAGAACCAAGCTATGCGGTCTAGTGTTTTGGGTGTGGCAGGCCTGGAACTACTTTCCCAGGTACTACTTTACATGGGCTATATAAACCACACCCTAACTGTAGAACAAGCTTTGTGTTACTTTGCAGCTTGCAACATGATGCTCACCGTGTCCAGCTATTCCCTCGAACCTCGGAGAAGCAGAACCTGCAAGGAGACAAAAGGAACATCATTAGCAGCAGCATCTTACCTGCAGTCTTCATCTTTAAACACTCGCAGCTACTGAGAACAGCTTCCTCTAATCTGCACGCCTCCCGGACAGAACGACCTGAAAGAGTAAGATAGAGGCAACATTAAAGAATGCTAAAGAGACATTTACAAATTACGAACTGCTCAAAAGGCTTACCTGGCTGGTCGCCTCTCGGCTGGCACCACTCCAGACATTCCACTCGCGCTGAAGAACACCGCGACCTACAAGAAAGGAAAACACAGGTTAGCAAAGGCAAGACTTTGCAGCACTGCGCATAGCGCTTACTTACTGCATCATAGCGCTCTTAATACGCCATCATTTACCAACGGGGCTCAACCAAGCCAGTTTGCCGTGCTGAAGCTCTGCATACATAAGGGAGAGAAAAAGAGACATTTTAAACAAAGAAAGCCATGCAGTAAAGCAAAAAAACGAAAGAACAGCAATAAGACCTACCTGAACAATATCAAACGGGCCGGCGTCAGTGAAGTAACTGGACCACACTCACCCATAAAAGACAACGCGCCCCTGCAAAGAAGGCAGGACGGAGAGCATGCCTAATTCTAGCACAAGGCAGAAGCTTCCCCGCAGACCACATCAGGGCAACGCTGAGAAGCATACCAGCGAGTAACCCAGCTGGGTGGCTTCCCTGTGGATACCAGGTGAGCGTAACAGAACACGAAGCCTACCATAACAAATCCACCTGGGCGCCATCAGAAACGGACCAATTGGCCCAATTACTAGGAGAGCTTCGTGCTGAGGTTCATTATGCCCGACAAGAGACTAATGCCCTCCAGAGAGACCTAATAGTGACCAAAGAACGCACTGAAGAGATTAGCAGGCAATACTTGCAATCACAGGCTGGACAGACGTCTCTACCTGGAAGCAATCCAACGATGCAAAACCCTGCCATACCACCCACTCCGGTACAGATCACGTTACCTGGAACAGTACCCCTGGCACCACCAGAAAGGTTCTCAGGCGGCCCACGGAAGTATGCGGCATTCATCAATCAGTGCCGCCTTCATTTTTTTTGTAGGCCTGGAGCATTTCCAAACAACCAAGCTCGGGTAGCTTTTGTCTTATCATACCTGAATGGTAGTGCAGCAGATTGGTCGGTGCCGTTGGTAACCCATGACGATCCTCTATGACATGACTTTGGGGGGTTCCAGATAGAAATGGAAAAACTTTTTGCTCGCCATACCCAGGAGCAAGCAGTAGACAATTAACTCTTGTCCCTCCGACAGGGGAATCAGGACTTGTTAACGTACATTGCTACCTTCAACAGACTGGTTGCCGAAGTTAGGTGGACAGAAAACAAAAGAACCACGTTATTCCATCGAGGCTTACGAGGCAAATTAAAGGACGTCTTAGCCCAGGGTTGATCCACCCAGAGACTGTGCAGAATTCATAAATCTGGTTGTGCAGCAAGACCACCAGTTGCAGAACCGAAAGGCAGACCGGTCTAAGACGGACCCTCGGACTGTGTATGTTCAACCAAGGGAAAACACACCCCGTGTACCTGAAAATGCTGTAGAACCCATGCAGATTGGAGGGATACAGCCTCCATTAACAAAACAAGAGCGGGACAAAAGAAGACAACAACAGCTTTGTTTGTATTGTGGAAAACCAGGACATTTCCTGAAGGACTGTCCACTAAAACCCCCAAGAAGAACAGTCAGGGCCACAGAGAAGGATGAAGCTAAGGAATCGGGAAACTACCAAGCTCGACAAACGTAGAGGTCAGTTTGTCGAGTGAGAAGAAAGAGTTGCTGACCTCGCACTTTGCAATACCAGTGATCTTAATTAACCACCAACAGTCGTCAAGAATGCATGCCGTTGAAGCATACATCGATAGCAGAGCAGTTGGAAATTATATTGATCAAGAACTGGCAGCAGAGATGGGGCTTCCTTTGTGTTCTAAGCCAACTATGGACAAGGTAACCACCGTGGATGGGACAGAAATCGCTTCGCTTCCGGGCCAGTAACCCAGTGCACAGCCAGGGTAACCTTGCTGTGTCAGGACGGACATCAGGAGTCTATTTCATTCGATCTCATCAAGGCACCTCCGTTCAGGCTAATACAAGGGATGCCATGGTTGGTTGCTCACAACCCTTTGATAGACTGGCGGGCACGAAAATTAACCTTCCCCAGTGACTGCTCCCCTGCCTGCTATTACCAAGAGGAGAAACCCGACGTCTGTATCCCCATGACTCCCGGAGCGACAGTATCAACCCTGGGAGCAACTAATACCTTGCCAAGTGAATACCATGATTTCCAGGATGTTTTCCGAAAGGACCAAGCCAATACATTGCCGCCGCACAGGCCCTATGACTGTCAGATCGACCTTGTTCCTGGTGAACAAATCCCTTGCGGCAGGATCTACGCTCTCGCAGAACCAGAAAACCTTCATTTGAAATCCTTTTTAGACCAGTACCTTGATAACAGATTTATCCATCCTTCGAAGTCCCCCGCAGCCATTGCTTTGTTCTTCGTACTGAAAAAGGAAGGAGACTTGAGAACCTGTATTGACTACTGCGCATTGAACCAGATCACCGTGAAGAACCGCTACCCCTTGCCACTTATCCCTGAGATGCTAGACCAAGTTAAAGATGTCCAGATTTATACCAAATTGGACCTTCGAGGAGCGTACCACCTGGTCCGAGTCAGAAAAGGAGATGAATGGAAAACCGCCTTCCGTACTAAGTATGGCTTGTTTGAATATCAAGTCATGCCCTTCGGGTTATGCAACGCTCCTGCGGCATTCCAATATTTCATGAATAATGTCTTAAGGGAGTTCATTGATGTGTGCGCCTTAGTGTACATAGAAGACATCTTAGTATACTCAGCCTCGAAACAAGATCATGACAGGCACGTTCGTTCAGTCCTCACCAAGCTCCATCAACATCGCTTGTTTGCAAAGATTGAAAAATGTTTTTTTCACGTCACCGAAGTAGAATTTCTTGGTTTTATCCTTACTCCAGGAGGCATCAGAATGGACGTCCACAAGGTAGATGCCATTCTGAAATGGCCTTCACCGACGTCTCTGAAAGGGGTACAAAGCATGCTGAGCTTTGTGAACTTCTACCGCCGGTTCATCCCAGACTTCTCTCAGGTTGTGCACCCAATCACAGTACTATTACGAAAAAACAATAACAAGTTTGCTTGGACCGAAGAAGCAGAAGAAGCCTTTCAGGAACTTAAACGAAGGTTTACCTCTGCTCCAATCCTGCAACATCCTCGTCCAGACCTCCCTTATGTCATTGAAACTGATGCGTCCAGTCTCGCAATGGGGGCAGTCCTTTCACAGAGAGACCCGGAAACTGGCCAGCTACATCCTGTGGCCTTCTGGTCGAAAATGTTCTCACCTCCAGAGATTAATTATGCCATCACGGACAAGGAACGCCTGGCTATCAAATCCGCCGTTAAAGCCTGGAGGCACTACCTTCTGAGGGCCACACACACCATTACTGTCATCACAGACCACCGAAACCTGCAACATCTCAAAAGAGCCAAGGCCCAGTCCTCCCGCCTATTACGGTGGGCTCTTTTCTTCGCCGAATATGATTATGTAATCACATTTCGACCAGGAGTCAGAAACGGAAAGGCAGATGCCTTATCTCGCATGGGCATAGATGAAATAGTATATACAACTCCAGACCCAGTACCTATTATACCTGAAGACAAACTCTTGGGTATCACGACAGCCTTAACGCAAGCAGAACTACGAAAAGAAATCCAACGGACAATGAATCCTGATGCCTACCTCGCATGGCAAACTCAAGGAGAACAATATACCTTCAAGGACCACCTACCCTTTTTTAGGGATCGCCTATATGTACCCAAGAAGGAATTACAACAGCATATTATTTCAAACTATCATGATTCACTGATCGAAGGGCATCCTGGGATCGCCAAAACCCTAGCTATGGTGAAAGAGAACTTTTGGTGGCCTACCTGGCGTAAGGACATCATTCAGTATATTCAGTCCTGCGGTGTCTGCGCACAAAATAAACCACAGACACAAAAACCATCTGGTCTCCTACAACCATTGGACATTCCTCCAGTTCCATGGCACACTCTTTCCCTTGACTTCATCACTGATCTACCTCCAAGCCAAGGGTTCAACACCATCCTTGTAGTTGTGGACTTATTCTCGAAGATGGCCCATTTTGTTCCTCTCAAAGGCCTCCCAGACGCAGCCACTTTAGCAAAAGTGTTCCTCGAGGGCGTGGTTAAGCTACATGGCTTCCCTTCGGTTCTGGTCTCTGATCGAGGCAGCCAGTTTGTTTAAAACTTCTGGAAAAAATGCTGTGTAATGGCGCAGATCGACGTTCGGCTATCTACCAGTCACCATCCCCAAACGGACGGCCAAACCGGGAGAACCAATCAGACACTCAAGCAATATTACAGTGCATGCTGCACCACGAACAAAGGAATTGGAAAGACCTACTATGGATAGCCGAATATGCATATAACAATTCTTTGCATTCAAGCACGGGACAAACACCTTTCTATACCCTTCATGGCAGACATCCACGTACCTCTGAACTAGACCTTCCAGCCAGCTTGGAAATGCCAGCGGTAAAGACTCTACACACAACCATTACTCAGGCTTTCAAAAGGGCAAAGGAACACCTTATTCATGCCAGAGAAAAACAAAAGAGATTCGCCGACCAACACCAGAAAAAGGCCCCTGATTATCAAGTAGGAGACAAAGTTTGGTTAGCCGCTAAATTCGTACCCATCAAGGGAACCCGGGCCTTTCGTCCCAGATTCTTAGGACCCTATACCATCAAGGCAATTATCAACCCAGCAGCCGTGAAACTGGATTTATCACCTAATCTACACATCCACCCAGTATTCCATGTGTCCCTCCTGAAACCAATGCAACCCGGCACACGGATTGGGACACCACGTAAGCCCGTACTTGTTGACGGAGAACCAGAATTCGAAGTCAAAGATATCTTGGACTCTAAATACTCTAGGACCAAGCTATATTATCTTGTCGATTGGAAAGGATTTGGACCACAAGATAGATCCTGGGAGCCCAGTGAGAATATCCACGCACCACGTCTAATCAGGAAATTCCATCTGAACTTCCCAACCAAACCTGGGCCAGGCAGAAGGAACACCATGGACGGGACCTTAGGGGGGAGTGCTGTCACAGCCCTCGCCCAAAACCCCCTATGGCAAACCCATTGGCCAGGTGGAGTCCGGACTCGGGCCTCTAGAGCCTGGCATCCTCTTCAAAAGCCCTCGTGGGGCCAGTCCTGGTGCCTATGGCGCTAGGCTCATACACCATGAACAACAATGTGCTTGGGAACTACTTTATTGTATTGTCAGCCAACATGGAGGCATCCACATAGCTTGGTTCCTAAGAACCAAGCTATGCGGTCTAGTGTTTTGGGTGTGGCAGGCCTGGAACTACTTTCCCTGGTACTACTTTACCTGGGCTATATAAACCACACCCTGACTGCAGAACATGCTTCGTGCTACTTTGCAGCTTGCAACGTGACGCTCACCGTGTCCAGCTATTCCCTCGAACCTCGGAGAAGCAGAACCTGCAAGGAGACAAAAGGGACATCATTAGCAGCAGCATCTTACCTGCAGTCATCATCTTTAAACATTCGCAGCTACTGAGAACAGCTTCCTCTAATCTGCACGCCTCCCGGACAGAACGACCTGAAAGAGGACGATAGAAGCAACATTAAAGAAAGCTGTAGAGACATTTTCAAATTACGAACTGCTCAAAACGCTTACCTGGCTGGTTGCCTCTCGGCTGGCACCACTCCGGACATTCCACTTGCGCTGAAGAACACTGCGACCTACAAGGAAGTAAAACACAGGTTAGCAAAGGCAAGACTTTGCAGCGCTGCGCATAGCGCTTGCTTACCGCATCATAGCGCTCTTAATGCGCAATCATTTACCAGCGGGACTCAACCAAGCCAGTTCGCCGCGCTGAAGCTCTGCATACCTAAGGGAGAAAAAAAGAGACATTTTAAACAAAGAAAGGCATGCAAGATAGCAACAAAACTAAAGAACAGCAATAAGACCAACCTGAACAATATCAAACGGGCCGGCGTCAGTGAAGTAACTGGACCGCACTCGCCCATGAAAGACAACGCGCCCCTGCAAAGAAGGCAGGACGGAGAGAACGCCTAATTCTACCACAAGGCAGAAGCTTCCCCGCAGACCACATCAGGGCAAAGATGAGAAGCAGACCAACGAGTCACCCAGCTGGGTGGCGTCCCTGTGGATACCAGGTGAGCGTAACAATCATCCTCAATCAAATGGACAGACCGAGAGACTGAATGCTAACTTAGAGCAGTACCTTTGTTGTTTTTGTAACAGGGAGCAAGATAATTGGGCTTCTTTAATACCAATGGCTGAGTTTATAATATATAATATAATAATACATATCATACGGCGATCAAGATGAGCCCTTTCAAATGTACCTATGGGTATCATCCACACCACTTACCAGGAACTTTATAACCAAGTACCAAGACCACGACTCCAGCCATTGAAAGGATGCTAACGGATCTCAGCGTCTCTCACAAGGAAGCGTTACAAGCATTGGAAGACAGCAGTGAGAGATATAAGGAGTATGCAGACACCAAAAGAGGCCCTACTCCTTCATGGAAGCCGGGAGACCGAGTCTGGCTATCAACTCGGTATTTACCCCGTTGGACCCATGTGGGTAAATTTGCAGCTAGATATATCGGTCCATATCGGATACTATCCAGAATTAATCCGGTAGCTTTCAAACTGCAGCTACCCCGTGCTCTAAGGAGAATACTGTAACGCTCACCTGATTCCCACGGAGGCGCTGATCCCGGCTGGGCTGCTATCGTTTCTTCAATTGAGAAGCGTAGAGCTCGGACGACTCTCAGGACTGGGCTTCCTCTTATCGAATGTCTGACTTGCAGGGTAAGTTTTCTTAGGCGTATAAATGCTGAGCTCTCCATCCTGCCTCTGGTGCAGGGGTGCGTGGATTCCAGTTACGTCACTGCTCAAGTCTTTTGTGGCCTTAGTTGTGGCACTGGTGCTGGGATGCCGAAGAGCGATGCCGCCGTTACTGCACGAGCGGATGCCTGTAGGTATACTGTAGTCTTTAGGCTTTAAAAGATGGGCACCTCAATAATGTCCCTTTTCCTTTGTTTCAGGCCTCGGGATGCTGTGGGCGTAGTTTTCCGTTGCCGCTGCACGTGCCGATGCACGTAAGTATAATGTTCGTTGGGTGCTTTTAATGGCACCTCTAATAATGTCCTTTTTATAGTTTTCAGGTGCCGGGATGCTGCGGGCTTTATATCCGTTGCCACTGCACGTGCCGACGCACGTAAGTATAATGATCGTTGGCCGCTTTTAATGGCACCTCTAATAATGTCCGTTTTCTAGTTTTCAGGTGCCGTGATGCTGCGGTTGATGCGGCCGCTTCTGCGCGTGCAAAAACTGGTAAGTTAAGATGAATGCGACTGCCTTCACCCGAACCCCTTTTTAATTATGTCCTTTGTCTTTCAGGTGCAGAGAAGCTGCCGAAGAGAAGGCCGCGGTTAGCTCCGTTGCAATCACGGATGGATCAGGTAAGCGGGCCCCGCATGCGAGCGAGTTGCACTTTTCTAACCTTATGTTTATTCTTTGCAGGTTTTGCCGGTGACTGGATTCCGGGATCTGGTAAGTATTGTTCTGTGTCTTTCTTCATCCACAGGTTGCTGCGCGGAAGCTGAAGATGACTCTGGACCTGGAATGCAGGAGCCGACTCGGTGAGCGTCCTGCTGCTGCTGCAGAATAACGCGAAGCACGTGTTTTCCATCGGGCGTGGTTTAAATAGCAGAGAAGTGCTTCCAGTGTGTGTTCTTCCACCGGTTCCACCCAGGTAAGAAAAGAGTTCCTGAATGGAGGGAATAGTTCCTCCCAGCCCTGATGGCTGGGGACTTCAACCAGACTAGATTGTTCTGGGTAAATATGCAGCATGGTCTGCCTCAGGTAAATCCACCCAAGCATTATTACACTGTTTATCAATATGAGCCCCGCGACTATGGCGCCGGGACTGAAACCCTTCATGAGCCTGGCGCCAAAGGTGCCAGGACACGGTCCAAAGGGCCCCTGTAGGGGTCTGCTGGGTCCGGAGTAGTGGAAGACGGGTCTGCTTCCGAGGGCGCTGGGCCAGTCCTGGCCCCTCGGGAGTAGCGCCCATGACAGCACCCCCCCTCAAGGCCCCTCCCAAACTTGTCCTCCCCGGGGGTTTTGGTTTATCGGCAAAGGTTCGGTGAAATTTCTGGACTAGACGAGGAGCATGGACGTGGTCATAGGGTTCCCATGACCTTTCCTGAGGTCCGTAGCCTTTCCAATCGATTAGGTAGAATAGCTTCGATCTGATGATTTTAGAGTCCAAAATGTCTTTTACTTCAAATTCGGGCTCCCCATTCACTTGAATGGGCTCTGGAGGATTGGTCAATCTGGTTCCAGGTTGCATGGGTTTCAAAAGAGATACGTGAAATACAGGATGTATTCTCATATGGGTGGGCAATTCTAATTTAACGGCCACTGGATTAATTATGGCCGTAATTGGATACGGTCCCAGGTATTTGGGGTTGAAGGTGCGAGGCCCTTTAAGCGATAAATGTTTGGTGGACAGCCAGACTTGATCCCCAACCTGGTATTGAGGGGCATTGCTTTGGTGTTGATCTGCTCCTTTTTTGTACCTCTCTTTAGCTTGTTGTAGATGTGCAGTCGCTTCCTTAAAAGCTTGGGTAATAACGGTGTGCAATTGATCCACGGCAGGTGTTCCAAGATCTTGAGGTGGATCAAGGTTGGAGGTTCGAGGATGAATCCCATACAAGATGTAGAAGGGATTCTTCCCGGTACCCGAATGAACTGAATAGTTGTAAGCTTATTCAGCTATCCAAAGGATGTCCTTCCAGTTACTCTCCGACTGTTGTAGCATGCATCGTAAATATTGCTCGAGAGTCTGGTTTGTTCTCTCGGTTTGCCCGTCGGTCTGGGGATGATGGCTTGTCGAAAGTCTTACATCGATTTGAGCTAATCGACAACAGCTACGCCAAAAGTGGGAAATAAACTGGCTCCCCCTATCTGAGATTAGTACTAACGGGAAGTCGTGTAGCCGGACGATGTTTTCAAGAAATACTTTGGCTAGGACTGATGCTGAAGGTAAGCCTTTTAGCGGAATGAAGTGGGCCATTTTAGAAAACAGGTCCACAATAACAAGAATGGTGTTGTACCCGGAACAGGAGGGTAAGTCTGTGATGAAGTCCATGGAAAGGGTATGCCAGGGACACGGTGGGATGTCTAATGGTTGCAGAAGACCAGCCGGTCTCTTCTTCTGACCCTTGTTTTGAGCGCACACACCGCAGGACATCACAAATTCCTTTATGTCTTTTCTCCACGAAGGCCACCAGAAGTGTCTCTTCACCTTTTCTGTGGTTTTGGCAATGCCAGGGTGACCCTCAATTACTGAATCATGATAGCAGGAGATTACCTGTCTTTGTAAATCGGCGTGTGGTAGGAACAATCGTCCTTGGAAATAAGGCAAGTCATTGCTTACGGTGAAATCTTTTCCTTTTTGTAACCAGTTCAGTAAGTCTGGTGAGGTTACAAGTTGTTTAGTTTTTTCTTCAATATCCTCAATGGATTGTGAAGAAATCAGACCCACGATCCTTTGTTCAGGAATTATTGGTACAGGTTCTGGATTGGCAACGTTATCTCCCATTCCAATTCGGGAAAGAGCATCCGCTTTGCCGTTCTTGTTGCCGGGGCGATAAGTGATCACGAAGTCAAATTCAGCAAAGAATAGAGCCCAGCCAAGCTGTCTGGAGGATTGAGCCTTGGCGGTTTTCAGATACTGCAGATTTCGATGATCGGTGATCACTGTGACGGTGTGTCTGGCCCCGAGGAGATAATGCCGCCATGCCTTAAAGGCTGATTTAATCGCTAGAAGCTCTTTGTGATGGTGTAGTTGATCTCAGGCGCCGAGAACTTCCGAGACCAGAATGCCACAGGATGCAGTTGGTTAGTCTCTGGATCTCTTTGTGATAGGACTGCTCCCATTGCTAAGCTGGAGGCGTCGGTTTCAACGATGTAAGGGAGGTCCGGGCGTGGGTGTTTCAGTATTGGCGCCGAGGTGAATTTAGCCTTTAGCTCTTGGAAGGCTTGTTCTGCTTCTGCGGACCATTCAAAGCGTTTATTTTTTCTTAAGAGGGCGGTGATGGGTTGTACCACTCGTGAAAACTCTGGAATAAATCTACGGTAAAAATTGGCAAAGCCTAGCATGCTTTGAACGCCTTTCACGGAAGTAGGAGGCGGCCATTTGAGGATAGCGTCTACTTTTCTCGAGTCCATGTGGACTCCTTTGGGTGTCAGAATAAATCCCAAAAATTCGACCTCAGTGACATGAAAAACACATTTTTCGAGCTTGGCAAAAAGTTTATGTTGGCGAAGTTTTTCAAGGACCGCCCTAACATGATTTCGATGGTCAGCTTCTGAAGATGAGTACACAAGAATGTCATCTATGTAGACGACAACGCAGACATCAATGAGCTCTCTGAGGACATCATTCATAAAATATTGGAAGGCAGCCGGTGCATTGCATAGTCCAAAGGGCATCACTTGGTATTCAAATAGCCCATACTTAGTGCGAAAGGCCGTCTTCCATTCATCTCCTTCCTTGACCCGTACCAAGTGATAAGCTCCCCGGAGATCAAGCTTAGTATAAATACAGGTGTTTTTTACCTGGTCAAGGAGTTCCGGGATCAGAGGTAAGGGGTACCGGTTTTTTACTGTTATCTGGTTCAGAGCACGATAATCTATACAGGTTCTGAGGTCACCTTCTTTTTTTGGTACGAAGAACAGAGCCGAGGATGCAGGGGACTTCGACGGACGGATTGGCCAGGTACTGGTCTAAATACTGTCGCAGATCAAGGTTCTCAGGCTCGGTAAGGGCGTAAATCCTACTGCAAGGGGGAGTTGCACCGGGTAGCAAATCTATCTGACAATTGTATGATCTGTGGGGTGGCAAGGTTTTAGCCTGTTCCTTTTGAAAAACATCTTGGAACTCTCGATACTCTAGAGGTAATTGTGGACTGTCAGCCGTTACTGACGCAAGGCCAATGTTAGGTCGTGGATAACAAGTTGGTGTGCACTCTGGGAACTTTATCGTCTTTGCTCACCAATCAATCTGAGGATTGTGTTTCTCCAACCAAGGAATCCCTAGAATTACTTGGAATTGAGGAGCCTTGATCACGTCGAACACAATTACCTCCTGATGCCCGGCTTGGCCTAGTATCGTCACTTCAGTAGTGGTATGGGTCACTGGTCCGGAGGCGATTTCCGTCCCATCCACCGTGGTAATGACGTCTTTAACCACCTTTGGACAAAGAGGTAAGTTCATCCTGGAAGCCAATTCGCGGTCCACATAATTTCCAACTGCTCCGCTATCAATGTATGCCTTAATTGCATGCAAACGATCCGGTTGCTCTGGGTTTACGAGGACCATTGGCATTATGAAGTGCGAGGTCAAAGAACTGGTTTTTACGCTCGGCAAGCGGACCTCTACACTTGTCGGGCGAGGTCGTTTCCCGGCTCAGGCTTTTCAGAACTCTTATCAGGAGCTCCCACTGTCTTCTTAGGTGGTTTCACCAGGCAATCTCGAAGAAAATGTCCTGAATTTCCACAATAGAGACATAGTTGCATTTGTCGTCTCCTGTCGCGTTCTTTCTGGGTTAGGCGACCCTTTAGAACCCCAATTTGCATAGGTTCGACGGCTTCAACTCCTTTGGTGTGACTTTGAGGCTTAGGGAACACTCGTGTTTCAAACCTGGATCGATCCGCCTTTCTGTTTTGTAGTCTGTGATCCAATTGGACCACCAAATCAATGTACTCTGAACAATCCTGAGGAGGATTCACTACCTGGGCAAGGACGTCTTTGAGTTCGCCACGCAAACCCCTGTGAAAAAGCGTGATTCTTTTGTCCTCAGGCCATCTGGTTTCCACGATTAGCCTATTGAATGATGCAATGTAGGCCAAAAGATCTTGATTGCCCTGCCGTAGGGAAAGGAGTTTGTTGTCCAGGGCCTGCCCCTGGGAATGCCTTGCAAAAAGTCTTTCCATATTTGCCTGGAAGGTCGGGAAATCACGAAGGATCGGGTCATCCTGTGTAACCAGAGGGATCGACCAATCAGCGGCACTGCCGCTAAGATACGAAAGCACAAAGG
Source organism: Ambystoma mexicanum (assembly GCF_040938575.1). NCBI lineage: Eukaryota > Metazoa > Chordata > Amphibia > Caudata > Ambystomatidae > Ambystoma > Ambystoma mexicanum. The sequence goes on from NC_090941.1 coordinate 1,039,121,469, forward strand.
CTACCTTAGTCTGGTCAGTCGGAAAGGCTGCAGGTCTACAAAGAAAGTGCAATCGGCATTGATTTATAAACACTGCAAACCTTTTAGGGTCACCAGAGAAGCTTTCAGGCGGTGCCAATGGCACATTTCCGGGTAGGTTGATTTGAACAGGATTGGCTGAAGCCGCTGGGATATAGCTCCCTCCTGAATTAGGTAGCGGGGTTTGCCCCGGTTGTGTCTGTAATAACTGTCTGGCAAGATCATCAGTTCGTTCTTTTGATATTATCAATTCCCTCCTAAGGGCATTCGTTTCCTGGCGGGCAGCATGAACTTCAGCTCTTAATTCCCCTAATAACTGGGCCAGTTGGTCTGCGTCGGAAGTTTCCATAGCGCATGGGTAGGAGGTTATTGGTGGGCTTCGCGTTCTGTAACTCTCACCTGATTCCCACGGAGGCGCTGATCCCGGCTGGGCTGCTATCGTTTCTTCAATTGAGAAGCATAGAGCTCGGACGACTCTCAGGACTGGGCTTCCTCTTATCGAATGTCTGACTTGCAGGGTAACTTTTCTTAGGCGTATAAATGCTGAGCTCTCCATCCTGCGTCTGGTGCAGGGGTGCGTGGATTCCAGTTACGTCACTGGATGAGTTCAGTGTTGAGGCTCAAGTCTTTTGCGGCCTTAGTTGTGGCACTGGTGCTGGGATGCCGAAGAGCGATGCCGCCGTTACTGCACGAGCGGATGCCTGTAGGTATACTGTAGTCTTTAGGCTTTAAAAGATGGGCACCTCAATAATGTCCCTTTTCCTTTGTTTCAGGCCTCGGGATGCTGTGGGCGTAGTTTTCCGTTGCCGCTGCACGTGCCGATGCACGTAAGTATAATGTTCGTTGGCCGCTTTTAATGGCACCTCTAATAATGTCCTTTTTCTAGTTTTCAGGTGCCGGGGTGCTGCGGGCTTTATATCCATTGCCACTGCACGTGCCGATGCACGTAAGTATAATGATCGTTGGCCGCTTTTAATGGCACCTCTAATAATGTCCTTTTTCTAGTTTTCAGGTGCCGGGATGCTGCGGTTGATGCGGCCGCTTCTGCGCGTGCAAAAACTGGTAAGTTAAGATGAATGCGACTGCCTTCACCCGAACCCCTTTTTAATTATGTCCTTTGCCTTTCAGGTGCAGAGAAGCTGCCGAAGAGAAGGCCGCGGTTAGCTCCGTTGCAATCACGGATGGATCAGGTAAGCGGGCACGGCTGCGAGCGAGTTGCACTTTTCTAACCTTATGTTTATTCTTTGCAGGTTTTGCCGGTGACTGGATTCCGGGATCTGGTAAGTATTGTTCTGTGTCTTTCTTCATCCACAGGTTGCTGCGCGGAAGCTGAAGATGACTCTGGACCTGGAATGCAGGAGCCGACTCGGTGAGCGTCCTGCTGCTGCTGCAGAATAACGTGAAGCACGTGTTTTCCATCGGGCGTGGTTTAAATAGCAGAGAAGTGCTTCCAGTGTGTGTTCTTCCACCGGTTCCACCCAGGTAAGAAAAGAGTTCCTGAATGGAGGGAATAGTTCCTCCCAGCCCTGATGGCTGGGGACTTCAACCAGACTGGATTGTTCTGGGTAAATATGCAGCATGGTCTGCCTCAGGTAAGTCCACCCAAGCATTATTACACTGTTTATCAATATGAGCCCGGCGCCTATGGTGCCAGTCCAAAGGGCCCGTGTAGGGGTCTGCTGGGTCCGGAGTAGTGGAAGACGGGTCTGCTTCCGAGGGCGCTGGGCCAGTCCTGGCCCCTCAGGAGTAGCGCCCATGACAAATACACCCGGTCTTCCATACTTCGCTTTTCAAAGCTCATAAAGAAGATCTGTACAAAAGAACCCAAAGGAAACCGATCACCGTTCCTCCCAATGAGCCTGAAGAGTATGAGGTTGCCAGATTAGTCGATTCTCATTACAGAGGAGGAACCCTCCAATACTTAGTCCATTGAAAGGGCTACCCTATTGCTGAATGGACATGGGAACCAAGGTCCCATGTACATGCTCCCAGACTTATTCAACGATTCCACAGACTGTATCCGGGGAAGCCTGGAGGAAGCAGTTATCGAAGGGGGCATACTGTCATGCACCAGCCCTGGAAGATCTTGAGCCATTGGAAATACTACTAATATGGTCCGGGTTGTTCCAGTTGACGGTCTAGTCTATTTCCAACATGGCCGCCGTAACCTATAAACATCAGTGTAAACTGGCGCTCGGCACGTTGTATCAGTAATTGTTACGTGCGCTGCCAGTCCCTTGCCCAAAGCGACTAGCCTTACAGAGCCTTTCTCCCTTCTTCTTATCTTTACAACCTGTCTATGTTCAATCTTCCTAATTTTGTCCACACGTTAGGATCTTTCAGGTCTTCAGGTAAGGTAACGGGAACCTTTTTCACTATTCTCTCGTGAACGTAGCGTTGACTATCTTTGTTTCTAACGCTACCTCCGTGTATGTGTCTTACCTCGGCTATCTCCCTTAGCCTCCTCCTGCTCTGTTCTATTACCGCCTTCCTCGGTACTGTGAGAATTTCTATTTTTGATCAGTTCCTTCATCTCTCCGTCCTTGCTATCTGGATTTATATCGGTCTGTCAACCATTTAAGCGTATTGCTACCGGCTCTCCTGGTTACCTGAATCGGAACGTTCCATCTCCGTTCTGCCCCGAGTTTGAACCTCCTTCTTCTCTTTCCGGTGTTCCGATACCAGCTGTTTTTGATTCTATTAGAAGCCTGTCAGTCTTCAAAAATCAGAGTTTCCAGTCTCGTACCGGAGGGTCACGTTGGACACTCGCCTGTATTCCTTACAACTAGGATTATTCAGATTACTGCCTGCATTGTTGATCCTTCCTATCACCGGTTCTTAAAGCGGAAGTGTTCCTTTCTGATATCCCATGACTATTCACCACTTCTGAAGAAGGACGGAAACATCAATCAGGGTTTTTTTAGCCTTTGGCTTTTTCCATGTCCTAGGGACGTGCTCCTCGGGTATCCCCAAGATCTGTATACAATCCAGATCAAGGTGGCCACCTAGGGAGCGCGTCCCTACTTACGTCAGAAGAAAGAGAAGAAGTCAATAGAAATTACAAGAACCAAGAAGAAGAAAGAAGCAGCGAAGTTGGAGGAGATACTAGAAGAAACAGGTGAGGAGGAGCTAGGGGAAGGGGAGTCAAGTTGTGACAGGGTTCACTATGGCTTTCATCACAATCTCCTCTGCTTATATTCTAGAATCTTAATGTCTTTTCAAACAGTTCAATGTGGACCACCCTCTGCCAGTTTATTCTTGTCAACACACTGTTCCTTTGGGACTTTAGATTTTGTCTCTTTTCATTGGCATCCCTCCTTCGGGTTCACTCTTGCCAATCTCACAGTTCCTTCTACTTTCTTATGATTTGGGATCCATTTCCCTTCTTCGCGATCATCTGCTGGTCAAAGACTTTCGACTGTACAGAGGATTTTACAGGACCCCCGTTTATGACCACTTTGACCCGCTTCTCACCTTTCTTTCTCACCTTTCCCACTTTGACCCTCTTCTCACCTTTACCAAGGCCTTCTGGTAATATTAGTTTCAACGATCGGGGAATCACCCAGAGCTTCTTGAGTGAGCACCCACGTGGTGCCTGACTCATCTGCAACTGCCTTTCCCCTTTTACATTAACAGCTCTTTATACATTCTACAATTAGCTGTTTGCTACTTTTGTTCAACACAGTTCAGTTTCTTATCGGTTCTCCCCTCGACTCACTGGCTGTGATGAACCGTTTGTCTTTCTTCGTATCGGGAGTCAAGGCCGGTTCCACAATAGCAAGCATCTCCCTCTGTCCTGCTTATAAATGTAGGCACACTCCATGTACCATTGACATCTGCTGCAACACACTTGGGCTATTGTTCGCGGTCTTACAATTCCTTCCACAGACGTTTCACGGGCCTTGGTCAGAAAGGGCAAGGTTGCTTCTCTCCTTGTCACCCTCTCGGTTTGCGCCGTCTTTCTCTTCGACTTGAACTGCGTGCCTCGATAGCTGTCTTGTTGTGCGGTCTGCCTTGCTCGTATGGTGCTCTTGTGCTCCACCTTTTATCCCTGTGGGGAAGGGAATTGGCCATCAGGTGTGTGTGATTCTGGTCAATTGCCTGACTTTGCCTGACCCTTGTGTTGGGACACATCAGGTAAATGGTTCTGGTGGTTCTCTGTCGTCTTTCCTGATGTGCGCAAGTGTTAGAGTTAGAAAGGAGGAGGTCGAGTGTCTGACTATCCCACAGGGTAGGATTGGGGGAAAGGTGTTATAAGAAGGGGGATACCGCATCTCACCCGTCGGTGTCCCTCTACCACTTCCAGAGGACCCCCCTTCCAGGTGATCCTCCTTCACTAGTCCACCCCCAGGAACTGGATCCAATAGTGATGGATGTGTCCTGGCCACCTGGATGACAGACCCCCAGGGATTTGTACGTGAGACACCTTCAAGTTTCTCACACAGGGGATTGTCTACTACTATGGAAGGTTACAATGGTATTTCTGACAATGTTACTAAAGCAACTATCTTAGCGAATGTGTATAGAAGAATAATTAGAGAAGTAAAACAAACGTATGACACATATCAAGGGTTGGGTTTTGATGTGATTGAGGATATTCATCACCCCAAATTCTCTAATTCCTTGTACTCTGATATGAGTGTTGGGGGAAGAATGCTGTAAATGGGGCTGTTATGTGTGTGTTCACTCATTCCGCCCCACGTCAGGGGCTCCCATGGTGTCAGTACCTCAAGCAGTCATAATTGTAGAGGCACAATGCCCGGTTCATCTTGCGCTATGCAGAATAAAAGGAACGTTCCAGGCACACAGTGTGGAATTGCAAACAGTGGGCCCAGATTTCGTGAAGTGTTCCGACAACCAATGAAACATCAAGTGTGTCGAATTACCTTATCTGATGGTAAAGGGGCAGAAATATGTCAATAATAACTGGCAGGACAGCACATTACCTTGCTTGGCAGAAGGACTGGTAACAAACAGCAAGGACAGAATAGCACAAGTGGTCAACTTCTGTGCACAAATCTGGACAGAACATGCTACAAGGCTAACATGGATTGCAACGATGGAAAAGCCGGTGCAAGTGCACAAGGAAGAAAAATGCAAGCTCTGTTTCCGCAGCATGGGTACAGTCTCTGTTGACACAAATGAATATTGTAATAAGACTCTCTTGATCACAGACATGAAGAAAGGGACGGCAGCATTGATGGATTACTACTAGATCCGACGTCGCCAAGCTTACTTGCACCTCCAATTATCATGTTGGGGCTGTTGCTCGCTGGCCAGATTGCATTCAGCACTATTAGTAATCCCAGAAGAACACCTGAAGGGGGGAGTACTGCCTGCAGGGGGGCTGAGTTTCCCCACAATGCAAACTGAAGATAAGAGCTCGGTGCCCACGCAAGAGCCCAACATACAGCTAGGAAAGGACAGTTCCAACAACTGCATAAGATGAAAAGATCGAATTATATATCTAAAGACGTTTCCACTTTTCTTGCTGAAATACCAGAAGAATACCGGCTGTTCAGCTCATCATAATCCTTCTTCTCTGTCCTACTCTTGACAGGGGTACAGGCAGCAGCCAATGCCAAATGGCTACAGATAATGCACTGGGAACTGGTCCAGCTCACAAACAACACAGAGAATGGGTTCAACGTGATCATGGCTGAGTTATGAGCACAGAGACTTATGACAATGCAAAATAGATATGTGCTCGATATGTTGACAGCGGTGGAGGGTGGGGTTTGCAAAAATTCCTAATGCTGTGGCACCCTCGTACCAGTACGGTGGCAGAGGTCTGCATGGTAATGGACTTGGCTCGCTGTGCCCCAACTCCAGAAGGTGCTGATGCCCCATAGCGCCCTGGGGCCTGCTGGATGCCCATAGCAGCCCCCAAGACCCCCAGAGGCACTGGGCCTCAATGATGATGATGCCCATAGCACCATGGGGCCTTCTGGATGCCCCCAGCAGGCCCCCCCATACAACATTGGCAATGAGAAGAAGAGCCCCAGCGGTGTGGTCGCCTGCCTGAGGGGGAAAGGAAGAAACAACAACCATTGTCATGGAAAAAGGAAGATGCAGCATCCGCCACCATGTCATCTGGTGGAGAAAGAGAAGTGCCCCCGCCGGGGAAAGAAGCGTGGCCTCGGTAGCAGTAAAGGCCAGATCCCATGTGCCCGGGTGGAGAGAGGGTCTGCTGGCAGCCCCTGCGGCATCCGCCGCCCTGAAGAACGAAAATGCCCCAGGTCCCGGGCGGCATGAAATGCGGGCCGATGGAGGGCCTGGGAGTTTAGGCGCGCGGTGGTTGGAAACGGCGCGAAAGCAGTAGGGAGGGGCGTCCGAATGGCGCCACAAGAAATAAAAGCCCAGGAAAGGGCAGGAAACAGCACCTGGGGAAGGTGCGAAATATAACAGCACGTGGCCGGGGGGAAAACCCGGCCCCCAAGAAGGAACAAAAGGTCTGGGGGGTATAAGTAAGCCAGGAAAGAAGAGGCGGCACAAACCAGGTAAAGAGCTCACCTCGGGTAGGCTCTTAGTGCCTGGACAAGGGGAAGGAAAAACGTTTGCTCTTGCGGGCTCACGCCTTTTCCACATTCTCTTACTTTGGCTAAGTGCTGCGGCTACGAGTCGCCTACCTGTGCCGGAGCAGCGTAAAGAGGGCCAGAGGAGAACGGGAGCGGCGTGAAAGTACCAGCCAGAGGACAGGGCAGTACGCCGGACCGTGAGGACACAAGTGAACAGAGCTCCTTCGTCGGGGGCAGGGGAGATAGGCGAACAAAGATCGATAAAAGAAGATCAGGAGAAGCAGAGGGCACACAGCGGGCAGGAGCTGGAAGGCTGGGGTGACAGCTCGCCGGTGGAGAACGAGGAAGCAGTTCGAGGAGCAGCCAGGGTCAACCCTGCAGAAAGAAGGAATTCAGACGAGGAGGATGGCGGAAGGAAGAGCAAAAAGGGGACAAGAATTCTCAGAATGGGCAAAGAAGGCGGAGAAGGAATATGGGGCACAATGGGTGCTGGAGATAATGCAGAAGGAAGAAAGGGCAAAGGCAATGTCACCCTTGCTGTTCATAGAGCCTAGAAGCAGCGAAGGAGAAGACGAGGTGCCACAAGGACAGAAGAGGGGGAGAGAGGAGCCAAGGAGATCGGAGGAACAGACTGAGGCACCTACCAAGAAGAGGAAAAGAAAAAAGAAAAACAAAAAGGTACTGTGAATAATGATGTGGGGAATAAAATCATAAAAATGTTAAAAAATTGCGTCACGGTTTCGGGTAAGTCGCCCAGAATCAATGGCAAGAAGAGCAGAAGTAATAAGGGATTCAGGGAGGAGCAGCAGGGGAATTCGTCAACTGAAAGGGAAAGCAGTGATGACGAAGAAAGGGATCACTTAAGGGCTTGGGTAAAATGGAGAGGGGTGGTGAGCAGGGAGAAACAGAGAGGGGCAGGGGGGTAGGGGCAGAACCCAGGGAAACGCCGGTCCTGGCGCCACAAGGGGCGCCAGTAGAGCCAAACACAGGAGGGGCACCGCAAGGGCCCAACCCACAGCCGGTGGTGCCAACAGGGACACCAGCGGCACCAGTGGCGGGGGACCCGCCGCTGGGGGCGGCACCACCAGTAGCAGCGACGGAGGTAGGGGGACCAATCATGACGAAATATGGCAGACCAACCATGGGTAAAGATGCACAGGGCAGGTCAATGAAGGCAATGGCTTGGTACATAAATGACAAAGTAAAGAATATGGAGAAAGGAATTAATTGATATTTACACATTGCTAGATTGTCAAAAGAGGCGAATGAATGTGGCACTGGAGGACATTAAGGAGGATGAGAAAAGCCTATTAAAAAGGGGGCCAGTAGTAAGGAATTTTGACAACTGGATGGCAGCCTTTAATATAATGTCTACGATTATATTACAGAAATTCCCAGAAGACGGGGTAGCTGTTACGCTCATCTGGTTCCCACAGGGGCATAAATCGGACCCGGACAGCTGCGGTCTCCACCAACGTGATGCGTAGTGCAGAGATGACTGTCTGGACGGGCCCGCCTAATCTTGTCTGCTGGACTCGTAGAAGTATTCTCCTGCAAGTGGAGAAAGGGATTTAGCCACCCGTGGACTTTAGTCATGGCCCCCCAACTGTTCTCGTTCTCCCCACTAATCACCTCCGATATCCCCTCTTGGTAACCTCACCTTATGTTCTTGAATGATGAGCTCTCCATCCTGCATGGCATGCAGGGGCGCGTAGATACCAGTTACTTCACTGGTTTGAAGGTACTGGAGGAGTTCTGGAGGAATATTGACTCCAGTGTCTATAAAGTTCAAAGAGTCCAATATGTCCGATGTTCACTCTTGTTCCATTCCCTCGTTAGGTTGCAGCTGGCTCTAAAAGAATATTGCCTGGAGGCAGCTGATGGCGTTCAGGTAAGAGTCTGTATTACCAAACACTGTCCGGTAAAAGTTGCATGAGTTTAACTTGCTGTTTTCTCTCCCTTTATAGGTGTGGCATAGGAAGATGCGGCGAATTAAAGGATAATACCTTCGGTGGTAAAGCAGGTAAGCCTATGGTGGCAAGAGATTGTCTTTGTTGGTTTTCTCGGCTCACCTTGTTATTCCTTTTGTTTTTCCCCCAGGTGCTGGGTTTCGACGAAGAAAATGATGGAGGCAGCGCCGAGTCGAAAGATGCGGTGGACTGGTGAGTATAACGTGGAGTTGCTGCTGGCGAAGCGACGCGTGCTGAAATAATGTCCTTTCCAGGCTCGGAGCTGTGTTGGGTCTGGAATCAGGTAAGGAATCAAATAATGTCCGTGATCTAACCTCTTCTCCTTTCTTTTCCTTTTGTCTAGGAGCTCCGGATTCGAGACGGGCATGGCAGAAGACTGGATGCTGACTTGCAGACACGGTGAGCGTTACGCTGCTGGATGCAGAATAACACGAAGCATGGGCTGCTGTTCGGGCGTGGTTTAAATAGCCTGCAAAGTAGTCCCAGGTAAGAAATTCCCCAGAACCACACCCGAGTGAAAAATAGTCCCTGTAAGAAAATAGTCCCATCCATGCCTCATGTTGGCTTGGGCTCATTTGCAGCATGGTCTGCATAAGGTAAGTAAAGTCTATGAGACTGGCGCCTATGGCGCCAGGACTGATTTCTATGATGAACCTGGCGCCCGGGGCTGTTGGGGTTTTAATAAGTATCTGGATGCCTGCTCCGGGGGCTGATGGACTCGATCCGGATGCCCGGGGGTAGGCATCATGACAGCAGCATTAGTTGCGTATCAGCAGAGGGTGCTGAAAGTACACGTGGCATTCGGGGGAGACGCATGGCAGGAGTATGATCACGAGTTCAGAAAGGAGATGGACTGCTTTCCGGATATGGGATGGGATGAGGAGAATTTTAATCTCTACATATTTAATGTACTGAAGGAGAAATGGGATTCCAAGGAGCGAAGCGCAGGAGGGCAGCAGAGGAGGCAGTATTGGTAGAATGAGTACAAAACTGATTATGGATACAATAACAGGAGATACGAACACAGCTATGACAGAAATCGAGAGCACATTTTTCGGAGCAGGAACTATGGGTCACAGAGAGGGTGGCAGAGCAGCCTGCCCCCAACCACGCAGGGGGGGGCAGTTGGAGCACGGGGACAACGGGGGCAGAATCAGGGCAATGTTGGAATTTTGAGAAGGGAGTACCATGTAGCTGAGGATGGAAGTGCAAGTTCAGCCACAAGTGCGAGAGATGTAAGGGTGACCACAGCAGCTCCAAATGCACAAGGGCCGCAGCTCCAAGCGGCAGGAACGATGAGAAGCGAAACTAGGAGCTGGGACGAGAAGGGAGCCACGCCAGTAAAAATTGAGAGGATGGAAGGGTGGCTCCAGAAATACCCAGACCAAAAAGCGGCAAATGTGATCAGGCAAGGTTTTAGAGAAGGTTTTAACATCCCGTTTACCGGACGAGGAGCGCCGGACATTCCCAAAAACCTGAAGTCTGCGACCGAGAACAGGGATCTAGTGACCAAAGAAATCCAGAAAGAGGTAGAAATGGGTAGGGTTGGGGGACCTTTTACAGCCTTACCGTTTGAAGAATTTATATGCTCTCCACTGGGGTTGGTGCCAAAAAAGGAAGAAGGGGAATACAGGCTAATCCACCACCTATCATACCCCCCGGGGGCCTCGGTGAATGACGGCATCGCCCAGGGCGATGCAACAGTATCATACTCAGATTTCGAGGAGGCGGTAGAACTAGTCAGGAAGGCAGGAAAAGGGGCATGGATGGCAAAAGCAGACATTAAATCAGCATTCTGGCTGTTGCCAGTCAACAGCGAATCTCAGAGGTGTTTGTGTATGCATTGGGAGGGGGAATACTTCATCGACAAATGTCTCCCTACGGGGTGCGTCATCTCATGCGCATATTTTGAGAGGGTAAGTTCATTTTTACAGTGGGCAGTCACAGAAGAGATGAGGGAGCCAGGATGGTACATTACCTGGATGCCTTTTTATTCGTAGGGCCCAAAGGTTCAGAGCTATGCAAGGCAACCCTGGACAAATTTGTGGAGATAACAAACGAGTGGGATTTTCCGCTGGCGGGGGAGAAAACAATGGGCCCAACACAGATTATCCAATTCCTACAGATAGAAATTGATTCAATCCTGGGGGTGTGCCGGATCCCGGATGACAAGGTAACGGATCTACTGAAGACAATAGAGGAACTACAGGGAAGAAACAAAGTGACAGGAGAGAATTGCAATCGCTGGCAGGAAAGCTGAACTTCGCAGGGAGAGTCATACCACAGGGTAAGGTGTTCCAGAGAAGCATTGAGCTGAAAACAAGAGGGGCTATAATGGGGCACCACAGAGTCAGGATAGGGGGAGGAATCAAGAGAGATCTGGAAGTGTGGGCAGAATTACTGAGGTATTTCAATGGGTCAGTGATATGGCGCTCACCCATAAACGAGGAAGGGAAAAGGGTGTTGTTCACCGATGCAGCAGGTGGCCTTGGTTTTGGCGCAATACTGTGGAGACAGTGGTGTGCAGGCAAATGGCCAAAAACATGGCAGGTGGCGGAATGGACAAAAAACATAACGCTGCTGGAACTCTTCCCAATCTGGGTCACGTTGTGCGCATAGGGGGAAGAGCTAGGAAACAAGGAGTTGGCAGTATGGTCGGATAACATGGAGGTGGTGCACATGTTAAATAAAGGGAGTGTGTCATGCCCAATAGTGTTGGAATTAATGCGGGCAATCACCCTGGAAAGCCTAAAAATGAATACATGCATAAGGGCGAGGCACATCGCTGGAGATGTAAACATGGTGGCTGATGCAATCTCTCGTTTTCAGTGGGAGAGATTCAGGGAGCTGAGACTGGACGCCGACAAGGAAAGAACGCCCATGTCGCAGAAGACACTGAAAGCACTGGAAAGGAAAGAACGGTTGGCTACAAGGTCGACTCTAAAGAAGTGGGAGAAACACGGAGAACGGAACGGGTCATTGACAAACTGACCAGGAACGCCCTAACGTACAAAACGGGTAAGCAGTACGAAAAGCATGTAAAAGATGTGTTGATGGGAACAGGTGTGCAAGAGGTGTGGAAAATTTCAACCGAAAAAATGTGTGAATTTCTGGAAGGGGCATTTGCCAAAGGGAGAAAGAAAAGGTGGGCGGCGGCACACCTAGCGGCGGTGGCATACACTACAAAAGTGGCGGGCATACCGGATCCAACCGGCAGCACTAGAATAAAATATGGTATGAGAGGATGGGCTAAATTAGAGGGGAAGAAACCAGATAGCAGAAGGCCAGTGAACTTTGGGAAGTTAATAATTTTGTTGAAAGTGTTGCGAGATACATGCAGCAGCATATACGAAACTGCGCTGTTCAGGGCAGCGTTCGTGCTCGCATATTATGGGGCTTTCAGGGTAGGGGAGCTGGTGGCCAGTAATACGGTGGCAGGAAATGGCCTGGCAAAGAGGGATATTAGTATGGGAAGCAAGGGGATGTCTATAATATTAAGGAAATCTAAAACAGACCAAACGGGGAAGGGGAGAGCAATAGACCTCAATTGCATCAAAGAGAAGGACCACTGTCCCAGATGCATCACCAAAGAATTCCTAGATCTCCGGCCAGAGGTCGACGGGCAGCTATTAATACATAAGGACGGTAGCGCACTCGGCAGGTACCAGTTTCAGGCGGTATTAAAACAGGCGGTGGCCAAAGCAGGATGGGATCCAGCCGAATTTGGAACACACATTCAGGATAGGGGCGGCAACCTCGGCATGGGCGGGGGGGCCTGGGAGCAAAGGGAGTGAAAAGGATTAGGGGGTGGAAGTCGCAATGTTTTAAAAAATACATAAGGGAGGAACTGATATAAACGCTTATCTCCCCTGTTTCCATAGAGGCTGGACCCTACAAATCGGCATGGATAGTGGGGCACTCCTTCGTGACCCAGGCAGGGAGGTGGCTGGAGGAAGTGAAGCAAGGTCTGCATTTCAAAAACACAATTACATCGTGGTGGTGCCTCCCGGGGATGCATTGGGAGGACATTTACAACAGGCTGTCGGACCTGATAGATTTCAGGGACCCCCTGTCAAGTTGGGAAGCACGAGAGGGCTGCGTACCTGGTTTCTTGGTCTTTGATCTTGCCGAGGTCGCCAGTCTGTAACCAGTCGAAAGACGAGCTTGTGGCACGAGAGACCAGCCTCTCCGCCACCCAAAAACTGATACTGGGTGGAGGATGGGCCGATTCCCAATGTCATGGAAAGCACTCTCCTGATTAACGTGACGAAGGGACTGTGCAAGCACAGACATGAGAGGCTACAGTCTTGTTGCCGATCACGGGCAGGGATGGAGTCCGATGGAATCAAGTCCAAAAGCACGTGAACTGAAGCGGAGGTCAAAGATTCCGGCATGGAAGATATATTCTTAGTCCACAGGAACAGATGTAGAGGGTAAGGCCGGACAGGAATTGAAGGAACCAAGCTGAGCAGGTGACCAAACTGAAGGGGCCCGAAAGGTAACCCTAGGACAGCAATCGCAGGGGACACCGGTAAGTGTATGCTGGCTGGCCCAGGGAGATCCAGGTAAAAGTATGTCGGCAGGCCCTGAGTTGAGTCTGGTAAGTTGCTGGCAGACCCAGGGGAACCCAGGTAGAGTATGCTAGCGGGGCCAGGGAGAACCCAGGTAAGGTATGCTGGCAGGCCCAGGGAGATCCCAGGTAAGGTATGCTGGCAGGCCCAGGGAGATCCCAGGTAAGGAATGCTGGCAGGCCCAGGGAGGAACTCAGGTAAGGAATGCTGGCAGGCCCAGGGAGGAACTCAGGTAAGGAATGCTGGCAGGCCCAGGGAGGAACTCAGAGGGGTAGCAGGCAGCCTAGAGAGGACTCAGGTAAATTGCAGGCAGCCCAGGGTGGGCTCAGGTAAGTAGCAGGCAGCCAAGGTAGGAAAGCTCACAGAACGAAGCAAACCGCGTTGAGACGGGGCCTGTCTCGATCTGCGGCTCCTTTTATGGGTCGCCGGCGCCCGTGAGGCTTGGAACGGAAGCCGCTTCACCTCCGGGCGCCAGCGTACTCAAAGCGAGTCCTGGAAGGCAAGCCCTTCCTAGGACTCGAGCCCAGTCACGGCGCATGCGCGGAACCGAGACAGAGGCCTCCCGCGCATGCGCCGTGGCCCTCCGGCCCCGACACCCAAGGCTCTCCCTCTGGCCAGCCCCCAGGCGCGGAAGCACGGGTAGACTCTCCAGGAGGTGACGGGAAGAGTGGGCGCGGCTGACCCCGGTCTCCAACGTGGCGTGACACTATGCCCCCTCCCAGGAAGGCCTGGGGCCCCGGGTTTCCAAGGAAACTGCCTATAGAACTCACGCACCAAGTGGGGAGCATGTACATGCCGGTGTGGTTCCCAAGTACGATCACAAGCCGGGTACCCTTTCCAATCCACCTAATAGTGGAGCACCCCCCTGCGATAACGAGCATCACAGATCTCCTGAACATCAAATTCTGGGATGCCGTGCACAATGACTGAGGTTGGGCGAGGGCAGGTGCGACCGTAGGTATCGACAACATAGGGCTTCAACAAGGAGACATGGAAAACTGGGTGTACATGCCAAGAAGGGGGTAACTGGAGACGGAACGCTACTGAGGACAGCCGCTTGGTAATAGTGAATGGACCAAAATAATGGGGAGCCAGTTTGACAGGCAAATTGCAAAGCGGCAGGTTCCTAGAGGATAACCAAACCTTGTCCCCGACTTGAAAATCTGGTTCCACACTCCTCTCCCTGTCCGCCTGAGCTTTCATCCGATCCTTGGTTTCTCTCAGGATCTTGCGTGCCAATTCCTGTTGCTGTTGGATGCTTGAGACCAGGGCATCAGCGGATGGAACAGTACTGGCGGGTACGGGATGGAAGGGCATCAATTTGGTATGTTGACCAGTTGAGCAGAAGAACGGACTGACCCCAATGGAGGCATGAACAGTATTGTTGTAGGATACCTCAGCAAGGTCTAACCCAGCCTTCCAGTTGGACTGAGTAGCATTATCAAAACAGCGGAGGTACTCCTCCAACGTCTGATTAGTCCTTTCGGTGAGCCCATTTTCTGTGGGTGATAACCCGAGCTTAGAGCTCTACGAATTGCTAGATGGCCACACACCTTGCTCCAAAAAGAAGAGATGAACTGGGAACCGCGATCTGAAATGATCTTTTCCGGAAGGCCATGCAACCGATAGATTTCATGCAGAAACGCTGAAGCCATTTGGGTCGCCGTAGGAATCTTGTTAAATGGAATGAAATGAGCTAATTTGGTGAAACCATCCACAACAACCATTATGCAGGTAAACCCTTCGGAAGGAGGCAGATCCACAATGAAGTCTGTGGCGATGTTATGCCACGGGTAAGGTGCCACTTCAGTAGGTACCAGCAATCCCAACGGCCGTCTTCTCGGAATCTTGCACTGGGCACAAACAGGACAGCTTTCGACGTACTTCTGAACTTCGGTAGCCCATCCAGGCCACCAAAACTGTCGGGATATCAATTCTCGTGTAGCTCTCATTCCTCGATGACCTCCGATAGGTGAATCGTGAAATCCATGTAATATGCTATCTCGGATTGTTCCCTTAGGAATGTACAGCCTTTTCCGGAAAAACAAAAGCCCATCATGTTCGTACACTGACCGACGTATTAGAAGGCCCGACCTTTCAGGATCCGTCCGGGTGGCGTCAGCGATTGACTCAAGGTGAGTTGACAAAGTCAGTAAGAAATGCTGAGGGGAAATCAGTGGCTGATCCGGACAGGCTGTCTCTACCTCTTTCTCCAGGGATCAGGAGAGAGCATCTGCTTTCAGGTTGGAGGTTCCCGGAACGTAAGTGACATGAAACACAAACGGAGAGAAGAAGAAGGCCCACCTGGCTTGACGAGGCGTTCGACATTGCAAAGAGCGTAGGTACTGCAAGTTGCGATGATCAGTCCGAACTTCCACAGAAAAGCGAGCTCCGAGTAGATGATGTCTCCATTCCTCAAAAGCGGTCTTAATAGCCAACAGTTCCTTTTCAATAACCGCGTAATTTCTCTCGCTGGGATTCAATTTGCGAGAGAAATAGGCTACTGGATGTTCTACTGACGTCGCTGGATCTTTCTGTAGGAGAACAGCTCCAACAGCGAAGTTGGAAGCGTCGGCCTCCACAATGTAGGGTAGATCATCCTGTGGATGGCGCAGAATCGGGGCGGCCATAAAAGCTGACTTCAAGGTGTCAAAAGCCTGAGATGCAAAGGAATCCCACTTGAAAACCACTTTACTGCTGGTCAGCCTGGTGAGGGGCGCTGAGATCTGAGAAAACTGTGGAATAAAGCGCCTGTAGAAATTGGCAATCCCAGAAAGTATTGAAGAGATTTCACGTTGTGGGGTGGTTTCCACTCTTGTATGGCTTGCACCTTCTTAGGATCCATCTCTATCCCATCTTGGTTAATCACAAATCCCAAAAACTCGATACTAGGCTGATGAAAGCAGCATTTCTCCGCCTTTGCGAATAGATGATTACAGGACAAACGGCGAAGGACCTCCCGAACGTGTTCCACATGCTCTTCAAAGGATTTGGAAAAAACCAGGATATCATCCAAATACACCCAGACTGACAAACCAATTAGATCACCAAAGATGTTATCCATAAACTGTTGGAAGATAGCGGGGGCATTGCATAGACCGAATGGCATGACTCTATATTCATAATGCCCAAAAGGTGTCTTGAAAGCTGTTTTCCATTCATCTCCACTCTTGATGCGGACCAAGTGGTAGGCCCCGTGTAAGTCCAGTTTGGTGAAGATCCGAGCTATGTGTAAAGTTTCTAGGATACTGCGAATCAATGGTAATGGATAACGGTCCTTTGCAGTTATGTCATTTATTTGCTGGTAATCTACACAGGGTCTCAAGGTGCCTTCCTTCTTCTTCACAAAAAACATGGGAAAACCTGCGGGCGACTTGGATGGAACGATGTATCCTTTCTGCAAGCAATCTGACAAGTAATCCTGAAGTACTTGTCTTTCGTCCCGGGTTAAGGCATACAGTTTCCCATGGGGAATGACACAGTCCGGCAACAACTCGATGGAGCAGTCGAATGAACGATGTGGCGGAAGAGGTATGTCGCCTGGTTCAGAGAATACCTGTTCAAAGTCGGCGTACTCCTGCGGGACCAGAGAAGTGGAACAAAGACGGACCCCACTGACATATGTTTCCAGGGCGGTTGAGAAAACCTGGGTAGGAGCTGATAATTTGCACTTCTGGGCGCAAACTGCGGAGGAAAAGGTCAAGGTCTGTGTTCTCCAATCTATAACCGGGTTATGGTGTTGTAGCCAAGGTAACCCCAGGACCACCTTGTAGGTAGGAGACTTGATAACATCCAAGGCGAGTTCCTCAGAATGACCAGCGATCTGGAGAGTTAGACCCACTGTAAACTGTTGGACGGGCCCGGCGGGCAAAAGAGTCCCGTCAATGACCACTACGGGTAGAGCGGTGAGTCTAGACAAGAGCGGAATCTTGTGACTGGAGGCAAAAGCCTCGTCAATGTAATTGCCGGAAGCTCCGCTGTCCAACAGCCCCAACACTTCCAGATTCTTATCAGGCAACTTGATTCGGATCTTCAAGGTCTGTAATACCGCATGTTGCATGGGAAGAAGTATAGAACAAAATGTGAAAAGGTCTGAAGATGGAATAGGACCTGTCGCTGCCCTTCCAATACACGACAGGTCTTTTAGTTTCCCGCCATCTTCTTCTGTGGACGTAAAGGACACGTACCCAGATAATGCCCGGCAGTTCCACAATAAAGACATAGGCGTAATGTTCTTCTACGTTTCTTTTCTTCCTCAGACAATGGACCTCTCATGGCTCCCAACTGCATTGGCTCTGATCCTGATTCAGTAGGACCGAACAATCGGCGGGTAAACTGGTCATTCTGGGATTGTTTCTTTCGAGCCAACGTCTTTCTGCCTTCCGCTCGGCTAGCCTCTGGTCAATGCGGAGCACCTGATCAATCATGTGTTGGAGACTCTCTGGTTTGGGGATATGGAGTAACTCGTCCTTGTACTCCTCTCTCAAGCCTCGACAAAACAGGGTGTTCTGCATGATTTCAGGCCACTGACAATCGGTTGCTAATAGTCCGAAGCGGCTGATATAGGTTATGATGTCGGCGCTTCCCTGTTTGATATCCATCAGTTGATTCTGTGCAGCAGAGGCGTTTGGAACACCTCCAGGAATGCCTTTTCATTCAAAATAGGACTGTTTGAAACCACAAAAGGAGTTGCCCAGGCTAAAGCATTGCCAGTTAAGTTCCCCAAGATGTACCCGATCTTGGCCTTATCATTGTTGAAATGAGTCGATCTAAAAAGAAAATGGATTTGGCAGTGGTTACAAAACTCCGCCACCCGTCTAGGGTCTCCATCAAACTTGATTGGTGTTGTATGAGCCAAAGAACCCTCCACCTGTGAAGTACTCATTGCTCCTTGGGTTATGATGTAACGTCTGATTCTCCTGACGCAAGGCGGCCATCTCAGCCCTGAGTGCTTGTAACTCGTTCTGCAGGTCTTGCGAATCCTCCATCTCCACATCTGAAGGCAGGCGTCTCAATCTGTCAATTTGGGAAGCACAAGAGGGCTGCGTACCTGGTTTCTTGCTCTTTGATCTTGCCGAAGTCGCCAGTCTGTAACCAGTCGAAAGACGAGCTTGTGGCACGAGAGACCAGCCTCTCCGCCACCCAAAAACTGATACTGGGTGGAGGATGGGCCGATTCCCAATGTCACGGAAAGCACTCTCCTAATTAACGTGACGAAGGGACTGTGCAAGCACAGACAGGAGAGGCTACAGTCTTGTTGCCGATCACGGGCAAGGATGGAGTCCGTTGGAATCAAGTCCAAAAGCACGTGAACTGAAGCGGAGGTCAAAGATTCCGGCTTGGCAGATATATTCTTAGTCCACAGGAACGGATGTAGAGGGTAAGGCCGGACAGGAATGGAAGGAACCAAGCTGAGCAGGTGACCAAACTGAAGGGGCCCGAAAGGTAACCCTAGGACAGCAATCGCAGGGGACCCCGGTAAGTGTATGCTGGCAGACCCAGGGAGATCCAGGTAAAAGTATGTCGGCAGGCCCTGAGTTGAGTCTGGTAAATTGCTGGCAGAGCCAGGGGAACCCAGGTAGAGTATGCTAGCGGGCCCAGGGAGAACCCAGGTAAGGTATGCTGGCAGGCCCAGGGAGATCCCAGGTAAGGAATGCTGGCAGGCCCAGGGAGGAACTCAGGTAAGGAATGCTGGCAGGCCCAGGGAGGAACTCAGGTAAGGAATGCTGGCAGGCCCAGGGAGGAACTCAGAGGGGTAGCAGGCAGCCCAGAGAGGACTCAGGTAAGTTGCAGGCAGCCCAGGGTGGGCTCAGGTAAGTAGCAGGCAGCCCAGGTAGGGAAGCTCACAGAACGAAGCAAACCGCGTTGAGACGCGGCCTGCCTCGATCTGCGGCTCCTTTTATGGGTCGCCGGCGCCCGTGAGGCTTGGAACGCAAGCCGCTTCACCTCTGGGCACAGGCGTACTCAAAGCGAGTCCTGGAAGGCAAGCCCTTCCTAGGACTCGAGCCCAGTCCACGGCGCATGCGCGGTACCGAGACAGAGGCCTCCCGCGCATGCGCCGTGGCCCTCCGGCCCCGACACCCAGCGCTCTCCCTCTGGCGAGCCCCCAGGCGCGGAAGCGCGGGTAGACTCGCCAGGAGGTGACGGGAAGAGCGGGCGCGGCGGACCCCGGTCTCCAACGTGGCGTGACACCCCCCCGAGTATCTGGTTATAAACCTCGGGGGGAACGACCTGGTGAGCACAAATAGGGGTAAGTTACAGAGTAACATTTGCGAGTCACTACATAGCATAGCCCACAGTTGGTGGAAAACCGAGATTTTCATGTCGGAAATAATACCAAGAATGGTCTGGTACAGGGCACACAGGAGGCATGCAATCGAGATAGCCAGAAAGAAATTAAATAAATCAGTGGAAACGTACTGCAAGAGCACAGGGCTACACCTCATAAAACATGGCCTACACCGGAACAATCCGGAAATGTTTCACCAGGATGGGGTGCACCTATCAAGCAAGGGGATGGGGGCTTCTTCCGACAACATTTTTAGGGCACTCCAGGAACGGGTTGTAGGTAGAGTGCTTTTGGGGGGGACCTGAACGGGCGCAAATAGCACCCGCTCAGGTGTGGCGGCATGTGCCCAGGAACGAAGGCCCAGAGGTAACAAGGACTCGGGAGGAGCCTTGGGCAACTTCAAAACGGGACACAAGGTGCCCAAAAGCATATGGCAGTGTATTGATTTTTGTTGTTATGTATTTTCTGTAAGAAAATAAAATGCCTACGGCCTACAACTTTTCCATAAACATAATTGGTCTGTGATTTATTATTTAGGTAGGGATCTGGTAATAAGAGCAAAGCGAGCCCATACTACTTAGCCTATGCCCCAGGCCCCGGGCTGCTTGAAATGCGGGCCGATGGAGGGCCTGGGAGTTTAGGCACGGGGTGGGGGGAAACTGCAGTAGGGAGGGGCGTCCGAATGGGACCACAAGAAACAAAAGCCGAGGAAAGGGCAGGAAACAGCACCTGGGAAGGTGCAAAATATAACAGCAAGGGGCCGGGGGGATCAGGGGGAGGGGAAACCCGGCCCCCAAGAAGGAACAAAAGGTCTGGGGGGTATATGTAAGCCAGGAAAGAAGAGGCAGCACAAACCAGGTAAAGAGCTCACCTCTCTCGGGTAGGCTCTTAGTGCCTGGACAAGGGGAAGCAAAAACGTTTGCCACCCAACCCACCCTACAAGGATAACGGAAGAAGAAGGAAGCAGGGAGGAGCCAGAATGCCGAGTACTCTTTCGGTACACGGTCCAAAGCAAGTCGTAGGCGGCATGTGCCCAGGAATGAAGGCCCAGGGCTAACAAGGACTCGGGAGGAACCTTGGGCAACTTCGAAACTGGACACAAGGTGCTCAAAAGCATATGGCAGTGTATTGATTTTTGTTGTTATGTATTTTCTGTAAGAAAACAAAATGTCTACGGCCTACAACTTTTCCATAAACATAATTGGTCTGTGATTTATTATTTAGGTAGGGATCTGGTATTAAGAGCAAAGCAAGCCCACACTACTCAGCCTAGGAGTGGGCTGCCATGCCATGGAAAAAGAGATGGAACCCCCGCTGGGGAAGAGAATGCTGCACTATCCCCGTCGGGATGGGGGGAAAGATGGTGAGGGAGCCCTGCCAGTGTTCCCCACCGGCCGCGGCCCTCTGTGAGGCGGGTGCTCACACAGCCCCCTCTGCGGCATCCGCCACTAAAGTAGGGTATTTAATATGTGCTCCAGTGTGGAGCAATCTGGCGGGCGAACGCGCCAGAGAAGATGGCATGGCGGGCGCCGCCCCTTAGTGGGGGCGATCCAGCTGACCTCCTCCCCACGAGGACTATTGGTCAGGGGGTGGGAGGGGGAGAGGAACACGTTAGCCCGCCCCCTGAAGCACGCGAAACGGGAGGGGCGGGGCGGGAAACTGAGGGAGAAGTCGGCCCATAAAGGCACGGGCATTTGAAAACAAACGCACATTCGCCCTCGGTTTCCCGCCTCACCGGATCATCGTTTCGTTTCCCACCCACCCTCCCAAAATACAAATTGTTTTGTAATAAATTGTCTTTTGTTTTACAGGTCGCCCAGCGGAGTTACATTGCGATCCCTTTAACGAAGCACTGACAGACCCATAGGGGAATGATCAGCCAACAGATTAGATGTACGGCGCCCCAAGAGCAATAGGCTTGGGGGAGGCCCTGGGGAAAAAGGGGAGGGATGTAGGAGACTTGGGAGCCAATCCCAAGACAAAAATTGCGGGGGGGGGAACGAATAACAAACTGAAACAAGGGCAGCAAGGGAAGCCAGTTGGGGGGGAACAAGAGGAGACTACGGGGGGTCAGGTAACGGTGAAAAAATAACAGCAAGGGAAAGTCTTCAGGAAAGGAGGGGGGCATGAGGGGGAGGGAGGTGGGGGATCCAGGAAAGGGCAGCAAGGCTAAAAGAGGGAACAGGGGGGAGGAAGCCAGTACCAAGGAAAGGGAGGGGAGAGGAGGTACGGAAGAACAAGGCTGGGTAGTCTGCATCTGGGGGGAAAGGGAGCCAGGACATGGAGGGCCAGAAATGACAGGGAAGGGGGGCTTGGCGGGACTCAAAAAATGGAGGACCGGGGGAATGGAGGAGCAAGTTTGGGAAAGGAAGGGAAAAGAAGGGATAGGGTACCCGGAAGAGACATTACGCTGGCAGGGGTGGCACTGGGTCAGATTTCACAGGGGGCCTTGAGGGAGAGGGAACAGGGAAGTTCTCAGGGGCTCGGCAAGACGGAAGGGAGACCTGGGGGACTTCATAGCATAGATAGGATTGGGCTTCCCGTACAAGCAGCAATTGGGGGAAGAAGGGGGGGACAGAGTAGAGTAGAAAGGACAACTAATAGATGGGCATCGCAAAGCGATGACCAACTAGGCAGGCAGAAAGTGTGGGCCGGCATCGGAGGGCGGTGTCGGCCTTAACAACGGAAGGGGATATGTGTAACGTTGGGGCACTTGTGGTGGTGCCGATATAGGAACCTGAACACTAGTGAGGCACCGCGTGGCTGCCGGTTTTATCTAGACCCAGACCCAGGACACAGGGTAAGTGTCAGGGTAGGAGCGGGGGGCTGGGCATTCCCAACAAAGACCTAGAGCAAAGGGGGGCTTAAGAAAAACACGGTCATGGGAAATCTACAAACGGCCGGGGTAGAGAGAGGCTATTAGCAAGGGCCGGGCTCAATCAGAGGCGTCCACCGGACGAGGACGATTAGGGAGAGGGGGGGGCAAGGGATAACTAGGTAGCCGCACACTGAGTAGTAAACCGGTGGCTGTGAATTACGGATCGCCTGTAAGATAGCTCCAAGACTTTATGCAAATAAAGCTGCTGAGGCATTTTAATTTTCCAACTTCAAACAAAGTGTCTGTGTCGTTCTTTGGCTCAACATGTGATGTATGACATATGCCGGGTGGCTGGCGGGGGGAGAAATGGGGGGGGGAGCGAGGGGCCAGGACATGGAGGAGGGGGGAGGACAAGGCACTGGGATGCCCACGCTAAGTGGAGCGCCTGCCCCAAGCCCACCAGAAGCAGCACTGCCTGCGCGGGTCTTCCGCACCCTAGTGTGCGGCATCAGCGACAAAAGAAGATGGGGGGGTGTCCGTTTCCCCCTGATAAAAGGTGAGGGCTGCCGGCATGAGGAAGGCGAGGGGGAGGGCCCTATTTCCCTCCCGCAACAAAGCCATGAATCGGCCGCAGCCAGGAGGAAAAGTGGAAACGCAGCCGCATGAAGAAAGAGACCTCTCGCCTGGGGGGGATAATGTCCCGGGCCAGGCGGTGAGTATAGTGAACAGAGGCTGTCCGCTTCCACAAGTAAAGAGGGCAGCACTCTGCTGTGCCGTCAGCCCCAGCTGTGGCAGGACCAGGCCGCCGGCGGTGCAAAGTTAAAGAGCCTCATGAATAGGTTCCCAAACCCCAGGGGAAATGCAAGTGCCCAGGCCCCGTGGTGTGCAAAGCACGACACGATGGAGGGTCTGGGGGGTTAGGCGCGGGGTGGGGGACAAACGGCGTGAAAATAAGGGAGGGGCAGCCGAATGGCGCCCCCACCCTTGGAGTCAGCCAGGGAAGGACAATAGCAGCGGAGGATAGGTGTGAGGTGTTAGCAGCAGGGGGGGCGCTAGGAAATCCGGCCACCACAAGGCACAACAAAGAGGCAGGGGGGTATAAGAGACCCCGACACTAGGCAGTTAAGCACAACCAGGCCAAGGAGCTCACCTCACTCGGGTAGGCTCCATAGACCTGGCGAAGAAGGATAAGGAAACGTTTTTGCCTCTACGGGCTTTTTCGTTTATCCTGTTACTTTTACTGAGACGATTTTGCCTCGGTGCAACGGAGCGGCTCGTCGGAAGAACAAGGACTCACCTCTGCTTCGGACGGCGGCCACGGACGAAAACCCGACCCAGGGAAGTGAGGAGACGACCATCGGGCAAAGAATCAGGAGTTTCGGCGAGCAACAGCTGGAGGTGTGGGGGCGGTCGGGGGACTTCAGAGAAGTAGCAGCAGGACAGTCCAGAGCCGGGATCGTAGAAGCAGGTGGTCGGCGTCGTGGAAGCTCGAAAGACAGTATAAAGCCCGAAAGAGTACTTTTTCCTTTTCAAGGGAGCAGGATAGCTGAAGAAAGGGCAAAAAGGGCGGAAGAATTTGCGCTTTGGGTGAAGAAAGCAGCAAGCGAATATGGAGCAGAATGGGTACAGGAGGTGATGCAGAAGGAGGGTAAGGCAAGGGCAATGTCGCCTCTGCTACTCGAGGACTCCAGCAGTGGCGAAGAGGAAGCAGGATTACCATCAGGCCAGAAAAGGGCGAGAGAGGTGGCAGGAGGATCGCAACAACAAACAGAGGAGCCAAAGAAAAAACAAAAGAAAAGCAAGGACGAAGGTACTGTAAAAATCAATAATGCAATGGGTAACAAAATTTTAGAAATGTTAAAAAAATGCGTCACGGCTCAGGGTAAGTCACCCAGAACCCGCGGAGCGAAGAAAAGCAAGCATAGGAAACAGGAAGAGGAAGGGGAGACAGCCGATTCAGGAAGTAGTGGGGACGAGGAGAGGGAGCATTTGAGAGCATGGGTAAAAGGGAAAGCGATAATAAAGAAGAAGAAACAGAAAGTGGTGGAGGGTCAAGGGGCAGGGGGGCCAGGGGCAGCAAACAATGTGGTCCACCTAGCGCAAGGAACACCACACACAGAGATGACGAAATATGGCAGACCCACAATCGGCAAAGACACGGCAGGAAGGGCTATGAAGGCACAAACATGGTATATTAGCGAAAAGATAAAGGAGAAAATATGGAGGAAGGAATTCATTGATGTATATACTTTGCTAGATTGCCAAAAGAGAGGACAGGATGTACCCATAGAAGACATAAAGGAAGATGAGAAAAGCTTATTGAAGAGGCCAGCAGTAGCAAGGAACTTTGACAACTGGTTGGCCGCTTTTCAAATAATGTCCAGTATCATTCTGCAGAAATTCCCAGAGGACGGCGTAGCATTAGTGACATACCAGCAGAGGGTGTTGAAAGTGTACAAAGCATTTGGGGGCGATGCATGGAAGGAATATGATCATGAATTTAGGAAAGAGATGGACTGCTTTCCCGATATAGGATGAGATGAAGAGAATTACAACCTGTATATATTTAATGTTTTGAAGGAGAAATGGGACACCAAGGAACAGAATGTGGGAGGGTATCAGAGGAGGCAATACTGGCAAAACGAGTACAGAAGGGAGTACAAATACAACAACAGGAGATATGATAACAGCTATGATAGAACAAGGGAGCACAATTTTCGGAGCAAGCAACATGAGTCACAGAGAAGTTGGCAGAGCAGCATACCTCCAACAGCCCAAGGGGGGGGTAGGGGTACGCAGGGGTCAACAAAAACAGAGGCAGGGCAATGCCGCAACTTTGAGAGCGGGACACTATGCAGTTGGGGAAAAAAATGTAAATTCAGCCACAGGTGCGAGAATTGTAAGGGAGAGCACAGTACCGCAAAATGCACCAGGGCAAGAGCAAGCACACCTAGAGGACCAGAGAAAAGAAATTAAGGGAAGTGAAGAGAAAGGGGCCACACCGGTGAGGATTGGGAATATGGAAAAGTGGCTGAGGGTTTTTCCAGGCCAGGAAGGGGCAGAGACAATCAGGAGAGGCTTCCAGGAAGGCTTCACCATCCCGTTCAAGGGCCAGGGATCTCAAAACACCCCTAAAAATCTGAAATCCGCATTAGAAAACAAAAAGCTAGTCAGCATGAAAATCAGAAAGGAAATAGAGCTGGGGAGAATGGGGGGCCCCTACAAAACACCCCCGTTTAATGAGTACATGTGCTCACCACTGGGGCTGGTCCCAAAGAAAGAAGTAGGTGAATTCAGATTGATTCACCACTTATCATACCCACCAGGGGCATCAGTGAACGATGGCATACCACAAGACGTGGTGTCAGTGACCTATTCAGATTTTCAGGTGGCAGTGGACATGGTCAGGAAAGCAGGGAAGGGGGCATGGATGGCGAAGGCCGACATAAAATCTGCATTTCGCCTACTACCAGTTAACAGAGAGTCACAGAAATTGTTGTGCATGCATTGGGAGGGAGAATATTTTGTGGACAAATGTCTCCCGATGGGATGCGCAATATCATGCGCTTACTTTGAGAACGTAAGCTCTTTTTTACAATGGGCAATCACAAAAAAGATGGAGGGGGCCCAAGTAGTCCACTACCTGGACGATTTCCTATTCGTGGGACCACAGGGATCTAACCTATGCAAGGCCACACTAGACAAATTCATAGCAGTAACGGAAGACTGGGGTTTCCCCTTAGCAGAGGAAAAGACCACGGGTCCTACACAAGCAATACAATTTCTGGGTATAGAAATCGACTCGAAAGAAGGGGTGTGCAGGATCCCGGAGGACAAGGTAGTAGATCTTTTAGAAACAATCAAAAACACGAAAGGAAGAAACAAAGCTACTGTAAAAGAGCTGCAGTCCCTAGCGGGGAAACTTACCTTTGTAGGTAGAGTCATCCCCCAAGGCAGGATATTCCAAAGGAGCATTGAGCTAAAAACCAGGGGGGTCAGAGAAGGACACCACAGAATAAGATTAGGAGGTGGGATCAAAAAAGACTTGGCAGTGTGGGAATATTTTCTGATGTCATTTAATGGGGCGGTGATATGGCGCTCACCGTTAAATGAAGAGTGCAAGAGGGTGTTGTTCACGGATGCAGCCGGGGGTTTTGGCTTCGGGGCTATCATGGGGAGAGAATGGTGTGCAGAAAAATGGCCAACAAGATGGCGGGAGGCAGCATGGACAAACAACATTACATTGTTAGAACTGTTCCCCATATGGTTAGAGCTATGCGCATGGGAGGCAGACCTGAAAGATAAAGAGTTGAACGTATGGTCAGACAACATGGCGGTAGTGCAGGTCATAAATAAGGGAGGCGCATCATGCCCGCTGGTGCTGGAGTTGATGAGGGCAATAACGCTGGGTTGTCTAAGGAATAATGTGTGTCTAAGGGCGAGACACATCGCAGGGGAAACAAACTTGGTTGCTGACGCCTTGTCTCGTTTCCAGTGGGACAAATTCAGAAAACTGAGACCAGGGGCAAGCAGGATAGGAACGCCTACGCCAGAAAAGGCATGGGTCCCATTAAGAAAACTGGAGGAAAAACGGTCAACTACAAGGTTGAATCAAAAGAAGAGGGAAAACAAGGCCAGGTGATTGAACGGTTGGCAGCAAACGCCATAACATATAAAACTGGTAAGCAATACAAGAAACATGTCATGGAGGTGTTAAAAGAAGTGGGGTTACAAATGATTGGTGATATTACAACGGCTAACATGTGTGAATTTTTGGAAAAAGCATTTGCACAAGGTAGAAGGAAGAGCTGGGCCGCTGCACATTTGACAGCAATGGCATACACAACAAAGGTAGCCGGGCTGCCAGATCCAACAGATAGCTCACGGTTAAAATACGCTATGAAAGGTTGGGGGAAATTGGAAGGAAAGAAAGCAGACAGCAGAAGGCCACTAAATTTCAGGAAAGTGATAAGGCTGTTACAGTTGTTGTAGGCCACATGCAGCGACGGGTATGAGACACGATTGTTCAGGGCAGCTTTTGCACTAGCTTACTATGGGGCATTCAGGATTGGGGAGCTAGTAGCCAGGAACACGGTATCAGGGGACGGGCTGGCAAAAGATGACATAAGCATCGGGTCAAAAGGTATGTCAATACGGCTTAGGAAGTCAAAAACGGACCAGGAAGGGAAAGGGAGGCTAATAGACTAAATTGCATCAAAGAACAGGGTCATTGTCCCAGATGCATAACACAGGAGTTCCTGGAGGTAAGACCGGCAGTTGGGGGGCAGCTATTGATTCATAAAGACGGAAGGGCACTCAGCAGATATCAATTCCAAGCAGTGCTAAAGAAAACTATCACAAAAGCAGGGAGGGACGCAGCAGAATTTGGCACCCACTCTTTCAGAATAGGGGCAGCCACATCAGCATGGGTGGGAGGCCTATGTACAGAACGGGTGAAAAAAATTGGAGGGTGGAGATCGCAATGCTTCAAAAGATACGTGAGGGAAAGCTTAATATGATTCCTCTCCCACCCCCCACAGATACAGGCCCTTACAAGTCGGCGTGGATAGTCGGCCATTCCTTCGTGACGAGGGCAGGCAGGTGGATTGAAGACTACAAGGAGGGGCTGCAATTCAACAAGACAATCACATCATGGTGGGGCCTCCCAGGAATGCTCTGGGAGGATATCCACGACAGGCTATCCGACCTGATCGGGTTCAGGAACCCGCCGGAATATCTGGTAATACACTTGGGGGGCAATGACTTAGTCAGGACCAACAGAGGGGTATTGATGCGTAGCATGTGCGAATCTTTAAAGGCCATTGCGCACTGCTGGTGTAAAACTGAGATTTTTATGTCAGAGATCCTACCCCGAAGGGTATGGTACGGTGCACATAGGAGGCACGCCATCGAGACGTCAAGGAAAAAGCTAAACAAGACAATAGAAAAGTATTGTAGAGGTACCGGCCTCCAGTTTATAAAACACAGTATGTCACAGAACAATCCAGAATGGTTCCACCAAGACGGTATACACCTGTCCAACAAAGGGATGGCAGTATTTACAGCTAACATTTTTAGGGCCCTAGCAGACCGGGGTTGTAGATAGATCTCGTTTTGGGGGGACCTGAGCGGCCTAGGTAACACCCACTCAGGTGTGGCGGCACGTGTCCAGGAACGGATGCCCCGGGATAACGAAGAACAGCCTAGGACCAGGCTGGGCATCCACAAACCCTGGACACGAGGTGCCCAAAAGCGAATTATGTCATTTTGGTTTGTTATATGAGTGAGTGGTTGTTATTTTCGGTAGAAAATAAAAACAAGCCTACGGCCTATAATTTTCCACGTACAGAATTGTCTGTCTCATTTTTGCCTACTAGCAGGTACCAGGGAATGTTGGGGGGACAGGTGCAAAGCGGGGCCCACACTACTCAGCCTATGCCCCAGGCCCCGTGGTGTGCAAAGCACGACACGATGGAGGGCCTGGGGGGTTAGGCGCGGGGTGGGGGACAAACGGTGCGAAAATAAGGGGAGGGGCAGCCGAATGGCGCCCCCACCCTTGGAGTCAGCCAGGGAAGGACAATAGCAGCGGAGGATAGGTGTGAGGTGTTAGCAGCAGGGGGGGCGGCAGGAAATCCGGCCACCACAAGGCACAACAAAGAGGCAGGGGGGTATAAGAGACCCCGACGCTAGGCAGGTAAGCACAACCAGGCCAAGGAGCTCACCTCACTCGGGTAGGCTCCATAGACCTGGCGAAGAAGGATAAGGAAACGTTTTTGCCACCCGCCCACCCGGCAAAAAACAAAAGAAAAAAAAAAAGAGAAAGACAAGAACAAGGAGCAAGAACACCGAGTACTTTCTTCGGTACACGGTAGAAGGGAGTCGTAGGAGGCGGCACGTGTCCAGGAACGGATGCCCCGGGATAACGAAGAACAGCCTAGGACCAGGCTGGGCATCCACAAACCCTGGACACGAGGTGCCCAAAAGCGAATTATGTCATTTTGGTTTGTTATATGAGTGAGTGGTTGTTATTTTCGGTAGAAAATAAAAACAAGCCTACGGCCTATAATTTTCCACGTACAGAATTGTCTGTCTCATTTTTGCCTACTAGCAGGTACCAGGGAATGTTGGGGGGACAGGTGCAAAGCGGGGCCCACACTACTCAGCCTAATGCTCTTGTGACGGAGCTGGTTAAAGGAAAGATCCCGGCTGCCAAGAGGTGAACGTGAATATACTCCACGTCGTAGTATGAAGTGAAGCTGGCCCCTGCAGATCCCAGGCCCGGCAGTGAAATAACAGATACTCCGGTCCACGGAGTTCCAAGCTAGGAAAATGCTGCCCAACATGCCAGTAATCGTGGTCAACCCTATATCAGGTGTCTTGCTGCCTGCACCAACAAGTCAGGCCATTCAATAGATCTGTGGCATTGAATGAAAGGAATTGAAGCAATGCAGCTGCCTGTGTGTGGGTGCACAATTAGTAGATAAACCCTGCAACTAGGCTGGGTTGATGTGTGAGGGGGGAAAGAAGAAAACCAAGAACCACTGGCTGTAGCAGTGCTTGGATTGAGCATGTGACGAGTTTGGCTTCTAGCCAACCATGGCATTGCAGTAGAAGTGATGGGAAGTGAATAGGAGAGCTAAACTGGCACATGCAATGCAAAGACACAAGAGGGTTGCAGCTAGGTGTGAGTGCTTGTGCGCCCTCTGTGACTCGCAGCGTCCTGACTGGGGGAAGCAAATTGAGAAGCAAGTAGCCCCAACATCCTGCCACGATGGCCGGGGGGGGGGAGAAAGGAAAGAGAGCAGCAGGTAGCCCCAACGCCCTGCCATTTGTGTTGCCTCGCCTGCCCTGAAAGTGCCCCTGACACCCTGTCACAAAGAGAGCAGCAGGTGGCCCCAACGCCCTGCCATTTGTGTCACCTCGCCTGCCCTGAAAGTGGCCCCTAAACCCTGTCACCTGTGTATGTCCAATCAGCATCATGTGGCCCTGACACCCACCACCAAGAAGCGGTGCAACTGGCAAGATAAGGGTTGCAGCTCTACGTGAGTGCTTGTGCGCCCTCCTGTGCCCACTATGGAGCTGAGTGACACTCATGACTGGGGGAGCATGACCAAAAAGGGGGGTGAGTGATAGCCTGTCACCCCAGGCCTTATCAAGTGGTGCAGTCTAGGCGCCCAGCTACCCACGTCTCGCTGAAAGCCCAACGTCAAGGGACTGACCAAGCCTGACCCTGGCCCAGCTTGGACGCCCTGCTACCTGCATCTCGCTGACGGCCCCTGGTGCCCCCAGGTGCGGCTTTACCGGCCTTTGAACTGTAACATCAATGCACCACCGAACATCAGCACGTGGATAGGCGACCTAGTCGAACCATAAAGAGAACCCTTAGATGGATGGCAGAAATGGGGTAGAAGATTGTTACTTTGGGGGAGATGTACTGTCTTGTCATTGGCCACCAATGACACTTGATGGGCAAGCACGGGGATCCTCAAATGGTTATGTGACCAATGTTGATGTGGGAGGGCATGGGGGAATAAAGTTTCAGTTGCCAAGTTTCAGTTTCCAAATGTCCAGTTGTGTGGCTGCGTCCCGCGTCTGAACGGCTGAGTAGGGACATAATAGGGTTATACATTGTATCAAATTCTATGTCAAGACTCGGACACTCTGATTATGCTCAGTTCTACTCTTTACTTCTCGAGCAGCCAACAAAAAACTCACTGAACATCAAAATGAAAATTAACTACATTAACCATGAGAACATGAGTACATTTGTAGTTTGTGTTTCATAGGTTTATACATCCACGTGATCCCTCTAGACCAATCGTGTTTCCAAAGTCCACAATAAACTTCACTGACTTCCTTCTTTCCTCCTATTTCTTTGCTGCTCGAGCAGCTAAGCTAAGTGAACTTTGTTAGAGAGAATTCTCATAAATGTGCCAATTCCGCCCACCTTAGAGCCCTCCAGCTCTTTTGCTGAACTTTGAACTTTTTAATTCTGTTTGTTTTCTATGTTTATTTCTTTGATTATGGAGTTTATAGACAACTCGATAGGCATCATCTTTTCATGTGTGTCACAAAACACCCTCAGTGCAGTGACACAGGGGAAGCCTTTTAGACTGTTCCAAGGTTTAAATACCTCGTCTGGGATGAACTACTGTTTCCCAGAGAAAGTAAAGTGAAATTGACTTTACTAGTCTTTTCAAATTCCTAGGCCCAGCACACCCTATCTTACAAAAGAGTGCTGGAGGGGTTACTTAGTATCTCCTATGTCTAGAAACTCATGTAGCAGTCAAATGCTACCCTTTCCTCTCGAAATGGCTGGTGGCAGTGGTTTACAATGAACTACCATGATTTTTCCTGACCGCGAACACCGTAGCGTTAAATCATAGGAGCCATGTTTTTCAAGATGCCGTCTGAGCCCCCTTTGTTTAAACAGGTCCCGGTGTTCCTTTTTCCCCATTTCTTTTAGGAAAGGTCCTTCTAGAGTTTGTCTCTGCGCGCCAAACCAGGTTTGGTCCCTTTGTTCCTACGGCTTTGGCGGGCTTCAGGACTGAAGACCGGCTCTGGCGCCTGAGTGTCTGGGGTGGGCAGGAAGTGAGGGAGGTGCCCGAAATTCCCTGTGCTTAGTCTCCTAAATGCACTCTGGCGTGATTGGCTGGCTGACTGTCCGGCAAGGACAGCCACCCTGCTGACTGAGAGGCAGCTAGGCTGGAATGGATGGGAGGAAACTGGATAAAAGGCGAGTCTCTAGGCTTGGAAGGCAGAGTCGACCACTGGAACGAAAGAACCGAAGACGAGCTTGAAGAAGACGGCTGCTGCAACTCCTGGACCATTGGTTTGCCCGGTGAAGCCCTGCTGCAGGTTCGAATCGGCAAGTTCATCTCGACAGAGAAGCCCTTCAAGGACGACTTCTCCCTTTGAGTTGGTGGGACCAATCAACTCGACCCCTAAGCCACCTGGATACCATTCTCAAAGCTGGTTGTATTTTCCTCAGAGTGCTGCTGGAAACCGAATAACCAGGGAGAGGGACACCAGTTTGTGTGCTTGTCTACAGCTACCGGAATTGAAGATTTGTCTTTGCCAGTTTTGCAACCAGTCCCCGTGCAGTGCATGAGTCTCCCGACATCATTTCTCTTGTCCCCACGACTGAGGCTCAGGAACAGCGAGATCTGCAGGAACTTCCAGGAACAGAAGTCTTCAGCTGCATCTTTTTCTTCATTGTAAGGTACTGTGAAAACCTGACCGAGAGAACTTACCTCTCACTGCGAAAGTGCTTGAAACTTTGGCAACTTGCAGGCCTAGTCAGCTTGTGACCCAACATACAAATCTTTCTTTTACGAACTACTTCTGAGAACCGTGGCAAAGACTTTTCCGTTTAACTACCAGACCTGCCTATCCTATACAAGACATTAGCCCATTCACTTTGGCCTAACCTATTGCATTGAATTGACTCCTCTGGCAAACTCAAACTATTTGCACTGTTTAAGAGTACTGTAATATTCTTTTTTATTAACCTATGCCTTTTTGCTCCTACTTCAAATGCTCTGAATGCCATTTTGCTCCTCCTTCAAAGTAGTTTAAATGCCTCAGAAACTGATAGTGTGAAGTACCGAAGTATATTCTTGTATGATATAGATTGCCTCCTTCTAGTGAATGTTTTATAACAGACTGTGAAATAAATTAATAAGTGTTTTACCCAGAAACCTTGAGTGTAAGAGTTCATTTAAATACTTGTGATTGTAGACTTCTGTGTAACATCCTTACAGCTCACATTCCCTCTTGAGATAAGCCTGGCTGCTCAGCAACGCTACCACAAATCTGTGTAGTACAGACTTATACCAAAGGTTGGTTTTGCTTACACCTGTAGTCCTAGTTGTGTGTAGAGCTCCCAAAGGGTACTGCATACAAACTTTGCCTAACACTGGTGGCAGGCGGTGAGGATCAATTGTATAGTTGTTACATTGAGAGTTCTGTTTTACTTGTGTTCAAAAAGTAACCTTCACAAGGCTAAGCACAACTAGAAAAGTAATTTTGTCATGCCTGATATGGATAACTTCAGACAGGAAGCCCTGATCATTCTAACAGTAGATCAACTGAAAGATATGTGTAAGGTCAGGAATCCCCCTGTTAAAGGAAAGAAAAATGAATTGATTGAAAGATTGTTGGAATTTCAAAGTCTGAGAAGTAGGTCTGTTACACCTACTCCTTCAGCAAATGTGGAAAATGTTGAAGAGGATGATAATGTTTCAGAGTCTAACTCTAATGTGATTGAGGAGCAAGAAGAGTTAGAGGAGACTCAGGATGTGAGCCCCTCTGCACCTCAATAAGCTCTTATGCCTCAGCCTTTAGCCACAGGGACCCTACCAGGTCCAGTACTGAGTCCAGAAGTTGTCTCTCTTGTGAAGAGGGAAAATGGGAGAGTCCCATCCCCCCATTCTCATCCAAACCATGGCCTAGGACGGTGGTCAGTCAAAAGGCCGAATACATAATACCGAATGCCAAAAATCTCGAAAAAAAAAATATCGAATTATTTATTAATTTATTTATATGTGTTTTTGGGGTCAGGTAAGTAAAAAAAAATGGTTAAAATAAAAAAAAAACAAAAAAAGGGGGGTTGGGGGGGAACCCCCCCATTTAAAAAAAAAACGTCAAAAAAAAAAAATCGATATTTTTTTTTTCGGCCTTTTGTCTTCGAGATTTTGGTTTTCGAGATTTTGGTATTCGGTATTATCACTATGAACCGCCTAGGATGTCACGGCCCAAGCACCCCCCGCAAGAGGGATTCAACCCGCTCACTTACACACCAGATAGCAAGATCCTCTGTGGCCACGCCCCACATGGCCAGGGAGCCTGCCCGTTAATGAAACCACGGGCGGGAACCCCAGGTGGAACTGACATCGACCATATGGACTAACTCGATTAGACAGCAACCACAAATATCATCATCGTTAGAGATGCCATGACGACATAGCCAACCGAAAAGAACACACGTGCCACCATGCACATTGGTCACCTACACACCAACCTACACGAAGAACATACTCAATGATATGACACAGAGGACCGCACACACCCACAGACATGCATCGTTGTTATTTTCCACATAGGCCACCTACAGCTCCGCAGAAACACAAGATGCCTGTAGAGCTTGTGTACATGCTTGCAGACGCTTCAACGCCACTAAAACCATGAAGATGTAATCTTACATATGTACTAATGCTTATGACACTCTGTCGCCCCTCGCGACCCCCATATTATGGATTATGTACCGCCACCAAGAAGCTAGGCCAAGGTAGGCTGCAAAGCAAGAGTCCCCAGGCGGAAGCCTCCCTTTCAAAACTGCAAAGCGCTGATCACGCAGAACGAGCCCCAATGAGAGCCCACAGCCAAGGCCGCAACGTTGCAATCAACATGCCGCGCTCCCCACGCCAAGGACACACCTGACACTGCCAAACGCTCCTCTGAGCCGAAATACAAATCAAATGCTCCTAATTCTGCTCCAGCCACGGTCTTGCGACACATGAGCAAGCCGACCTGATACGATGCCAAGCCTTACGGGACAGAAACGCGCTGGGGTCCCACGTCTGGGACACAGGCTGCAACAATGAAGTCACAAATTGGACACCTACAGCGATGGGAAAGACATGCACATTAGCCAATAGTCAGACATGTCCATTGTCCGCCACTGACACATAGTCGCACATTGTTGCCAGCACCAGGTACACTGCGAGCTGGGAACAACGATGGTCCCAGGCTTGGGGGCACGCGGATAACCCAATCAGAATACGAGGGGCACATCATGAAGCCACTATAGTCCAGCCAATCCCTAATTGGCCCTTGTAGCAACTTTTGTGTAACAATTGTTCGGGACAGCCCAAGCGTACCACCTGACCCTTCCTCACCCAATAACAAGCTTTCCTATAGGTAACTATACTGACCCTACCACTCGGGGAGCCAACCCGAAGTGGCGCTAGGTTTTGGGAATAGTTTCCCAGGTGACGCACGTAGCGCGTCATACAACAGTAAAAAGGGCCTGCGAGTCCCACGAATGATGAGAGCCTCCCGGATGCCTATGTTCTGAGAGTTCGTCCACGCTTGTTTCTCTAATAAACAGCAGTATCTACCTTGCTTTTGTGTGTGCCTCATACTCCTTTTGGGACGCAGGAGGAGTTTGGGCCTCCCCAGCCCCGGTGGTCCGCGGATGGTCCTGCCGGCCCCCGGGACAGTTACCCAACACTTGAAAAAATGTGGCTTGAGTTAGAGTTCAAAAGACTCCAATTGTAAACTGAAAGTAAACATCAAAAAATCAAACTCAGAGAAATGGAACTGCATCATGCTCTTGAAATGAAGAAATTGTCTCTTGGAACTGCATCGTGCTCTTGAAATGAAGAAATTGTCTCTTGAAAATGGTTCTCTCCCAGAGTCTTCTAGGTCTTCCAGTCCTAAGAGACCTTGCATGCCTAAGGAAGCTGTGAGTATGTATGAGGTAAAGCTTGGTATTTTGGATTGGTTGGCTGCTTTTGAGTATAACCATGGGATTCTGGGTTTCACAGGGAATCTGTTGATTCCTTGGCTTTTGTCTAGCCTCCCCCAGGTTGCAACTGATGCTGTAATGGAGGTGGGGGAACTTGAAAGGTTGGAGTATGAAAATGTGAAGCTAGCTTTGATAGCTAGCTTTGGGAAAACTCCTTCCCAGTACCTTAAGAGGTTTAGGACCCTCAAAAAGCATGAAGGTACCCCTTGGGCTACCTGGGTGTGTGAATGTTTGAAGAACTTAGATGGTTGGGTAAAGGGTTACAGAGTTAAAACTTTTGAAGGAATGAGAAATCTGTTTTTATTGGAAACTATTTTTGATGCCTGCTCTCCTGAGCTGAGACAGCACTTGGCTGAATCAAATGAGATTAATCCCAAAAATTTAGCACGGGCAGCTGACTCATGGGTAGCCAACAGGGCCACTGATAAGGATTCTGAGGCAACTCACAAAAAGGATGAGGGGGAGCAGCACATAGGTGAGAATACAGATAGTTCTAATTTCAACCAACCAGAAGAGGCCTCCAAACCACATAAGGATCGATCCCATGGGAAACCTGGTAGGTCTAGTGAATCCTCTGGTGCCCAACCAGAGGGAGGTCAGCAGAAACCCCCATTCCAGGGAGCATTTGGTAAATGCTATGTCTGTGGATCTGTAGACCATGTGAAGGGAGATCCCAGATGTCAGGGTAAACCTGCAGGGGTCAGCACTGCCTCCTTAGCCTTCATCCCTGAGGGAGAAGTACAAATGGCTAGTGACCACTTTCACCTATTGGCTGAAGAACCCTTGGGTGTTCAGGCCAATGTATCCTTAGAGCCCCTTGGTCTGGGTAAGAAGCAGAATATGGATGTATACAACTCCATTCCAGAGAACTCCAAAGGGTATTATATGGACAGTGTTCTTGTAAATGGCCAGGACACCCCTGCCATGAGAGACACTGGGGCCAGAAGAACAGTTGTGGATGAAAGCTTTTTGAAATCTGAGGATGTGGCTAAGGCACCCAAAGGTCCCACTAGATGTGCTGGAGGCCCTGTCCAATTGGTTCCAATTCTACCAGCTCTCATTCCGTGTAACAATATGACAATGAGGATTCCTGTTAGTATTCTGAATGAGGTGCCTGGGAGAGTCCTGTTGGGGAATGACTTAAAAACTCTAGGAGTAGTGTCCAGTACCCCCAGAAGCCCAGTATGAGGAAACAGAACCAAACCAAATTGGCTAGAGATGCAACCTTAAGTGACCACTCTGAGCCAGTGGGAACCTCTACAGAGACCCCCACTGTAAGCTTTTGTGTTAGTAAGTTGACCTCTAAACAAGGCAAATCTGAGGCTAGAATAGTAGGGAAATGGGAGCCCCAACCAAGCTCCATCATTGCCCATCCAGTTGTAAAGTCTCTGACCCACCCTGCTTCTGAGGAAGAGGTGGATAGACACATTGGACCCCTCTCTAGGCCTGTGAGAACTGGTAATTCTCAAAGCTGGTGGAAAACCAGGGAAGACAGGTCTAAGGCTAAATACCTTACGACTGTTGGTTCTTCTACTGAAGACTCCAGTAAAAATCCTAGTTTTAGGAGGGAAACTTCTAAAATAGGTAAGGACAGATCTCAGAGGAAGTGGAAGCGTGTACCTTTCTTCACCACAACCCATCCAACCAAGATACCTGAGACACAACCTGCTCTTGAGTGAGAGGTGGTGAGGAGCCATGGAGGCCCCTCTAGGCCTAAGGGATTCCTTTCCAAGGACCCATTGAAAAAGCCTATTGTAGGTTCAGAGGTTGTTATAACTTCTGAGGGACTGTTAGATCAGATCCCCTGTACCTTAAGTAAGAGAGATACTCGTGGAAGTACCGGGAGAGTACCGCTTGTCTGCTACACTCTCTGCTGCTGCTGCTATTGGATTTGCCCTGCTGTCCGCGCCGTCAGTGCTTGCCAGTGCCTGTCTCAAGGATCGTGGAGGACCGCCATGCCCACTCCCAGCATCATCACTAAACTCCCATCTTACGAGCGCGCATGCGCACAGCGCGTGCGCAGTCGTGGGAGTACCGGGAGAGTACCACTTGTCCGCTACACTCTCTGCTGCTGCTGTTGGATTTGCCCTGCTGTCCGCGCCGTCAGCGCTTGCCAGTGCCTGTCTCAAGGATCGTGTAGGTGACTGTGGACTATTGTGGCTGGGCCCTGTCTTGCTCACCGAGCTCTTGCTTCACCTAGCTCTATGTCTCTATGTCCCTTTACTAATTACGTTCTTTGTGCTTCCCCTAGGACGCCCACGCCCACTCCCAGCATCATCACTAAACTCCCATATTACGAGCGCGCACGCGTACAGCGTGCGCACACCCGTGGGAGTACCAGGAGAGTACCGCTTGTCCTCTTCCTCAGCCGTGTGGCGGTGGCACAGTGCCATATGGTCGCGTGTTTTCTCACTTAGCGAGACCTCATGGGAGTATAGGGAGAGTACCGCTTGTCCGCTACACTCTCTGCTGCTGCTGCTATTGGATTTGCCCTGCTGTCTACACCGTCAGCGCTTGCCAGTGCCAGTCTTAAGGATCGTGGAGGTGACTTTGACTGTGGACTATTGTGACTGGGCCGTGTCTTGCCCACCAAGCTCTTGCTTCACCGAGGTCTATGTCCCTATGTCCTTTTACTGATTATGTTCTTTGTGCTTCCCCCTAGGACCACCACACCCACTCCCAGCGGCATCACTAAACTCTCATATTACGAGCGCGCACGCGTACAGCGTGCGCACACTCGTGGGAGTACCAGGAGAGTACCGTTTGTCCTCTTCCTCAGCCGTGTGGCGGTGGCACAGTGCCATATGGTCGCGTGTTTTCTCACTTAGCGAGACCTGTTTTCTTCTGAGTTGATATTGCCTGAAAAGCAAAACGTAATCAGTGTTTTCCTTAATTCATTCTCCGATTGTATACTCAGTGCATATTTTGTTTAAATTGTTTTGACTTGTTAACAATTTTACTTTGTGCCTTGCCTACTGTCTCTCATATTAACAATGGCATATAAATTAACAACAAGTATGCCGTTTCTATCATTAGCGTCTAAACAACTCAGCCAGGCTGAGCCTGAAGTCCCCCCAAAAATTCTACTGTGCTATTTCCATCACACCAACTTGTGTGTCCTCTTGTCCAAAATCCAAATTCACTTTTGACGAGCACTCGAATGAATCCATTGTTTCCATATCATCTGTGTCGACCTCTCACTTTGCTAGCAACAATACATCTTGCCCTTCAGAGGTTAACAATGTGCCAGTTCCTTTGAATACGCCATGTGCAAGAGTAAACCCCCAACCACTTTCTGACAATACGATGTTAGCGTCCACTAAACATTGCCCGCGACTTTCATCTTCACGTATTGCCATATCCCCAATTAATTTTCAATCCCTGTCCCATGAGCAATCTGGCCTGTCCATTCATGCAAGTCAATGTGATTCACCAATATTATGGAGGGGAAATAACCAGCATGGTGAGGGTTTTCATGATGGTGATCGCGATGCAACTCTCCTCCAGTCCGAGGCAGACCTCCGTAATTCCATGTTACATTCTTTTGCCCTACCTACACCCAGACCAACAAAAGCAGTACCGTCTGATCTTTTTCTCCAGCACTCATCTATGATTCAACCTGCCCGTAAAGCAGTACCGTCTGATCTTTTTCTCCAACACTCATCTATGATTCAACCTGCCCGTAAAGCTATTAACACCAACATTATGAGTTTGTGTAAAGTCTTTGTGTCACTTGACACAAAGGTCACTCACCAGTCAAAACAATTTGATGAATTGACGAAGTGGTTATCAGCACATTACTCCTCAACACAATCTAAGAATGTCCTTTTGTCTAATGACTCTAATGCTTTGGGTAATTCGGTGGAATATGTTGATGTTCAGAATTCTCCCAAGTCTATCAGACAAGTACCTATCCTCAATCAGGAGATAGCTCCAAATTCTTGTGTTCTACCTTTGATTTCTGGTATTATACGCCCTATTGGCAGCACATGCCCTACCCCCATTCCTAATTTAAAGAAAGCATCTATTGCCTTTTCGACTCAGGTTAGCTCGAATGAGTCAGAACATGTGAAGTTGATACCAGTATCTGAGCGACCAT
Source organism: Ambystoma mexicanum (assembly GCF_040938575.1). Lineage (NCBI taxonomy): Eukaryota > Metazoa > Chordata > Amphibia > Caudata > Ambystomatidae > Ambystoma > Ambystoma mexicanum. The sequence goes on from NC_090941.1 coordinate 1,039,161,283, forward strand.
CGGGCCAAGGCCTAAGCCACGTAGATGCGCTCAAAGTTAGGAATCCCAAAGTTGCACAAAAGAAGTCCTTATCTCTGCTGAAAAAACAATAAATATGGCAAATGTTAAACACACTAAAAACACACTCAATTCTTTCTTTAAAGCATTGAGAAAAACGACTGAGTGGCAAGCCAAAGCGGCTGCTATAATTGAGCAGACACCTATTCCAATGCCAGTACCCCCACTTCCTACAACCTTACTTTTGGTGCCCCCAGCCACTCCAAGCTTACTGCACAAAGCCCCCATAGGCGGCTCTCTTTCGCCTCTATCACAGTTAGTATTATCCATACAACGAAACAAGGATGCTGAGAACCACCAAGTCCTACTAAATAAACAAAAGGCTCCTTTGCTCTACCCGACTCCTGCCATGCCTACTGAACTCGCACCAGTTCCGACTGCTCAGAGTTCGCTAACTATGCCAATTCAGCCTTTAATTGCACAGGTTCCTTTAACTGTCACTGTGCCTGTCACTAAGAAATCTGTAGCCTTTTGTCTGCAAGTTCATGTAACCACGACAGGTGCTGTACCAACGTCACAAGATGTGTTTGAGAACTTTAAACAGAGAGTGGATGAATATCTAGCCACTCGCATGGCCAAAGTTCTCTCCACCTCTTCTGACTCACAAAGAAGATTGCAAACTACTCTTCCTCCCTCCGCGGTTGGTTTCAGTGGTCACATTCCACATACTCTTTTATATACTGATCAACACGCGCAGGAGGAATTGAGTCGTGCATACCCCAGTACAAGCCCAGATCCGTCAAAATTAAAATGGCTGCCAGGGAAACATAATTTGCAATCAGCCTCACGCCACTTGCATCCGCCCGAGCAAATTTTCATACATTCATCTTGAAATGCAGAGATGGGAATTTCGCTGTCTACGACCTGAATCGCCAGAGCGTTTTGAACCTCTTTGGAGATGTCCCTGAGTTGCGCAATTTGACAACACAGGACATCGACCAAATAGAATTCATCTCTGACTTCACACGCTCAGTAGTGCGATTATGGATCCTTTCCGGAGTAGTTTGGGACTCGATTTGGCGATGCAGGATGCAGTTGTTTGAAATGGGTTTTCTATTAGCAGAGGACCCGGAATGCGTCCCACCCAAAACCCAAAATCCCATCTTGAAACCGAATATTTACCAAGGAGTGATCAGAGCCAGTCAAGATACGCAGTGTGCTTCCACTCAACAGCATTAACCACTAACGTTGAATACCCCTTCCATCTTGAAAATTGCCAGCTGGAACCCTAGAGGTCATTCCCATTTACACTCATCCATTACTAATCTGATAGGCATCCATCATGTGATAGCTCTACAGGAAACCTGGCTTATTACCCCCCCACTGTGGGATGGCTATGACATCACTTTGCTTCCAGCTCTTCCTAGTGGTGGTAGACCATCTTCAGGCCTTCTTGTAGCTGTGAACATCTTGAGTGGTTTTAATGTCAAGTCATGGTCATCTGTTGGTGCTCAGATCCAATTAGTCCAAATTATTAGCAATACTCAGGTAAAAACATTAGTCAACATCTATCGAAACACCGCTACAATGTCTGATGACATCTTTTATGAAGGCCTAATCACGATTTTGGACATGATATTGTTGAATCATACAATCAGCCACACAATTATTGTGGGCGACCTTAATTTGGACTGCTGGAACCTGACTGGTAATACCCAGGATGTACAGAGATGGACCAATGTTATGAAAGATCGTAATTTTCATATGCTTAACGGTTCTGTCGATGGGGATGTGCCCCCCAATCACACGTGGCACTGTGGAATGTGTTCAAGTATTATCGATTACATATACATGAGTCGTCAATTGTTTCAAAATGTAAAAAAACTCACCATTAGTGATCATTCTCACAGCGACCACAGAATTTTAGTTGCACACATTGCATGGGATTTTTTGAAACATTAGAGAAAAAATAGCTTTGCAGGCAGAGGCGACAGTTAACTCAGCACAAAGTCGTCTCCGGTGGAACAAAGTTACATGAACTGCTTTTAAAAACATAGTCAATTGTAATGCACTACAGTTCAATATTGATCAGTACTCTGATCTGCTAAAACCATTTATTAAGACTGTTACAATCCCACGCCATAATCAAGTTCGACATCCACATACTTTTGTTGCAGATACTCACCGAGTGAAAGCAGAGTTTAAAAACTTAAGAAAAAACTAGCACTATCACAAGATCCGCTGTGCTCGCAGCATCTGAAAACAGCTAAATGCTGTTAAAAAAATTGGTTAAGGAGTCGGAAAGCAACACAATTTCAACATGATAGTGAAGTGATGCAAACCGCCATGTCCAACAAAAACTCCTCTGAAATGTGCCAATTGTTGAACGATCGAAGGTGCCACCTCCAGGGGGGATGCACAAATCAACGGTGTCCACGAATCAGACTAGGTCACTCATTTTTCTTCTTTGCATGCCGACCCAGCCTTTGAAAAAATAGTTTATACATCTACATCTCGTTCTCCATGGCACCTACAGATGTCTGAAGAGACCATTCGTAATATTATTATGCAGGCTAGCTCCTCTAAGGTGATGGGTCCAGATGGACTATCAAACTTCATGTTCAAATCTCACCCAGATGAATGGGCTAACATTCTATATAAAATCTTCTATGACATATTGAGGACACGTTCCATTCCACCATCTTGGAAAACCTCAATAATCATTCCCATTTTTAAGAAAGGTGATCGTAGTGTGCCCACTAATTATCTACCCATCGCCTTATTGGATGCACCAGGCAAGGTTTTTTCCAAATTGATCCTCTCTGAATTTAACACATGGACTCTACGATCCTGGCTTCATGATCCACACGAGACAGGATTTGTTGCGGGCATGGGCACAGCCATAAACCTCTTTGCTCTTAATTCCATCAAAATGCAATGCCATATGCATAAACAGCAGTTTCTTTTCGCTTTTGTTGATCTTAACGCTGCCTTTGACTCGGTGAGTCGGTTGATCCTGTTGTCAAAGCTTCGGAAAGATCACTGTCCTGCAACATTATATGATGTCATCCACTCGCTACACTCACAAACTTCCATCCGAGTCCGCCTCTCTTTGGATGGTTTATTAACAGATCAAATTAGCACCTCACAGGGCCTAAAACAAGGATGCCTATTAGCCTCTGCGATTTTCAATTATTTCATCCAAGATGTTATATTTACTTTATTCAATGTTGTGTCGTATTCTCAAAAACTTAACAACGAACCAATCCAAACACTCATGTATGCAGATGACTTAGTGTTCATCTCCAAAACACAACTAGGCCTGCAGCGTCTTTTGGATGATTTTCATGAATACACCCAAAAGAATGAGCTAAAAATTAACAAAGGAAAAACACAAATTATTGCCTATTCACCTAGGCGTGTTGGACCATTATCCTATGTCTGGACCTTCGACCAGTCTCCCATAAAAATGGTGCTTCAATACACCTATCTTGGCATACTGTTCGAGGGTTCCTCTCAAGCAACAGGCCATCTAGCTCGATTGGAAATGAGGCTTACTTCATTTAGTTCACAAGCCAGAATTCTCATGTACAAATACAGGAAATTCTCAATAATGCCAGCATGGCATTTCTGGAACATGAAAATAATACCAGCTCTCTTATATAGCCTAGAAACACTAAATGTCAATTCGCCTTTTCAATTTTCAAAATGGGAAGCAAAATACTGGCGGCACATATTACACCTACCTAACTGCATACCCGCCGCCTGGATAAGGTATGAATTAGGCTTGGTTTCTCTTCAGGCTGTGTAGAATTGGTGCTTATGTTCATTTTTCAGGAAATGTTTGGTCTCGACCAGTTTCAATGTCTTGTTAAAAACTTTGACTAAATATATGTTTGTGACTAACCATTCATTTATCAAATTATGGCTCTCGAAGGTCTATCATGTGTTAAATTCGGCAGACATTTCTCTGGAATTACTCTTACACAATCCAGATTAAGTTAAATTGAAATTGTTCAAGTCAGATTGGATAACCACAAGGTCATCGTGCCTTTCGTACCATGACAGTGAGGGATGTTGCTTCCCACATAAAAAACAATGTATTCTGCCCACCTACTTGATACGATGTACTTCACTCAAAATTCGTAATGGCATTTTAAGACTACGGTTCAATTTATGGATCACCAGGAACATACAAGACAAACGAAAACTCTTGGCCGTAGCCGATAATTTCTGCTGTTTTTGCCTAGTGATGGACACTTGTAAAACTTTAGTACACCTTATCACAGAATGTAGTGCACTACGATCTGCACAAGAAATACACTTTTCAAGACACTGCAAATATTTGTGCTTGACAGATTTATACTCTTGTTGGTCATTAATTTTGGGTGCATGGTGTCTACCATTAAAAATTGCAACCATAAACTTCTTGTCAAGTCTAAACTTGAATCCTTCAAGAAACCAATACCATTGATGCCCAAACTAGGGCTAATTATACATCATGCAATTTTCATCTACTATAGATTTTAGCGTTTAAATTTTTGCAATGATGAAATGACAAACGAGTAAAAAGCATAAATGTATTTGCCTTAGTATGTATTGTCAAATGATGAACTGTATCCTTGTGATCTTTCTTAGTTATGTTAAATGTAAATAATCATGATTTTGTATATAATATTTTTATGCATTTTGTATTTGAAAGGTTGATTTGATTCAGCTAATACAAATTTAAAAAAATGAAAAAATATAAGAGAGATATACCAAACAGGGTTTGTAGGTCATATAGCTTACAAATGAAAACCACTGATAAAATGTGCCATACCCAGGTTTACAAAAGGTTGCTGGTGTACTCAGCAAGCCATTTAACCAACTTGCAACAGGAGATCCATCCTGGTGGGGATTAGATCCTCCAGTCCCTTAGTCTGGATGGGACGAGTGTTAGGGAGAATTCTCATAAATGTGCCAATTCCTCCCACCTTAGAGCCCTCCAGATCTTTTGCTGAACTTTGGGACTTTGAACTTTTTCATTCTGTTTGTTTTCTGTGTTTATTTCTTTGATTATGGAGTTTTTAGACAACTCGATAGGCATCATCTTTTCATGTGTGTCACACAACACCCTCAGTGCAGTGACACAGGGGAAGCCTTTTAGACTGTTCCAAGGTTTAAATACCTCGTCTGGGATAAACTACTGTTTCCCAGAGAAACTAAAGTGAAATTGACTTTACTAGTCTTTCGAAATCCTAGACCCAGCACACCCTATCTTACAATAGAGTGCTGGAGGGGTTACTTAGTATCCCCTATGTCTAGAAGCTCATGTAGCAGTCAAACGCTACCCTTTCCTCTCGAAATGGTTGGTAGCAGTGGTTTTACAACTAACTACCATGATTTTTCCCGACCGCGAACACCGGTAGCGTTAAATCGCGGGATCCATGTTTTTCAAGATGGCGTCTGAGCCCCCTTTGTTAAAACAGGTCCCGGACTTCTTTTTTCTCCATTTCTTTTTGGAAAGGTCCTTCTAGAGTTTGTCTCTGCGCGCCAAACCAGGTTTGGTCCCTTTGTTCCTATGCCTTCAGCAAGCTTCAGGACTGAAGACCGCCTCTGGTGCCTGAGTGTCTGGGGTGGGCAGGAAGTGAGGGAGGTGCCTGAAACTCCATGTGCTTAGTCTCCTTGGAGACCCAAATGCACTCTGGCATGATTGTCTGGCTGACTGTCCGGCAAGGACAGCCACCCTGCTGGGTGAGTGGCAGCTAGGCTGGAATGAATGGGAGGAATCTGGATAAAAGGTGAGTCTCTTGGCTTGGAAGGCAGAGTTGACCACTGGAACGAAAGAACCAAAGACGAGCTGGAAGAAGACGGCTGCTGCAACTCATGGACCGTTGGTTTGCCCGGTGAAGCCCTGCTGCAGGTCCGAATCGCCAAGTTCATCTCGATAGAGAAGCCCTTCAAGGATGACTTCTCCCTTTAAGTTGGTGGGACCAATCAACTCGACCCGTAAGCCACCTGGATACCATTCTCGGATCTGGTTGTATTTTCCTCAGAGTGCTGCAGGAAACCGAATAACCAGAGAGAGGGACACCAGTTTGTGCTTGTCTACAGCTACCGGAATTGAAGATTTGTCTTTGCCAGTTTTGCGACCAGTCCCCGTGCTGTGCAGGTGTCCCCCGACGTCCTCCCTCTTGTCCCCACGACTGAGGCTCAGGAACAGCGAGATCGGCAGGAACTGCCAGGAACAGAAGTCTTCAGCTGCATCATTTTCTTCATTGTAAGGTACTGTGAAAACCCGACCAAGAGAACTTACCTCCCACTGCGAAAGTGCTTGAAACTTTGGCAACTTGCAGGCCTACTCAGCTTGTGACCCAACCTATGAATCTTTCTTTTACGAACTACTTCTGAGAACCGTGGCAAAGACTTTTCCGTTTAACTACCAGAACTGCCTTTCCTATACAGGACATTAGCTCATTCACTTTTGCCTAACCTATTGTATTGAATTGACTCCTCTGGCAAACTCAAACTATTTGCACTGTTTAAGAGTAACTATAATATTCTTTTTAATTAACCTATGCCTTTTTGCTCCTACTTCAAATGCTCTGAATGCCATTTTGCTCCTCCTTCAAAGTAGTTTAAATGCCTCAGAAACTGATAGTGTGAAGCACCGAAGTATATTTTGTATGATATAGATTGCCTCCTTCTATTGAATGTTTTATAACAGACTGTGAAATAAATTAATAAGTGTTTTACCCAGAAACCTTGAGTGTAAGAGTTTATTTGAATACTTGGGATTGTAGACCTCTGTGTAACATTCTTACAGCTAACATTCCCTCTTGAGATAAGCCTGGCTGCTCAGCAACGCTCCCACAAAACTGTGTAGTACAGACTTATACCAAAGGTTGGTTTTGCTTACACATGTAGTCCTAGTTTGGTGTAGTGGTCCCCAAGGGTACTGCATACAAACTTTGCCTAACAAACTTTATGAATTTTTATGTAATGTGTGATTGTGTTTGATATTAAGGATGGAGATTAGGTAGAGGCGCAGCGCGAAAGCGGGCGCACAGCGCAGATACATTGGCAGAGCTTATCCGCAGGTAGGACGTGACGGGCGAATGCTCCAGTGTTCAGAGCCTCGGTAGGAGGCAGTGCTGCACGGAAGTTCGTGCTGGGCACAATGGGACCTCAGAGGTTCCGGCGCTATTGCGAAACTTCTGTGGGCAAAGTGAAGGTTTAGAAGAAGTTGTGCTCTACAGTACGGAACGCGGCTCAAAATATACATTAATATAATGGAGTGGAGGGCTTGTGTAACGCAACTACACACCTCCGGATAAAAGTGAACAGAGTTACAGCACGCCACCTAGTGGCTTCAGAGGCGCACTGCAGGATCAACTGAAACAAGGCTGCAGGGGAAAGCAGATGGGCAAAGTCCCAAGATAAACTGCAATGGGGAATTGAAACTGCCTAGGAACAAGCAATTACCCCAGAGAGGAGGTGAGGCTCTGTATTACTGACAAGCACAGTCCCAAGCAATACTGCCAAAGCTGAAATTAGACCTGCCTAGCTAAAAATAAAAAGAGAAATTGACAGGTGCATCCCAGGCAAACTGCATAAAGACACGGCACAGGCTCTAACATGAGCAGATACCCTGAGGAAGACACAGAAGGCCCACATGTGAGTGGCATGAGAATGAGCCAGGTAGTGCAAAAAGTCCTGAGTACCAGCAGGGGCCCCATGCGAGACAAGAGGGGCATCATGGAAGACCTAGTGGCTTTCTCTCAGGGCATGGCGGAACTGAGGAAAGCGCACAGGGGCAAATAGGGAAGTAAAAAGAAAACTCGTAGGGTTCGTGGCGCCCGGACCCCCCGGGTTTGTAACAGAGAAACAAGGGCGTCTAAAGAAAGGCAAGCTCAAGAGCCAGATATGACCAAGATAGCTCAGAGGATACCTCTGAGGATGACTGCATGAGCAGCGAAGAGTTGGACGTGCAGAGCTCGCTAGAATCACAAGCCTCCTCCTAGAGCGATGGGCGAGAGCCCAGGGGCAAGAGAGGCAAACCTGCAAATGAGGATCTTCAGGGCGACGAGTTCGACCCAGATGCCTTAGTACACCCAAGGTTATAGGAATGGGACCCCCCAGAAAACATTACAGCCTACTTAAAAAGGCAACTTAGAGCCCCACTGAGTAAGGAGGCCAGGAGCAAGATGAGGGCAGAATGCCCCGGACCCAGAGTTCCGGACGGGATAGCAGAGACACCCAAAATTGACGATTGTATGCTGACTTTCATGAGTAGGTATGGCAAGGACGTCAAAAAAGGCATAGATCGTTCATGAAGGTTGTGCCAGGACCAATTACTAGACATGGCCGGCCCGATCACAAGAATATGGCAGCTGACAGAAGAAGCTAAGCAAAAGAAGGAGGCTAGCGACCCGGAGATACTCTCTGGCTGGGTCTAGAGGGCAATATGTCTTCTGGGAAATGTGAATAGCTCCATAGCCAGTGAGAGAAGAAGATCTATTCTAATGAAAATACACTCAAAGTTGGGGGAACTGGCGCCTTTAGAAACAGCAGCAGCGGCCAAGGGCAAACTATTGGGTGAGACATTCATCAAAGACATGGCGAAGTTTGCCGGCACCTACGCCTCAATGGACAAGGCACAGGCCTCCACCAAGAAGATTTTTGAGAGGAGGTTTTTCGATAAGGCTGCAGAGGCAAGGGCCGCTCGGCCAGCCGGTATCCATGTTACAGGTCCTCCGGTCATAGAACACACTGGAGAGAACAGGAAGACCGTCGGGCCAACCCCTTCTTCCCTTCCAGGGGAAGAGGCAGAGGCTGGAGAGGCAGAGGCAGGGAGCAGCAGCAAATCGGCGCATGTGAGTAAAAGGCAGCGCTAGCAGAGGCGTTAAAAGCAGGTATATCTCTGGTGGGAGGGAGAACAGCATTGCACGCGCAAAGATGCTTGGAATATCCTCATATGTATAGGTGATGTAGACTGTTTGAGGTTTTCGCTTGAATTCTGGCAGGAATAATACAGGAATTCCCACCAACAAGATAAGGTTCAACAGAGAAGACGAAGTACTACTAGACAGAGAGGTAGAACAGCCAAGACTAAAAAAGGCCATCAACCTGGCCACGGGAAACCAAAAAGGGATTTGTAAGCAACTTGTTCCTAGTGAAGGGCAGGCGCAAGGTCAGGCCAGTGATCAACCTCAGAGCACTGAATTCAATCTTGGTGTACAGACACTTCAAGATGGAAGGAATTTACCTGCTGTGGGATATAGTTCAGAAAGGGCCTGGCTAGTGAGGATAGACCTCAGGGATGCTTACCTGACGGTACCTATTCATCAGAGTCAGAGAAGGCTGTTACAATTCCTCTGGAAGGGGCAGAGATGGGAATTTACAAGTTTACCTTTCAGACTAGCATCAGCCCCCTGGTGCTTTACCAAGCTGATGAAGCCGGTGGTGGGGAACTTCAGGGAACAAGGAATCAGATTAATTATATACCTGGAAGATATATTCATAATGTGCCAGGATAGGATAGCGACATCATTGTTACAGCTACTGGGTTTTCTGATCAACTGGGAGAAATCGGAATTAGCCCTGGCCAAGTCAATAGAATTCTTGGGGTTCATTCTAGAAACTGTGCAGGGCACCCTCAGTCTGCCCCTAGCGAAGGTGAACTCTGTCAAGAGAGAGCTAAAGAACATGATGACAAGGGAAATTATCTCCCTAAGAGAGATAGCTAGAATGGCAGGCCGACTGCCATCCTCCATTCAAGCCATTTTTCCAGGCCCTCTGCATTACAGGGCGTTGCAACGTTTGAAGATAGAACATATCAGGAAGGGATTATCCTACAAGCAGAGGTACCCATCTCCCAGGAAGCGGGGACAGAGCTAGAGTGGTGCTATTACCACATGGAAGCGTGGAATGGCAGGGCGATATTTGGATCCTTCCCGGACCTCATAATAGATTTGGACGCCAGCCGCTGTTGCTGTGGACCAGTCGACCGGAGTGAGATGGTCGGACGAGGAACTAGCCATCCATATCAATTGTCTAGAACTGTTAGCAGGATCCTTCGCAGTCCGCTCCTGGACTTGAAAAGGGGTGAGATGCGCCATCCTGCTCAAGATGGACAGGCAGTCAGGTACATAAACCAACTAGGAGGGACGAGATCCAGAATGCTGACGGAGATAGCCAAGGACTTTTGGCATTTGTCTCAGAGAGGAGTCAGCGTAACGGCAGAGCATCTGCCGAGAGATCAGAACCAGATTGCGGACTGCAACTCGAGACACTTAATGGACTCCAGCGATTGGCAGCTGGAGGAATCCATTTTACAGGAGATCATACGTTGGAGAGGTCTGTGTCGGACGGACCTGTCTGCTTCGAGGTTGAACAGGAAGCTCTCCAGGTATTTCAGCTGGAGACCAGACCCAGAAGCGGTAGCGACGGACGGTTTCTCCAGGTCTGGGGACCAGTGACAGAATATGCATTCCCGCCATTTGCTATGATAGCACGAACTGTGGCACAGGTCAGGAGACAGGGAGCAACAGTGATTCTAGTGATCCCTGATTGGAGAGGTCAAGCTTGGTTTCCAGACCAATTCTACTGCCACACAGACTGTCGGGCTCAGACAGTGTGCTGGGCCCGACAGGAGAGCGTCACCCACTGGTTCAGGGAATCTGAATCTGATAGCCTGGGCAATTTCAGGAGATCCTGGGCCAAGCCAGAACTTTCGGGAACAGCTCAGGAATTCATCAGCGAATCCTGGGCCTCGGGGACCGGGAAGGCTTACAGAGTGGCATGGCTTAAGTGGAGTAATTGGTGCATGGAGAGGGAAGTACGAACAGATGTGATTCACATGGTGAATTGTTTGGCCTGTCAAGCGGCGCAAGCCAAGGCGTATAGAACAATGAACACTTACAGTTCAGCGATATCGGCCAGTCATGATTATGTAGAGGGGAAACCCGTGGGAGAACAACCCTTGATTTGTAGATTACTGAAGGGAGTTAGATGTATGAGACCTCTGACTCTGAAATATTCCCTCCTCTTCGATGTGAGCTTGGTATTGAGAATGTTCGAGCCATGGCCGGACAACGAACAACTATCTAGGCAGGCGCTTTGGGCGAAACTGACTACGTTATTGTGTTTAATTTCCTGTAAGAGGGTTTCGGAGGTCAGGGCTTTGGAGGTAGACAGAAAGTCCTTTTCACCCACAAGGGTTACATTATACATAGAGACCAGGACAAAAACGGGTATTAGGACTGTAAATTATGTGGCTTTTCCAGAAAGACCTAGGGTGTGCCCAGTCAGGTGCCTTAAGGCTTACGAGGTCAGGGCAGAACAAGTCAGGCCCATAGAGGAATCTCAACTGTTGATAGCGGTGAAGAAGCCTTTTAAGGCGGTGGCGTCGGCCACGTTAGCAAGATGGGTGAAGTGGTGCATGGGGCAAGCAGGCATTGGTGTGGGTCAGTTCGGCGCTCACTCGACTAGAGGAGCCATAGCTCTCAACTCACACGCTTTTGGCGGGTGTCACCCGCCTTGTAAACAGCTGACTCACCCGCCAAGCCTCCAGCACGCCCATTCGTTTCAATGGGCCTCTCACCCGCCAAAACTAAAATCGGGTGTTTTCACCCGCCTTTGAAACACAAATGGTTGAGAGCTATGGAGGAGCCATGGCATCTACGGCCTTCCAGCTAGGAGCACGTCTAGAGGACATTTTGAAGGCGGCAGACAGGAATGAAATTAAATGAATTTTAAGAATTTGTATTTTAGACAGGTAGATCAGGTGGCTTTGTTGGTGGTAAGTAAGCTTTAAACAGCATAATCAGAGCCTCAGAGTCTTGACGTAGAATACACATTTTCAACACATTTCTTAGGCAAAGGATTATTCCACCCGTTCAATCACTGGAGAGTGGTATGAATGATAACAAGAAGTTTATCGATGATGTACTGTTGATGCTAGTGAACATGTCACATATTATTATTATATGTGATTGCCCACCAGTCCTGGAAGAGTCGTTTCATTGCTGTTATATACGTTTTGACAGGTGTAGAGTCTAAACAAGACACAGACCTTCCAGGATTTTGCGGCATGAAATGGCAAATTTTGCGGCATGAAATGGCAAATTTTGCGGCACAAACCTTTATTTATTGCGGCATTTTTGCGGGACATTTTGTATTAACTGGAGGGTGTAAGATTGCCACATTGCAGGAAATAGGTAGAGTGCAAGGCTAGAAGAGAGCCAGGGTATCATTATTATGTGTCTTTTGTATTAATTTAATAGGAAGAGTCCCAGATGTCTCTGGCTTGGCAGAACAGTGTTTGATTTGGCTACATTTCTGGTTTAATGTTCATGCCTATTTAATAGTATTAACTAAATTGATCATTATCAATTGTAATGCTGAAAATATTCCCCTTCTATGTTCTCCAATCCCCCAAACACCCACAAACATCTCACCAACTCTCCATCATAACTTACATTCCTTAACCTCTCACTCTGTCATACAAATACTCACGTGCTATGTCACACTGTCAAGTCACAATCTGCACTGCCCAGCCCCTGTCACACTCCAAATCATACTCCCAACTCACACCTTACACTCTACAATTCCTCCCTCAATATACAGTCCTTCATTCTTTTGTGCTGCTTCTGCATCTTGCATCTTTTCTCCCATTCTATCACATTCTTCCCTCATCCTTTTTCCCAATCTGCAGCTCACTGCCTCTTTCTGGCCAACCGCTTCCTCTACTTTCTGTACCTCTGCTCGCTCTCAGATTTCTGGCCCACCGCATCACTGCTTCCTCTGCTCTCTTGTGCAGCACTTCCTTCTCTGACCCACTGCTCTTCCTCTGCTTTCTTGCCCATCACTTCACATCTCACCCATCACTCTCCCTCTCTCTCATAGTGTAACCATTTTTATTATTTTTTTTTAAATGTAGATTTTGTCCCAGTTCCTCAAATGAGGGGGCATTTAAAAAAAGAACGGAGGATATGCTATTTTTAGACAACCCATTTTTGGAAATGAGCAGGTCACCTTATTTTCAAAGGTGACCGGCGCATTTCCACAGGCTTGAGCTGTAGCGCAAATTGTGCGCTGGCAGCTGCCTTGAATGGTGTTCTGGGTTGTTTGACCGAAGTGTAATTATTTGCGGCGGAATTGACCGTAGTCAATTTTGCTGCAAATTGATTTGCACTTCAGCCAAACAACCCAAAATGTACCTTTCACCACCACCCGACCCCCTCCCCTACTTAACCGCTTGGTCGCTGCAGCTTCCCCTGCAACCCTGCGGTGCCAGATCCGTCCCTCTAACGCGGGTCGGATCCGTCCCTCTAACGCGGGTCGGATCCGACTCTGCAGGGTCCTTTTTTCATTATTTTCCTTTTTTTTCTGTCCCCGCCTCCAATTTTGAGGAAAAAGGGGAAAACACTTCTGCAACCACCCTAGACCAAAAATACTAAACAAGGGGAGCGGGTGACACCCCCGCAACACATGTTCAGTATTTATAAAAATCGATCGAATAGTACTGCACGTAATTGGTCAAATTGTAACATTCGATAGATTTTTGTCATCAAAATGGGGAGTACTTTGAATAGAATCGCTCTCCCGACAGTGTTCTGCAAGCTCCCAGCGCCTTTCACAGGGACAGGCACTCTAGGTGCCTGCCGCTGTAAAATGTGACCCAAAAAATGCATTTTTATCCTGTTTGAGGAACAGAAATGCAAGCGACTCAGCAGCGGTTCATACCTTAAAAGAAATGCATGACAGGGTCAGGAAAGACCCTGTCATGCAGTGGCAGCCCCACATCCCGTGCGCGTAGGGTTGCCTACAATTTCTGCACATTTAAAAGTGCACCTTGCTTGGAAATGAGGGATGTGCTTTTAAATTGACAGAAACGCCACTTTATTTGATCAAGGAGGTGAAAAAGGCCATCTGAATGGGCGCGCATATAAAATGTGCCCATTCATGTGTCCCTTGTGGATTGGGCTGCAATTTTTGGGGCGCAAGTGATTTCATTTCTTGTGTAAATAAAAACAAAAAAAAAAAGTTGAGCACCTGGCACCCTGAGGATTCTTTTTTTCAAAACAGTAATTTTTGCAGATTACTTAAAAAAAAAAAAAAAAAAAAAAAAATTTTTTTTTTTTAAAAGATGCTGTTTTTGCACAAAACGGCCATTTTTGCGGCATTTTGCGCAAAACGGCCGTTTTCGCGGCATTTTGCGGGATCGCAAAATCGCAATAAGCTGGAGGGTCTGAGTGGCTTCATGAGGAGTGATCAATATTGTTGGAAAGAATTCAGACACCTACTGGTTGGGGTGCAATTTTCAGTTGTCAATCAGCTTCAGAAAGACAGAAGTGGGTGGAGTCGATTATGGACTTTGGAAACGTGATTGGTCTAGAGGGATCACATGTATGTATAAACCCATGAAACACAAACTACAAATTCACTTATGTTCTCATGGTTAATGTAGTTCATTGTCAGTTTTATGTTGAATTAGTTTATTGTTGGCTGGTAAAGAGTAGAAGTGAGCATAATCCTGTGACCTCGGAGTCTTTAATAGAACCATGACTAATGAATGTGTTGAAAATCTGTATTCTGTCTTTAAATGGTTTATTAAAAAACGATATAAGATAACTAATCTAAAAAGCCTAACAATGCAAATATGTATTCTATGCTATGTTTATTAAATATGACATGTTTATGAGATGAATAAATGCATAACTCATTTACAACCGTTTTTAAAAATCGTGTTTATTGATTGTTACAGAGAAAGGTGTGTTCGTTAAACAGGGATTGCTCCGTTCCAAGATGGCGGCCTAGTGCAGTAAACATAATTACTTTTAAACGGGTTCATAGCGATTTGCCGGAGTTGACTCCCCCTGACGCAGGGTATGGCGCGGCAGCTGACGCTTGCAAGTGACCGCCTCCTTTCCTATTTCAATTTGGTGTCGACTTTGGCGGGAGCCGGCTTCAGACGTTGTTGTGCCGGTGGCGGGGTGACAGCGGCACAGTACATGTTCTGAGAGCAGCTACAGCGGGTCGCACCACCATTGCACCGTCCCCGCCCAACCCGGCCGAGTCACTCCACCGCCACCAGCGGGAGACCCGTGCCGCCGCCGCCGCAGCAGAAACCGATCAGCAGAGGTCCCCCGGCCAGACTGCGGCGCAGCCGTCTGAAGAGCCCACCGCAGACATGCACGTCATTAAAAGAAGTAAGCGCGCGCGGGCGAACGGCCGAGGTAGCCCCGCGTTGACCAACCAAAAATAACCTCCTGTCATCCGTGGGGTTTTCCCGCCCTTTCGTTCACGAGCTGCAGTGATGGTCGTTGGGAGGGGCGCGTGCCGCCAACCGCCTCCCTCGCGCCGCCAACCGGCTCCCGTGTTCAAATGCTTTCTGCTTTCCCGCCTGCTCCTCTGCAACGACCGTACGACGAGGAATTGTTCATACACAAAAAAAACACACAATGATCCTGCTCTCCTCCTTGTGTCTGAACGCGTTGGCTTTCAGACTGCCCGCAGTCGCCGTTTCACCGCAATTCAGCCCGAGCAATTCTATTATCAATGCCCTTTTCATTTAAATGTCATACATGTGTGTGGGGGGGGGGGGGGGGGGGGGGGGGGGGTGTTGTTGTCATGGTCTTGTGTAACTCCTGCCGGCGCAGAGCGGGGCTTTGTCTCCTTGGGCGCGCAGCGGCGCAGGACTCCCGAACAAAGCCTCCCAAGGGGATGCGCAAGCCCAAAACTTGCTCCCTGCTTTGCGTGCCTTTACCCCAGCTGACATTCCCTCCCCCACCCCCTATGCATTATTTGCCCCCCTATACAACGTGAATAAAGGCTGCACATATCCGTTTAAGAGTTTCTTTGGTATTCCTAAAATTGTAAAGCAGCAATGATGATTACATTCATGCTCCTCATCAGAAAAAGTAAATGGGCCAATATAATGTCTTTACAAAGACCGTATATCTCAGCAGCAGCTGGACTTCCCCTCAATCTGCCAAGACACATCGTGTGTGTCATGGTTAGGGAAAGTTACATTCCTACCATTAAATAATATGCATTCACTTTTTTTGTTTTAAATGCAATACTTTTTTTTATTAAAAATTTGCCTTTCATTTGAAAACCTTAAGCTTGTTACAAGAAACTGTTTTTAAAAGCAAAGAAAGGGATAAAGAGAAATATTTTTGATTGGGAAGCAGGGAAAATGTGAGACAAACGAAAGCAGAAATAAGATGAGGTAAAATCTCCAAGTTCTACTAAAATTGGTATCTACACAGGCCTTGAAATTTTGAAAGCAGCAATGCTTAACAGACGGGGGTTCTGGGCCAAGCCTTTTCTCCCAGGATTTCAGAATGCAGGCCCAGAGTGTAGTGATGGCCTTAAAACTGGATGCCCGCAGACAAAGGATTGCCAAGTGCTCGGTTTAAGTCACTTTTTCTAGTAAAACATTTCTTATTTTAAATTCGGCCAGGCCCAAGTCTGGTTTATAAGGAATGCAGAGAGTAAGAATTGCCCCAGGCCGCATCTGCATCTTGGTCTGATTTGCACAAGTTGGAAGCATTCAGTTGCACTGGATTTTAATCTGTCGGATCAGATGCATGGATGCCCTGTTCTTCAAATTCCATTCTGGGATTTTTTTCAAGCCCTTCCGTTTTCATCTAGCTTTTTCTGTTGATTCACACTCAGTAAATGATTTCTTCCAGAATTCCTGCACAAGCGGAGACAACCTGCCCCGATGTTTGTCGCCTGCGTGGAAATCAGTTTGCGCTCTTAAAATCTTAGGGAGGACATGCACTGACCTTATTGGCAAGACCTAAATAACTGCAAATGAAGTGCAGACTGCTTTGCTTATGCGTGTCTGCAGAACATGGTGCGTTTCGTTAAAGGAACTTTTCCCCTTCAGTGGCAAATGGCCATTTTCAGTGGACGGTCTGACCATTTGACAATGCAAACATTGAGGCGTAGTTGGTCCTATACCCCAAATCTCCCCCCCCCGTCCTCCCTTAAGATCTCTTCCACTTAAGGGTTAATATTTTTTTAAAAAACTGCTTTGCTTTGTTAGTGCTGTAGGTGACGGTATAAACTTAAATGAAGCATCTTGCTGAAACTGCTTGTATTTAACTGAAGTTCTTGGGGGACTGCTGTTATTTGCTAACCCTAATGTTGAGGCTCTTGATTGCTGGAATTATACAGTAATTTTCTTTTCTCTTTTAGATGGCCGTGAGGAGCGTGTCATGTTTGACAAAATTACTTCCCGAATCCAGAAGCTCTGCTATGGGCTTAATGCAGACTTTGTTGATCCTGTAAGAACTTTTTGTAATACACTTGTGGCTCCTTGCATTTTGTAGCGAAATACTTTTTCGGAGCTGAGAACCAATGAATCTCAATTGCAACTTGCACCTTGTAATGTCTGAAAAATAGTTCAGAGCGTTTTTATACAGACGTTATCTTTTGTAGCCATCATGCAAAACTTTTTTTTGTTTCTTTAGGCCCAGATCACCATGAAAGTAATACAAGGCTTGTACAGTGGGGTCACAACAGTGGAACTAGACACGCTTGCAGCAGAGACGGCTGCCACCCTCACAACCAAACACCCAGACTATGCCATTTTGGCTGCAAGAATTGCAGTCTCCAACCTGCACAAGGAAACCAAGAAAATATTCAGTGGTAAGCTTAATGATGCATTGAAGGGTCCAGATCCATCATGAGCCTAGTCTATATAAAGCAGGGGTCTGCATCCTGCAGTTTTCCAGTTGGTTTGCACAAAGCCTTTCGTGATTT
Organism: Ambystoma mexicanum; assembly: GCF_040938575.1. NCBI lineage: Eukaryota > Metazoa > Chordata > Amphibia > Caudata > Ambystomatidae > Ambystoma > Ambystoma mexicanum. The sequence continues at coordinate 1,039,179,043 of NC_090941.1, forward strand.
TGCATTATTGACTAGTCTTGCAAGGGCTATTATGAGTTGTCAAAACAGCTGGGAAGCATCATTTTGCAGAGCTTTGATTGAAGGCTATATTGGCAATGTAAACCTTGAATCAAGTATTTGTAGCCAATCTGTACATTACGTTGGCGCATGTTATAATTGGGGCATCACTAGCCACCGTTGGAACATGTTATAACTGGAGCATTGCTAATCACCATCTTGTCTGAGTTCTTGTGAGTCTCAGTAGGTTTTGTATAAACCAGCAAGCTTCACTGGCCTACTTGGCTTTTGAAACGTTGAGAAAATGGCCTGAGTAGCAAGCCGTGGCAGTTTTACTGGTACCTCCCAATATTTATAAGTGGCCCAATATTTTCAATCAGCGATTTAAGAACCCTTTCTTGCGATTATTTCATTAATTAACACAGTAAACTTTCATAATCCTGCAGCTTTCTGGTTGGCGGATTGAAGCATATCTGAACATGTTTTGATTGAATCAGTTGAATTAATTTCTCGTTATTGTACCCTACTGCACATTTACCCTTTCACTGTCCTTGGAACACGTATATCATTGGTTCATTTTTTACTTGATTTTTTACTTTAGAACGTCATCAGTCCTGGCATTGAAAGGGCTGAAACTATACTGGCGGTATGGAAATACCACAACTGATTGTCCAAAAACACCATATGCATCTCAAGGAGAACCATGTACACCTCTGAACACCTGCTGAAGCCAGAACTAAATGGCAGCTCGAGTCACCCCAGGGCCAAAATGGGATGGTTAGATGCGCCCCTTCCTTAGTTACCACATGTGCTACCATGGCACATCACATCAAATGTTGCTCTGGCACGGGGACCTCAGAAGAAGGCTGACTACAAAAAAAGGTCAGAGCCAGGAAAAGTATTCGGTGCCCCATAAGAGGTAAAACAGAACATATCACTCAGATATTTGGCTCTTTCTATTCTCCACACTTGTAGCACAAATTTGAGGGCCCGCAGATTACTTGACTTTTTAGCATCAGCTGAGATTTACTCCTGAGTTGCATGCTCCCTTGACACTCCTTCTATAAGGACCTCTAGAAGATATGCATAGGCTGTAGTTAGTATTTTCCAACACAGACGTGCGCTTGCAACTCGGCCATAAAGCCACCTTTGCTGCTTCATAAACTGAAGCCTTTTCACAGGCTGAGCTGCAACAAAAATACACCTGCTGGAGTTCCCACTAAATTCAGTCTGAGGTAGACTAGGCCTTGTTACTATTATCAAAGATCTGAACTGTTTTGACATCCTTTTACTATGGAGAGGATTCAGGGGGTGAAGGAGTGCCATTTCCTAATCATGTTAATCCCACTTTCTTCAAATAACGTGCTCCAAGATCAAACTCTTAATCATATGATTAAACGGACATCTGTCGTACATGCATACATAATATACAGACATAAGCATGTGTGGCCATCCTGCAAAAAATATTTCTTTGGGCACCATGAAAGTAAAAGGTGTTTTCTGCTTGCCCTCCCAACCTTTGCCCTGACTCTTAGCCATTGTGAGCTACAGTAGAGACTGGGGGCACCCTTGCCTTTTCCCCTTTCTCGTTCTAATACAGTCATCTTTAATTTCTGGCTCCAATTTGCACATTTTCGTGTTTGTCCATTGGTACCCGCCCTGCATAAACATTACTTATTAATGGGCTAGTAGATTTTGCAAGTCCTTAAACAGGTTGCCTAGACACCTCCAAGAACGTTTTGATTCTGATTCCAGCCATCCCCATAAATTGCAGTGAAGCCCTGATTACCTATCGAGGTTGAAAGGCATAACTGCATGGCTTTTGAATTGTTATGTTAGGCTTTCCTCTATAGCGCTTGGTCGCCTGAAGGCGGCATGACGCTGGAGAGGAAGAACCCGGAGCGCAAAACCATAAACCATTAGAAAAGATGTGTTTTAAGTCCTTCCTTGAGTATTTTTCAGTTCAGTGGGTAGCTTGTTACACAGCTGTGCTGCTACAGAAAAAGCACGTCCACCAAGCCGAGCACGGCAGAAAGATGGGACACACAGCAAGCCAGCCGACTTGTTTCTCAAAACGCCTGGGAAGGTAGCGGGAGAATTTAGTATGCAAATATTGCACCCCCTGTCCATGCAGAGCATGGTGCACAATAGAGTGCCTTAAATTTGCGTTGGGCCACTGGTAACCAATCCAAACAATGCAGAACCAGAGATATATGGGCACCATAGGGTGATTCGCCACAAAAGCTAGTTCTGAAGACACTGCATGCGGAGCATCAGCCCCTTGGGCTGTGCAAGATGGAGTTGGAATAGTCCAGCTGACTGGATATCATTGCAGCCACAACCAGTGGCCGCAAGGAAGATGGTATGAGATGGAGGACTTGTCTCAGAATTTTCAAGTGAAAGACAGATGATATTGGGCATCTGTCGATAAGGTGGACGTCATAACTCCCAGATTCTTTACATTCGCTGTGGGAACAGGAAGGGAACCCGGGCAAGGTCAAAAGGTCGAGATCCATAGTGAAGGGTCGCAAGGGGAACAGGAAGGGAACCCGGGCAAGGTCAAAAGGTCGAGATCCATAGTGAAGGGTCGCAAGGGGAACCAAACGCCTCCGTTTTGTCACCATAACTTTAGCCAATTAAGGCCCATCCACTCCCCCCACGAGTCGGGCACTGATGCAGGCACAACGACACCTCAGTCCGGTCCTGATCTAACTGGATCAGGATCTGGGTGTCGTTGGCATATGAATAGCACCTGACGCCGCAAGAGCGGATGAGGCACACTAAGGCCCAGATGTATATATTAAAGAGAAGGGGTGACAAAGCGTAACCCTGGGGTACACCACACGTGAGATTGGGGTTTCGAAAGAACAGGAGAAAGCAAGAGATATCTTTATATTGTCCAGGCAATGTAACTAAAGAATGAAGAAGAGGGTGGGAACTTTTCATGGGTTTTCCTCAATGTTTATTGGCGAGTCAATATGGCGAAGGACTTCGACTTTACAAATTCTATAACTAACCTGATTGATGCTGTGTGAGTGGTGCAAGGAGTTAATATAGTGTTGTGACCTCAATATTAAATTGTTGGATAAGACTAGGACAGTGTGTGATGAAGGGATGGAATGTAAGGAAAGAGAATGAATGGATGCTGAGCATGAAGCGACGTGAAATGCACTTGATAATGGTCAGAGGGTTCCTGGTTGCCCCTATTTTATCTCCATCTTAAGGAGAGTTTTGAGAAGTGTGTGGTTAGTCCCCAGTCCATCAGTGATCATGACTTACTGACCGTATGTTTTTGGGGTGTAGGAGTTGGGGGTTTGTAGGATGTAATGGAAGAGGTTGCATTGAGGAGTTGTGGGTTTCGTCTAAGATTGAAAGATTATGAGGATCAATGGACTACAATAGCAAGTGCTGATGTATCCTGGGAATACGGACTATAGGGGTCTCCTCAAAGAGTTCTCTAAGCCAGTTGTATGCAAAGGGGATTTGCCATGGTCAAAGCATGTATATGACCAGGATCTAGTTACAAAAAGAAAAGGTATACACAGAGCATTGAAACAGATAAGGGGTGACTCCGGCGCTTGGAAAAAAGGATAAGAAAAATTCGTCAGACCTATAAAAATTGGTGTAGAAGCGCACATTTGCGTCTCCAGCAAGACGCTGAGTGTATGCTTCAAGCGGTCTGTAAGAAAGACTCAGAGCTACATGGGAGTTAATCAACAATGGTGTATTCCGCCACGAGAAGTCCTTGGTGATGGTGCATGAGAGAGATTGGATCAGTCACTACCAATCCCTGTTCTCTGATCCGGGTGAGGGTCTGGCTACTCCCAAAGTCATGGGTAGGGATAGATGGAATTTTGCTTTAGATGACCATGATGTAAGCCTTATGATTGGAAAACTGAGTTGTTTCCCGTGCGGCGGGACCTGATGGGATCTTGAATTATGAATCAAAGAAGCCCAAAGACCATTGGGCAAGTGTTGTGCTAATGATGTTTAGACAAATCATGATTAATAGATCCATACCGGAGTCTTGGAAGGAGGCCTTAATTTTTCCCATTTTTAAAAATGGTGATGGGTCTGATCCCTATTGCCCTTTTGGATGTGATGGGGAAAGCTTTTTGAAACGCTTCTTCTGCGCAACCTGAAAAAATGGGCGGAAGGGAATGGAATTTTGGATCCTAGGCAAACGGGTTTTGTAAAGGGAGTGGGCACCTCCTTAACATCTTCCTATTGAATTTACTAAAAGAAAAGAGCTTGGAGAAGGGATCAACACTGTTCTTTGCCTTTATAGACCTCGAACAGGCGTTCGATGGTGTATTGAGGAATCATCTGTGGGCAAAACTGCATATGTGGGGCTGTCCTATAATTTTCACCTATCAAGGCTTGAAACGGGTGTGCCCTTGCGCCACTCCTGTTTTGCCTATATATTTCTGACTCGGGATTGTCTCAGGTGAATGGTCGTGCCTTTCTGCCGACAGTTAACGGAGCCCATATTCTTTTTGCGGATGACCTGGTCTTCCTTGATTGTACCCCCATAGGACTTCAGTGTCGTCTCCATGCTTTTGAATTGTACCTCAAAAGTAATGGTGTGAAAATTAATGCGAGGAAATCTAAGATTCTGCTGATGAAGAACGCAAGATGGGAAAAGAAAGAGAAATTTACCTGGAGTGTGGGAGGAATCCCCTTAGACGGTGGATTCAATAGTTTACTTGGGGGTTACTGTCAATAGAAATGCTAATGAGGTTGCTCACTATGACTACCTATGGCAGAGAATGATTCCTTTGGTCAATCAGGGCAGGTTACTCCACCGTAAACCTGGTAAATTCACGTTAATACCGATCTTTACCAGCAGAAGGTGGCACAGATCCTAACCTATGGAGCTGAGGCGGTTTTCCGCCTCTCATATGATTGTTGGGAGAAATTGGAGGGTTATTTTTGGAACAAGATATATCTGCCAAATGATCTCCCAATGTGTACAACTATGTTTGCATTGAGACTCTAGTCTCTGGAATCATTGGTAGTTAGGAAGATGGTATCACTATACAGGAAATGTGCCTTGGAAAGTGTTGAAAAACTATTTAAGATCTTGGCATTGGATAAGGTCAATTTGAAGAATGGCGTAACAAGGTGGAAGCCTTTCTTTGGGATAAGGATGTGTCAGTAAATGTTACTGTATAATCCAATCAGTGTGGTTTTGCTCAGATTGGATTACCACTTCAGATCATTGTGGTGGTCAGGGGGGGGTTCAGGGTTCAGACAATGTCCGTTGAGTTGGGGAGTTGATACACTTCCGAAGTTCATGATCAAATTCCCTTTATCAAAACATCGTCCCCTTCTCAGATGTCGTCTACACAATCTTACACGCGAGAGATCTTGTTTAAGAGGAAAATGGCAGAGGTGGAAAATGCAAACTGTTGGTATTGTATGAGTATCTGCCAAGTGCAAACCTCGGAGCATCTGGTAATTAACTGTGAAGCTCTGAGACCCGAGCATTCTTTCTAGATGAACTCTTATGGACAAAATCGGTGGGGAATGGTGGAACTGGATGTTGGTGTTCAGCCCCGCTTGGTTATTGCTGCTATGAAAATGCTTGGTGCTGTGCTATCTGATCAGGAGGGGAAGAGGGAGGGAGGGTGTTAATGGAATTTTGGACGGATGTTGCTGGTTTTAACTGTCTAATGGTCTGTTTTTTGGGGGTAATTAATGGGATGGATTTTGCTTTAGCTCAGGGATAATTTTTGGAATCGAAAGGCTAAAGGTTTATTTTTTTGGAGTAGATTTTGCTGTAGTTTGTGGAATTTTTTTGTAACCAATGTTAAAGGTTAAGTTAATAATTTTATTTATACATATTTGACTTTTAACCAATAAACATACCCAAAAAAAAACAGGCTAGAACTTGATTGGATTTACCGACTTGGGCCAGTCGGGATAGCTGGGTGAGATGGTCAACCGTGTCCAAGGCTGCTGATGGGTCTAAAATCAAGGCTCAGACCCTCCCCACCCCCCTGCAAAGACTGGAAGGGGGGTCTATACTTCTGCTCTCTATATGGTAGAGGAGAGGCACAGAGGACCCAAGCCAAGATTCTCTAAGGTAGCAATGGACGAAGGCCTGGCTTCTCAGGAGGTGATGCTGGCTGGTTCTTAAGTAGTGTGTAGTCCCCAAGCCCCCACAAAGGAATGTCCACACACTATTACTGAAAACAGTCTTAATATTCAAAGGTATGTACACTATCACAATAACACCTTTGTACTCAGAAATCAACAATGGCAAATGTATACAATTCTAAAGTGGTACCACCAATATTATCAGATATCATTAAAGTGCATCAACTATACTGTCAGAATGTCGCACAGATCAATAACGAGGAAACCAGCAGTAGAGAAAGGAGGAAAAGCAAGATGGTTGAAACAATAGGCAGATTTCTGGCCCCTACCACTAGACAGTTCTGTGAGGAGACCCCAATCTCCTGGGCAACCTGTAAAATGAAGATATAGCACAAGCCCAGTCCATATATTGATCAGTCTTATTTTCTCCTATGTTTTTACCCTCCCAATGTACCTGGTGGAGCAGAGTTCTTCGAAGAAGCGTCGATGGATCCTTCTTGAGTGGCCCCCTTAAAAGCAGGAGCCACGGATCGTCGAGAGGCATCGAAGGTGAACTTGGTGTCGATTGAGAAGTTCGAGGGTGCCGAGACCATGGTGTCGATACCGACGGTGTTCGTCGGCGACGTCCTGCGAGGATGAGGTGTGCAGGGCACCTCGGCGTTTGATAGTTCTGGACTGCAGAGTTTCAGAAGAACTGTGTCCCATTACGGGCGTCGAGTCGCCGAAGTCTTTGTGGCCTTCAGGTGGCGGGAAACCCACTGACGGATTCTCGTTGGCGGCCTTGACTCTCTCCGGCAGGATAAAGCGGTCGTCAGTGCGGACAAGGGAGTCCTTCGATTCAAATGTTCTTAGGCAAAGGAGTAGGCGGCTCCGGTCGTCGGCGGCATTGCGTCAAGCGGTCACCTCTTCTGGGGCAACACGACTTCGACAGGCCTCCAGCGGTTACACAAACCTGCGAACCCTGGTCGACGGCAATGGACTTCGGCGACGAAGTCCGGGTGCTTCACTTCGATCTCCTTGGCTGTCCCATCTCCGGTCGGCTGCCTTTCAAGGGTCTGACTTCCAGGGAGCTTCGGCGAAGGTCAGCGGTGCTCGATGGTCCCTCGGAGCACGGGAAGAGGGCCCCTTACCGGGTCCTCTCTCGGATCAGTCTTTGATGAATTCGGCAGCTTTCAGGTCAGGTCGAAGCAAATGCAACAGCAAGTCTTCTTCCAGCTGGGCGTCGTATCGGCAGTTCCAGTTACTCTTCAAGTGTAGACGCAGCTTCTGAACAATTTCCAGTGGTGAGAGGTACCCAGATATACTATCCTGTCTCTCATCCACACTGCTGGGTCACTCAGCAGCCAATCATACAGAAGGGCATTCATGCAGTCAGCTAATCAGGCACATAGTGCATTCAGGCCATCCCGCTCCCTCTCACACTCCAAGGAATGTGGATTGGGACAAGTGCCCAGACATTCAACACTACACACTGCATTCAGGCCAGTTTCGGGCAGGGCTGTCTGTCTTTGTGTCTCATACCAGAAACCAGACCGCCACAACAAGTGCATATTGGTCACACTCCATTCACCCAGGTCCCAACCACAGGGTGTACCCACAACATAGTCACTGGGAAGGCTCCAGCCAGTCTGGACTGGACTTCACAACACCATATATGGAACTTCACCCAACAGCCAGTCAGGGGGAAGGGACAGTCGGGGCTTCCCAGGACTTTGGGAAACAAGTTAACAGGCAATAGAAAGCAAGAGGCCACAGGGGCCATCTTGTTTTCTATCAGGAATCAACTGATTCCAATGGCAGGGCCTGGGTATCCCAAAATGGAGAATACTCAGAACGCCTGTCAAATTCAGCATGGAGCTGCCACCAGCCCATACCCTGCTCTGCGGGCCACTCACAGGTGCCCAAAAACATACACTAGGGGCACAGGGTTGTACCCCCACCCATGGGTGCCATAAGGGTATCCCATGCGTCTGTACACCAAACCAAAAGCAGGAAGAGCTGCACTGCCAGGAGTCCCACATGGACTCCTGGGCAGAAAACAATACAGAACACAAATGAAAAAAGGACTACAGGATAAGGACAGGGAGGCCCTGTCCCTCCAATGCATTTCCAGCTTCATCACCCCCTGCCCCCCACCTGGCCATGTCCTGGACAGAGACCAGGATGCTCTCGGTACCTCTACCTGCTCGAAAGCCAGACTGGGCTGGGTCAAGACAGTCCGATGTTTCACGAAAAGAAGACAAGAGTGGAGACCACTGATTCCAAGAGTTTTATGAGAGCAGGAAGTATTGGTAGGCTGGCAATTAATGGGTAAGGAAGAATTCAGCTACGGTGTTTTTTTTTTTTTTTGTTTGTTAAAATATATATATTTTTTTTATAGTGGAATTACCATAGCAGCCTTTAACGGGTTGAATAAAGACAGGAGGTGTTGACAGCCTCAGTAATCGCCCCTAAAAGTTCAGATGCAATCTCATGACTTAATGGCACAACATCATAGCGCGCACTCTAATCTGCTGAAGGGGCTTAAAAGAAACCCCTCTTCAGAGAAGAGGTGCTGCATGGGGTTTAATTGCTGCATCCTGAGCAGTATAGGTGGGAATCAAAACACTGGCAGATTGTGTTCATGGATATATTTGCCAGAATCAGTTTTTCTAATGAAAAACTGGGATAGGGAATCGCATAACTACTCTGTTGGCTTAAAAGTTGGAGAGGATAGAGACTTAACCACTGAAAAAAGGGTTTTGGTCTGACCCAGAGAAGTTTCAATTTTCTGGGCGAAGTAGGAGTTTAGAAATATATATATATTTTTTTTAGCTGCTATGATTGCAGAGTAGGCCGTGGACCTGGCTTTACACAGTCCTACTGTACTGACTTAGATCTTGCCATGGGCTGCTTGGCCACACTGAAGAAATATGCAGCAGTTTCTTGCTGTGGTGCCTTGACCATTACTAAACCACATTTCCTGCAGAGATTAATGCTATAGCTTATAGGAAATTGCTCTCGGGGTCCCACTTTCACTGCTCTGGTAGTGTCCCAAGTATATAACAGATTTTCCCTTGGGATTTAAATATTCCATATTAAATATGGGTTTGATGAGGGCAAACCTAACTTTGAGAAGCAACGGAGTGCTTTTCAGAGGGAACAGAATAGCTTTCCAGCAGGTGCTAGGATACAAAGGATGGGTACAGCGTGGTGGCATCTAATGGCACAGTGGGTGACATGATGGACTAGGTGTTGAGGAGACTCCTTGACTAGGTCCATCTTTACTTTTCTGAATTGTAGGCACGTGGGGGTGAATTTGTGCTGACTGGGAGGGAGGTTCCATCGTCTTGGCGTAGACAGAGGTCCTTTCATGCTTTGGCGGATTTTGAGTCTGCACATGTCCTGGCTTCTGGTGGTGTGCTGTCCACCGCAGAGTTTCTCAGTGAGATAGCTTGGTGACTGAGGGCGACTGCCTTATAGATTCGTGGGTGCAGCGAGACCTAGTGAGGGCCGGGGTGATGTGTTTTTGCGTAGACCCTTGATAAGGTGTGCGGCTGTGTAGGACACTTCCCGGACACAATGGAGGACTGGAGGTCTTTGTGTAGGGCATTGCCCCGATCCAGGTGGGATAGGACCATTGCTTGAACGGTGGGTGTAAAGCTATCCGGAGGCAGGAAGGGCTTCACTTTCTGTAGGTGGGAGAGCTGATGCCAAGCGGTCTTGAGTTTTCTTAGCTGTGCATCTTGAAGGAGAGGTGTTTGTAGATGTGGGACCCAAATAACTTTGGGCAGGAGGTGCGCTTGGGTGTGAAGCCCTCAAGGTTCATGTTGGTTGCCAAGTCTTAAGTGCTTGGTGGTGTTGGTCAGTAGGAATTCGGTCTTGGAGGGTTTGAGCTTCAAGTATGCACTAGACCTGCAAGACTCAAATCGGTGAGAGACTGGGTTTAAGCCTGGGGAGGTCATTGATGTAGCCGATCTTGAGGTTTAGCTGTTAGTCGTCCACATCAGTGACTGTGGCTGTTGTGTGTGTGTGGGGCTTGGAGGGTCTCCCAGTGACTCCATGTATAGATTGACACTGAGTGATAGATCACTGAGGAGTGGATGGAACTGTGGGACTCCACAGGTGATGGGTAGCATTGGCAATATAGAGGAGTCCATCTGAACAAACTGCTGTTGGTAGGCGAGGTAATACTTGAACAAGAGTAGGACAAGGTTGCGGATTCTCCCCATCCCCTCCCGCCCCCACCCTTCATATCACCATATTAGCTGATGTAGGGTGTCTGGGAGCGCCCGGTGGTCCACTGTGTCAAAAGCGGCCGAGAGGTCGAGTAGCACCAGGAGGCAAGGGTGGCTGTCAAGAATGTTGAGGGCGTTGTCAACCACCTTTATGGTTGCAGTCCCCAGGCTGCATCCGGATTGCTAGGTTTGGAGGCGATTGTTGGTGTTGCTGCAGTTGAGCGGCTACTGTTTTCTTGGTCTTCCCTAGAAGGGAGGGTGGGGGTACGGGGGGCGGGGAGGGTGGTGAAGGGTTGCTTAGGTTGTCTGGATCCAGAGTGGGTTTCTTTAGTAGAGGGAGGATTTGTCCCGTTTTTAGGATTGATAGCAAGGTTCCTTGCGTTAGGGAGTTGTTGTTGTTGTTCTCCAGGTAAAGGGCTTCTGCAGGGATAGTCTTGAGAATGGATGCTGGGAAGATGTCTGTATACGATGTGGCTTTGAGGGCGGCCAGGGTTTCTACCAGGTCCTCTGTAGTGTCTAGAATTTTGTCAGGGTGTGGAGATTTTGCAAAGGTGCGTCTGTGGATGCAGAGCTGGTGTCTATGTGCTGGCAAATCTTTTATTGTCAATTACGGTGTTGATGGCAGTGGACTTCTTTGGTGTGTGGTATGGCAGGGTCAGGTAGCATTTTGATGCAGTTTCTGACTGCTTTGAAGAGGGCTCGGCTGTTGTTGGCTTCTTATGGTGTTCTGATAGTAGGAAGCCTTGGCTGTGTTGGTTGTCAGCATTTTGCACGGAGTTCCTTGAGGAGCACCAAGTTGAATGTGGTTGTGGAGCGGCACCCAGTTTTATCTTTCCTGATGAGACCTTTGTTGAGTTCTTGCGTGTACCATGGTGCTGAATGTTTTGGCATGCAAGTGCATTCTTTCAGAGTTATCGATGGCGGCCAAGATGGTGGCGTAGTCAGGTTGGTTGGGGGTGTTTGGTCCATGTGAGGTGGAGGTTGGCAAGGTCTTCCTTGAGGGCTTTCATTGGGAAGTTTTTGAAGAACCTGAAGTGATTCTGCTGGGAGCGATTGAATGGCGTGGTGTGCAGGATGTTGAATGGCAAAGCCAGGTGGTCAGACCAGTCAAGCTGAAGAGGAGCGCTGTAGTGGAGGGAAGGCAGTGCAGTGGTTGGGTCAAGGATGTTCCCCCCCCCCCTTCTCTTGCCTTGGGTCTTTTGTGTGCTGTGGGAGGCTGAGGGGGCAGAGGATAGTTTGCTTCATTGGTTTGGTGGCCTTGTTGACTGGGCGGTTGAAGTTGCCTAGGCAGATGTTGGCATGTGTGTGACAAGGTTGAAGTCTCCAATGAAGGCAGTGTTGGGTTTGGGTGGTCTGTAGATGAGATGGAAAGTGACTGTTGGGGAGAAGTTTCAGTTCCTGTGCTAATTCCTTTTAACCTGAGGCCCCCAGCACTTTGCTGGACTCTGGGCTTTTTTGTTTTAATCTTCCAAGTGAGTGGAACATTTTACCACTAATTCTGTTTCTGTCTGGTTTTTTTTTATCATTTTATGGAGTTTGGTAACCTTCATATGCGAATACATGCTGGTGTCACCCAACACCCTCTGTGCACTGTCACTGGGAAGTCCCCTGGACTCCATGTTTGAAATACATTTTGTTGAACTACAGTTTCCAAGAATTTCTTTTGTTGGTCCAGCACGCACCACCCTATGTGGGTTGCAACTCCTCATGTAACTTTTTATTTTACAACTGACTTACTTAAATGGACGGTGGCAGTGGTTACTTTCTACTACCTTTTCGTGCTGAGCTACTGTACAGCACCCATGGCTGACCATTTTTTTTCATTATGGCCCTGGTTTTCTTTTTTCGACAGTTCCTTCTGGGCTTTTCCTCTATCCATTAGAGTAGATTTGAGTCCTTTGTGAGTTTTGCCTTTTGGTGGGCTTCAGCCCTGAAGTCCGCTCAGGCTCCAGTGTGTCTGGGAAGGCAGGAAGTGAGGGAGGAGCCTGAAACATCACTGCCCTTTGTCTGTAGGTATACCTGGCTGAAACCAGTTCTAACTGGGCGACTGGCTATACAGCCTGCCACCATATGATTGACTGCTGAGTGAAATGAATGGGTTCCAGCATAAAAGGCAAGGATTTTGGAACCTCAGGTAGTCTACCACTGGAACAAGGAATCCGAAGCAGAAGACTAGCAGAGATGCTAGCAGCACCTTTTGGGACCGCAGAAGCACTGGTGAAGCCCCTCAGCTGTGCTGACCCAGTTTTCAAATTGACAGGAAAGACCTGCCAAAGATGACTTCCTCTTAGGCTGACCAACTTGTCCGAAGACCTTCATTCTTCATTTTGGGCCGTCCCCTAACATCCTGCGACTTTCCCAGACTGTAGAACACCAATACCCGGGGTACCTGGACCATTATCGAGTGCATAATTTCCCAAAGATCTAATCTGGCTGAACTTGCAGCCATCCGTGTGGACCTCCAGAGGCAGGAATTCTTCACCAAATGCCCCTCACCAGGGTTCTGGACCAAGTAAGCAAAGAGAATCCAACCGGCAATGTTCGTTTTGTCTTTGTTCTGAGAAAAAGGCGCCAAAGCAGCTGAAGCGAGCTGAATCCATTGCTGCTGCTAACCACTTCCGAGGGCTGCTGCAGAAGCCTGCCAAAGGTCCCCCGTTGTCGTCACCACGACCAAGGAGCAGGAATCTGGGTCTGCATTGTTGACGTAGAAGGAAGCCAGTTACAATCTCTTCACTTTCAAGGTACGTGGGGCTTGGGTTGTAATGGCCTTGTGCCATTTTCAGTGCTTCCTAGTTTGGGAAGTGCTGTTTTCTAAGTCAGAGTTGACCTCCACTCTTCTGTGCAGGCCTAGTTGACCTCTTCTGTGCAGGCTTAACAGCCTCTGTGCTAGCAGAAGGCTCCCCCTGAGCGCCTGTACTTCGTGAACCATTGACTGCTTAAGTAACATTTCCTCTGAAGATCTTCATCAGAATTGGACTGTCCTTTTTTACTTTGGCTGTGCTGGTTACCCAAAAGTTCATCTTATCCTACTGGCTTTAGCAATGCCTGGTCCTCCCATAGGTTTTAATTGTGAACACTTTTATTGCTAGGAACCAGACAGCCTATATCCTTCTGGAGTGTGCTTGTTAATTATTTGTGTTCAGTTTAACCTTTACTTCCTCCTTCCTCAATTTTGCAAAATGAAGTGCTTTTACTGACGTCGCACTGTGCTGGATATGTAAAGAATAACACAATTTACTTATTGTTCCTCCTTAATTGTTATCCAAATTGAATGTTCTTGTTGGTTGCTGCATTTTAGATTTGCAGGTTTAACTTGTTTAGATATAACTTTAGTGCGTGTTGGTTGGTTATCTGTATGAACTGATGTCTTTGTACAGCTCGCTTAACTCTCTTCTTAGATAAGCCTGGCTGCCAGCCTATATTAAGAGTTTCGTCCCTAATAAGTCCTACACCAGTTGGACTTTAGGTACCTAGCACTGTCCATCGGGTAGAGTGGGAAGTGGCAGGAGAGGACTTGGAATGTTGTTGACATAGTCTGGTGCAGGACCACGGTCTCGTGGTGACTGAGGCCTCTGCCTGTCTTGTCTGTGTTGGATTCTGTAGAAGTACGTCTAGGATGTGGGTGTCGGCCAAGTCTTTGCGATGAAGATGGCGTCACGGTTGTGTAGCTTTGAGGTTGGCGATGTCTGCTGCGTGGGTGATAACTGAGCAGACGTTGGCAACCATTTTGTGCCCATGCTGATGGGCTTGAGTCTGATGTGGGTGAAGTTGCTGCTTTTAGGAGTCCATGAGGACTCTTTTTTTCAACCCATGCACAAATGTAGCCCTTTTTGAAAGCTATTAATACCTGCTAAAAGTGAGTAAACTGTTTGCAAAACGTTCACTGTCTTCATTGAAGTAGTGTAGTTCACAGGACTGCATCCAAAGTTCATATTGCTACCTTCTCCCTTCTAGCAGAGACATGGCTGCAAACCCTATCTTTTTAACCTTCTGCTATTATCTAGAGAACTAATTAACCAGACCAACACAACTTAGTCAATTAAACCCAGGGTTACTGTCTTGCAAGTAATCCTGCCCACATAGATCGTATTCTGTATACACCAGCCACCCTCTGGGAGAGGTGGGACGCATCCCACGAGGGGTGAAAACGCTCCATCGCAAGGAATGTTTTAATAATAATTTTCAAGGCGGCAACATGTACATATATTTACATGTTCAGTATTATGTTGATTGGCGTCAAAGAGTGCACACACATGGTAAGCATCCATATCTTTTTTTTTCTGTATGAGGAAAATGGTATAATTTGACTCTGTCCTGCTTTTTACCACCAACAGGGTGGTGAAGAATTTTCTATTCTGTGAACGAAGATCCCACCATGGAGATGGAAAATGTATAATTGTCGCTATTACTTCATAAACATGATGGCATGCACTTTTATTCTCATGTTGGCTCGGTTGGTGGAAAATAGTCACTAGATTACATGTGATACAAGAACAGCAAGGATGCTTTGATGTGACTAACTTCTCTTACCTCTGTGTTCCTATCTTGTGTTCTGGGCACACACCATTCTGTTTGAGCAGGGAAGCAGCTTAAATGTGCTTTCCCAGGTAAAACATGAAAAAGCTAGATAAATCTCACTTGCTCCTTCCAAGGTTTGACTCGGTGTGTAACTTGATCTACCCTATGGATTTGTTTCTTGTTGGGTCACTAGAATGAATTACAGACAAACCACTTTAGGTGGGGGGAGATTTGGTTGAAGCAGCTTGTGAGGTGATGCTTAATTCTGCTCTTTGTCAATAGCAAAGAATTGCTACCTGCCCCATTCTTACAATCTGAAAACCTTGTTTAGTAGTACGCACTAAATATTTCTGATTAAAGTCTACACTAAAGTGGGTACTTGGAGCATGCGCTATTGTTGAACAGCATTTATTGCAGCCTGTATTAATGTTTCCTGCTGAGGTGTTGGGGAGAATTTTCACTTCTGTGCTAACTTTTTAGAGACCCCCCTGCCCCCCCAGCTCTTTTGCTGGACTCTGGGCTTTTTAATTAACTCCCGATTGGGACTTCTCTTATGTGTTTTCATACTAGGATGTTTTACTGTTAGGGTAAACTCCATATGCGTCTGCTGTTTGCATTGTGACACAGCACCTTTTGTGCAGTGCCACTGAGGTCCCTTGGACTTCTAACTATTGAACAGGCATTTTTGTGGGTGAGCTACTGTTCCCAGGAATAGTAAGATAACTCTTGTCTGTACCTTTTTTGTGGGTCCAGCACACACTACCCTATGTGGAGTGGTCCTTGATCCCACTTGTATTTGTGTATTGTTTATAGCGCTTTAATCCAAAGCGCTTTACAGCTTAACAAGGAAACATCGAACATAGAAGCAAACAGTGTACATGAATCAAACCAGAAAAACAGCATGTGGAACAATTTGCATTTGAGAAGGCAGAGGAAAGGGGAGGGAGATGAAGAAAAGGGAGAGGGCGAGAGTAGGGAGTAGTAGGGTGGATGGAGATCATATGGGAGACGAGTGAAAGAAGGGAACAAGGAAGAGGGTATTGGGAGGAGAGGTGAAAGGTGTCAGGGAGGAGAGTGAAGTGATTTCAAGGAGGACCGGAAGGAGAAATGGGTGGAAATGTAGGGGGGCAAAGAGCTGAAGGGAGCAGAAAAGAGGGACAAGGAGGTGGGGGGGACAAAGTAAGAGATCAGCAGAACAAAGGGAGCGAGAGCAGTGTATAGAATGAGAGAAGAGGTAAGGAGGGGCAAGGTCATGAAGAGATTTAAAGGCAAGACAAAGGAAGTGAAATTTGTTGGGGAGTGGAAAGGAAGCCAGCCTAGGTTGGAAAGTGAGTTGGACTCATAGGGAGAGAGAGCACGGATGGCAGTGGTAGAGGGATTTAAGGGGGGCAAGATGGGAGGCGGGGAGACCGAAAAAGAGAGAACAGTAGAAAAGGCGAGCAAAGATGAGGGAGGACATCAAGAGCTTGGTAGCATGGAAGGCGAGTGGACTTTACGGATATTAAACGGGTGGTAGCGACGTGTGAGAAGTAAGGGAAATATGGTGAGTAGAGGAAAGGAAAGACCAAGTAGAATCCTAGATTCCAGGTGTGGGTGGAAATGGGAAGATTAGAAGGGGGGGGGGAAATGGAAGAGGAGGAAGTGTTAAAAGGGATGAATAAGACCTCAGTCTTGTCAGTATTAAGATAATGAGATGACATCCAGTTTTTAATGGCGGTAAGAAAAGGAGAGGAACAGCTGAGTGGCATCAGCGTAGAAATGATGAGAAATTCAGAAAGAGGAGATGAGGAGTGAAGAATAAGGGGTCTGAGGATGGAGCCTTGGGGAATTGTGGAGGTTTGACCGCCCCAAGAAACGGTGAATGAGCGGTGGGAGAGGTAGAGGAGAGCCAGTTAAGGACTGAGCCTTGGAGGAAAGAGTATTGAGAAGGGGTGATCGACAGTATCAAAAGAAGCAGAGAGCTCAAGGAGGGGGGGGCGAGCAGTAAGGGGGGAGTTGAGGACATGGGTAAGAGCAGAGTCAGTGAAGTGTTAGGGCGGAAGCCGGATTGAGAGGGGGGAAGGAGAGAGAGAGAGGTTGGCGATGAAGGCTGAAAGTTGAGAATAGACTAGTGTGAGTAATTTAGAGAGAAGGTAGAAGTGAGATTGGGCGAGTTGGATGCAAGAAGGGAATTAGTAGAAGGCTTAAGGATGGGGATAATAGTGGCGTGCGAAGGCAGTAGGGAAGGTGGCCGTGGAGAGACATATTGAAGGTTGGGTGGGGGAATAAGAGGGGGTTGGGGGGGCTAAACCTTGGTAATAAGGGTGGGGATGGGATCTGAAGGGGCGGCAGTAGGGTGGGATTTAGTTAGAGGAGAGAAACGTCAGATGGAGTGATGGGAGAAAATTCAGACATGCAAGTTGAGGGGGAATGCAAGGAGGAAGGGGATGGGAGTAAGGAGAGCAGATGATCGTTGGGCAAAAAAGAAACATTTCAGAGGAAGTTAGCAAAGTCGGGAGAAAGAGGGGCTGTAGGAGGGGGGGCGAGGAGACGAGGGGTTGAAAGATACGACGAGGATGAGAGGCTTGGGAGTGAAGGTTAGAAAAGTAGGAGCGTTTAGCTGAATTAAGGCAGGAGTCATATAGCGAGTGATAAGGTTTGGTTAGGGAGACTGGGGATTTGAACCAGCAACGCTCAATACTGAGGAGACGCCGCATGGCTAGGAGATGAGGGAGAGCCAGGGATAAGAAGGCTTACAAGTAGGATGGAAAGAAGAGGAGATATAGTTGATCGAGACTATAACCTTTTTGGTGGCGGTGTTTGGTTTTCATTTACTACCTTCGTGCCATGTATGTGCAGGCTGATTCCTCAAAATGGACCCTGTCTTTCTTGTCGGTTCCTCCTGTGCGTTTACTCTGAATCGGGTTCGAGTCCTTTGTGCATGATGCTTTTGGACCTGAAGCCTGCTCGTGCTCCATGTGTCTGTAAAGGCAGGAAGTGAAGGAGGGTCCCGAAATGTCCTTGTCTCTAGGTGTGCGTGAGTGAAAGCAGTTTTTATTTGCTATGGCTGTGAAAGAATGTGAACTTGCTTAAGGCAAGGTTTTTTAGACTAGAGGCAGAGCTGACCACTGGAGGACAACATCTGACGCAGATGTGAAGACTCCAGCAGCACCCTCCTGGACAGCAAAGTGTCTGGAGAAGCCCTGCAGATGTGCTGACCCTGTTAATGTTTCGACTGGGAAGACCTGTGCCGGACACGTGGACCGACCAACTAGCCTTGGGACTCATTTTTGCGCTACCTCCGACTTGCTGTGACTTTCCATGGCTGCAGAATCCTAATGCCCGGAGACCCCTGACTATCATTAACTGCATTGTCTTAGTAAGTGCGAATCCAGACAAAACTTGCGCTGAGGAAAAGGTACCAAAACCGCAACAGGATGCTGAATGAGGGAGAATCTATTTCTGTACCGCCCCCCCCTCTCGAGGTCTGCTGCAGAAGCCTGCCAGACGTCCTCCCTTTCGTCACCACGACCAAGGACCAAGAACAAGGGTCTGCTACACTGCAACATGACGGCATCCAGCTGGAATTAATACTTCAGTTCACAGGTACTGTGGGGCTTGGGATACATCTACCTGTTTGCCGTTTGCGGTGCTTCCTAGCTGGGGAGTACTTTAAAAAAAAACAGCTTGTGCTTCAAAATGACGCCTATTGAGCTTCTGTGATATTTCTATTTGAACTATTGACTAATATTTTCTAGGAGCATCAGAACTTTGAATCGGCCCATTGACCTTGGCTGTCCTAGCTCCCTAAAGGCCACCTTCCGAACCTATTGGTTTTGGCAGTGCTTGTTCCCTTACAATTTACAATTGTTGAACAGTATTGCTGGGCTAAGACTGCCTACACCCCTCTGGAAGAATCTAACTGTTGGATACAAAATATCTTCTGATCTAACTAATGTTTCTCTCCTTAACTCCATATTGCAATGGTGATCAGTTATGACTGACCTCCAATGATGTCCCTGAATGATGTATAACCTATGAGAAGTTACTCTCCTGCTTTATTGCTCTAGTTAATTTGAATAGTAACTTTGGGATTAATGTTACTATTGCTGTTTTTAAAGATTGTCTAATTATACTTGTTTATATAAATATTTATACTATAGCTTAGTTTTATGGGATACCTGCATTTACTGATTTCATTGTACAGCTCTATAGCTCACATTACCGCTTTTAAGATGAGCCTAGCTGCTCACTCGAATTAACATGTGTAGTACAGGCCTATATTAAAAGGTGGGTTACCTAATACCAAGAGCTGTCTTGTAAAGTGCCACACCAGCTGGACTCTACAAATTACCTAACATGAGGTTCTTAGCCCTATGAGTAAGGTGACTCTAGTTTTGGTGCTAGAACACACTTTCTTTTGTAGGTTTGATTTTTGGTTGCTCCGATTCCATGTTTTTGTTTTTTTGCAGATGTCATGGAGGACCTCTACAACTACGTCAACCCACTCAATGGCCGCCACTCTCCCATGATTTCCAAGGAGACCCTTGATATTGTCCTTGCCAACAAAGACGTAGGTTGCATGATTAGTACTTGTTTTCTGTCCATCCTCGTTTACCACTTAGATGCTGAATAATGGATGTTTTTCTGCACAACACTTTGAGGTCGTGCATTGGTTTTATTGTAATGTTCTACCATTGACAAAGTACCCTTCTGTAAGTGCAATGTATAGGAAACAGTCACTCTTATTGCAAACCTTTGAAAGCAATGTATGCCACTGTTCCTGTGCATTCCAGACTTCTGTCAAGTGGACATAATTTTAGAAACTTGGTGATCTTCCCAGAATTGTGGGGGGCACGAGGTTTTTTTGTAGCCCCAACATATAGGACAAATACCGTTTGTGATCGCCACTTCAACAACCATTAGCACATGACTTGCCTAGAAAGGACGTTGTGTCCTCCACGTACATGACTGACTTGTCCCTGGAATACTCAGCCTTTTTCAAGGGCGTCATCGTTTTGCTCATCTTCAGTATTGCAAACCACACGCCATGTAAACTGCACCCTTCCAACTACTTCCCCTCTGTCGTGCCCACTGCTTTGCTGCCTTTCCCACTGTCTGGCATTCGTATTTCCTCGCTGCCCCTAACCTTGGCTTCCAGACCACAAGCCTTGTCTGGGTTGCCTCTTATTTGGCTAGTCTCATCTCGTATAGCAATGGCAAATCCTCTGCCCCAACCACTCGGCAATGTGTGGTGTCTGTCTCGGATGCGTCATGCTCGAAACTCCTCCTTTGTTGTCCCTCGTCCCATGTGGCTGGCACTAAGCTTCTTTTTTCCCCCTCAGCCCCTTTCCCATGAGCCATCTACATGCGATTTGGTACCAGGTGTTGATGCTGCAGTTCCTGAAGTTACACTTTAGGCTGAAGTGGCGTACTTTAGCAATCTAACCCTGCTCTCTATACTAGACCTTAGTAGACTGGATTACTGCTCCACCCTCCTTATGGGAATACATGCCCCATTATTTTGTGCTAAAAGTGCCTAACTTTTCCACTGCATCCTGTATACTAATATTTTGTAAAGTTCAATAAAACTAAACCCAATTCACCACACTGCTTAGTGACTGGCTGCATTTAATAACTGTATAGTTGGACTAATCCATGCTTGCACCATTATTCATACATGAAACTGTATTAGTAAATTTGCGGACTAAATTAATGCTTCATCTAAGAAACCGGCAATGCACGCTAACCCAAAGGGTTGGCCATACCATGTAAAACTATTTTGTGTCAGTTAAGATGAGTAACAGGTAGTCGTCAACACCATGGAACCATCCTGGCACCTGTTCACTCCCTCCTGCCCCAGACTGTAAACTTGCACTACTGTAAAAATGCATTTGTTTACTGAGCCGAGGTGTTTGCTTCCCACTAGCTCATTGCTTCTTTGACTTCATTAGTTTCTATATACTATAAAATGCATGTGCTCAACATACTCTTTACCGTTTTACCCAAAGTGTGGGTTTGGGGTATGAAGGAGTAAGAGCTGGTACTGAAATGAGTCTAAAATCTGAATGGGTACATATTTAGTAATATTCCTCATTGGGAGAGTCTTAGCATTTAGACTCTGCTTGTTGCTAAATATACTATTGAGTTTAGTGACCAGCAGGTTTTCTGTTCCCTTTACATTTTTTAAACACTTTTTAATGTATTTCTTTAAGCGTCTGAACTCTGCCATAATCTACGATCGAGACTTTTCCTACAATTTCTTTGGGTTTAAGGTAAGTAGCATTTCAATGCCTTTCTGGTGTGTTGTAGTTCCTCTGCTCCTAAGTTTCTTTTAATTACTAGTCTTCACGCATGTTGTGCTATGTCTGCATGGACTATACTTCCTCGTATGTTGGCAAACTATTTCACTCCCTTTGAAGTCGAAAGATATGCTGTCCCTGTAGCCCATTTTGTTTTGTGTACTGGAACACTGGTTTAACCAGAGTCTATTATTCACAGGTTGCCAAACCAAATAAATGCAGTGGTGGTTGGAAATGAGTGATAATCAAGTGTTGCACCCTTCCTCTCTTTGCCTCTGCCAACTCCCCCCCCCCCACCCCCTTGTCCCCCGAATTCCTTTCAGGATTGTTAAAGCAAGGCAGCATAGCCTTGTTAGTGTGACTTTTTTTCTCCCCTTTTCAGTGTGGGGGATGCCCAAACTTTCTTACTGATAACTTGGTGTGCTTTTTTACACACATACTCAAGTTATGCTTCCTCTTTCATGTAGAGAACTGTGGTCTTTCGGAAAAGTACTTACAAGCAAGTTAAGCCTATGTCATCCAGCTAATGGAATGTTTCCAGACTAATTCAACTTCATTTCTATTATGTGCGTCGTGCACAGGTCCCAGAAGATGGGAATATGAAGAGTAAAATGTGATCTTCCGATTAAAACTCATTACATGTTTCTGGTGACGTGTACTGCTTATTTGTAGAGCTGCATGAATGCTGCCTGATCTTGGAACTGCCACAACATCTGTATCAAAACTTTGCATTTAGTACTGTCAAGGTGGGTGTCCACTATCGAGATTTGGGTCCCGTCACCTACCCTCTGTTGCCAGGAGCCATATCCATCTTGGTTCGATTGTCTTAAAACCACAAACCCACCTGTACTTGCATGTGGTGGTATTCAATGTTGAAGCTATGCCTTAGAATGTTTCCCCTCCCAAATCTGGTTGAACCTACTCTGATCGACGAGACTCTTTTGAAGTGACACCTACTTGGCTATGCACCCCAATTTGCAGAGAGAAATGGCCACATAAAAGTACTTAAGCACTTGCTAAGCATCTTAATTTGGTACATTGAATCCTTTTAATTGTGTATTCTGATAACGTTTCGTACATGTGGTTGATGGGGCATTTTTTCTTTTTATAGACTCTAGAACGGTCCTACTTGTTGAAAGCTAGTGGAAAAGGTGAGTAAGATTTGTCACAGCTCTGGGGGGACGGCGATGGGTGCATGCTCTGACCTGACTAATGACTCTTGAGCTTTGCTCTGCCATGTAATGAGTTTCATGTCAGACCGTCATTGTCTAAAAGTGCCTAGAACCTGTCTGTGGACAGAATGGAAAACCTTTATTCAGTGGTACCCTATGAAGGAAAGGTTGGTGTTACACAGGTGTGTAGTGGCATCCTTTGGACCTTTCCCACCAGAAGGGTTTCAGTAAGCGAATATTTTCGCCTACTTTTGTTTGTTTGGCTTGATGCTCCTAATGCCACCCCCTTTGTAGGGCCTAGTCCTGCCAGTTTAGCCTCTTCATGAAACTGATGCTTTTGCATCACCATTTCAGTTTGTGGGTTACTGTAGCACACTGTTAGCGTAACTCTTGGTCACAGATTATTCCTTTACAAAGATTTGGTTAATTGGCTTCCTTCTGGAGCTGTCCTTTGTTGGCTCTTAAACACGCTGAATATAGTCCTTTTTGGATGCAGCTTGTGGTACTAGGTCTTCACTTTTATGAGCCCCATTATTGAATCATTAATTGAAGCTATACAGCATTGTTCCCAGTTAGGCAGGCACTATTGCAATTATGACATTTTGGTATTGGCTCTTTGTCCAAATTATGTATGCACATTTCTTTTCTGCTTCTGTAGTGGCAGAGCGTCCTCAGCACATGCTGATGCGAGTGTCTGTTGGCATTCACAAACATGACATTGAAGCTGCAATTGAAACCTACAACCTTCTGTCGGAGAAGTGGTTCACTCATGCATCCCCCACACTCTTCAATGCTGGGACAAATCGCCCACAGCTATCCAGGTAACGATTTTTCTACTCCAACTTCATCTAACTGATCTTGGATATTATGTTTTTTGTAGCCACAATTCTTGCACCTATTTACAAACTAATTTTGTTAATGTATCCCAGGCTATTTGTTCTCATGGCTTCCTAGCGCTACACAACTTGGCTTTTTTTATTTATTTTTTATACCACTTTGTGACTGGAGGTTGGGTTCGATTTTCATTTCTACCTGTGAGATACCCAGAACCTTTTGCTGAACTTGTGCATTCTTTTTGACTTGTTCCTTGAGTTGGGAACCTTCACCACTCGAACATATGGGTATCATTTTGCTGGCTCTTCAGTGTTTTTTGAGATCCTTTCCTATGACCTTTTTGCACATCTACTTTTTACTGTGGCAGCACACAGCACTTTCTGTGCTGGGTTGCCCCTTGGGCTTACCTTTTTGTTTTCTCTTGATTTACTGTGGGTGAACTACTGTTCCCCAGGGTAGAGGCGTATTTCCATCCCCTTTATATTTTGAGAACAGACCAGCCCTGTTGGGTAAGATGTGAATACTCTTTTCCTCCTCGCCTCTTGTACTCTTTATGGGTGACCTTTGTGTATGGATTTATAGTTGCCTGTAACTTTTGGGCTTTGGCTGGGTTGCACCTTTGGGCTTTAACTCGGCTGGACTGCTGTTCTCAATGGGATTTCCAGCCCCCTGGAGTGCTGGGGAGGTTAACACTATCCTTCTCATTGACATTGCAACGTTTGTTACAATAGCAAGTTAACTTAATGGCTGGTAGCAGTGGTTATATCTTAAGGACGTATCACTCGCAGGCTCTCAAATGAGCTGTATGTCCAGGGGGGTCACCATTCTGCTAAAATGGTTGTATCCCTTTTTTTGCCTTTTTAAGTATACTTGTTGAGTCTTCCTCTGCCGTTTTAATTGGGGGAGGTGCTGGTTGGTTTTGTCTTTGGCGGGAACCCTTTGTTTCGCGCCGAGGCTCCAGTGTCTGGGAAGTCAGGAAGCAAGGTAGGAGTCCAAAACTCTGCAGCCCATTGTCTTCCAGTTTGCCAGACATGATTGGACAGCCAGACGCCCCTTTCTGTAAACCGCATGGTGAGTTTGCAGGTGTTATGCTGGAGTTTCTGTTAAGTGGTCTGATTCTGCAAGCTGCTAAGTCGACCACTGGAACCAAACCGAAGAGGAAGAAAATATGGCTAACAAAGTCCAGCGACTGGAGTGTGCTTTGTAATCTAACCTGGTGTAACCATTCCTTCAAATTGACCTGGTGTCCCGTAGACCACTCCACCCCCAGAGGCTGGTGGGACCCACTAGTCTCAATGTGCATTTCAAACCATCCCTCGACGAGCTGTAACCTTACTGTGCTGCAAACCGCCAATATCCAGGGACCTCGAGCCAGTGTGCGGTGCATGGTCTCCCGAAGATGATTCATGCTGACATGCTGGACCTCCAGAGACATGATTTGATTCCCTGCAGTCCCCTCACCAGAGTACTGGGTGGAGAGAAGAGCATCAGATATTCGTTACGGGTACCTGCAAAAGGGCGCCACATCTTCAGAGCTGTTAGAAACCTCGAAGAATCCTTTGTTGGCAGCCTCTCCTGTCGGCAGGGACCAGATACTGTGTTGCTGTCGCAGGAAGGCGGCTCATCTCAAGCTCTTTCTTCGCTCGGGTATGGTTTTGGCTTCATTAATACTAACCTCGTCTTGTTGCTCCTTTGACTTATTTATGTGTTTGGGAGTTTGCCCATACCGTTTGCCTAGGCCAAACGCTGAAACACCTATAGGGATCCTTCTTTGAAGTTCCTGAACACTTTTCACTAACTGAAGCAGGTACTTGTTCGAGATCCTCTGGAATAGACTTTCCTGCATCTGAACCCTATCCTTCTACAGCTGGATTTTAGACCTCCTCTAGGGTCCCTCTTCTACCTGTGAACTCGTGCTCTAGAATGGGGAGGTACTTTAAAAGAAAAGGCTTCTGTCTTGAAAATAAGTGATTTTTATTCATGAACAGAATAAGTTGGTGTCCTGAAGTTACTGTTTGTTGCTTTTGAATCGCGTTTCACTCTTCAAAAGTTATTATGATGGTACTGTTTTATTATTCTGAAAAGCAGTGTTAAAGCTTAATAGGGGTTGCCTCCCTTGACTAGCAGAAGTGTTCATTGGGTTTTGCTATCCCTGATTTGCTTAGTGCATATTTAAAACCATCTTGGCGTGATTACTTGTTACAGTTGCATACTACCCTTCTGAAAAGTATATTGGTCCTTACATTGAACTGCTGATGACCTTTCTTAAGTCTGCAAGAGTTCTTAAACCTAGAATTGTATCCTACACTTTCTAAAGGTGTCCTTGTTTAAACGGTCTATTCCTGTATTAGAAATAGTCTATATACCAATAGTTATACTGACCCAGAATAACTCCTGCTCTTCTACTGTACCGTTGGATTATGCTTACCCTGAATTGCTTTAATGCGCTTCTAAAATAGTTTAGTAGGTTGTTACTTGTCCATGAGTCGCTTACTGCCCTCTGAAAAGTATCAGTTCATGTTCTATCTCTGAACTGTGTGCTACAAATTAACAGTTGTAGAAGGATACATGTTTTAAGTTATATACTTGTGGTGTTGGTTTAAGTGATTCTGGAAGTGAATAACACTGTTCAGACCAATCGTGTCTGCTTCCCTTGATACTCACTGTATTCTAAAAGTCTGACTAGACAAGAGGTGGTTTGGGGATGGGGGGGGGGAGATATGGTAATCACAAATGTACAAAGAACTGCTATAATGACCTTGTGACAATCCTACAATGCAAGTGCACAACTAGGTGATGTCAAAGGGGTGGGAAGTAGAGGGGCAAGTGCTGGTAGGGCCGAGGTGGCCAGGGGAAAGGGGGGGGGATTGAGTGTGGTGGACAGGGGACCAAGTTGAAAGAGTCCGGGTAAGGGTGCCCGAGGGCAAGTGCTCATTGGGTGTGGGGGTGCTGGTCTGGCCCCTGTATGACTCTTTAAGGGACCAGGCCCCAGTCGCAGCAGCCGAGAGTTTAGCATGGGAGAGGGAAAGAGGAGAAAAGGAAAGCCGTTTCTGTAAGATCTGGCCCAAGTCGGGGATGGAGGGGCCAGCCGAGGAAAGTAGTCTATCTCTCTATCTGCTTGGAGAAACGTTTGACCTGCAGAGTTGGAGCAGCAGGCACCAGACAGTCTTGTGGATGATGCATTCATTTGATCCCTGCTGTCACCGGGAGCCAGTGGAGAGTTTTTATGGAATCGAGAAATGTAGTCCCTGGGTTTCAGGCCAAGCATAAGTTTCAGTCCTAGTCTGGTTAGTTGAAGGGAGGAAAGATGCACGTTGAGGAGGCTGAGAGGCTATTGCAGTAGTCCAGCCTAAAGAGAACCAGGACTTTGTAGACCTTGAGCTTCTGGGGGAAGGTTAGCAAAGGTATAATGCCCCTGCAGAGCTGAACTTGGCAAGGTCTATGATGTGTGGAGAGGAGGGGTGAGGAACCAAGAAGTCTAGCCAAAGAGTGATGTGGGGACACGAGGAGCGGGCATCCCAATGAGTAGCATCTGTCTAAGGCAGCAATCTTTGGAAGAGCACCATGCCCGAATAGTATTCGGGTATGAAGGAGGAATAAGAAGGGGAAGACACCCTGAAAGAGCTGTCTGCATAACACTAGAAATGAGGGGAGAAAATGGACCTCTGAGGTGCCAGGTAGATGTTGAAGAGCCATGGCGATAGGATGGATCCCTGAGGGACGCCACAGGTAGCGAAGAGGTGGAGAGAAACGGACCCATTTGCACTTGGGAAGGTTTGTTAGAAAGGTCAGCTAGGCCAGTGCCCTGTCCTTGATGCCTGGGTATCATGGCGACTTAAGAAAATGTTGTGGTTGACTGTCAAAAGCAGAAGAAAGATGAAGGATCAGAACAGAGGGTCCAAGTTGGTCTTCATGGGTGTTCAGCACCATTTTGGTGTGGAGGGTCAGTTGGGGATGACCAGCTTTTCCATGAAGGAGGTGATGGAGATGGGGCGATAGTTAGCCTTGCAACACATTTTTTTTTTTAGGAGTGTGCACAAGAGGGTGCTTAAGGGCTGAGGGAAGGAACCTGTGGCAAGAGCAGTTGCAGAGGTCAGCCAAGGCTGGGGTGAGTGGCAATGTTGGCTTTGATGGTTCTGGAGGAGCAGGGTAGGACCTGTTTAGAGGAGACTTTCATAGAGCAGACAACTCTAGATCTCTGGTGCAATGGGAGAGGGCATTGGGGGCTGGGGGAGGGCAAAGGTCTGTGGTTGGGGGGGTGCAGGGGGAGCAGGGAACAGTTTGGAGGAAAAGTGGGAGGCCAGTTCAGAGCACATGGCCGTGGAAGAGTAGGAGACTGCAGTACGATTGGCAAGTTCCTTGCAGATTAGCAGTGTTATTGGTGGCTCCAGAGATGCAGGTTTGGACATGTGCCCTCTTATTGGAGCAGTGGCAGGCCAGTTTGTCGGGGGTGAGCTAGATGTTTGCCACTTCCCCTCTGCCACTGTCATTTGAAAGCAGTTAAGTCGGAGTCCTACCAAAAGTTGCATTTGGAGTCAGGTTTCATGCGGATCCTCATGACTGGGCAAGGATGTCTAGGGTGGAGTTGGAGGTTAGTTGGAACAGAGTCAGAGGAGAGCATTGAAGGGGTGGAGCAGGGATGAAGGAGGAAGCAAACGCAGCGACTGACGCTCACTTCATGGGTCGAATGACTGTTGAGGAGACTGGCAGGGTAGGGGAGTGTCAGTGAGGGTGGTCTGCGATTAAAGCATCCAAGGTGTGCGCTAGTTTTACTCCTGAATAGCGTAATTACATTCTTAATGTTATATTGGGTTTGACTCCCCTTGACTGGCTGAGGTTTGTTTTTATGACTTATGTTCTAGTATGTACTTGACCAAGATTTATATTGCCTACTTGTATGTAAAATTACCTATTTTTACAATACTTGGTGTATCAGTTTATTTGGACCATATATATATGCTACAATTGCCTTGTAACAATCTACAGCTTTCGCTCCCTCATAAAATGAGCCCGGTTGCTCGGTCTACGATACCGAATGTCTTAAGATTTGTATTGCCTCAATATAGTTTTATGAAGCCCTCATTTGGACGTTAGAATGACTGTCCTACAACCCCCACGAGTTCTGGGGACTTTCTCACTACTCCAGTAACATTTCAGTTGCTGTGACAAGCTAACTGCTGGTCGCAGTGGGCATACTTTAATGACGTTTGTGTTAATATTGCACACAGGCTGTAAAACAAGCTGTGGTAATGCGCAAAAGGGTCACCATTCTATTAGAATGGTGGCTTTTCTAAATGTTGCTGTTTGTATTGTGCTTGTTTTGTCTTGGGTCTTCTGCTGTCCTGGGTGGGGGAGGTCCTGGTGGAAGTTTTGTCTTCGGTGGGAACCCTTTGTATAGACTGAAGGTAGGAAGGGTAGTGAGGAATCAAAACTCTGCAGCCCTTTGTCTTGTGTGCCTGAGCGAAACCAGTTTCCCACTGGGGTGACTGGCGGTTCCATCTGCCCCTTTCTGTAAACTGCAGGGAGAGTTTGTCGAATTTGTGTCTTCCGTATAACTGTCCAATTCTGGAAGCTGAAAGTCGACCACTGGAGCTGAATCTGAAGAGTAAGATCAAGAGGAGACGGCTGTAGCTGATTCCAGCGACCAGAGATGCCGGCTATGTAACCAGAGCCTCTTCTGTCTTGAAGACAACCACTCGGACCCAGTGACTATTGACCTTTTGGTCATGACGACCTGCAAAGCAAGCCATCCCACGACATGTGGGCTGCAAACCGCCAACATCATGGCACCTTGAGCCTGAGTGCTGTGCAACATCTTCAGAAGTCAGATTATTGCTGAAATCTTGGACTGCTGCTGGACCCCTAGAGACCTGAATCCCTGAAGTGCAAAGTGCTGGACTGAGAGTGAACCGAATCCGACCGGCGACAACCATTTTTCATCTGGTACCTTGAAAAGGGCACCAGAGCCACATGTAGCAATGAAGAATCCTTTATTGGGAGCCTTTTTTGTCGACTGCTGCAAGGTCCCATCCAGTGTCCGTTCTGTAGTCACCACAACCAAGAATCCAGAGACTGGGTCCTGTGCTGCTGCGTCTGCAAACTTCTTACTGCGGAGGCACTGTCTATGCTTGGGTAATAAACTTAAAGCCTTGTCGATCCTGTGTGGCTGAGGGTGGGATTTCTCCCGTGCCGTTCAGCCAGGTCTAAAGCTGTAACGCATCTAGGGAACCTTCTACAAAGTCCCTGAACACTTATTGTTCGAGATCCTGTGGCGCTCTGACTTTCTGCATCTGAGCCCTATCCTGAACCGCCTACTGTTGGCTCCTGGACCACCAGGGTCCCTCTTCAGCCTGATATCACGCATGCGTTATAAGTAACTGTTGCAAAGTACTTACTTGTAAAGGTGTTGCACACAAACGTTTCCTCAAACAGAATAAGTTGGTGTCACTAAATACTTAACTTTGAGTTGCTTGTTGACCCTCTAAAAGGTTATTTTCTTTGACTTGTGTTCCACTGAAGTAATTGATTTGGTATTTGTTATTCCTGAAACTGAATAGTGTGAAGGCTACCAAGTGTTTACTCAACTTGCTGCTGCCATTCTAAAAGTGTAACATTGGGTTTTGCTTACCCTGAACTACTTAGTGCCTGGTCTAAAACGGTGTTCTCACCTAGATTTGCTTTTTGCCCCTCTGAAAAGTATTTATTTACTGCCCTTAAAATTGTGTTCTCTTCTGAAAAGTATAATTGGTAGATTCCTGTAAAAGTTTGACCAATAAGCTGCTACCCACCTTGAATAGCTTAGTGCCTTCTAAATGTGTATCCTGAGTTTACTTCTACATGAATAGCCAACTGCCCTTCTGAAAAGTGTGTACTTTTTGAACTGTTCTAAAAAGTAATTTGAGTAACTGTTTACATATGTTGCAAGGTGTATAGTTGTAACAGTGTTGGTATAACTAGTGTTCCCGAGAGTAACACTATAGGTTACCATTAGGGTCTGCTCCCTTGAATTAGTGTAATTCTGGTTTTACTCTCCAGGAGTAGCATTCTGCATCTAAATGTGTATCACTAGGATTTACTCGCCTTTCAATTCATACGGCTATTTTAAATAACATTTATGCTTTAGTTTGCATACCGTTGTGTTGGTTTTATAATTGTTATGAATGATAATAGTACTTGGCTTTCCAAAGAGGTCGCTTTGCCTGTGTATACAATAATCCATTATTTATACGATAAATCGGTGTTTCTTTGAACCCATCTACAGCATGTCTCGATAAGCCGGGCTGCTGTCATTGCTGCCAACGTCTAGGTGGTACAGCCTTCTAAGAGTATTGCCGTTTCGAAAGTCCCTGGGTGGACTTTCGAAAACTGTCCTTACTGGTGCAATCTGCCACAATGCTTAAATTGTGCTTTGTTTGGTTACAGTGCAGCTGAAATGGAAGCCTAGTTAAGAACAGTCTTGACTAGAGGCCAGGGCCAGAGAGGAGAAATGACTGATGTAGGGTTTCTGAACTGTGAAGCAACAGCTTGCATATATGTGGAGTGTGATAGTTGAATGGGGCTTTCTAGCAGTATTCCTGCAGCCAAGCCATTTCTTGACTGTTTTGTTGTATTTGACATTGGAACCTAGTTTACAGTATATAAACACTAAAACAGTAAGCAGAGTAGTTTCAAATGTGGGTATTCAGGATTGGTGGTACATCGTGGGTGGTGCGCTCACAGCCCATGATCTTTTGTTTGGACCAGAGGAAGGAACTTGAGAGTTGGGTTCTGCATAGGACCCACATGAGCAGAGGGGATGGGTGCAGTTTGAGAGCATGCAAGTAACCAGGTTTAGTGCTTTTTAGGGGGAGGAACTGGTCCTTTGGGGATAGCGGGTGTAGCAGGTGTACGATTACACTGAAGCAGAAGTTGAACAGTGTGTCAAATATGCCCCTACTAGGGAACCAGGGTTCCGGGTTCTTCTCCCGCCACCTTTCTGTTCATCCCTGGGGTTATTGAACACACTTCTTTAACCAAAAACACATTACAAGCCACAGATGCCATAAGCACATGTGGTAGCCCTGTGTACTTTGTATTGGCTTTTCTGGCTTTATTGCTTTATCTCCCCACCAAGTTTAATCTGAGCCAAACCTCATTGGTCCTGTTTTTGTGTGCTGCCTTAAGCATGCTCACAGTGAAAGGTCTAGGTCTGTTAGTCATGTGGCTTGGCTGGTGTCATTTTCTACATTAATCAAATGGAGGTTGTTGCGTCAGAGACCTGGGCGTGTGGTGGTGGAGGTGGTGTAACATGGCAATCTCTCGTCCTTCTTTTCGATATGAGAAGGTGACCATATTTTGTCACTGGTCCCTTTGATGTCCAGATATCTGATTTGGTAGGGGTGGTCTGCCTCTCAAAAGACCAGAATCAAACACTCTGCTCCTTATTGCTGAAGCCCAACTGCATTGCTGGACCCAGAAGTGTCCCTATGCTGCCAGGACACTGAAGGCTCACTTTAACCAACCTGACCATATTCACTACAGGCAAATGCTCTGGTTCAGTCACCTAGAAAGCTACAGAGGCCATGCTGCCTCAAATCCTGTGACCACACCTTAATGGCTGGCTCTTCAATCTTTTTCGTGGGGGGTTTTCACCAATCTGACCATCTTCAGATGCTGGCTGAGGGTGATGTGGGAATCCTGCATCGCTGCTGCTCTGGAAATTGCCAAGAATGGTCCAACCCAAGCAAGTGCCATCTGCATCGGTTTCTGGAGTCTACACTGGTGGTTAAAACGTACGTCTACCAAAGAACCCAAGAATTCATAGAGCATTGCCTGCTAGACCAGGCACAAGTTGGCTTCAGACCTATGTGAGGGACAGAATCGGCTCTCCTCTCAATATGGGACGACCTAAAAACAAACGCAGACTCAGACAACAGCACCGCCCTGATTCTCCTTGATTTGTCTGCAGCCTTCGACACTCGACCACGCCATCCTCATAAAGAGATTAGAAGGACTAGGGATAACAGACACTGCCCTACTATGGATCAAATCCTTCCTAACCGAACAAACAATATGGATGAAACGTAAATCCAAACCCAGAGTCTCCACGTGCGGAGCACCACAAGGATCATCCTTCTCCCCGCTTCTATTCAACATCTACATGTACCTATTAATCAAACTCGTCAAAAAACACTGCCTCACATGCTACAACTACGCCGACGATACTCAAATAATCTTCAACATACAAGACACCCGAGAAGAAAACGCCACACTAGAGAATTGCCTTCGTGACGTACTCAACTGGATGAACCTCAACCATCTCAAAATCAACCCAGGCGAAACAGATAATGATTGTTTCAAAAAAGGGAGGAGACATCAACTACATCCCCTGGCCAAGAGAGCTCGGCACCACACCAGAACCATCAACTGTAAAAAACCTAGGGGTCCTGATGGATAAACCTCACCCTGGAGCCACAAGTAAACTCAGTAATCAAGAAATGTTTCTTCCTCCTGCGAGCAGCAAAAAGGATCCTACCGTTGAAACACTTCATCATCGCTCTGATCATGTCCAGAGTAGACTATGCCAATAGCCTATACCTGGGCATGCCCGAACGACTTCGAAAAAAAAAAAAAATTCAACGCATAGAAAATGCAGCAGCCAAACTCCTCTTCAAGCTACCCAGAAGAGAACACATCACAACCGCGCTTAAAATACTACACTGGCTACCGCTGAAACAGCGAACAAAGTTCAAGGCCTTGTGGATCACGCACAGAGCAATACACAAGGCGCAGAATTCCTAAGTAACAAACTACGCCTACATCAACCGACAAGAACACTAAGGTCAAGCACCGACATATGCCTGGAAACAAAACCCTACAACAGAAAAACTCGGAGGATCGTCTTTCTCTCACCAGGCACCCAAAACTTGGAACGACTTACCTAAGAATATACAGAATACAACAAACCACCTACCATTCAGGAAACTCCTCGAATCATGGCTGTTCAAAGCGTAACCAATATGAAGACGCACTAGAATGCCCATACATTAAAACAATGATGAAAATGACTCCAACCTCGGCCACTCTCAAATTGGACAAACACTCAAGCCAAAGAACCAACCACTCGACAGAGCATAAGACATCATGGAAAACTGCCACAAAGAAAGGCTACAGAGACTGACCACATACCTAGACCCAGACGAAACCTGACTCTCCCGCTCGTACGTACCGGACGAACACACCCAGACCGGCAGACGCATCTAGATGGACGTTGGCCTGAGTCACATCTGGATAGGATCGATTGAAGGATAACATGCCCGCGCCTAGAAAAAACATGAATTCTAGCATGTGCCACACTCGGAGCCGTGAACACCAGCTTGCGTGGCGTGAGTTAGCTTGCCCACACCTGGACTGATCTCTTATCTAGACGCGGCGCAGGCTAGTGTTTAAAGTGTGAATGTTGGCACGACCACACCTGTATGGAGCCCTAAACATTGGCCTGCGACGCGTCTAGATGGGAATGTGAGGGCCAACAAGTGCCACACTCCTCAGAACTATGAGTGCTAGCATTGGTAAAGGTCAGGTAACCCACTAACCTATATAAGCTCATACTCATCTCACTCAAACATCTCTTGCACCACAAGCCGCACACACTTCACAACACTGCAACAACACAAGCCGGAACAAAGGCACACGCGGACTGACTCCGATCCGATACCCGCACCAAAGCTCAGCACCCAGTGTATACTGAGTTGAAGCTGCCAACAGCACACCACTCCTCTCACTATGCTACTCCCTTCTTCAACCTACTAACCCATACCACCTTATAGTTTACAGATCCGCCTGAGCACCAATTCCGTTGGTGACGGTGCGCGGTTAACATTTAAAACCCATGTATGCATCTTGCAGTACTGCTTACCTGTGCCACACTATTATTGTCCTGCCTCTCTGGTGCCACGAGTCAACATTTTTCTTTTTGGTCTTCTCTGGGCCTCTTATCTTCATGACATTTCGAGGCTCTTCCGCCAGTAGAAAAATACTTGGAAGTACTTCTCTCCTGACAATGCAGCCCTCATTTGCAATACCGGCCCCTCTTCTGAACTGGGATGTCCGAGCAGACCAGCATTTTAAGTTGCTGCTTCTTTTTCATCCCCCCTGTCCTGGGCAAGGAAAGGGGTTGGAAAACTCCTACTTCCTGCCCAGACCCTCAGGAGCATAGGTGGGAGCACCCAAGACAACCGCCAAAGGCAAAACACAAATCACACACAACACTCCCCCCGACCCCCTGAATGATTGAGTTAATAAACTACCACGCTAGAAATGGCAAAAAAAGGAACCCCCTTTAGTTAGTACTTGGGTGCCTCTATTGTGCACCACCGGGACTATGGCCATAGCCTGTGGTAGAAAAATAACTCAATAGTTGGTACATAACTAGGAGGTTGTCTGTGATAGTCACAGGAGCAAAGCGAAGAGGGTGGGGGGGGAATTCAAGGTATCCCTTTGGCAGTCCACATGTGTGCCATCTCTGACCATGATTTGCGAGCAATACTAGCTCTCTATCCTTAAGAACTGTAGTTACTCTAGGATGAAGAAAATCTTTTAGGAAGACCCAAAGGTTCCCAGCAACGCTGCCCATAAGGAGCAGTGTGCTGCTATAGTAAAATACAGATGCCTTAAAGATATGTGGGGAAATATATACTCTATAGAACATAGTTCCAAAAGACAGCAAATGAGTGGAAAAATGCTCCACTCATTCAGGATTAAGGAAAGGTCTAGAAGTCCAGCAAAAATGCTGTGGGTCTCACTAGGAGAAGGGATGAAGCATCTCCCTAACAAGGTGGGTATGGAACCAGCATAGTGCTGATCCCATGTGAAGTGTCTGTTAGCGTCTGGTACTGTCAAAAGCTGCTGAGATGTCTAGGATGTTGTGGGCTTTGTCAACCATCTGTATGGTTGATATCTCCGTGCTGCATCTGGCTCTGAAACCCAGATTGGTAGGTTTTGAGGAGGTTGTTGGTGTCCATTGGTTTCTGCAGTTGCGCGGCTACCGCTTCCTCAATCTTATCTAGGAATGTAAGGTGGATAATGGGGCAATCGTTACTAGGTTGTCTGTATCCAGAGTGGGCTTCTTTAGTAGAGGGAGGATTTGTTATGTCTTTAGGGTCGATGGGGAAGGTGCCTGGAGTTGGCGAGCTGTTGCTGATTTCCAGGTAAGGAAGGGGAGCTTCTCCGGCGAGGGTCTTGATAGTCTGTATATGATGTGGGTTTGAGGGCAGAAAGGGTTTCTAATGGGTCCTCTGTAGTCTTGTGTGTGGTCCACTGTGTGGGGATTACATGAGGCGGGTCGTGAGGCGAGTTTGTATGAAGAGGTGGTGTCAAAGCTTGCTGATTTTGTTGCTCAAGATTGATAGCGTGGATTTGATTGTGTGGCATGGCAGGGTTGATCCAGTGCTTGACCATGAAGGCTCTGCTTTTGTATGACACTGCTTGGTGTTTTGATAGTAAAGGCCTTGTCTGTGTTAGTTGTCAGCGGGTGCCAGGTCAGATGTTAACATGGAGCGGTGCTAGGTTTTCTCTTTTCCTGGCTCTATTGCTGAGGTTGAGTTCTTGCATGTACCAGGGTGCCGACGGTTTTGGTTTGCGGGCACTTTTCGCATCAAAGGCTGAGAAGCTGGCGTTTGAGTGCTTCCAGTGGTGAGTTGCAGTTCACCAGTAAGTTCTTGAAGAACCTGAATATTGGTCTGATGGGTTTCCCTGGGAGTGTTGGCTGGGGGTGGTGTGCAAGATGCTGAAGGGCATGGCTAGGTGGTCAGACCAGTCGCGCGGGAGAGTGACTGCAAGGCCTCCACCTGTCTTGTTCTACTGGTGTTTGCTATAGTTTGGGATAAGGACGTTCAGGATGACACTTTAATTGCATTGACTTTGACGAATTCGTGGGACGTTAAGGGTTTGCAGGACTGAAGGTGCTGGACAGATGGGGAACTTCAACAGCTCTACGCATGCCTGCCTGATATCTTCATTTTCAGTCTGTGTTCTGCTTCTCAAGTCCCAATTGGGCGCTAAGGTTCTTTCGTGAGAGGCCCCTACATTTGGCTTGCTCTGGTAAAGGCCTTATGATTTCCATCAGCTGTATCCAGGTTGCACCCAATTGGCTCTTGCGGGCAAACTGCAGAGAAGGTGGGCCTGTCCTGCTGCCTCCCTATCTGACCTTCAATTCAACGTGCGTGCAGCATCATTTGACCCAACTCTTATGGGGCAGGCAGGGCTTGTGATTTCCCTTCAGATGCTCACACCCGCATAAATCCTCCCCTTTCCTCTGATTGCCCCCATGAATTAAGTGGTTATTTAATTCCTCCCCCAGGAGTCAAAGATCGAATTATTTCCTAGTTTCTTGAATGGACCTGCACCATTGTTTGACCCCCTATATAGTATTGTAAGAAAGTGAGTTAAGAACCCCTGTAGCTGCGTGCACAAATGTTATTAAAATGGGTAAATGTATATACATTTTATAGGCATGTGATGGGAATTAACAGTTTTTTAAGTGTTCAAATGGAAATGGTTTTATGACTGTGCTGACCTGTCGATGTGTGGCTTGTATAGATGTCTCGTATTTCTAACTGGGGGGGGGAAAAACAAAACTGCACAAGTACTTGAATGCAAGAAAGTGGGCATTGAAAAGTCAAAATATTTTACCATGTGTAGAAACACCGTTTTCTGTGTTTCCATTTATGAACATCTTATGGCTACGCCCCTTAAATGTTACTGGCTCGATGTCTTCTGGCTGCCTTGGGTGTTTTGAGCCTGGGTAGGGGGGGGGGGGGGTGGCGTAGGCAGTGATGTTTGGGGGGGAGGGGAATTCTGGCTGTCTGCTCTCCAGGTGTGTTTGGGTGAAGTCCAGTGGCACTGTGCTTCTGACGGTCCCTGGTCCCACGTGTATGCAAGCTCTGCTGGGAGGGTCTGTGCTCATTTCAGGTCTTAATTTCTGGCCTTCCTTTTGTGCCAGCTTAGTAACATCTTTACCTTTGCTCTCTTGACACGCCCTACCTTTCTTTCGAACTGTCCTGTACATCTGCATTTAGTGTTCTAGGATTTAGAAATCCGAAATGTCAACAAAAAAAATGCTTGTTCTGTGGAACATGGCACTCATTTGAGCCCCCCCTTAGGCCTTTTGTGACGTTCAATCTTAACTCATATTTGGTTTTAAGTTGGAAGCCTCGATGCTGGGCTCATCTTAAAATAGTGGTGATATAGGGAGTCGACGCAGACTGGTAATTGAAAGATAAAAGCATTTTGCATTGGTTAAACTACTGATAAGAAAGCCAGGGCGCTGTATGCATTCCTTATGATACATGCAGCAGCCACACGTGTGCGTCTGCATCTGTGTATCTGTCTCCTTCGGGTGGGAAGGGCGGCTGTGTGCTGCTCACTCTGGGTGCAGTTTCTGGCTCGGCAGCGGAAGCCTGCGGCGGCCCAGCGCCAATCGTGTCGCTGGTACTGAGGCAGCAGCCGAAGGATGCTGGAGCCAAGATAGACCGGGCAGGCGGGCGCATGCCTGCGCCCATTAGCAACAGTAACATGCAGCGCCCCGAGAGGGCAGTGGGCCTGCATCCTAGGAAGTGCTCGGGCGTGACCAGGGATAGCGCTCTGGTTCCTTCCTGTGGCTACGGATCCATGCACGCAAATGTAACTGACGGCGAGAAACATCACCTTGCCTTCACCTGCCCAGAGGCACAGAAATGTCTCACTTTATATAATATGGGGCATTCTATGCTGGTGTAACTTTGGCTTTGAGTAACATTCAAGGAATACCGAATAGTTGGGTTATCAGCCAGATTTCGGCCAAATACTTACTCTAATTTGATATTCGGTACACCTCTAACCAATGTCCCCAGGTCCTAAAACGCCACTAACCTGACTTATGGTTTGTGTTGGTTTAATTTGTCGCCCCTCATTTTGTGATGAAGTGGTCTCATTTATAAGATTACGTGTGCTTTAATGTTGGTGTATGAAATAAAAATGTTTTCCATGGGACTGGTTGTAGAGTAGAGCAATGTGTTCACGATGAACTTTTTTTTTTCCAAGCTGTTTCTTGCTATGTATGAAGGACGATAGCATTGAAGGGATTTATGACACGTTGAAACAGTGCGCTCTGATCTCAAAGTCTGCTGGCGGGATTGGCGTGGCTGCAAGTTGTATTCGAGCAACAGGAAGCTACATTGCCGGAGTAAGTATATGGTGTGATTTTCTTTCAAATTTTCAGTGAAATGTTTTTGGGTGCAAGGTGGATACACAGTCGTGCCTCTGGTAACAAAATATGGCCTTCCTCCCTTTTTAGACCAATGGAAATTCCAATGGCCTTGTCCCAATGCTGAGAGTGTACAACAATACAGCTCGCTATGTGGATCAAGGTGGTAACAAGGTAAGTTAATTTTGCATGCATGTTGCTTCCCATGTAGCATCCCATCAGCTTGGTTCCCTCTTGCAATTACATTATTTTAAATGCTGGCACTACTGAAGAATTAATGCAATAAAATTGCTTCTACCATTTCTGAAAAGGTACACAGATGAGCTGAAGGAGTGGATGGTACTATGTCATTGGTGGTCTATCCCTGGCAATGCACTGATTAATATTGGCAGGTAGCCACTCTGCAACACATCCTCGGCTTCAGAGTTCTTGCGTTTTTTTTTTCTAACTGGGTTTGAGCTTGTGGCTCCTGAACAGACTAGTTTTATTGGCGTTATCTGGTGTAACACACTAAACACTATGGATGTAGTGTGGATCTTGGTAAGATATCCCGGTGGTTTGTCAACTCCCTCACCCCCCATCCCCCAACTTAGTATCAGCCTGTACTAACTCAGGATGTTGATCGAGTGGTAGAGCAGTCAGGCGTATCTTAAAAGGAAGACCTTGACCACCACCTTGGTCACATTTTACCGAGTCCTACAACTTGACTTTCCATCTTTCCTCTACTCATTTAACATCCCTCTT
Source organism: Ambystoma mexicanum (assembly GCF_040938575.1). Lineage (NCBI taxonomy): Eukaryota > Metazoa > Chordata > Amphibia > Caudata > Ambystomatidae > Ambystoma > Ambystoma mexicanum. Next base: position 1,039,218,131 of record NC_090941.1, read on the forward strand.
TATATCAATACGACTTATTTATATTCTCCACTTCCTACTCCTCCCTCTAATACTTCTGGTTCTACTCTTGACCTCGTCATTTACAGTTTCATTTATCTGCTCTTCCTGTCTACTTATCAGATACTCCCTACTTTCGGCTTCCTTGCTCCCACCTACTCCTTGTACCTCCTGCCTCTCCTCAACTAAGACTTTCTATAGGCGTGACCTACGCAACCTCAACTCCTCACATTTCCATGATACCTGTCATCTCTCACACTTTTCTACTCTCTGCGGATGAAGCAAAATATACTCTGCATGTCTTGCTTCTAGTCTTGATCAACTTTACCCTCTTTCAGCCCATTCCAAATCTACCCAACCCTGGCTCGCTTATTTCTCTTCTATGCGCTGTCTCCTTCCCCACCTTGAAAGGCACTGGCGCAATCTCTGTTCTCCTGCCCACGCTACCTATTTTCTTCTCATGCCCTCTACGATAACTGTATAACCTGCTAAACTCACTGTTTCTCTGATCTTCATAGTCCATCCACTCATCCTTTACGTCTTTTTCAAACTTTAACTCTGCTTCTTTCTCCTCCTACACCTGATCTGTCCAATTCATCCCTGTCTGGATATGATCTTGCTAATTTCTTTAAAGTTCACTCCCTACGCCAGGATATTCTATCCTCACCTTATAACTCTCCCCCCTTTTTCCAAACACTCTCGGTCCTTATTCATCTTGATATGTCTGCTCTTGACACTGTGGATCACTCTTTGCTTCTGGATTCTCCTTCTTTGGTCTTCATGGGTCTGTTCTTTCGTGGTTTCATCTTACCTATCCAACCGTAATTTTGCTGTCTGCGGGGTGGCAACACCTCCCCATCCTTTTCTCTTGATCACGGTGTTCCTCAAGGGTCTAGTCTGTCTTTTTCTATTTTCCTTATACTTTCTTGCGCCATTATTTCATGAGTATCTCACCATTTCTATGCTGATGCTCTGCTCTTTCTATCCTTCTCCGCTGACATTCATCACTCTCCTGCCTCGCTGCCATCAAATCCTGGATGACCTCTCATTTCTTCACTTTAAATGCTGGAAAGACTGACTTCTTATTCTTTCCCGCCAACACCCTCATGTCAAAACCTCGCCCCCCCCCTCTTGTGTTTCTTTTCTCCCTCTAATCTTTCTCCCACTGCCCGCAATCTTGGTCTTTATTTCGATTCTAATCTCTCCTTTGCCCATCTCCCTTCCATCCCGCGCCTGTATTTCATCTCTACAATATTAAGCCTGCCCTTTCCTTACTTTTCAAGCCACAACTTCTTGTCTCTTCACTGGTCTTCTGCCGACTATTCTGTTCTTTGGTCTTCGCTGCTCACGCCTTGCTCCTCTATCATTCTTCTGTTTGCTCGCTCTTCTTTCTTACTGGTTCTCAATTCTTCCTTACATCTCGGCTGCTTGTCTTTCTAGTCTCGGCTTAAATATAACTTTCTTCAATCTCTTTACGGACTGCTCCTGACTTCCTTGCATCTCTCCTTATTTTATTCTCCTTCTCGCGCCCTCCGCTCTGCTGGTTTTTTGTGCCCCCTCGGCTCAATCCCGCTTTCGTGCTTTCAAGATCCTTGCCCCTCTTCACTGGAACATGCTCTCTCTTCGCTCTTCCTTTCTTCTGTTCCGTTACTCTCCTGCTTCAGTCCTCTGATACTGGCTGTACATGAACGCTGATTTGCATTTCTGATTTTATGTACTGTTCGTCCTATGTAAAGCACTTTGGACAAAGGTACTATATAAAGCACAAAAATAAAAATGTGCTATAGAAGTACACTGAATCCAGCTGGACAGGCACATCAAAGAAGCAAATAAACATAAGTATATATTATTGTTACACCAGAATGACTTTAAATTTTGACGTTTATACTAAAACACTTAAGAATTTTGGTTTGAAGAAAATGTTTGTGTTGGATTCTCCGTGGTGTTGCAGCTCTGGACCATTTCTTGGACAATGGACAGGATCTCCTAGCAGTCTCAAAGGAGGACCTGTAGCATGAATTCTTGGTTCACTCTGGTTTTGGCGCCTTTTCTGCAGCACCAACAAAACACGGATTGCCCGGTCAATCTTCGCTTCCTGCAGTCCCACGTTCTGATGCTGAGTTGGATCGATCTCTGGAGTGTCCTTATGGGTTCAGCAAAGATTTGGAACAGTTCGACCTTCCACAACGATGCACTCCATTGGGTACTGCAGCTCTGGAAACTCCTAGGATCTCCGGAGATGGCTTGTTTCAAAGTGCCTCTTGGGACTGGTTGTTCCCACCATCCAAAGGGAAGGAACCATCCTTCTGTCGCACAGAACACTGTTGGGACAGCAGTGGTCGCGTCACGGTGTTGCAAAGGGTCTGCGGGCACCTCTGGTCTTTGTTAGGTAGAATTTTCAGTTTAGTGCTAAATTCCTCCCACTAGAGACACCCAGCTCTTGCTGAATTTTGCGACTTTGTACTTCTGTTTGTGTGTCTGACAAACTCCATAGGCATCTTTACATTGACACACTGCACCTTCAGTGTAGTGGCACAGGGAAGTCTTCGATTTCCCAAAGGTTTAAATACCTTCTCTTGGTGAAACTGTTTCCAAGAGCAGTGAAGTGAAATTGACTTTGTAACTTTCTAGACCCAGCACACACAATCTTACATAGGGTGCTGGAGGGGTTACTTAGTTTCCCCTTTGTCTAGTTTCTCATGTAACATTGTTGTTACCCTTTCTGCAATTAATGGCTGGTGGCAATGGTTTACTTTTTACTACCATTTGGGTTTTTACCGCGGGGTGCCATTGCAACTTTGGTAAAGCACCCATGGGTGACCATTTTGGCAAAATGGCCCGGTCTTTTTTTGCCATTTCGTGTTGGAAAGGTCCTTCTTGAGATTGACTGTGTGCCAAACCAGGTTTGGTCCCTTTGTTTCCTTTGGCGTGATTCAAGAGTGAAACCCCCTCTGCCTCCAGTATGTCTGGCAGGGGCAGGAAGTGAGGGACGTGCCCGACACTCCCTGTGCTTAATCCCCTTGGTTACAGGAATGCACCCACAGGTGATTGCCTGCTGGCTGTCCATCGACAGCCACCCTGCTGTGTAATTGACAGCTAGGCTGGAATGAATGGGAGAAACCTGCTTTTAAGGCGAGGCTGTTGGCTTGGAAGGCAGTCGACCACTGGACGAAGGAATCCCAAGAAGAACTTGGAAGAGACGCTTGCTGCAACTCCTGGACCGTTGGTTTGCCCGTTGAAGCCTTGCTGCTGTGCTGAAGCTCCGAATTCGCCTCAACTAGAGAAGCCCTGCAAGGACGACTTCTCCCTTTCAGTTGGTGGGACCAATCAACTCCATAAACCCGTCTGGACATCCCCCTCGGAACTGGCTGTACTTCTGCTGCTGAGGAACACCAGATTGTGTGCGTTGCTTTTAAGTCGGCCCAGAGTGCCAGAAAGAGCCTCCGGTCTTCCCTGAAGCAGGAGTGACCAAGCCTGAGCCACCAACAGACTGCTAGACCACAGATGCAAGGAAAGTCCAGAGCAGTATCGGAGAACACTGGTGTTGCTATTTACTGTCGGACGCGAGGAGCTGAATCGAACTGTCAATTGCTGCCGCTGACCTTCCCATTGCAGAGCAGTCCCCAGATCTCCCTCCTATCCCCACGACCGAGGCGCAGGAACAGAAGCCAGGTGGAACAATTTCTTCTAACCAGAGCTACTGTAAAGTCTAAGAACCTACCTCTTGTTTAGCCTTACTTGCTCACAGTAGAGACTTGTCTTGGTTACCTTGCAGAGTTGCTATAGCTTTGCCCCTCACAAGCCTCCCAGCTTGTGGCCCTTCAAGCGTTTTTAAAAAAAATATATATTTTTTTTCTACAAACATTTCAGGACTTTTTACCTACCTGCAAGATCTTCAGCTCTCCAAGGCATTGTGCAATTAACATTGGCTGTCCTGACTCCGAGGGACCCTGCTTTACCTCTGACTCTGTGCTTTAACCCTTTATTTACTCTGCATTGGAAGTGTATTGGAAGGTTTGACTTATTTGTTAACCTTTGTTTTTATTCCTTTACCTTTTACACCAAACTAATGTACCATTGAAATCAATGTCCAGTGTCCTACCTATTAAGTCACCTGAGGGAGTAGGAAGTGTGCCATCCCCAATGGATGTTTTAGAGAAACTGTTTTGAAGAGTATTGTTACATATATTGCTCCCTTCTGAAAGGCTTATACAACTTTCTTTTTATCAAACCTTGAGTGTATGTGAGTAACTGTAATGTGAAACTGTCACATTACTGCTCACATTGACCGCTCCTGAGATGAGCCTGGCTGCTCAGCCACACTAACAACCTGTGTAGTTCAGATTTAAACCATTGGGTCCCTATTGCTAGGAGGTCCGGGTTATTGTAGTGCACCCAAAGGGTACTGCGTACAATTTTGCCTACTCCTTCACTTACTTTAGCTTCCAGTGGTTGACTTGCTTTTCACTACAGAAGCCTTGTCTTGTATACAGTTCCAGCACAAATTCCTATGCAATCTCCCTCAGAATTTTACAGAAAGGGGCGTTTGGCTGTCCAATCTGGAGAAGGGCGATACTGGGTATCCCTTTGGCAATACACCAAAGGTGGATACTGGGTATTTATCTTTTAATATCCCCAAGTAACTGCAGTGGGATAATCTTAGAGGACCATTAGGATACCAAGCAACTTGCCCATAAGGAGCTGTGTGCTGCATTAGAAGAATACAGATGCCTTTTAAGAGCTATGGAGTAGACAATAGTACTTGTAGAACACAAAGTACAGAGTTCCAAAAGACCAAGCCCAAAATAATGAATGAGTGGAAAAAGGCTCAAGCTTATTTAGAATTTAAAGAAAATGGGGTCCACAGAAGTACAGCCTAAAGTGCTGGGGGGAGGGGCTCACCGTGCTGGGGGGCTCACTAGGAGAGGGGGATGTAACATAATAATAATCTCGCGAACGGTTGTTTTTGTCTTTTTAGCGGCCTGGTGCATTTGCCATTTATCTTGAGCCCTGGCATTTTGATGTCTTTGAGTTCCTTGACCTGAAGAAAAACACTGGGAAAGAAGAGCAGCGTGCCCGGGACCTCTTCTATGCTCTCTGGATTCCTGATCTCTTCATGAAAAGGGTAGAAAACAACGAGGTGAGCTGCCAGCAATGCATGCCCATGCAGTTTTATTTTGACTAGTGCAAGCAACTGTATGAGAGTCTGGAGTGGTATAACTTTGTTACCTTTCTGTTAGGATTGGTCCCTGATGTGTCCCAGTGAGTGCCCAGGACTAGATGAAGTTTGGGGGGAGAAGTTTGAAGAGCTTTACGAGAGGTAAGTTAATAACTCCCGAGATGGCCAGGGTGGACTGTATTGCTTTGTCACCTTGTAACTTAACTGGGGTTTTGGAAAACTCTACAAGCAAGGAATGTCCGTCTTGTAAAAGACTTGAGCCAGAACATCAACCAGTTCAGTGAACCTTTATTAGTGTATTGCTGCTATTTAGTATGGCCGGCTATATAGATATTTTTGACAATTTAAATACTATGCTCCCACTGCCAACTTATTTTTGAAGTCTTGTATGTGTATGCGCAGGTCTGCCTTTACTGCAGCTTTTTGCTGCTAGATGTGCTGTAATGAGTGGATTCGTCAGTGTTAAACATTGTACAGGTGATGGTTTGTCTTTCATGGGTTCTGCCTGGGTATTTATCCACTTTCTAGAATCCCTTGAATGTTCTTCTGAAAGACATGAAACATGCCAAATATGAAAGTGGACACCCTCCCTTTTTCTTTACCTCCTGACCTCCATTTATATATACCAGTACTTAGAGAAGTGTAATGTTGGCTTGTAGGTATTGAGTTGTTTGAAAAATTACAATCATGAACAATTGCAGTGTTTTCTGGAAAACAAATGTATTCCTCTTAGAATTTCTGATGAATTAAGTACTTTGGAACTCCTGGTGTGCTGTGGGGGAAACTAATCTATAATCTAAGAAGATTCTGAAGTATCCTAAGAACGTACATTGCATTTGTTTTATATGAAAAGGAAAAACTGTCCAAACCTGTGAGTAGTGTTTGCTACCTTAAGAAAAATGTATAATTTCCTGATTGACACTTCAACAATTGTGATCGCTTCAGAAATATGCATCTGTGCTAAGTTACTACCTTTGGCAGGGAGCTCTACATAGAGCCTGTTTGATGAAATATAGTAACATGGTGTAATGGACAGCTAAATTCTGCTGATTAAGAATGTAGTTTAAATCTCCCAAGACACTTGAGTGCTGTGAAATTGGGGGGCGGGGTGACACTAGGAGTGCCATTACCCTCCGTTGGTAAATGTCGATTACGTCTGGCCTCAAAACCCTGTTTCTATTTGAGTATATGGCTGAGCTGGAAGGGTTGCGCTTAGAAGCTGACTCATGCAGTGAATGATTATACCTTGCTTCCCTTCTAGGTATGAGAAGGAAGGACGAGCTCGCAAGGTAGTGAAGGCCCAGCAGTTGTGGTATGCAGTCATTGAATCTCAGACTGAAACTGGCACTCCCTACATGCTTTATAAAGATGCCTGCAACCGAAAGAGCAACCAGCAGAACCTTGGAACCATTAAATCCAGCAATTTGTGCACAGAGATTGTGGAATACACTAGTGACTCTGAGGTAGGAAAACCTAAAATTGAAGGCAAAGCTATTGTTACAAAGTAGAAGCACTGATAATTGGCACATGAAACCAGAAAAAAGCCAGAGGCTACATTTTGGAACTGGTACTAGTTCAGTGTTCATCAATTGCCAAATTGTGTGATTTAGGGCTAGTTGACTTGTCCACTACCTGCCATTGTAGAGTCTGTTAACAGGCCTGTACGGTGTACTGTTTGAAAAAAATATCCTGTTCAGGTGGTCCATTAAACTTTCTTGGTTATGGGTTATTCATGGGCTACTGGCTGCACTTCATCTACCTCAGGAATTGGTATGGTTCATCAGAATCTCTACTGGTGCGGAGGTCTGGAAAGTTAACCTTGGTGTCTTCTGCATGGTTTAGTCTAACCACTAACTTTTGGAGCGGCTTAGCAGTACGAAAGATGCTAAAAGATAGACAAAACTCTTTGGGTAGCAGTGGAGTCTCCCTTCATTCAAGGGAGAAGGCTAGGCGATGGGTACACATGGTCCCAATAGATAGCACAAAGGGAAGGCACTGATGTACTGAAAAATATATTTATTTTAGTATTCAGGACAACTAAAGTATTCCCAATCCTCTCATACTTTTTGGTAAACAATTTAAAGGCATGGTCTAGTAAAAAATGTTATTTAAAAAATAGATGGGCAACATAAAAAAATACTAGCATTCTCTTTTTTAAAACTTCCTATGTAAAATTTTGAGCTATTCAAGCTCAAAATTCGCAAAAGCAAGCACATGGGCGCATCCATTTTGTGAAATGGATGCCCTCTGTGCTGGCTTTTGCGGCACTAATGAAGGAAAAGCCAGCCAGCTGTAGTAAACCAAAGCTACCGCTGGGTGGCTTTCCCTTCATTAGTGCTGTACGCGGAGGACTGGGACCGGAGACCAGAGCAGGAAAGCTGCAGCTGAATCTCGGTAAGTGTTTTTTATTATTTTTTTTTTTATTTTTAAATAAGCACTAGCTGGAGGAGCCCGGAAAACTTAGAAATAAAACAGGCTCTCGGGTTTTCCAACACAACCGCTGCGGTTTTTCTTTCTGAGTTTCTCAGGCTAAGAAAAACCGCAGCGTTTTCCAACACAATAACGTATTTATGTTTGCGGTCGCTTCAAAAGCGACCGCAAACATAAATACGTTTTTAAACCTGCTGTTTTATTTCTAAGTTTTCCGGGTTCCCCCAGCCCGGAAAACTTGGGGAAAAAAAAAACCCCAGCTAGTGTGCACTTACCGAGATTCATTCAGCTGCAGCTTTCCTGCTCTGGTCTCCGGTCCCCGTCCTCCACGTACAGCACTAATGAAGAGAAAGCCACCCAGCGGTAGCTTTGGTTTACTACAGCTAGCTGGCTTTTACTTCATTAGTGCCGCAAAAGCCAGAGGGCATCCATTTCACAAAATGGATGCGCCCATGTGCTTGCTTTTGCGAATTTTGAGCTTGAATATCTCAATTTTACATAGGAAGTTTTAAAAAAGAGAATGCTAGTATTTTTTCTTTGTTAGCTATCAATTTTTTAAATAACATTTTTTACTAGACCATGCCTTTAACTGCAACACCCATACTCCCTCTAAAGGCTAACTTTTTTTTAATAGTGTGGCACCTAGAGAGAAGAGGTTAAACTTACCCAGAGGGCCAACATGAATACAAAAAAAACACTACTTCCACAGTACTGGGCTTTAACCACTAGTGGCTGCACTATATCCTATTTGAGTGGTGTATAAGGCAGGGATATAATACTTATAAATCACAGGTAATAACTAAAATAGTCTTTTAGTGAAACTCCAGGGCTCCTGGAAAAAGGGTAGGTACTTTTTTCAGTCACTTGCAGGAGTTCAAAGGTTTGTCCTGTTGATGCCATTTGACAAAGTTAGAAAGTATGCCCATGGGAAAACTGTGTCCCTTGATTAAGTCGCAAGTCTGTCCCACAGTTGTGGCCGAAGAAGCTACCAACCACAGTTAAACTCCAGAGGAGATTGCCTTTAAGATCTGTTCCAGGATTGGGAGACGGCCAACCTGAGAAGGATGACTGGCAAGCAGGGTTCAGGCCAATGGAAATCCGCGGTTGCTGGGAGTCTTGCAGCAATACCCCACTACTCCAGACCTGGAGGAGTGACGTGGGTCCTGAAGGAATATATTGTACTTGGTCATTCTAGAGTTGTTGTCTCTGAGACAGTGAGAGAACAAGTTGTACAGGGCTGTACGAGTATCTGGTACCTAGGAACATGAACCATGCACTAGCAAGGGCCCATGTGTCAAAGGAATCTGTTACTAGGGCGGTAACCAACCAGCCAAAAGCGACTGGGAAGGCACCAGGGAGCGTGACCAGCCCAACTGAGTGGTATTTTTGGGCAGCTCAATGGGCAAGGCAGGCTGCCATCCAACAAAGGGCATACCCACAACTGGAGCAACGGATGGTGACCTGGGATGGCCCAAGACATAGTAGGGCAGAGTAGCACCAACCCAGCATTCCTCTAGGCTGTTTTACAGGAGGCAGCAGTTCCCAGTTCAGCCCGGAAGGAGTGGGGGAGGGGGAAGGACCTCAGCAGTAGTAAAAAGAATCCTGGTCAAGAACAAAAGGGTGCAGCCAATATGGCTAAACCAGGTCACCCATGTAGCCTCTTCATGGCAATCCTCTTGTAAGTCTTTTTATTGGACATGCCAGGCTGGCAGACATAGTATGCTTTGGCTAGCCACCTCCACCCATCTGGGCTGAACCATTTTAAACCACACTAGAGTTAACTGGGCATGACCGTTTCCATGTCAGCCCAGTTAATGTTGGGCCTTTCTCATAGTTCACACACGATTGATCAAAATACTACTTTCATGAGTAGGACTTAACCCCTGTGGCTATCCTACTGGTAATTTCGGTTGATTTGGTAAAGGACTGTGCCCCTGGTGAAGCCAAAATTAAATTCAGCTGCCACCAGCCTACCACTCTTCCAATAGAAGTACCTATGTGGCAGTCAAAGATGTAGAGAAGCAAACCTTAGATTTCTAAAACTGGGACACCACTTTTGCTCTAGATTGATGTAAATAAACTGCAAACAATGGTTGCCCAGCAATATATTGTTACAACAAGCTTAAGTAACATACACGTTTAGTATCGATCCATGCTCTATGGATGTTCGATCGTGCATGTGCATATGTTGCATTTGTGGCTGGAGTGCGTTAATTGTAGACCCTGTTTATAAGGGATGATCTCTCTGTACCTTGTGGCAGTTGGGAAAGGTACTCTTCTCCCTTTCCTCCATTGCTTTCAATGAAGCCACCAGCTGATCTGCTTTTTGTCTGAATTCCTGTTTTGGAGAGTGGGGCCCTTTTGCACCATTCATTTACCCCCCTTATTTTGTACTCATCCGTCCTTATAGATGGTAACTGGATGGCCTGTTGCACTGTAATTTCTGTTTCAGCACTGAAAACATTATAGCATGACACATTATTTTAAAGAATGCCATTCTTTGGGCATGTGATATCACACAATGGCAATACTGGTGAATGTGTAGAGCTAGATCTTGTATGAATGTATCTGGGACTATAGCCACTGTAAAATGGTAACTGCTTTAATGAGACTTGACTGCTATATGAAGGTAGTGTCTGCTCGATTGGACCCACCCCTCATTTTGGTCTTATTTTAGCAATCTTTTTTTTCTACATAGTTCTATAATGTAGAATTTACAATTACATTTCAAACTTGAATGTACGTTTGGAGCCCCTTTGCTTGTGTTTTTTGGTTTTGTTATAGGAACACCCTTCACACGTATCTCCCTTTCATGTATACCTGTAATCAAATTGACTTGCCACTTTCAAAAATTAAACCATGCATGTAACAATTGCAGACCAATGTGTCACTACTTGTGTTGTCCTTAAGAGCAACTCCTTGAAACTTCACTTCTGGCGACACCGAGGGTTGAAAGGTCATGCAATACTGCCAGTGTCCTGTCAGTCCCACTAACCTTGAATTTTGGTGGCTTGACCTCATTGGCCTACAGAAATGTTTTACTGGCCCTTGTGCTCGACACAGGTTTTTTGGTAATGTTCTAAGGTTTTGAAATGGTCCTATGAAGTTAAGAATGGTTAGTTCTGATGGTGCTTGGCAGGTCTCAAAGTGCTGGAAGATTCCCTTTATGGCTCACCATAAACCTTGATGGCTGTCTGGTTGTAGTCCAAAACATCCGGAGAGCCAAAGTATGCTGATCACTGTTTTACATGTAAGTTGTGCCTGAAGTGTGCTTCAACTCTTGCAGGTTGCAGTATGTAATTTGGCCTCCATCGCTCTCAACATGTATGTGTCATCTGATCGCACTTTTGACTTTAAGAGACTAGCTGAAGTCACCAAAGTGATAGTCCGAAATCTGAACAAAATTATTGAAATTAACTTCTACCCTGTGCCAGAGGTAAGTGACTTGAGCAGTTTAATTTATGTATGCACAACATCTATATGTAAGATATATATCGTCCTTTGTGTCTTCGGTGGGTCAGTCTTGTATACTGTACATTTTTTGGGGTTTTTAAAAAAAAAAAAGATTGCCATTTGAATTTTCAGCTCGCTCATGCTGTGAATTGTTACAGCAACTTAAAAATAAGTTTAGGATTCAACTCTTAGAGCAAACTGTTTTGTCTGGGGTGCAGGCTGGCCACTGGATAACCTCATAACTACCTTTTAGCTCCCTAAAATAAGGCCAATGGGCAAAGGTTTGCCATTTGTTTCCTTCTGTGCTGCTGTTGCGGACTGGGGCATCAGCTGTGCAGGCAGCACAGAGGATCTCACTGATGAGCTCTGCATATAAAAAGAAATGTCATTCCAACATATGCCTAGATAACCATAGGATGGGCTGGTGGCAATGGATTAAATTGCTTTTTTTATGCCCTTCCATGCACTTGTTTCTGTCATACTCAAAATGGCAGTGCCATGTGATTATTTTTTTTTATTTGCCTTGTTGGCCATCCTTTATTTTTGTCCTTCCTACCATCAATCTCTTATGGTTGTCCCAATCTTTTTTACAGCCATGGATGTCTGTTGCTGGCTGCTAGAATTAACTTTTAGAACAGCCCCGAGTCGCCACCCTAACAGGGAAAATACACTTGGGTCTCACCCCCTCCCTACCTCCCCTCTAGTGGGGGGATAAGGTAGTGTTTGGGGGAGGTGAGGGGCAAAGGTGTAGCAGGGGGCTGGAGTGTGAGGGTTGGCAAAATTGAGAGGTGTGAGATATGATGATTGTGTATAGGCGCTAGTGTTTCAAAGCGCTTCAAGGCAAGGGAGGGAACAAGGAAAAAACAATGACATTCTTACAGGTCATGAACAGTAAGGATGTGAAATTAGCTCTTACTCGGCCTGATGACATTTCAGAGAGTGCAAGACATAGATGAGGAAGTGAGTGCAAGACCTAGATAAGGGAGGGGAAGAGTGGGAAGGAAATGGAAACAGACGGGCGACTACCGTACTAGGCCTGAAGACGTTTCTGGTAGAGCCTGAGAAAAACAAGAGGGGTGCAGAAAGGTAGGGGAGGAACAAAACTAGAGACTATCATACTAGGCCTGACAACATTTCAGATAGTGCTGGAGGGGAGGAAAAAACAGTAGGGTGAGGAGACTGACAAAGTTGCTATCATACTAGGTCCAGGGACAATTCTGATAGAGTAAGTGCATAGAAGAAAGTAAGGGGAGGAGAGAACAGAGAGTTAGCAGTCAAGAGTCGAGAAGCAAGAGGGGATGGATGGAATTGCAGAAGTCAGTAGTAACACAATGTTGCAAGCCAGGATACAAGATGAAGATGGGGGGGGGGGGGGGGCAGCATGATTCAGGGCCACCGTGAGTACAAGATGCAGAGGAAGTTCAGCATGAGTTGATAAAGGGTGACACACCATGAATGACTGAAGTCCATAAAAGTCAAATCCAGCATTGGCCACAAGACGGTGATGGTGATATCAGGACAGGACACTCCCCTGCAGAAGTAGGATTGAGGTGGGAGCAGGGTTGACGAATCGAGCATAACTGGCAACACATGTGCGAGAATGGTGGGGGCACAAGGGAACATCATGGGGGGACCAGAGGGGGTGGGGATGGCCTGTGCGGACAGGGGGAGTAACACATGTTCGTGCATGCATACCTGCTGTCTGAGCAGGGGGTCAGGCCCTGGATGCTCCGGGTCCAAACAGGAATTGTCTGCCTGTCGCTTAGCACGCCCGGGCAAGAGACGCCCTTGATCTAATAGTTAAGAGCAGGAAGGAAGAGGCAGGGCTAAGAAGTTTGGTGTTTAGGCCAGGTGACCTAGATCCACTTGCACCCCATCTGTAAAGGAAAAGAGGCTGGAGGGCTCCTTAAGTAGGGAAAGGGTGGCAAGCTGGAAGGCACCAGGTGGGCGGTGGTTAGGCCAGGTGACCTAGATCCACTTACACCTGCTCCCCCAGATGCTCAGGTGGTTGATCTTTCAACTAGCTCTCCAATGTGCAGCTCTGGCTTGGGAGTAGCGAGATCTATGTGGAGGATGGAGCGTGGGGGGGGTAAGGAGTGGGTTGGACATGGGTGGCAGAGGGCCATGTGACTGGAGGGTAGTTGGGCTGTTTGAAGACGAGGGTTGGGTGAGTGGGCATTGGTGGGCTTGGCGAGCTAGAGTGCAGTTCTGATTTGTGGGGTGTTTTAGTTCTCATAAATGTGCGAATTCCCTTCACCTTAGAGACCTCCAGCAACTTTGCTGGATTTTGAGGATTTACCTGGAAAGAGTGAGCCTTTCCCACCCCCTTTTGTTTTTTTGATGCATGTTTTACTCTCGTTCTTTGATTATGGAGTTTTAAGATGACTCCATAGGCATATTTTCATGTGTTACACTGCACCCTCAGTGCAGTGACACAGTGATGTCTTTTTTAGACTTCTCAAAGGTTTAAATACCTTCTCTGGGATAAACTACAGTTTCCATGATTTTACTAGTCTTTTTAAATTCCCAGTCCCAGCACACACTAACTTCCTATAGTGCTGGAGGGGGGTTACCTAGTATCGTGTCAAGAAACTCGTGTAGCAGTCAAATGATGCCCTTTTCTATCAATGGCTGGTGACGGTGGTTTTAGAGCAAACCATGATTTTTCCCGACCATGAACACTGGTAAAATCGTGCCATTGTTTTTCAAGATGGCCCCTTAAGCCTTTGTTTAAATGGGTCCTGTTCTTTTTTTTTTTTTTTGCCATTTGTTTTTGGAAAGGTCCTTTGTTTCCATGCCTTTGGCAGGCTTAAGGACTGAAGTCTGCCCTTGGTGTCTGAGTCTGGGGTGGGCAGGAAGTGAGGGAGGTGCCCGACTCCCTGTGCTTAGTCTCCTAGGAGACCCACATGCACTCTAGTGCGATTGGCTGATTGTCCGGCAAGGACAGCCACCCTGCTGGGTGAGTGACAGCTAGTCTGGAATGAATGGGAGAAAACTGTTCAAAAGGCAGGAATGGAGTCGACCACTGGAACGAAGGCACCGAAAACAAGCTGGTAGAGGACGGCTGCTGGAACTCCTGGACCATTGGTTTGCCTGGTGAAGCCCTGCTGCAGGTCCAACTTGCCAAGGTCATTTCGGCAGAAGCCCCTTCAAGGACAACTTCTTCCTTGAGTTGGTGCGACCAATCCACTCGTCAGCCACCTGGATACCATTCTCAAAGCTGGTTGGGGTTAACCAGGGGGAAGGACACAAACTTGTGTGCTTGAAAAACAGCTACTCTAACTGAAGTGACTCTATTTTTTTGTTAGTTTTCCGACAATCCCGTGCAGTGCAGGACTCCCTCCCCCGTGGCCCCCCCACTCTTGGCCTCACAACTGAGGCTCTGGAACAGCGAGATCTGCCGGAATTGCCAGGAACCAACGTCTTCAGCTGCATCTTTTGCTTAATACTAGGGTACTGTGCCAACCCGATTGAGAGAACTCGTCTCTCGCGGTGAAAGTTTGTGGAACTCTCGCGACTTACAGGCCTATTCAGCTTGTGGCCCAACATATGATCCTTTTTCGTACAAACTACTTTTGAGAACTTTGGCAAACACTTTACCGTTTACTTCAAGAACTGCCTACCGTTTACTTCAAGAACTGCTTTCCTATCCAAGAACACTGTAAGCTATTCTACTTGCAACTTGTGCCTTTTTACTCCCATTGAAGTAACAAATGCCATTTGCTCCGATTTCAGGGGAGCTTAATGTGTTCAGAAATGTATTGCCATTGAAGTGTGCTTGTGTAATACGTTGCTTCCTTCGAGTGAATGATTGCGTAAATTGTTTTACCAAGAAACCTCAAGTATAAGTGTCTACTTGAACCACTGATTATAAGACCTGTGTGTAAACTTGTACTACTCGCATTCCCTCTTGAGATGAGCCTAGCTGCTCGCTACCACAAAACTAACACAATTATACCAACGGTTGGTTTTTTCTTATTCCTGTAGTCCTGATTGTATGGGGTGGTCCCAGAGGGTACTGCATGCAATTCTGCCTAACATGGGGCATGGTGTAGGTCTTGTGGGTAGGATGCACCCCGTAGTTGAGAGTTCACACATGTATGGACGGTGCAGCTATATCCGATTCCGAGATCACAGGTGGGTGCCAGTACCTGGAGTTTAAAGTTTGGGAGCGGGGTGGGATTTGGGGGTGACTTGAATGGCTGTTAATGGACTTTAGCAAAAGTCCACCCGCAGGTACGACTCCAACCATCCCTTGGGATGTAGGCGCCAACTCTTAGTACAAGCCTTTTGCTCAAAGGTTTGGTAGCACTGCAGTGCAGCCAGGCTTATTTTATGAGTAGGATGTGAGCTGTAGGAGAATAAAATTGGTAAATTAGGCCCAAAGAAACACTTACACTTCTAGTTATTGCTAGATTAATAAGTACTATTATGACTAAGCAATATCACAGAAAACATTAGCAATACTGTAGGTGAGGAAACCAATAATGGGAAGGAATACACATAATAAACACAGTTCAATAGTAAGTAATAATCGGCTCACTACTTTCAATTGCTTGTAATACTTTCCAATGATCTCAATACTTAACTAGTTATCCATCCATAACTAGTTGAGAGTTCTTCAATTCAGTCAGCTTGGGGTGGAGTGCAACATGAGGTATATCGGCAGAAAAGGTAAAGATCCACATGCACTCTAGTGTGATTGGCTGACTGTCCGGCAAGGACACTCGCCCTGCTGGGTGAGTGACAGCTAGGCTGGAATGAAAGGGCCTTGTGGACTGGAAAGCAGTCGATCACTGGAACGAAAGAACTGAAGATGAGCTGGAAGAGGACGGCTGCTGCAACTCCTGGACCATTGGTTTTCCCTATGAAGCCCTGCTGCAGGTCCGAATTGCCAAACTCAAATTCGACAGGCTCTTTCAAGGACAGCTTCTTCCTTTGACTTGGTGGGACCAATTAACTCCTAAAACACCGGATACCATTCTCAAGGCTGGTTGGGTTTAACCAGGGAGAGGGACACAAGTTTGTTTTCTTGAATCTACAGCCACTGGAACTGAAGTGACTCCATTTTGTTTGCTTTCTTCAATGATCCTGTGCAGTGCAGGAGTCCCGCGACATACTCCCCTTTGTCCCCAGGAACAGTGAGGCCCAGGAACAGTGAGATCAGCAGGAACTGCCAGGAACCACGACTTCAGCAACATTTGTTTTCTTCATACAAAGGTACTGTGCCAACCCGATTGAGAGCACCACTCTCGCAGAGAAAGTTAATGAACATTTCCCAACTTACAGGCCTAATCAGCTTGTTACCCCACACATTCTTTCGCCTAAACTACTTCTGAGAACTTTTGCAAAGACTTTACCGTTTGATACCAGAACACTAGCCCATTGACTTTGGCCTGGTCTATTGACTTGAATTGAAACTATTTGCACTGCCTAGAAAGTATATTTAATCTATTCTACTTAATGTTGTCCTTTTTGCTCACTGTTCAGTAACTGAACTGCCATTTTACTCCTTTTTCAGGGGAGTTCAAACTGTACTTGTATTGAAGTGTATAGGTCTATAATAAGTTGTCGTCTTATAGTGAAATGTTTTATAAATTGTGTAAATTGTTGTTTTACCAAGAAACCTTGAGTAGAAGTGTCTACTTGAACCACTGTGATTGCAAGTCCTCTGTGTAACTACATGTACTGCTCACATTCACTCTTGAGTTAAGCCTGGCTGCTCAGCTTGCTACCAACAAACTGTGGTACGGACTTATACCAAAGGTTGGTCTTGCTTACACCAGTA
Source organism: Ambystoma mexicanum (assembly GCF_040938575.1). Classification (NCBI taxonomy): domain Eukaryota; kingdom Metazoa; phylum Chordata; class Amphibia; order Caudata; family Ambystomatidae; genus Ambystoma; species Ambystoma mexicanum. The sequence continues at coordinate 1,039,234,978 of NC_090941.1, forward strand.
GTCCCAATTGTGTGGTGGTCCCAGGGGGTACTGCATGCAATGCTGCTTAACAACCTGCATCTGAGCCATCCCACACGTTGAAATACCCCAGTACCCTGGGACCTCGAACCACTGTGCGGTGCACAGTCTCCCGAATCTCACAAACTTCATGGGCATACTGATGGATATCCAGAGACAAAAATAGAGTCCGAAAAGTCCACTCAACAGGTGGACTTTTGCTGGACCTTTGTAACAACGAGAACTCAATCGCGATTTTCTGTCTTCTGTGCTCCTTAAAAAGGCGCCAAATCCTCAACCTTCAGCCACAAGGAAAACCTTGCCTAGAGCCTTGTCCATTGATTCCCTACTTCATAGAAAGTCCAATCTAAGGTCTTGTTTTCAGTCACCACGACAATCTGCTGACTGCGTGGTTTGGCTGCAGAGCCTTAAAGTTGTCCTGCTGCAAAATCTTCTCTGCTGATGTGCTGTGTTGGCTTGGGTATGTGTTGGGCAAAGTTTGTATGCAGTACCCTCTGGAAACACTACAAACAACTCTGGTATAGGAAAACCAACCTTTTGGTATAAGCTTGTACCACAGTTTTGTTAGCGTGTTAAAAGAGGGTCAATGTGAGCTGTAGTGGAGTTGCACAGAATCAGTTACAAGTATTCAAAAACTCTTCAACTCGAAGTTTCTTGGATAAACAAGCCTTCTTCAGAAGGGAGTAATATAACCCTTAACTACAATACTCTTAATATCTCTAAAGCGGTAGATACCCTTTTGGGATGGCACACACCCTCGGGTAACTTCAATTGCTAGGGTGCTGGGAACATTAATATACCACTGTTTCAGTTAGAATTGTGGAGTAAGATGTCAAAGGCAAAGATTTAGAACATACAAGAGAACAAATGTTCTTCAGCCGGCACATTCTTTTGGATCCACAAAGTCTTTCAATACAATAGGCTAAGCCAAAGTCTTATATGGGATGAGGCACCTCTGGTAGGTAAATGGAAAAGTCTTTGCACAGTGTTTTAGAAGTCTTTGAAGAAAATAATCAAATGTTGGGCCACAAGCTGATGAGACTTGTGAGTAATAGAAGATGCAAGCAACTCTACAGCAAGAGGTAAGCTCTCAGATTTTGTACAGTACATTTAAAGATAAAAGAAAAGATGCAGCCGATGACTCCTGTTCCTGTGCAGCTCTGCAGGCCTCACTGTGCCTGGGCCTCAGTTGTGGGGACAAGAGGGAGGACGTCTCACTCCTGCAATGCACTGTGACGTCAAAACTTGCAAACTTCATGTTCAGTGGCTGTTGAGTTTCAGCTCCTTGCATCTACCGCAAATGTCAACACCGTGGTTCCTGGCTGTCGAGATGGACTCATTGCTTCTGGGGTCCTGCACTCTGTTGGGGCTCGGTCAGACTTGCTTCCTGGATGTCTGGAGCTCTTGGCCAGCTTACAAGCAGCACACAATCTGGCTATACGGTTTCCAGCAGCAATTCAGTGGAAATTCAACCAGCTCCGAGATGGATGTCCAGGTGGCTTACTTTGGAGTTGCTTGGTCCCCCCCCCCCACTCCAAACTCACTCAAGGGGACAAGTCGACCTTGCAGGGGCTTCTGTCGATGCGAACTTGGCATTTTGGCAATGCAGCAGGGCTTCACCAGGCAAAACGGTCAAGGAGTTTCAACAGGCGTTCTCTTCAAGTTCTTCGGTGCCTTTGTCCAGTGGTCGACTCTGCCTTCCAAGCCAAAAGACTCTCCTTTTATTCAGTTCTCTCCCATTCATTCCAGCGTGGCTGTCCTTGCCGTGCAGTCAGCCGGCCAATCATCAGAGTGGAGACTAAGCACAGGGAGTTTCGGGTACCTCCCTCACTTCCAGCCTACCCAGACATGATGGGGCCACTTGTGAATCCCGACAAAGCAAACAATGGGACCAAACCTGGTTTGGCACGCAGAGTTAATCCCAAGAAGGACCTTTTCACAAAGAGATGGTGAAAAGTCCAGGGCCAATTTGACAAAAATGGCACCTTGGGTGCTTTACTGCAGTTGCAAACGCAGCCTGCTGTAAATGCACACCTTGATAGTTAAAACAAAACCACTGCCATCAGCCATTCAGTGAAAAAAGGATAACATAAAAATGTTACATGAGAAGCTAGACCAAGGGGATACTAGGTAACCCCTTAAGCACCCTATTGTAAGATCGTGTGCTAGTAAAGTCCATTTCAGTTTACTTTTCTTGGAAACAGTAGTTTAACCAAGAGAATGTATTTAAACCTGAAAGACTTCCCGGTGTCACTGCACTGAAGGTGTTGTGTGACACAATGTAAAAGATGCCTTTGGAGTTTCAGACTCCACAACCAAAAGGGATGGTGTACAAAATCACATTTAAATACATGAGTGGAAGGGGGGGGGGTCTCACTCTCGGGTTAAAAAGTCCTCAGAATCCAGCAGTTGCTGGTGGTCTCTAAGGTGGAGGGAATTGGCACATGTCTGAGAATTCTCCCTAACAGTATGTACTTAACCTTAAGTCTGTTAGGATTTCTGTGTAGCTGTGGGGTGTTTTCCCATTCCCACTGCTAGAATCCTGCTAAGATGTCTTCTGTGAAGCCCCTGGACCCTCTTAACTCTAGAATTAAAGTACTCGTCTGTTTGCCCAGTCTTCCTAAGGAACTCTGACTTTGCTACTTAACCTCTTCTGACACTGTCTGTTGGTCACTAGATCCTAGTGACCTCCCGACCCTCTTCTGCCATTGAGAACACTCCCAAGAATAAGGGAATTGATGAAGGGCCTGATTCATGGAAGCGTTTTATAATGGCGCAATCCCATCGGATCATGTTCTGTGAATCAGGCCCTAAGTGTTTAAAAGTTCCTTACTTGAGAAATGTTGGTTGGTAACTAACTCTAAGAGTGAACAGTTACAAAAGGTCTTATCTTGGATGTGTGATGCACTATCTTGGATGTGTGATGCACTATCTTGGATGTTTGATGCACTATCTTGGATGTTTGATGCACTAAGTATGGTTAAAATCTTTCTTTCCTTGGAAACCGTTTTTCCATTCTAATATGAAGTAGATGTGAAGGTATATTACTCCCCTGTGATTAGGTTGTGCCTCTTCCCTAAAGTAATGTGGTGGTTTTACCAGATTATTCCTGCTAGTATAATTGTATGAGTGTCCTCAACTGGGTCTTGCTTCCCCTGTCTTGCTGCTAGCCTGTCCAGAAGAAGTCTATTAGGTTGCTGCCGATAACAGTTATTCAGTAAAGTGTAACATTGGGTTTTGCTTTCCCTGTGCTGTTGTAGACCAACTCCCAGAGAGTCTTTGGTTCTAACTGTCTCTCATAAGTCATACATAAGGATGGGTTTTACTTGCCTTAGCGTTGTGCCTTCCAAAAATGTTACAAGTTACTGCTGATCTCAATGTGTTGACCTGATTTCAAAGGCACCTGTAATTGAATATTACAGCCTTGGGTTTTATTCACCTGGCTTAATTTAGCACAAAAATAGGTGGTATGGCAAACCTGTGGATGATATCGGACGCTGGGAGGATTCAATAATCCACGGATTTGGCTGAGTTGCTAGAGGTTTAGATTCGTCATCCGGTCAGAAGAGTCATGGTGGTGTTAGTCATTTGTTTATGATCAACAAAAACACCATAGCAATCTAAAAACATTAAGTTGGCAGATAATGCCAGTTTGTTCAACATAGGTGAGTGCACACAGCCGACGCGCGTTTCGACCGAAGTCTTTTTCAGGGCCAATTGAGTAGAGATGTGGCTCTGGATAGAGCTGGTGAATGGTCGCTCCCCCCCCCCCCCCTCCCCTACCCCGGGTCAGGGTACTGAGGAAACTGTCACCACGCTCCGGCAGGTGACGGGTTCCTCGGCTCTCCCACGCCGACACAGCACCAGAACTGGTTATCCAGCCTCAGTGGCGGATTACGATTTTATTTGGATTTTCTTCACTTTCCTGTAGTTTAATTTGAACTGCGTTTTAGGTGCTTACACTTGATCACAAACTGCATATATTGCATTTTAAGAAAGTATTTGGGGCTCAATAAGAACCCCACTCCACAAATATCAAGCGCCACAAAAATGAAAAACGAGTACACACTCAAGTGTATTCAAAGAGGGTTGCCCTATATGACACGTGTTTTGGCGAATCACTCGCCTTTTTCAATCAGGGCAAATGGGTGAAAGCTAAAGGTCAATTTTCAAGTTAAATGGTGAGGTTCATGGGATAAATCCTGCCTTGCAAGAGGTGGTCTCCTTCACAAGCGTCTGACCTTTAGCTTTCACCTATTTTCCCTGATTGAAAAAGGCGAGTGATTCGCCGAAGGGCAACCTTCTTTGAATACACTGGAGTGTAACTTTATCTGTGGCGCTTTATCTTGAGTGGGGTTCTTATTGAGCCCCAAATACTTCTTTGCACTTACAGAAGTAACTCCATTGACCAGCTGCCATCGTCTTTTCAGCGCAGGACACGGATGGTTGATATTAAAGAAAACCCCCAAACCACTAACTATATTGCATTTTAGTAATGGCTGCTTAATCTTGTACATAGTTTCGAGGCTGAATTTTGCACTCCTATGTTGCTTCACCTATTTGAGTGCTGTGTGGCTCACTGTACTATTACAGCTCCCCATGTCTCGATGTCAGCCTTGCTGCGCTAGGCTACTTTTAAATTTCCATCTTTTTCATGCAAATGTTAACCTCTGGTTATTTCCCTTAAGGCTGAATTGTCCAATAAGCGTCACCGTCCCATTGGCATCGGTGTGCAGGGCCTGGCTGATGCCTTTATCCTGATGAGGTATCCATTTGAGAGTGATGAAGCTCAGCTACTGAACAAGCAGATCTTTGAGACCATTTACTTTGGAGCTTTGGAATCCAGCTGTGAGCTTGCGAAGGAGCTTGGGCCATATGAAACATATGAGGGATGTCCAGTCAGCAAAGGGGTAAGTGCTGCCTTAAGTTATGAAACTACTTTTTCTACTCGTGCTTTGTGGGAATGCACACCGCAATCCTAATTGTGGCTGGCTGTGGTGTCCAAGTAGCAGTAAAAGCCACTTCTCACCTGGGTTTTATGTACTGCATATATATTGCTTTCATTTTCTCTAAAGGTTAGTCTGTAAGCTAATTGGGAGCAGAAGAATCCCAAGTGATTTTTTTCAATGGGAATACCCTGCTCCCTATGGCCAACCGTGTATGGTTTAAGATAGTTTCACCAAGGTAACCTTTGTTTGAAGTCCATATCTTTAATGCAGGGAAGTATTGGGGATTTTTCAGAGACTTCACTGGACAGCCAGGCATGCATGATCTTAACACATTAATACATATTTAGCTATGTTGATTAAGGTTGTCTTCAGAAGCAGACGTGATGGTCTTATTTGTGTAGGCTACAGATAAAAATTAGCTGCCAATGGGTGCAGAAGGAGGGTAGTTGGAACAGGAAAATTGATAGGTAAGGTGGCAACTGTATGCCTGGAGGCTGGCGTTAGCTAGGCCAAGGCAAATGCTTGTGAATGGGAAGATGGGTTGCCTGCCATCTATAGTGGGAAGGTAGTGCTGGCACTGAAGACTGGAATGAGCCTGTCATGGCATTTAGGGTCAGAGGGAAAATTATGTCTGGTAGCCCCAGCATGTAGGCCTAAAGTATCTTGGCAGTCGTGGTACATTTTGTGGTCCCGTGGCTGCACCCCAACCCTGCTAGAGAAAATATACCGAACCCCCCCCACCCCTCCACATTCTAGATCTAGAATGTGGTGTATGATTTCCAAGCTGCATATAATGGGGGGCAAAAATGGCCATTAATGTGATGGCGGGGTTGACTTGGGAACATAAGGCAAATGTGCCAATGCATGGAAAACCTGCTTCATGGGCAATTGCAGACACCAGAACAGACCCAGAAAAGCAGCACATGTGAATCTAAATTTTTTTTTAGCTTTTCACAGGCTTGTTTGGGCTTTCACTTTGATCTCCTGTGCAGCTGGGAGAGTACTAGTGGAGGGTGCACATGCAGGCATTGGTTTGTGATTCACGCCCACCAAGCAGAAAGACTAGATGTAGGCATGATGGTGATTGTTGGATGCAAAATAGGGCAAAGATGGCCATATTGTCCTTGTGAATAGTAATGTAACAGCCCAGATGGCATGAAAATGTGCTGAGGTACCGTTTATGGATGCAAATTAACCAAATAATTTCGTTAAATGTGACGGGACTTGCTTTTAATGAATTCTAGGCCAAACGCTTTCCTTTCGGTTGTATACGAATTGATCGTTTTAAAACTGCTCAAATGACAATTGACCTTTTCACAATTGACCGAATTGTGAAGGTCAATTGTACCATATATGTGGGGGGGAAACCCCCACCCAACGCCAAACCCCCTCAAAACCCATATATATATATCAATTGTGACCCTTTAAATTCGGTCAATTGTTCATTCCAACAATTGTAAACGACCAATTTGGGTAATACCGTCCTTTCACTTTCTGCTGCTCTGATAGGATTGCTGCATAAGTCCAGTTGGAAACCTTGTCCACGGAACTGAAAGTGGATTATTGTATATGGTGACTGGACACTTTTTATATTTTTACTTTGTAGATCTTGCAATACGACATGTGGAACGTCACTCCTACTGGCCTGTGGGACTGGGCAGCTTTAAAAGAGAAGATTGCCAAGTGAGTGCCCCAAACATGTAAAATGCATGTTGCATGAGATGGTCCTATGTCCTTGCTCCCATAGATTCCAGTGCCAAAAATTTACATAGATCTATATAATTTAGTAATTGTTGTAGGTTATTTTGTCATCAGCAGTAACTACCTCCACGCCTAGGGCAACCCTGCTCATGAATGAATTCTTATGCTTTTTGCACCTTTATTTTTAGGTATGGGATTAGAAACAGTTTACTTCTTGCACCCATGCCAACAGCTTCTACAGCTCAGATATTGGGTAACAATGAATCCATTGAGCCGTACACCAGCAACATCTACACACGCAGAGTCCTTTCAGGGGAGTTTCAGGTAAGGATCTGCTACAATTCATGCGTTTCTAAGACTATACATCTTAAAATCATCAGTGTCCTGTATCCATGGATCTGTTATGTTATTGTGGAAAGCACACCGTCTAGGTTTGGAACCTGTGGTCTACTTTTTCATGTAGTTCTAATACTTTGATTATAGGCCTTCATGCTTTTTTTTTCTTATAGGGGCATGGTGCAATACTTCATTCCTTCTCAATTATGCCCTTGATCTATCAGCCTAAATATTAGGCTTCCTCACTTAGATGTTTGTCTGAATGTTTGAGGAACTTTGATTTTCTTTATTCATAGATGCAGATATATTTTCCTTGTGTACACTTTCTTTCAGAGGCAAGGTAGTATTTGATTTAGTCGTGGCCTTCCCTTCGATTTGTTCGTAAGCCACATGTGCCTCAAATGTGTTTTGTAAGCATTCTTTCTTGAATGCTTCTCAATGGATGCATCTATTGGTTGGCCAAAACATTATTTGCTATTTACTTGCTTCAATTGACTATATGCAGTCACGCCTCACCACATCCCCATCCTAGATTCCGGTTCATAGTCTTTCCTGCCATTACAGCCCCCCAACCCACCTCTATTCCTTACAAAATGTTTCCCTAAGTTCCTGCCCCTCTGGCATGATTATTTGTCCTATATGGGTTTGGTGGGGCTTAAGTTTGTAGTGGTGACCCCTTTTTTGTTGGGCTGTTTTCAGGCACCCCCATGATGGTGGCAATTTCAACCATTTGAGAGCAAGGACTAAAGGACTGAAATGCCATGAACCACTGATTTTAAGCTAATCTCGATAGTAAAGAATACTTCAATGGATTGCTTTTCTCCCGCAGATTCCTCATCTGATGGCTATCAGCTCTGCTGCTTCGGAAAACTTTGACAGGGGGCGTAATGGACCTCTATAGTCGTTCCGTCATGCTCTATCATCGGCACCGGGCGTGATGTATGTATACTGCATCACTATGCCCCATACCTCTTTCTTTTTTCCACATGCTGCTGTGAGGAACACAACCAGAGTCTTCAACTTGTGTTTCTTTTTTTTCAGTCAAAATTCTTCTAAACCTAGATTGCGATATGTGCTGGATTTGGGTTTTTTAAAGGTGCACCGACTGCCATTCCCAAATGATGACGGGGGGACCCCCACCACCCACATTTGGCTGTGGTTACTGGGAAAGGATCATTCTGGAGCATGACGGACATCCGCTCGTGCAAGACTTAGAGGGAACACCAAACTTGTTTTGGGCCGACCGTCTCTGAAATAACCAGTGCAGTCTATTCAATCATCTGAGACTGAAGGGCCCACCCCAAGAAGGGAAATGATGAACTCCAGGCCAAGAAGCGGTCCCACTTGAGGAGCCACTCTTCCTCGTCTTTGCACAAGAAGTGCCACCTTTTTTTTTGACACGCGTCCTGCTTGTCGGAGTTGGCTGACAGGTGGGAAGATTTCCAGAACCAGATGCTGGCTATGTTAAGTGTGGGCTGATGCCAGTGCGCCCCGAACAGCAAGTAGCGGTGCATAGTATGCCCAACCCCTCACATGCCGGACTCTGGAGAGGCGTTCGGGCTTGATGCCCTTAACACCCAGTCCTTCCCGAGGCCAACGTGATACCAACGTTCCTGACGTTGGTGGTACCTAAGCACCAATCGAGGCTGGCGGCTATTTCGTCGGCGCTGAAAGATGCATAGGGCCGACTATCTGACCCTTTATACCCCCCCAACCCCGCCCTCTCCAGGTCATGACTCTTGAGTGCATGGCAACAACCACGGCGTTTATCAAATGGGAAATCTATCCCATTATATACTGGGGCTGGAGGGGTCTTATTTTTGTTCGCCGAACAGGCAGTTCTGTCATTGCCCCAAGTGCTGCATGATGCCATCGGCCTGGACACTTCTCCAGATCTAGATCTCCAACAGGGCCAGACCTTCACTCCTATTCTGTTCAGGGCCCTAGTAGAAAGGGTGGTAGACACCCTATGTCTCAAATCTGCGTTGGTGCCTACTTTGGGCTGCAAACTAATGGACCTACTGGATGAGGGTCCTGTGAAGCATCGCACCATGCCACTCAATTTCCCCCAGTCAGCACTACATTTACGGGTAAGTACAGGCCAGCAAGAGGAATTCATTGTTGGGGAGAATTTTCATTCTGGTGTTTAATTCCTCCCTCCTTGGAAATCCCCAGCTCTTTTGCTGAACTTTGGGACCCTTTTATTTTTAACCTTGGGGTGACTGCCAATTTTCTCACCCAGGTGTTTTGGTTCGATTTGAACACTTTCTTTTGACTTTGGAGTCTGACAAACTCCAGGCCTTACCTTTACATTGTGACACACTACACCTTAAGTGAAGTGACGCAGGGAAGTCTTCTAGATTTCCCAATGGTTTAATACCTTCTCTTGGTTAAACTACTGTTTCCAAAAGCAGTGAAGTGAAATTGACTTTATTTAAACTTGTAACTTTCTAGACCAGCACACACTACTAAAATAGGGTGCTGGAGGGATCACTTCGTATCCACTTTGTCTAGTTTCTCATGTAACATTTTTGTCACCCTTTTTATGTTGCCCTTTCTACAATTAATGGCTGGCAGTGGTTTACTTTTTCCTACCATTGTTTCTCTACCATGGGCTGCAATTGCAGCTGCAGTAAAGCACCCATGGGTGCCCATTGTCAAAATGGCCCGTCTTCTTTTTTTCACCATTTCTTGTTGGAAAGGGCCTTGATATTTACTCTGTGCCAAACCAGGTTTGGTCCCTTTGTTTTGTCTTTGGTGGTATTCCTGGTGAAGCCCGCCTCTGGCTCCAGCGTGTCTGGCAGGGCAGGAAGTGAGGGAGGTACCTGAAACTCACTGTGCTTAATCCCCTTGGTTACAGGAATGCACCCAAAGGTGATTGGCTGGCGGGCTGTCCTTGGAGGACAGCCACCCCCACTGTATGACGGCTAGTCTGCAAATGAATTGGAGAAGCCTGCATAAAAGGCAAGACTTTGTTTGGAAGGCAGAGTCGACCACTGGACGAAGGAATCTGAAGAACAAAGACTCTTGCTGCAACTCCTGGACTGTTGGGTTGCCCGGTGAAGCCCTGCTGCATTGCTGAAGCTCCAAATTCACCTCCTAGAGAAGCCCTGCAACAGATGACTTCTCCCCTTGGGTTGGTGGGACCAATCGACCCCAAAGCGAACTCGTCTGGACATCCTCTCTGAGCTGGCTGTAGTTCCATTGCTGCTGCACGAACAGATTGCCAGGGAGAGGAACACAGAATAGAGTCTCGTTTTTAAGTATGACCTGAGCTACAGGAAGATCCTCCGGACTCCCACGAAGCAGGACTGACCAAGCCTGAGCCACCTCAACAGAGTGCTGGACCCCAGATGTGTGAAGTCCAAAAGTTATCCGAGAGAACCATGGTGGTGCTATTTGCGAGAGCCGTGAGTAGCTGAAACCTGAAGTGCTGCTCATCTGAAGTTAGCACATTGCTGCTGCCAACCTTCAATTCATAGTGCAGGAGTGCCCAGGCGTCCTCCCTCTTGTCCCCACGACTGAAGCCCAGGAACAAGATCTACAGACCTACACAGGAACAGAAGCCAGCTGGAACCACTTTCTTCACAACTAAGGTACCATAAAACTAAGGGGACTTAACTCTTGTGTAGCAGTACTAGCTCTCTGAGACTTGTTTGCTTTTGCAGAGTTGCTTGCAGCTTTGTCTCCCAGCTTGTGGCCCTACAGTGATTTCTACAAAGACTTCCAAAACATTGTGCAAGACTTTTACTCACCTGCAAGACGTGCTTCAGCTTACCTAGACTCTTGCTCAATTAACATTGGCTGTCCTGGCTCCCTGAAAGACTCTTACCTCACTGTGCTTTAACTGTCCCTCAGGAAAGGGTTAATTTACCTCGCATTGGAAGGTTTAAAACGTATTTACCTGCTTAAGAATATTTGTTAACCATTTGTGTTCCTAAAAACGGTTTCTTTGACACAACTCAGTATTGCTCTAAATGTGCCAGTCCCGTGTCCTAGTTATTTAAGTCACCTGAGTGTAGGAAGTAGCTGTGCCATCCCAAATGGGCATCTACTGATTTAAAGAGTATTTTGAAGTATATTACATAATGTGCTCCCTTCTAAGGAAGGTTTAATCAAGTCATCTTGAGTGTTTATTTGGATACTTGTCACTGTGAATCTGTTATAACCCTACAGCTCACATTGACCCCTCTTGAGATAAGCCTGGCTGCTAACATCTTGTGTAGTACATGCTTATACCAAAGGTTGGGGTTAACTATTGCCAAGAGAACAAGGCTGGCGCAGTCTCCCACAGGGTACTGCATCCAATCTTGCCTAATGGCCATCATTTCTGGCTTCTCGCCCTTCTCCGGAAGGGCTTGTGGTACAGGCAGCCACAATACGCACCAGACCTGCAGCCTCCACTTCCAGATGGAGGGTAAAAGGTTCGGCACAAAGGCCCAGAAGGTTTTTACTTCGGGCAGCGTGGTGCTGAAAGCTACCAATGTAGCCTGTGGATTTGGTTTATGGAAAGCTGTGGAGCATGCAGCCGCGTTTGTCCCTGAAGGTGCAATGCGGAATGGATTTGTACAGCTGGTGGAAGATGGGGAAGGAGGTAGTGAGGCATTCGCTGCAAACGGGCCTGGACTTGGTCAATTGAGGCCGTTCAATGGGATCGGCAGTAGCCTTGAAGAGATGGGCAGATTTTAAAACTTCTCCAATTTCAGAATGGGCTTCTGAACATGCCTTTCGAAATTCCTTTTCAGCCAGTAGATTGACTAGCCGCAAAATTGCTTGGCCTAGCTACACTGCCTTCCAAACATGCATCTTTGTGTCTAGAGCAGAGGCTGTAAGTGCTACGTGCCTTAGGGAAGAAAGACATAGCTTCCACAGACCAGGCAGGTGTTTCATCCACCCTGGGAGGGGCAGAGGGGCTTCTAGAGGCCAGCAAATGGCAGCGGAGGCAGCTCTGCCCTCTAAGCCGCTTTTGATTTCATCAGTTGGACAGTTGGCAGAGCATTGGCCTCCGTGGCAGGAGATTACTTCTGGCGCCCGGGCACTACTGCTCGTTCGGTGCTTTTTCCACACAGACCATCTAGAGGTTCCCCATAGGAGGTTGACCTCTGTGCCAAGGGTATTAACCACTCTCCTCAGGAGATCCGGGGGTCCATGTATTCCCTTACTTGGATGACTGGCTGATCCGAGGAAATGCGGCGGGACACAGGTTTCCTGTAGATGAGAAAAGTCTAATGCTGTACAAGCTGGGATTCTCCCTGAATTTGAGGCCAGTTCATTGGAGCAGTCCTAGACACTCCGGTAGGGAAGGCTTTCTCTCCTGAGGTGAGTGGCAACAGCATAGCACAGATGGTAGAATTGTTTCGGAACCATGCCACATTACCAGCGGCTTCCTTCCTCTGCTTCATAGTCTCATGCCTCCTGTATTTTTCGTGCCAGAGGCCATGTTGCGCATGGTATCCCTTCAGTGGCTCCTGAGAAGTTGATGGTCTTAGTAGCTCTGATCCTCTAAGGGTTTCCAGGTCAGTGGACGACTACCTCACCTGGTGGACTGACAGCAGCAGTCACATGGCAGGGGAGCCCCTCTGGCCTCAGGCCTGAGTTGTCACAGATGCATCTTTTAAGGGTTGTGGGCACTCACTGCAAGGACTTGGCCTTTGAACAAAAGTCGAGTTCCCAAATATGGGAACTCGCGTCCTCTGCACTCTATGGGTGGCTCAATGATGAGTCCTATTTCTATTAAATAGAAGATTTGGTAATATATTAGAGATTAACAGTAGAATGATCAATAATTGTTCAATTGCATATGTATAAATATACACAGACTAAACGTACATTAGTTTAAATCCAGTGATTTATTTAGGAGCCCAACGCGTTTTGTCAATTGGTTCACTTCAGGGGCAATTTTCATAATTTTCAAACGATCTCTGAAAAACAACATTCAAATAAATCCACATAGAACAAATCATCTCAATGCAGAGTATCTTATATATTACAAAGGTAATCAAATCAGTCATATCATAACGCCTAATTTTGTGGATAAAGATCCAAAAAGAAACCCATATCCCGCTCATTCATTTTTTCAAAAAGTGAATCACATATAATATCTATTTAGTATGTTGTGTTAAACCCAATAGTCAAAGTAATTGCTGTCAAAAATAGGGCGTGTCAATATTCCAAGAGAACATTTACCTATGGTTTAGATTATAATCGGTCATCAAAAAAATAATTTTACATCATAGAGAAGGTGGGAAGTAGATCCTGTCTATTTGCGTCAGAATATGCTGAGGTCCTATTCGAAAAATATGCAAAAAAATATATTGTAAAAAATAATTAGAATGGATAGGTAGGAAAAAGTAAAGATAGTAAAGGCATAGCTGTATCTTACCAGCAAGGGTCTCAACAGTTAACGAGTAAATACTGAAGCGGGATCCAATTTAGTAGTGTGGTCAGCCATTTTGTTCATCAATGAATGGGCCAGGGAATTCCCCTTGTTCTAAAAAGAAATCCGAAAAAAAGGAAGGGTTAAATGACCCTAGTGGGCTTAAAGTCAAACAAGTATCAAGTAGAAGTACACTCACGTTGGACGAAACAGTGTAGAAGAAAAGGACAGTCTTCCGTGGGGAGCTGTCTCCTGGCAGGATCCGTTACAAAGGAGGTGACTGGAAGCGGTCCTTAAATACTCAAGTATAGCGATGCAAATCAACGTACTGCATCGAATGTGTGACGTCAACGGTGTAAACACCGTGACGTCGTCACGTGCATGCACAGTTGTGTTAAAGCAGGAACATGTACATTCCGATGTAGTGTCTCGGTAAACACACAGAATATTTAATGGATGCTGAAAGCAAACTCGACTGGCAGAAAACATCTGTATGTTTAACGAGTAAAAGCATCTAAAGCATAGTAATGGCCAATAAAATCGGATGATGCGCATAAAGTATTATGGGATAATAGTATGAAGTAAGTGTGGTCAACATCGTAAGAGTAATAAAGGGAGGAGATAGTAAAAAAAAGAGAAATTGAGAAAATAGTGTAAAAAATGTAAGTCATGTGTGGGATACGTCTCAAAAGATCAGTCGTATAGGTTTGAATTCACATGTCCCTAATGCTAAATCTATCTAATTTGTGATAAATGGTAAAAATGACAATCTAAAAATCGCAACATAATCAGAATCGTTCAGTTTTGTAAGGTATTTACAATTGTATACAGAGAGATGAAATGGAAAAAAGACCATTAGTAACAGTGAGACTGTCTTTACGCAAGGTCACAATCTCAGACATATCGTGAGGAAAACATCAACAGGAACAGTGGGGTTATTTAAACTGGAGTTGGACTCTGAATAACGGGAACAAGAATCGTAGACCTGGGGGGGAGGGGGTTGGGGAAAAAAAGTCTGCTGAAAGTAATATGAATGTGTAATATTTCGGGAGGTTAATTATCTAGATTTGTCTTATCTCTGGTAAGATTTATAAGAAAGGACCCATATGGAAGTCTTTGTTTAGACCCAATGGGGCTAATGCATCAAGTTTGTGGATCCAATATAATTCTTTGTGCAAGTCTTTTTGCATTATCTCTTCCCCTGGGTAAGTGTTTCATGATTTCCAGGACCACCCATCGATCTGTGATATGTCGGTTCTCATTGAAATTCCTAAATACTGGTGACTTCTGATTGCCTGTTCATATTAGATTTGTGCTTGGTAAGTCTTTCCTTTATTTTTCTCTTGGTTTTGCCTACATAGTATTTGCCACAGGGGCAAATAATATGTAGGCAAGGCTGTAAATTAGATTTTTTTGTCACAAGTTGCAAAATCTTTTAGAGGAATTTTCTTGCCACTGTTGGGGTCGGATGTGATCTCCTTTCAAAATATTAGAACAATTTTGGCAATTAAGACAGGCAAATGTGCCGTGTTTTGGTTTACAGGAACATTTGCTGTTGACTTTTGTTTTTCAGCTCTGATCAGTGAGTCTCTGAAGTTCTTGCCCCTTTTAAAGGCCAACATTGGAGGTTCCCAAAATAGTTTGTTGAGATTGCTATCAAACTTTATGATGTCCCAATTCTTTAGAATAATCTTTTTGATCCGAAAGATTTGACTTGAAAATTTGAGTGTATCAATTTCATGTTTTCATTTCTTGGCTTCTCTTTCAACATTTCTTTTCTCTCCAAGGTTGCAGTACGTTCAATAGCCTTATCGATAGTATGTTCCGTGATCCTCTTGTCCTAAACCTTGTTCGCATTTTTCAAATTCATGTGTCAATTGGGTTGCATCAGAAGTGATTCTTTTAGCCCTTAGGCATTGGCTGTACGGTAGATTCTGTTTCAAATGTGATGGGTGAAAACTTGCGTAATGCAGGATACTATTGGCATCCGTAGGTTTTCTATAGATTTTGTGATAAATGTGTTGTCTAGTCTGGCGATGTCAACATCCAGGAAATGTGTTTGTGGATTGCCTAATGTAAACTGAATCTTTCTGTGACACCCATTGAGGTAGACAAAAAAATTGTTGCAGTTCCTCCTGTGTCCCATTCCAGATGCCATAAATGTCATCAAATTGTTTCCAGAAAATCAGGTTCTTGTTCCAAGGTTCTTTGTTTAGAATAAATCTTTTCTCAAAATGGTACTTAAAAATATTTGCATATGCAGGGGCCACTGAGGAGCCCATTGATGTGCCCGAAATCGGAGGTAGAATCTGCTGGAGCGTAAAGAATGATTTCAATCGCAAATTCTTAAATGTCTTGGGCAGCTGGCAGCCAGGTGGCACATCAGGCTGGAGTTGCGAGCCATCAAGCTTAGCTCCGAGTCCTTTTGCCTTGTCTCAAGGGGGAAACATGTCCTGATTCTGACTAACAGTGGCCATGCACTACCTGCACAAGCGGGGTGCCAGGCACTCTCACCCCCGCTGTGGTTCCGATTGCTGGAGAGCCACATCTGTCTCTGCCGTGCATCTGGCAAGGCCGGAGTATGGCTTGTCAGATGCTCTAAGCAGGCGGTGCAGTGTGTCACACGAGTGAGGTGTACCAGGAAGTCCTAGAAGTCTTATCTCGTTGGGGCAGCCCGTCAGTGAATCTGTTTGCCACGGAGTCAAACGGTGCAGACAGTTTTGCTTGAGGGAATTCCCAACAAAGGAGGGATGCGTTTCTGGTGGTTCAGTGACTACAGTTTTGAATGACACAAGTTCCGACACAAGTGTTTTGTTTTTTTAATGGGGGGGGGGTGTCCTCCCAACCCCGTGGACAGTTTGTGGTGGATTGGACATGTTCCCATCATCCCATGGGATGTTGGGAGGTTTCGGGCAACCATCTTGATCGCCCCAGACTGGGTGTGGAGAACCTGGTACTCAACCTCTTCTGTCCCAGTAAAAACCAGGTGCTCCACCCAAACCCAGTACCTCCCCTTAAGCCCCGCATGTAGGTTGAGGTATGACTGGGACCTCTCTGAGAAGTACTTGAGGTGTTGCTGGCTGCACGCAGACCTGCCTACCAGGTCTATGTAGGTGAAGATTTGAGGCATGAGGCTGGCAACGCAAGATTGACTGTGGTGACCTGAAGGCCTGCTGAGATCAGTGACAGAAATCACTGCAGCGGTGGTGCAAGAGATGGTCAAAGTATATTTTACGGCCTTGTCTGTGTTTAAAGGTTCCTTCTTCACGATCTGGTTATGGCCCAATTACTGAAGGGCCTTGTAATGGGTTTCAGCCAACTCACTTTGTTGTCCCAGTCTGGGACTTGAATCTGGTTCTAATGTTCCTTATGGCGGCTCCGTTTGAGCCCATGCTTTCCTGTTCATTATGGCTGCTATCCTTGAAGAGCGCCTTGGTTGCAATTACATCTGCCAGGAGAGTTTGCGGACTTCAGGCCTTGTCTTGCAAGCCCCTGTTCTACGATTCTTTCGGGAAAAGGTGTACCTTACAGTAAGACCTGGTTTTCATCCTAAAGTGGTATCTGAATTGCACCTTTCTCAGGCCATAGACTTTACAGTTTTCTACCCTCCACCACATCCCTCTACTCTAAGGGGGAGCGGGTCCATCGCTTTGACCCCAAAAGACTTTAGCTCTTATGTTGCTAGGACTTCCGGAAATCTGACAAGCTGTCCCTGACCCATTCTTTTCCTGCAAAGGTCTGCCTGTAACTAAGCATACACTATTGCGGCAGATCATCCTTAGTGCTGCTATGCTGCAGGCAAAGAACTTCCTTCAGGCATCGGGGCACCCTTGACTAGAGAGTCTGCCTCTACAGCCTTACAGAGGAGGGGAGTTCCCAGTCGGGACCCTTGTTGTGCGGCCAGATGGTCATTCTTGCACACATTTACTAGACCATATTGTCTGGATGTTGCCTGTGGGGCTTGAACATGCTTTGATAGGGCAATGCTGCAAAATCTGCTTCTGTAATTTCTGCCCACCCCTTGCTTGGGGTCGATCAGATAAGGAATTTGCAGGAGAAGAATCAATAGAAGGATCATTACGGTGAGTAATTTCTCAATCTAGAAGTATGTGCTATTTTTATATAGCTTACCCTACCATACAAGGAATTTAATCCTAACATGGATCCAATGTCCCTTTGCTGACGCCCTTTATTTTGAAGTGCTTCTCTATCAAGCAATGACTTCAAATTTTGTTTTGGGGGTCTTCCACGCCCACCCTCTACCATTACCTCAACCCCCTGCCCACCCGTCTAACCTCTTACCCCAGTATATATATTTCAATGTTGTCTTTTAAAATTACTTAACATGGGTGTTGGTAAAACGCAATATCATATTCGGGATCTGAAGTGTGGAAAGTGTTGCATTCTGCAGAGCAGACTGTTGTCGTTTTTTTATCGTGTAAGCTGTAGCTGCTGGCAGCCTCTCCTCCAGGCTGGGTATCGGGTGCCAGCGCCGAAATACTGCAGAAGCAAACTAGTCCTTCAGACCCTCAAACAATTTCTCACAGCAGCAATTCACAACGGAGTAAACCAGACTAGGGGAAGTGGATAAAATATCTGGTCAGGATTCCTCTGCTACCCTCAAACATCGGTCTGCCTCAAAATTCTGGAAGACCCGCAAATAAATTCTGGTTAAATATCCATTAAAATATATCTTGGCTCTTTATAACTACTTAGTCCTCTACTGCCTTCGCCCTAAGCCTGAAGGCAACTCAATGGAAATGAAGGATGTTCTTGTAAGCTGCTGCTTCAACTCACTGCTGACTCTCCAGATATTTCTGACATTTTGCTTGGCTTACTTACATATATTTAAATGCTTCTCTGCTCTCAACTGCTGCTTCAAAACATTGCTTTTGCTTGCTTGTGGTAATTTTATACAATACTTTAAAACTAAAATGTCTCAGTTCATGTAGTATAGAGTTGTTCCTAACACGTTTACATGCCCCAATGCTTTTAATCCATGCACTAAGGTTAGCTCCAGTTTCCTCTAACTGGATTCTGAATTGCTAGTCTCTCACTGCACCTTTGCGCGAAGAAACTTTTTATTTGATTGCGCCAGGATAAGGCATACCGCTGCTAACTGCTACCGCATTAACAGCTGACCGGCACGGTTTTCTTCCTGCGCAACACGGCACCGATGGATGCGCGTGACGCGGCTTCCTTTCACTCAAATGCATGCCGGCTCACATTGCAAGGTCCTTTAACGCTACACGAAACAAGCCCGGCGAGCTCGCAGCGAATGCAATATAAATGCTCATCTAACTTAACGCGCAAAGCCTTATTGAAGTATACGCATTCTCTGCTGATGCTGGAGCACGCCCCGGTTCATTACATACACTTAGATTGCTCACAGTGCAAATGACTCAATTTTTTCACTAATGCGACTTAACGTTTTTCAGTTTGATCATAAACTAAAACTCCCTAAACACTAACAAGAAATGGAAGGTGCATGTTAGTGTTTTAAAGAACTTTTCCTTGAACAGAACTTTTTAAAGCTTAAGTCACTTCTGAATTTAGGTTCTCTGGCACTTCTGGTGGTCTTGAAAATTGGTATTTTCTCTGGTTTTTACAGGAACTCGTCAAAGCTGTGACCTCTCGAGCAGATCTTGAATGAAAGGCAGTTAGAACCTATCCTGAGTTTCCAAACTTCATCACAGTGGTCTCTAAACTAATCACTGCTGTGCAGGAAACTCCAGCTACTAACAATTGGGGGTGGCTATTCACAGCCCCTATACATTAGGAGGCTACATAGATATTTGATTGTAATTGGGGCAATCAATTGACCCTAATATCTTGCCATTGTCGTGGCCACAGGCACCTATTTTCAGGACCCACTTGAGGTGACAAACTACAGTTAGCCCGTATAACAAACTTGTGAGAAACCTGGCTTAATCCTCCAATATTATATGGACCAAGGCCCCCTGGGTCACCCCTCACTCATTCGATCCTTGGTAGAGTTTACAGTGAAGGACACCTTTAGCATTACCAGAGGAGCGCTGGCCACTCATATTAGTTCTGGACAAGGTGCTCCTCTGGTTTTTGCTGGTGGTTTTTGAACATTTTGCTGGTGGTGAACATTTACTGGAAATGAGGGATTGGTGACTTGGCTACATTTATCACTGAATAACATTGCAAATACAAGCATGGTGTGATATATGCCCATGTAGCCACATTAGTGCTGGTGGGATCTTAATTCTGATAGTTCAGAGAAAAGGTTTGGTCTCTACTACTCCCTCCAAGGACTGCAAGGTGGCTCTCATCCATGGGAGACTCGGGGCTTCGGTCACTGAAGCTCTGTTGTAAAACCCCTCCTTGTCCCACATAGTTGAATGGTACTGTAAGCTCAACACTAAGTTTGTGGGTGGATTGGGCTCATTTTGCACAAAATGTACTGCTGTCTTCACCCCATTTAGGATCATTCCCTTGTGGAAGCTGACCTCAATGGCTCGTATAGCGCATCAGCTTGTGTGAGGGCTACCTAGAACAGCATGTGCCCTAGATATGTTAGGGGTTCAGGTACTAGTTCACTGGAATACTAGTAAGGTGAATGGGGAACTCTTGCCGCCTACTTGCACTCAAACCCTCATTCATAATGAATTTGGCAACTTCGTCGGCCATCTCTTAAGGGTGGGGTTGTCTCAGGGCGTGGTGACGGGACTGCTCTGAAGGTGAGCCATAAACACGTTAATAATATGGAGGTGGCAACAAGGAAAAGAGAACTGTGCCGTAGGATAGCCCACTTTCAAAATAAAAAAATGGACAGGGCTCCCAGTCTCATATGAACTATCAGAAAATTGCGTCGGGAGCATCGGAATTGGCTCCGACAAACTAAGGCAAATAGGGGACGGAGAAGCCATACTATTCTATTTTACTGCCTTTTGGGAAATAAAACGGTAAGGCTCCTCAATTGCTACTCCAAATAAATGCAGTCTCGGGGTCGGCATGGGTCTCGCATTTTAAACCAGCTTTTGCACACCCTCAAAGGGAGTGCGGGGGAGTAGTGTGAAGGCAGCGATTCCTGAATGAGTCTTGAGTGAAGCTCACCGATATAGGATACTAGCTCAATTAGCTCTTCTAAGGCTCCAGGTCCTAATGGCCTGACTAATCAGGTCTTGAAGTCCAGTAAGGAGATGTGGGCTGCCACTCTGGTCTATATTGTTTGCTAATATATTAGCCTCTGCAGTCTTTCCGCCTTCGTGGTCCAGTGCTCACGTTATTCCTAGATTTAAGAGGCAATGAATGTGATCTGTCGACCTATTGCTCTCATTGATGCTGATGGCAAAATCTTTGCCTCAATTGTCTTGTATCATTTAGAAGGCTGGGCTTCGGATACTGGGAGAATCTCTAAGTGGCAAGTTTTAGGAAACGCATGGGGGGGGTGGTCAATGGGTTGGTAATCGACACAATGCAGCAGCTGGCATGGAGTGGTAGATGCACAGCTTTTTATGGAGGTTCTGCCTTGCTAGCAGTGGCCTTTGATGCTCTGGTTAGTGGGTTAATGTGGAAGAAACTTGCCAGCGGTTTCTTCCACTGGCAAGTTTACCTGCTGTCTCCTCCACGCAATTATTGAGCTACATTCCAATACTGGCATACAAGTATGATTGAATAGTAATGGACTTCAAGAGAAGCATGTCTGTAAGGGGGGATATGGGACGTGTTGCACCCTGTATTTTCAACCTATATTTGACCGTCATAATGGATGCCCTAGTTGAAGCCTCATTGATTTCCCCGAAACTGCTTCACCTCAACTTTTTTATTAGTGGCTTGCCTATGCAGATTACTTCAGTTGATGCTATTGAAGTAGGCCTGCAATGACTAATTCTTTTGTTGTTTAGAAGGAGGGGGGGGATTCTTAACCCTGCCAAATCGAGAGTAATTAGATTTTCTAATGGCACAAAAAAATGCTCTCTGAAATAGTATGGGCGACTCATTACATATGTTTACTCATTGAATTATTTGGGGTTTACTGTATTTGGGAGATCAATGGTGTCTCATGGTTCAGTGAAACCAGATTAAAATGACAGTTAGGATTCTCACTCTAATCTGTGATTAGATAATATGAATCTAAAATCATTCATAAACTTCTTTATGGTAGGAATTGAGATGTATCCATTTGCCACCTTATGGTAGTAGAGGGGAGGATTTGGAAATGTATCCTAAATGTACCTAGGAGTCTCCCTGTAGTGGCCATCTATTATGGCTGGAGTCTTGTATCCCTTACTGTACGTGAACACTGGAATGTTCTGTCTTTAGTGAGCAATCCTAATACCGGTTGGAGGTAGACTATACTTAAGATATCTTATGTGGCACGCTTCTGTCCTATATTGGAGGCTTTGAAAGCACTGAGCCTTCTGATTCTTGACGAGATTTGCTGTTCCTCACGTGATTTTGTAGAATATCCAAGTAGGATCTGGTCACTATTATATCAGCCCGACTGGATGTCGACAATTGATAAACTTCACTCCTATCTTACACTGGTACAGTTGAGCGAGGAACATAAGCGAAGGAGCATCTTGGCTCCATTCCTTAGTATATACCCAGACAAAGTGACTCGAGCTGTCTTTATCTGCTTTCTTTGGAATCTGCTTAAGAAATTATGCTAAAACCTAGCAGGATTTCTGCAGATATGGCAGTTTGCAGGTTCTGTGACTGCTCTGACCTTTACGTAAACTGTCTGGTAAAATGGGGTACCCGAGTGATTCTTAGATGGGTTAACTTTGCAATAGATGTCTGGCGGGTCAATTGTAATCTCCGAATTGCATCCTTTAAAGCATTGAACTTGGATGAGTTTTTAACTGAAGTTTTAACAAATGTAATGAGTGCCTTTTTAACAGTCGTTTTATTATGCTACTTTTATATGTATTGAAACTAATGGTCTGAGTTTTTGTATTGTATGCTTATAAAGGTTGAGAAAAAAAAACTCAACCATAATGTAAAAAACATGAAGGATACAAGATTACATAATCATGAAGGATACAAGATTACATGTATGCAGGGGGTTTTACAAGTGGGGAATACAGATTGCAGGGTGCTACCAGCCTTGATTGCCTGTGGCTCTGCATCGGTGCTCAAGTCCCTGGGTCTGCATTATCAAACTAATCTTCCCTTCACTGAGTGGAGGCAACATTTGTAGGGTTGGAGGCGTTTTTCTCCCTAGTCCGCACTTAAACCAAACTGGGGATAAGAGCCTTCTGCAGCATTTATTTGATCCCTTTAACCTTCCAACATTGGTTGTACTCTGTAATCTGAGGCTTGCAGCTTTTGGGGCCCCTCTTCCTTGAGCTCAGTCTTTTGGCTTTAACATCCACCAGTCTGTGTGCCTGGGGTAGGAGAAGGCAGTGGAGCAGTCTGCATATGTAATAGGTTGGTGTCCCCAACCTTCTTCTCCCCTCCCCGGCCAACACTTCCATCAGTGTTACATGTTATTAAAGTGCTGCTTACTGCATGTTGGTAACATGGCTCCTCCTGAACGAACAGCAACCCCTCATGTATTGTCTAATTCAGATCCATGAAGTGGTTATTGAAATTCAATTCCCTTCAGTAACGGCATGGCTTTGTTCCCTCTTGATGCTTTTTAGATCGTAAACCCTCACTTGCTGAAAGATTTGACCGAGAGGGGCCTGTGGAGCGAAGGAATGAAGAATCAAATCATATCTTGCAATGGCTCCATTCAGGTAAGTGTTTATGTAGTGATTTTACTTGCACAAAACCTAGCATTTCCTAGATTCTTGCTTTGAAAACACATGCCATCTTTAATCTACAAAATTGTGGTCCCCCTCAGTCACTGAGTCCTAGAATCTGTCACTCGGGTGTACATATGAGCTGGGGCACTAGAGCTGCTTGTGTCCTCTTTAATGTTTTAGTGTAGAGTTTCTTCTGCACCCTTTACTTTGCCAAAGACTTTCACACACTTCTCCTCAGACATTTGCTTACTTTTGTCTGCATTGCCTGATCATCAAGAGTAGGGTTGGAGTTGGGAATCAGGGAAATGGTTTAGCGTGCTATATTTAAGGAGGGAGGTAAGGAAAAGGTTCTGGTAAGATGAACATCAGTTAAAAAGGGTTGCAATTGTTCGGCAGCCCACTTCGTAGTCCCCTTGTGCATGGTGCTGTATTTTCTGGGTATTTGATTTTCCTAACAGCCAGTCTTTATGCCAATCCTGACGGTGTGGCTCACTTTGTGCTGTCTCTTAAGAGGTTTTATGACTATAAACTGGGGCACCCCGGAGGTACTCTGTAGTCACGCGCTATTGTGTCTAGGCTAATTGGTGAATGGCAAAATAAAATCCATGCAAGGCCACAAAGAGGTGGTTTGTTTTCGTCTGACATGGGGGCGGGGGGTGCCATGACTATCGCTTACCTCTGTTAGGCGCTGGCAATCTTTGGATGTGTCCAGAACTGAGTTTGTAGTAGGTCTCAGACAGGTGTGTTAAAACTGGATTCAGGCATCAGGAATTCCTCACTTTGAGATCCTTCCAGAATCCATGGAGGGACGGTCTGCCATTTGCCGACAGTCCTGAAGTGGTTCCTGTGATTGGGTGCTGGTCACTCCCTCCCTCTTGGGATAAAACGCCTCCTCACCCCATTACTCTCCTTGTCCACTGCTAGAATCATGTACTTGCATTACTGAACAGTGCTGCTTGAGGAAGGACCAAAGTTTTTCACCTTGTAGATTGCTCTGAAGAATCTACCAGTAAAGTTCTGTGCCTTCAGGACAACTAGAATGAGCCCTCTGTGGCACTCCTTTCCTCTGATCCGTTGGGAACAACTGGATCACTGCTACTGACAATGTCTCGTCTCTTTGAAGCTCCTGACTGCCTTTATTGGCCAAAGCTGCCCCCCCCCCCCCCCCCCCCCCCCCGAGCTCTGATGCTCTTTGCCAATCTGATCAGAGGATAAACATTGGTAAAGTACACTGGTTCCATCTCCTCACCTGGCAAGCTCCAGAGGCCAGTGCTGCCGTCACTCTTCTGACTGCACCACCAACTCTCATTGCGATCCTTCAGTGGCTGGCTCCTCTGTTGCACTAAGCAAAGCCTGAATAATAGTTATTCCCTGCACTCTCTTCACAACCCCAGCATCAGAATCCAAGTCCAGAGCCAGTGTATGACGTAGGAACACTGCATTGGCTAGAACTGCAATCTTTATCCTGTTTTGCACTTCAGCTCCTCTTGCTCAGAACTGGAAGTAACTCAGTTATTCACAAGGGTCTTGGGAGTCCCTCCTGCAATGGTGTGCTGTTGCTGCACCGGTTCGCTGAGCACACTAGTAACCACTTGAAGCTGCCTCCTACAGCCCTGCTTTTCCTGTCCCAGTGTATTTCTATCCAGAAGTGCTGCTGGTGAGTCTTTTCGATTGTCGTCCAGAGAGACTGAGGCTTCCCTCCATAGAATTTCAGGAACAACTTCTTGGGACAGTTTTATTGTAACTTTCTGTTGAATGCCACACACTAACGGCATTACTGGTCTTTTGGTATCTGCTTGTACATGCCTGCTTCGATAGAAAAGCCTTTACGTATGTGTTGTCTTTCCTCCCTAGGTGGGGACACTATTTGCTCTAAAGAGCACTTTTTAAAACTGTATTTACTGACCGATGCATTGTGGCATAGTCTGGGTGTCTGGTTAGATTTTATATCTAATGGCATGTAGAAAATGTCTTGTATATTAAATGTGTACTGTACCTGTGTATCCACGGAACCGTCTGGGATGCTCTGCCATGACTACCGCTTAGGGCCTGGTGAGCTTGAGTGAATCGTTAGTAGTATCGGAATTGGTCAAGTATTTCCAAGGACCCTAACCACAGGGCCTTAAGATCCTCAGTAATTAAGTGTCCATTTGGAGACAGAGTAGTGGTGGGGGTGTTACAATCTGTGTTATGGTGTTTGTTTAGTGTCTAGATTCAAGATCAGGGCTAAGGAAGGGGTTCGACTTGCCAACTTTCACCATTACCTGTGTTTAAGTGTGGGGTGGCAGTAGATTATAAAAACTGCTTACGGGGGGGGGGTTGCGTATAACTACCCAATTTTACAAATTTGAGGAGGTGAGAAGATCTATGATCAGTGAAGTGTCTTTTGGCTAGGTAAGGGTTCCGGGGAAGAGGGGTTTACGGGGTAGCTTAAGACAATGGATATAGTTAGTTTGCTGTAGAGTTTGGGGCGGGGGGGTAATGTGGGAGGGGAAGAATGTTTAAAGTGTTACAAGATGCTGTAATGACTATTTTACAAGTTGGAAGTAAAGTTAAGGGCTGAATGTGTTTGTAAATGTTTTGTTGTGGTCTTGTAATGTGGTGTCTGGTAGTGTGGCATGAAAGACTTGGTACTTTTTGTTTCAAATGAATGATATGGCATTTGTAACACGCCTATACACAAGTGGTTGCCCAACACGTACTGGCCTTTCGAGTCCTAGCGCGGTACCAGATTTCTGCATGAAGTATTCCACGATGATCTGCACTTGTGGCATTTAAACCGAATGTGACTGGTGAAGAGGCCCTGTCGGAGCACTGAAGTGCACAAACTATGCAAGGGGTGCTTTGGTTTCATCTGGCCGTGACCACAATTGGCTGTGAAATGGCTCATCTCTGTGCTGCTTTGTTTTTTTTCTTCAGAGTGTTCCTGAGATTCCCCAAGACATAAAGGAACTTTACAAAACAGTGTGGGAAATATCACAGAAAACCATAATCACAATGGCAGCAGACAGAGGTGCTTTTATCGACCAGAGCCAGTCGCTAAACATCCATGTAGCTGAACCAAATTATGGCAAGCTTACCAGCATGCACTTCTTTGGATGGAAGCAGGTAATGGAGATTAATGACTGGTTCAAACTACAGTTTTAGCTCTTAATCGGGCTTAATGTTTTATGTACAAAATTCTAGTTTTGCAGTGGTGTTCGGTGTAACTACCTATATTGATATTTGGGCCTGTGCACAGGTTTGGGACCTTCAATTACAGAATGCCTTTCCATCCTGTCCTTTTTCAAGGTAGGACACCCCTTCCTTGAAATGGGACCAGGACAAAATGATCAGTTTCTAAGTCTTGGTTTCTTGTTGTGAAGCAGTTCTGCTTCAGCAGTGTTGTGTGATATGAGGTTTGTAATGGTTGCAGTCAAAGTGCAACACTGGTAACCTTGCGCAATCTGGCATGCAACGAACTGGTGCAGCCCAAAGCTGTTTTTACTCTAATTTTAGCATTTTCAAATTGGCTGATTATGCTTCTTTTTATTCACAGGGCCTTAAGACTGGTATGTATTACCTGAGAACAAAGCCAGCAGCTAACCCAATCCAATTTACCCTCAATAAAGAGCAGCTAAAAGAGACTGTGCCTAAGGCAGAGAAGGAAGAGAAAGAAGAGAAGGAAAGAAATACTGCTGCCATGGTGTGCTCTTTGGAGAACAGAGATGAATGTCTAATGTGTGGTTCATAATCTCAAAATGATTGATTGGAGCTACTCATTTTGAAAGGGTGTGGTAAATTGGACTTGCGATCCAGCTGTACAGTTATGTTTGAGGATGGTAAATGGGCAGTCTGTCTGCACCTCCTGTCGCTATATATGTGGAATATTTTTTTTCCATGCATGAACTTTGTAAATATCCTTATTGCACCTCCTCAACAGGAGTATTTTTGTATTTCTTGGTCAGTAACCACTATTTGTGATGTTACTGCAAATGAACCTGTACAGAATCAAATGAGTCTTGTGTACTTTATTTTGGGAGTTGGGTGGCATGTGAGGTGGACCTCTATTGATTCTGGCACCATAATGGAAACATGAATACTTGATTTGGGTACAAATGACCATACATTCACTAAAGACAACCATTTAATTGTCCAACACACCATCGGTGCCGAATGCCAGATACACATACATAATGCAAAACCATCATTGTTATCACAAACGTGATCAACAAACCAAGTTTTTCAGATATAAAAGAGCTTTACTGCCTCAACATGTCCCATCTAGTAAAGTTGACAAAAGTGAAGCAAAAAGAATTGGACAGCTATTGTGCAATCTTTACTTGTTCAGTGCTTTCTATTGGACAGAACATTTCTTTTAATTTAATAGGGCCAGGTTTGAGTCTTCCACCCTCTGCCCCCTGGATCTGTTGATTCCACCACTGGTCAGCTGATAGTGACTGTCATTGATGTAAATGGCCTGCCATTTAGTTTTCAGTTCTTATAGCCGAGCAGGAGATGACCAAATGCTGCAATGATTTGTTGGCGTCTTTGTGGCGGCACAGTCTGCAACTAAAGTCAGCTTCGCTCCTTGCCACCCCTGGCGCTCAAGATCTCTCTAGTTGGAAATGGGTTTAGTCGGAAGCGCATAAACTGTGCCTGATGGTAACTGCTCAGAAAATTTGACCAATATTTGGGTAAGGAGTTGTGAACAAGCTTCCAAGAGGCCTTTCCCGTAACACTAAACTCTTTCCTGCTGTGTTTGATTCCAATCTACAATTTGCATTTTACTTTTGACGGGTTAGTGGTTAACATTTCCTCAGAGGAATCGAGGTCCTTCAACATTGCAGTACAAATCTGCCTCCATTCACGTAGCGCACCTTCTGCCCCTCCTGAGAGCCTCTTGCAAGATTTCAAAGCCCATTGGTGGTAATGGTGTTGTACACTTCTCCAGCATTGGTTCTTTCATGGATTCACATGCTTAGAATATTCCCTGTCGACAAGACTGGGAACCCTCGGTAAGCTTAAAGCCTTTTCCCGTAGGAAAATGGTCGTCACTTTTGTGTCCTATCTACGTCATTTTGGGCCGTGCATGCAAGCCCCACTAGGATGTAGTGGTATAAATGCCCCGCCCCCGGGGCTCCCTTCAGATTTCAACCGTCTCCAAAGTGGGAACACCTGGTGTGTTTTCTACTTGGTTAGGTGGTGCTGTTGCGGTTTTTCTCCTAATGTCGGGAAAAGCACTGTTCCGCCCGTGCGCTACGTGCGGACTAAAGGTCTATGAGGGGGACGGACATATGGACTAACTTCTTACAGCTTGGATAGGAGTTCCTATTGGGAGGTTAAGGACCTTTTTTCCAAAATTGGCCTCCATGTTGCTGGGAGGGCAGAGCTTCAGCGGTGTAGGTGACAATTGGTGCGACCTTTATTCGGTAAATAGTAGACTCAATGTAAATTTACAGTATTTTTTTCAGTATTCTCTGTGCCTGGGCAGCTAAGGTCTGTACTTTGTTTTGCAAGATAATCTCGCTTGGGGCATCGATTGAATATTTTATGCACATCCCCAAATAAGCCATCAAGCTTCCTTGGGAGAGCGTCTTGCTGTTCATATACCAGGAGCTTTTGTTCCTTCCTCTGCTGCCCCATGGTTCCAAATTTAGTATGCAAGATTTATTTGGTAATCTTTAGTCATTGTCCTGAAGGTAGTATTCCTGTAAGGTGTCGCAATGCCTCTGTAGGCCGACCGGAGTCTGGTCAATAAGGACAAGGTTGTCTGCATAAAGGATGCCAGCTAATTTCAGGGGAAACATCTTGCGCTCTGCAATGCATTGTGAATGTCTGATATGAACAAAGCGCTGGAACTAGAGAGCTTGCTTCAGAGCCTTCATGGTCTTAATGGGCTCTGAGAGCAGGGCCCTTGCACCCAATCATACTCTGAAAGAGGTCTCTGAGTAGAGTATGGCTTCAACCAGGTCTTCCGGGCACTTCCACTCTTCAAGCTTTGACCACAATGTTGTGCGGTTGATTGTGTAGCAAGCCTGGGACAGGTCTATAAAGGCCAAGTAGAATTTTGTGGATTTCTTCTCCTTTATACGACTAAAGAATGTTAATCAAAAAGACGTTTAGGCTATGCCCAGATTGCCTGATGTCGTTAATGTCCAGTAGACCCTCCATTTTGAGAGGGCCACCAGTATTAATGCGGCAAAGATCTTCCCTGCAACATCCAACAAGGCTATAGGCCTATATTTGGTAGGGATTGTCCAGTCCCACTTTTTGAAAATGGGAATGATGTTTTCTGCGAGGAGGGAACTCCTTACCTTTTTGATTTGATCAAATGGCACGCACAAAAAAGGCCCACTGCTCCGGATCCTCTTAACATGCCGTTTGACATCCTGTCCGGGGCCCTAGAGTTGCTGGTTTTATTGATGAGGGAAGGGCTGTTCCCTTTTGTGGTCTCGCAGCTCCACCCTTTAGAGTGTGTAGGCCTCATGGCAAGCTTAACTGTCTGGAATAGTCGTAAGAGTTCCTCCCCAGGCGCTAGCCGAAACTGCATTTGACATTGCCTCTGGGTAGGGCGTGGCGATTGAGCCATTAATCCTCTGCCAGATCTCACTCGTATTTTTGGACTCCATGCTACTTGGCATGTTTTCGGCGTCTCGCTGTAGCAACTCATGTTTGTGAACGTACCCAATTTCGATAGTTTTGTTTCAATTTCTTGCAGGTCGTAGTGTCCTGTTTTTTTACACTCCTCAGTTTGGAGTTTTAAGATCTTTTCCTGTTGGCCATGGCTTGGCCGAAGGTGTGCAGTGTCTGCAATTGATGGAACTCCACAACCAGGACTCCAGATAGTCAAGGGTTTGCTTGATGGAGAATACTTTTTCTGTGTTCACCTGGGCTTTAATTCAGTCAACAGATTGATTCTTTCTGTATTGACAAGTTTTTCTCCCCGCTGTCACACCCAACACTTGGTTATTTTTGGTATTTCTTTTTTAATTCTGAGGCGTGCAAACTAGTTTCAAAATATTATGGTCCCTCTGCAGTTTTCAGAAGCTTTAAAATGTTATGTGAAACAAAAGTAGTGCCGTCTAGTCAGTTTTCCCAAATTAAACTTGGCGGAATGTCACCCTTGGTGTTACTGTTTAGCATGTAGATTTTCCTTGGTGACCACTCCTCGCAGCACCTGAGGCCTCTCGTTTGGCTTCGGTTGCTGCCCAGTTGAAATCTTCAATATGGCGTTTTCCTTTATCAAAGAAGTGAATATTTAAGACCCCACAGATTGTGAGTTACCGGCCATAATTCTGATGCTACATCCACAGTCCATTATTGATTCTGAAAATTGAGCACTCCTGGGCAGGTGTTCCAATAACGGTTAAACGGGATCAAGATGTTCAGAGTATGTAGACTGGGACCCCTTCAGCCTGTTCGTAAGGACCTGGCTGTACGGGTTTCAGTTTTCAAAGGGCAGGGCTTAAAGATTGACTTTGTATTTCAATGCTATTTTAAACCAACCATCGGTCTCCATGTGTCCTTTCACGGCGTGGTTAAAGTAGACTGTAAAAGCAGTTAAGATGGGTGTTCTTCATCCTTGTTTTCTCGATGCAAATTCTATTGTAGGCATCAATGTCCAAGTCGCCTGGTCCAAATAGGTGTTTGAACCCTCATGTATTCCAACTTCCTATAGGTTCTTGAGTTTGTTTTTCCTTGGGCTGTTATGCTCTGTTGGTTTTGGTTGGTTACCGGGACCCCAACCAACTCCAATTTTCATATGGAGTATCACTCCTTTCGTTACCCTGTGGGTGGGTGCTGTGGCTCACTTGATGGTTCTCCAGCGTAACAGTGGCCGATAGGTTGCCAGGCCTCATTCATGTCCCTATTTATCATTATTGGGTGGGCAGGGGGGGGGGGCAATATCACTGGCTGTTCCAACCTGTCTTTGTGAATCTGTCTTGGACCATCGTCACCCACTAAAGGAGCAACCAGAGAGCCTTCAGTCCTATCTTGCTCCTTAGAAAAATGTTTTTTAGTTCCCTTAAAACCATAATTCTCCAGCATGGTGTCTGGCATGGATTCACATGCTTCTGAATATTCCCTGTCAGGCTGGGAATCATTGGTTAAAAAAAATCTGTCTAATGTCTGAACTGTTGTTCTCAACAACCATCACTGAGCTCTGGGTCATCTGCCCCACCCTGCACCCCCAGCCAATGACTGCCCTCTACTGAAGCCCCTCCTGTGGCAGCCATTTCAGATTTTTACCGCACATTCAAGTGTTGGGAGTCCTCTTCCAAAAAGCGAAAACACAGTAAAAGCTCAAGAGCTAAGCAAGAGTTCTACTATATTTCGTTCAATCGAGCCTTGTGCTCTATTGATCATCCTTCTGATTAACGAGGACCTGTTTTTCGGATTCTTCAGCGCCCCTCAAGGGTGGATTTCATTGAGTTTCTTCGTGTAGGCATCCAAAAGATTCTTCAGACCTACGCCACGTGGATCTTGTCGGACGAGAAGGATTCCACCTCTTCAAGCTTTGCACCAACTGCAGAATGTTTTCAGGCGATATACATTCCCAGTGCCTTTACTGCATGTACCCGATGCTCAAGGAGGAAGATTGTGCATTTTGCTATGACCTCACGACAAGCATCAGCGTAAACGGCTGAATGAGTGGCTGCAGGCCAAGGCCTCTGCACTAGGTGGGTCCCTGGAGCATGCTTTCCCTTATCTGGGAAAAGCTGAGCGGGCTTGTAAGTTCTTTGAGGGTGCCCGTCCCGCGGGGGACCAACAAAAGGTCAAGCACTGCGAGTCCACTACCGTAGGGAGCACCGCTGCAGCAGGCTCCTCAGCAGTCGGGGCGTGTTTCTGCATCTCCTTCTGCATCGGTCTCCAGCCAATGCTCTGGTTATTCATCCAAGTTGAAGTCTGATCACCAGTGCAAGCTGAAGGTGACTCCGGAGGCTGCCAAGGACCAGTCCGTACGGTATGCGGCCTACCCTTGCCGGAGAAGGCCCCGAAGAAGGCCAAGCAGGGCAAGGTGTTGTCTGGAGCGACCATGAAGGCCAAGTGGGACAAGGGTCCTGGCTTGACTGGAAGTCCCAAGTGCACCAGACGAAGACGGCTCCCTCCATTGAGGTGGTGGTAGCGTCCCTCTCTTAGGTCGTGGGGCGCCACCATCCAAGAAGAGGAAAAGGCACCCGATGCCTCCATGCTACCGGTCTCCTCCCTCTGTTGCCCCACTGGTGAGACTGGGATGGACACAGCGACGACGGGCACGGAAGACTGGGATGGGGGATCTCCCGTCGCCTCCTCTCAGATCCTCCCTGCTGTGGCTCAAGCTTGTACCTTTCTGGACTTCTTCCCTGACAAGATGTCGGAAGCGTTAGATTGTGTGGCGTCGGACCACGCCATCATGGTGGCCACGGACATTGCCAACATGGGTTTCTGCCAGATGGGCAACTGCGTTTGCCTTTGCTATGGCTGGCTCAAGGCCACCAACTTTTGACAGGAGGTCCAGAGAAGGGCTTTGGACATGCCTTTTTGAATCTTTTCGGGAACGCTGAAGCAACAACGGCTGTACTTTCGGTCCTCAGGAGGCAAGTCTTCCTGTTCAAAGGGTTACGGCAGAGGCTCCTTTTAATGCCAACCCTCCCCATCCTTGGCCTTTGAGACCAACAGGGGCCGCTCCAAGGCCTTCGGAGGACGCTGTCGCCACCAAGGACTCACAAGGCGGCCCGTTGACCTCCAAGTAAGAATGAACCAGCCAGGACATCTGGCCCCAACCTGTGCACCCTGGTGGGAAGCTGGCTGGCAAACTTTGTCAGCATGTGGAAGACCATGTCCACTGACTTAAGTGCTGGACGCTCTCACTCATGGAAGGCAGGAAAACCACATCCTTCAATTGCTGTTGGAGGTTCGGGTCATGCTAAAGAATAGGGTGATGGAGCTAGTTCCATAGCGACTCCGGGCTTTGAGCGAAAGATTGGAGGCTGGGGGCCCATTCTCGACCTACGGCGACTAAACAAGTACATAGTCTCAAAAGTTCTGGATTGGTCACCCTTCAACACATGCACGGACAGCGAGTAAAGGGAGACTGTCAGTTTTTTGAACAGGAGGATGCTTACTTCCACATCCCCATTCACAAGGGACACCGCAAGTTTCTGTGCTTTGTCATTAAGGGAAGCATTACCAATTCAAGGCTCTACCCTTCGGATTGAGTTCAAGTGCCTGGCGCCGGTGGTGCCTCATCTGCGGCAACAAGGGATCCACGTCTACTCTTACTTGGACTGGCTCATCTGGGCCAGCTCAGAGCATCGACGTCGACCACGCAGTGAGGGCCGTCCGCCTACTGATGAATCTTGGGTTCAGTGAATTACACAAAGTCCTGCTTGACTCCATCGCTGGATCCGCTGTTCCTGGGATCCCAGCTTAACGGTGTCATGCCTGGCTTCACCGTCTAAGGAGAGTGGCAGGCATACTAGGCAAGGTGCAATGGCTGCTCACTCTGAAGATCGCAACAGTGAGGGCCATCAAGTCTCTGCTTGGCATGCATTTATCTCGTCACTCTGCAGGTTACTGATGCGCCCACTGCAGGAGTTCCTCGACAC
This sequence comes from Ambystoma mexicanum, assembly GCF_040938575.1. NCBI lineage: Eukaryota > Metazoa > Chordata > Amphibia > Caudata > Ambystomatidae > Ambystoma > Ambystoma mexicanum. The sequence continues at coordinate 1,039,268,651 of NC_090941.1, forward strand.
ACGTTGGCTTCAGGTGTCTGGAAGCTTCAGGACAAGATCACTCGACGAGGGTTTCTGACCGGCGCCATGGATTGTGAGGTGTGGTCCCCACTGCACCATGGAACATAATGACTGATGCTTCCCTGGAAGGATAGGGAACCCAAACTGGAAGCCTTCCCCACCAGAGGCCTATGGCTGCTGGGGAATATGTTGCACATTAACGTTCCGGAGCGAAGAGCAGTGTTTTGGGCCCTCAAATAGTTCCTACCGTCCCTCAAGGCAAGGTGGTGCAGGTTTTCAGACCATACCACCACAATGTTTTACATCAGAAAACTGGCGGCACCAGGTCCCCAGTGCACCCCAAAGAGGTGCAGGACTTGGGCTGTTGCTCAGGGTATGTTCCTCATACTGTTTCATCTGGCTGGAGTGAAGAACGTGGTCACCAACTCTGAGCAGGGAGCTTCGCTCTTGCCATTGAGTGTGCAGTTCAGCAGGACCTAGAGGAGAACCTGTTTCTCAAATGGGGCAATCCCCAGATCGACCTGGTGTTTGTCGCTGTCACAAACAAGTACCATAGGTTTCCCAGCAGGTTCCCCCCCACGAGCATGGGGAACACATTCTCATTCCCTTGGAAGGCCTCTTTCCATATGTGTTCCCTCCAATGATGTTACTTTGAGTCATCAGTCAACTCAAATGGTGCCGGATGAGCCTTGGCCTGGCCGAGGCAGATCTGGTGCCTGAACCTTCTCCGCATGTTGGTGTCCCCACCGTCAAGCTTCCTGTGGTCGTGGATCTTCTTGCCAGGGAAGGAGGCGCCATTTTTCACCACAATCCAGGGTCTCTGAACCTGAAGGCCTGGCTCCTGCAGCGCTAGAATTTGGTGGCTACGATCTTCCGGGGGACTGCACTCAAGTGGAAGAGATTTGCTATTTGGTGCTGTTCCCAGAAGATTGACCCAATGAGGGTCAAGGCTCCTCGGATACTTTCATATTTGCTGACGTTGGATGGGGGCTGCCCCACACCTCAATCGTTCTACTGGCTGCTACATCCTACTACACCAGATCCCCAGGACGACCATCCTTGTGGTCACACAGATTGGTCAAGGAATTTGTCGAGGGACTATTCTGCTTGTTCCCACCGGCGAAGGCTCCGGTCCCAGCGTGGGAGCTCAACGTGGTGCTTACTAGGCTCATGGGACCTCCGTTCCAGCCTATGCATTTTGCACCACTCAAGTATTTGTTGTGGAAAACAGCTTTCCTCATGGCCATCGCCTCTGCAAGACAAGTATGTGAGATCCAGGCCCTGTCATGCAAGTGGCCTTACTTGACTTTTCATGAGACGATGGTGGTGCTGTGGAAGCACCCCTCCATGCCCAAGGTGCTATCGGAATTTCACCTCAACAAGCCCTTGGTCTTACCTGTTTTTTTGCTGCTTTCGCCATCTGAAAGGACTTTGCACTTGCTGGATGTGGCTAGAGCACTTTTTTTATGTGGCCTGCGCGAAGAGTTTCTGGATAACGTATCAGCTTTTTATGAACTTTGGCCCTCTGTACCATGTGAAGGCCCTGTCCAAGGCTTCCATTTCCAGGTGGCTCTCTAGCTGTATCACTCAATGCCACCGGTTGGCAAACTCACTGCTGCCTGGCTGTCTGATAACCCTCTACCAGAGCAATCGCTGCAACAATGGCGTGCCCCTGCTGGACATCTGCAGGGCTGCTATGTGGAGGTCGACATACACTTAATGAAATTCTACTGCGTCGACCGGGAGGAGTCCAGAGTCGGCCAAGCAGTGCTGCGCAACTTGTTTGCTTGAACCTGGTGAGGTAAGAGATTGCTTCTGCTGAGCCTTGCCACCTCATGTGGTTAATGTGTACAGCTATATATTCTTGATTCATGTACAAGTGAATCCATGCTGGAGAAGGAAATGTTCTCCAGCATGGGTCTGGCATGGATTTGTGTGCAAATCCTCCCGCCTGCAGCTCTTCTCTTGGTACTACTGCCACTTTATGTGCTACCAGATATGAAGATGGCTGCCAGAGGGCAGTCATTGGCTGGGGGCAGTATGAACCAGAGATCAGTGATTGGTTTAATGGAGAAACACAGTTTAGAAACAAAACAAACCTTTTTCTTTAACTGAGGATTCCCAGCCTGACTGAATATTCATGAGCATGTGAATCCATGCCAGACCCATGTTGGAGAACAGTTGCAGGTAAGTAACTTGTTCCTTAGTCACCAATGTTACTTTTTGGAACTGTTCAGAGGTAGAAACCTAGTCTTGTGCTAACAATTGTTAGAGAAATGACAGTGCCACTGCTTAACTTGAAGTGGCTTGCAATAAACCGTCAAATGATAGTTCAGCTATTGGTGTTTAAACTATTAAACAATTTCGAAGCATAGGATTAGATAGTTTAACCATTCCTACAATTCTAGGGTAAGAAAGAACCCCTAGCAGACTTTTAAGAAAGGCAATGGGCAGTTCAGGGTAAGAAAGGACCTAGTAGACTGTTCTAGAAAGTCTCGAGGCAGATCGGGGAAAGCAAAACCTAAAGGTACACTTTGAACTTGGTTAAGAATAATAAAACCGTACCAACACAATTACTTTTAACAAGAATGGAACACCATTTGAAGTAAATAAACTAATATACTTTCTAAAGGAGCAACTTGAAGGTAAATTATACATTTTGCAACACTCTTCAGAGCTAGTTACAACACTAACCCATTTACAAGTAAGTACTCTACTTTTCAGGACAGAAGCCTCATCTGAAGCCCTTCCCTATTCTAAGCATGATTGATCTCAGAGGCAGAAAAGGACCTTAGTGCTCTAGGAGCTAGCTGTAGGGAGGTCAGGATAGGGTTCAGGCACAGAGTTCCAGAGGAGATCATCTTTAACAAGTATTAGCTTCTGAGTTAGAAGTTTTCAGGGACTTCACAGAAGACTGCCTATATGTGTTCTAACGTTAGGCCTGGGCGAATGAGGGGAAACGCCCAAACACTCGATTCACCCACTCAACCTCATAGGATTCGCACAGGGCTTGAGGTAAATATTGCCCAAGCCAACACAGTACCTTGGGAGATAAGAGCTTCTTGGTGGATGCAGCACAGGAACTGGTCCCTGGATTCTTGGTCTGGAGACGAAAGAAATAGACACCGGATGGGCAGCAGTTGCCAGCGGAGACTTCAGCAACCGATTTGTTCAGTCTCTCTCGGCTCTGGCTCCTTTTTACAGATTAAGTACCAATATTTCCAGTCTGCTTCTCTTCACTCTTGGTCCTGCACCCTGGTGAGGGGACTTGAGGCATTTGAATCCTGCCTTTGGAGGTCCAGCAGTCTGACAGATTTTGAATTCAGAAGACCATGCACTGTGCTCAGCCTTTCCTGGTATTGGTGCTTTGCAGCCCAGTAAGGTCACGGCACGTCAAGGGATGGCTTGTTTTGCAGGTCTTCTTGACGCCAGTAGATCTTACCAGACTCTGGGTAGTAGTTGTCGCATTAGGGACCACCAGGTCGATTGGAAGAAAAGGTTGCAGCAGGCTCTCTGGTAGCTGGAAATCGCTACATAGGTCTTTCTTAATCTTCCTCTTTGGATTCAGATCCAGTGGTTGACTTGCTTCCAGAATCAGAGTTGAACTACAGCACAACTTCTGCAAACTCCCTCCTGTTTACAGAAAGGGGGTGAGGAGGTATGGCTGTCCAATCAGGCCAGTTTACCACTCAGGCCAAGCCAATTCCTCTACTGCCACCTACCTTCTCGGTTATCCTACCCATGAAGCATTTCAGTTGAGGCTTTTGCCGCTACTTTTCCACCCCCCTGGCTGACTCCTACCCTGACACAGCCCTTTCCATGCTCCACTCTGCTATATCTGATACACTCTGTTCTTGCCCCTGTCATGAGGATCTGCTTGAAGCCCAAAGCCAAGTGCAACTCTTGGTACAACTCAGACCGTGTCACCCTTAAACGGAAATGTAGGGTGGCCGAATGGAAATTGTGTGCGTCCGGTTCATCCTCTGACAAACTGGCCTACTGCCTGCTCCAAAGGCAATACCGGCTCTGTCCGCACCAAGAAAAGAGGCAACATCCAAGCCTGTGTCTCCGCGGCATCTAACCTATCGGCCAAACTCTTTAAAATCTGCAAGGAGCTGGCCAATCCTACTGCAGTCTCTACCTTTCCTGGCTTCTCATTTTTTCTCAAACTCTGGGCATCCTGTCCTTCCGCTCCCGCTACTCCCTGCTCTTCCTATGGCCCTTCATCAGCCACCTCTCCTCCCTCAGTCTGACTTCCCCTGTTCTCCTCAGATGAGGTTTCTAGACCAGTCCAATCTATGAAAGTCTTGTCAAAACAGGTTCACCCGTGTTCCTCTAACCATCGACCACAGACACCCTGGCTCCTGCTCTGGTTGATTTATGCAACCACTCCTTCACCACTGGAGTCTCCCACTCCCCCGCCCCCCTCCTCCTTGAAGCACTCCCTTGTGCACCCTCTTCTTAAACCCTCTGCTGACCCTTCCTGCCCAGCCAACTATTGTCCTATCTTCATCACTACTTTCCTGGGCAAACTCCTGGAAAAGCTGGCCATATCCCAGCTTAATCTTCACTCTGAATTTGTTGGGTGTCTCCATGACCATCAGTCTGGCTTCAGAGCTGCCGGAAGCACGGAAACCGCTTTCTTGAACATCTGTGAAGACCTGCTCTCCAACATATATTCTAACACCCCGTGTCCTCATCCTACTTTATCTCCTGCCTTTGACACGGTTTACCAAGCCATTCTGCTCAATGGTCTGCAATAACCTTGGTATCACCGAGCAGGCTGTGGCTTGGCAGTACCCTGTCCTTTCTGACCGACCCTCCCAGGTCCAACTTGGGGCCACCTTCTCCTCTACCTGTGGTGTTCCCCAGGGGTCTAACCTCTCTCCCTGGCTATTCAACCAATGCCTTGCACTTCTTGCCGACCGCATTGCTGCTCTCTGCCCCAACTTTCAGTGCTATGCGGCTGACTCAACTCATTTTCAGGCTTCATTCTGTCACCTCTTCTCTCATCTTGGAGTGTCTGTCTGCCATCCAGGAGTGGTGGGCTGCCAATGATATCTACCGTAATGCCAGTAAAACCGAGATTCTCCTCATTGGCGCACCCACCTCCTTCTTTCTTGTCATTCTGTGGCTGGCCTCTCTGCCCTCTTCCTGTTCCCACCTTTTGAGGCTAAAAACCTTGGTCATCTTCAACTCCACACTTTCCTTCTTGCCTCACATATGTGACTTCTCTCCTCACATATGTGACTTCTCTCTAAGAAGTCACACTACTAGCTGCACCTCCTGAGGTATTCTTCCTTTCCTCTCCTTCCCCCAGAAGCTCACTAGCCTAGAGCGAACCAGATCTCTGGAGACAGACTACTGCAACAGCCTTTCTAATTCTGCCTGCCTCTACTCTCCAACTCAACCAAAACAGGATTGCAAGACTTGTCCTTGGCCTCAAGCCCAGAGATCGTATCTCTCCAGGACTGAAATCTCTGCACTGGCTCCCAGTGGCTACAAGGATTAAGTTCAAAACCCTCTGCGTTGTCCACGAGGCCTACTGGGGTCTCAATACATTCAACTCTCTTCCTAAATATCTTGTTCTCGGGCTCTTTGTTCATCCGCCTCCAACTTCCTCAGGGTTAGTCGCTTCTCCAAGCAGCGAGTTGGTGGTAGATCTGTATTCTGCTGGGGCCTCCCTGAAACTTGAGGAGAACCATCTCTGGTTCCGGAAGCACCTCAAGACCTTCCTTTTTGCTTCTGCTGACCTCCTGGCTGTTTCTGAAACTGCACTGGCACCTGGCTACCCTCTGAACTCAGGCCCAGGTTCCTCCCTGCCATCTGCACACTTGCATTGCCTGTTAGAATTCTCAGAAATGTGCTAAACCCCTTCACCTTAGAGACCCCCCAGCAACTGTGCTGTATTTTGAGGACTTGATTTTTTTTACCTGGAGAGTGTGACCCTTTTTCCCCCCACTCGTATTTTGATGTGTGGTTTACTCTGGTGTTCTTTGATTATGGAGTTTTAGACCACTCCATAGGCATCTTTTCATGTGTCACACAACACACTCAGTGTGGTGAAACAGGGATGCTTGTCGAGGTTTCCCAAGGTTTAAATACCTTCTCTGGGATAAACTGTTTCTCTGAGAAAGTAAAGTGAAATTGACTTTACTAGTTTTTTCAAATTCCTAGACCCAGCAAACCCCATCTTACAATGGAGTGCTGGAGGAGTTACCTAGTATCCCCTGTGTCTAGAAACTCATGTAGTGGTCAAATGCTACCCTTTCCTCTTGAAATGGCTGGTGGCAGTGGTATTACAACGAACTACCATGATTTTTCCTGGCTGTGAACACCGGTAGCGTTAAATCGCGAAGCCATGTTTTTCAATATGGCGTCTGAGCACCCTTTGTTTAAACCGGTGCCAGTCTTTTCGCCATTTCTTTGTGGAAAGGTACTTCTAGAGTTTTGCTCTGCATGCCAAACCAGGTCTGGTCCCCTTGTTTCATTGCCTTTGGCGGGCTTCAGGACTGAAGACTGCCTCTGGCGCCCAAGTGTCTGGGGTGGGCAGGAAGTGAGGGAGGTACCCGAATCTCCCTGTGCTTAGTCTCCTAGTAGACCAGAATGCACTCTGGTGTGATTGGCTAGCTCACTGTCCGGCAAGGACAGCCACCCTGCTGGGTGAGTGGCAGCTAGGCTGGAATGAATGGGAGGAAACTGGATAAAAGGCAAGTCTCTTGGCTTGGAAGGCAGTCGACCACTGGAACGAAAGAACTGAAGACGAGCTAGAAGAGGAGGGTGCTGCAACTCCTGGACCATTGGTTCGCCCGATGAAGCCCTGCTGCAGGTCAATCGCCAAGTTCATCTTGATAGATGCCCTGCAAGGGTGACTTCTCCCTTTGAGTTGGTGGGACCAATCCTCTCGTAAGCCACCTGGATACCATTCTCGGAGCTGGTTGTATTTTCCGAGTGCTGCAGGAAACTGAATAACCAGGTATAGGGACACCAGTTTATGTGCGTGTCTACAGCTACTGGAATTGAAGATTTGCAAAGTGCCAGCTTTGACCAGTGCAGTGCACGGGTCCCCTGACGTCCTCCCTCTTGTCCCCACAACTGAGGCTCAGGAACAGCGAGATCTGAAGGAACTGCCAGGAACAGAAGTCTTCAGCTGCATCTTTTTCTTCATTGTAAGGTACTTTGAAAACCTGACTGAGAATTTACCTCTCACTGCGAAGTGATTTGAACTTTGGCAACTTGCCGGCCTAGTCAGCTTGTTACCCTTTCTTTTCAGAACTATTTCTGAGAACTGTGGCAAAGACTTCCGTTTAATAACCAGAACTGCTTTATCCTATACAAGACTTTAGCCCATGGACTTTGGCCTAACCTTTTTCATTGAATTGCCTCCTCCGGTGAACACAGTATTTGCACTGCTTAGGAGTGACTGTAGTCTTTTTATTAACCTATGCCTTTTTGCTCCTCCTTCAAAGTACTCTGCCATTTTGCTTCTCCTTCAAAGTAGTTTATATGCCTCAAACGTACAGTGTAAAGTACTGAAGTATACTTTCATGTGATATAGATTGCCTCCTCCTAGTGCCCGTTTTATAACTGACTGTTTAATACATTAATGTGTTTTACCAAGAAACCTTGAGTAGAAGAGTTGTTTTGAATACTTGTGATTGTAGACCTCTGTGTAACATCCTTACAGCTCACATTCCCTCTTAAGATCAGCCTGGCTGCTCGGCTCTGCTACCAGAAACTGTGTAGTACAGACTTATACTAAAGGTTGCTTTTGCTTACACCTGTAGTCATAGTTGTGTGTAGTGGTCCCAAAGGGTACTGCTTACAAACTCTGCCTAACATGGCCCCCCTGGGAACTCCTGCACCCTGGGACTGTTTCTGTAGCCCTACAGCCCCTACTAGCACTTGACACCAGCTGGCCACACTTTTATTTATTTTTACTGTTATCCTATACTGCACCGCCCCCTTTCCCCCCTTGCACTTGCGCGATCTCAATTTCACCAGGCCTAGTAGGATTGCGGTCTCTCTTCCCCTCCCTTGCATCGTCGTGTCTTGAAACACTTGTGTATAGGTGTGTTTATAAATGCCTTATATCATCATAACTGGTTCCTTTCAGGCAAGTGTTAGACAAAGGGCTGCAGAGTTTTGGACTCCTCCCTTTTCACACTCTGGAGCCTCTGCAGAGAATAACCAAGTATTCCCGCGGACGACCAAACTTCAACCGAGGTTGTTCATTCCTAGAATGGCAGAAGACCTAGGAATCCACAAGCAGACGAGAAATGTTAATGCACAGGACCACCACCGTTCTGCTAGAATGGTGGGTTCCTTTTTTCAATGAGGTTGATTTTGACAGCCAGTGAGTAATGACTAAAAGTCAGAGTAGTTTCACTGCCACCAGCTGTTCAAGTAAACTTGTAATTGTAACAAAAAATCAGGTAAGAAAGGGGATACATTGTAGCCCCTCACTCTGCACTCCACATAAGGTGGGGTGTGCTGGATCCTTAAAATCAATGTAAAGGGGATGTGAATCCCACTTTACCTCTTGAACTGTAGTTCACCCAAAAAATGGGAGAATTAAAAAGGAAGCCACTGCATTTAAAATGTGTGCTTCCATAGTACATTTTAGTAAGTCCAAATTTGCAGGAAACTATAACTCCAATCATACACTATGGAGGGACATAAAAACGTCACCATTAAAAGAGTAAGACTAGGTGGGAGGGGAAAAGGATTCCCACTCACCTAGGGACAAGGTCAAATAATTACAAGCAAAAGGTTCTGGAGTTCACACAGGCCAGGAAGACTTATTGAGATGAAAACCTTACCTTGCGGTGTCATTTGCATATTGATGAATCTTTAGGACAGCAGTATTGAAACTGGGGGTTGCACCCAGCAGTAGGCCACGGGCGCTTCCCTCGGGGGGCTGTTAGCCCAGCAGGAAATGTAAGTAACACAACTTTTTTTTCAATTGCAAGAAATGGGTAGGGGTGGCTCACATGGTCAGGCTGAAGCATGAAACTGCACCAATAAAAAAGTGGCCCGCAGTTGAAAATGGATATTCATTCCTTTAGACAGTTGGAATAGTAACTTTGTTAAAATGTAAGTAAATTGTGATATTTAACGAATATTTATTCAGCAACAATGGTCAAAATTATTAACTGCATAAGAAGTAACTCATCAAACTAGCCCACATTGGCCAAAAAGGTGGCCCATTTTGACTAGCCTTTACACTAGCATTTTTGGTGCAGGCATTGCCCTATTGCATAGGCCAGTCTGAGCCTGGCGGCTCATCCATAATGGCAAGGGGGCGCCCACCCAGTGGCCACCACACGCATTAAGGAGGAGCTAATGAGCCAGTCCAGTGAAACAATGAGCATTCGCTCAGCTGTTTTTACCGGCTGAGGGGAGTGCTCCTGGACTGGCTGAACTGTCAAAGGGAAACAGTATTTCCCTTTTACAGTTCAGTTCCCCAGCCGCACATGCTCACTGAGCCATGCAAGGCTGGGGCGTTTTGCTTTGCCAGCAATGCCTAGCTCATTGGAAATGCTGGCGGGGCACTGCATGGCCGTATGTGCGAGGGGGCGCTCCTGCGCCTCCTCACAAATATTGACAGAGCAGCCTGGAGCAGGGCATTTCAGCACCCACACGCAGGCCAATGCAGAAGGTACGTTTTTGTTTAAACCTGTGTTTGAATGAGTCTATGCTTGTGTTATGAGTGAGTGTATGGTGATGGATGCTTGTGTGAATGATAAGAATGACTGCTGTATGGATGTTTGTTTTGGTCCGTTGTGCTGATTTTGGCAAGTGGTGGATAGAGGGGGGAAGGAGGGGTTGTACAACAAACACATTTTAAAAATGCCTTTGTTGCACAATTCCGCCTACTCACCTCCCAAAATCAGCTCTCCTGAGGTGCTGTAGAGCCCAGGGGACAGGGATGGTATTTGTGTACTGGATTTCTTTCATGGATGTTCATTCAAAAATACTTTCCCCCTTGGCCTTGCATACACACATAATGATGTTGATTGTGTTTGGCCTAGTGGGGCCCAGGGAACCGGGATGGTATCTTTTTACTGGACATCTACCATAGATGTCCAGTAAAAAATGTCATGCGAGCCCCCTGGGCCCACAGCACCAGTTGCCTGTTTGGCTTTTTACCCATTTTTTTTTGTATGCTCTACAATGCAACATTTTAACCCATTATTTTTTTAGAATTTATGGGGGGTGGGGGGGCTCCCTCACAGTGCTCTGTCGCTATGGCCTTCTTATGCCCCTCCACTTAAACAATTCACCATCCACCACTGGCCCTAGGACTGTTTTGGGAACGGGATGGGGGGGGAGCCCAGGGAATCTGGTGGGAGCAGGATGGGTGGGAAACCATGGGTTAGTGGTGGGAGCAGGGTGGGGGAGAGCCCAGGGACTGGGTAGAAGTGGGATGAGGGAGCACAGCAAGGTGGGTGAGCCCAGGAACTATACTGGGAGTAGGGTGCGATGACAGCGCGCAATACATACTGGCCATTTGGCATTTTGGGACATTTTGAAGACCACTGCTTTAGGATGCAGTCCTCCACAAAAAAGCTTAAAATCCTGTAGCGGATGGGGTCTTTTGCAGCACCACGTGTGACATTGAGGGCTGCATCCGGTTAAAATGAAGCTGGCCACTGCAAAACTATTTATGGAATCCTGAGACTCAGGAGTCCTAAGACTGTTGTCCCTGGCGTTCTTGGTGCACTGACATCCTCATGGGAGAAGGAAGATTGATGCTTCTGGAAATCAAGTGCTTTGGCTGATCTCCAGTTTGTAGGAGCTACATCCAAATTCTGCTGGAGTACTTTTGCAGGTGGAGTTCTCTCTATGCTCTGAAGACAAGGGGTTCAAAGATGGGTAGGTGTAAAGACTGGAGGGGGGTGTATGTACTTCTGCTCTCTATAGGGCAGAGGAGAGGCACAGGGGACCCCAGCCAAGATTCTCTATTATTGGTAACGTAGTCGAGCAATACAGCCCTAGCTTCTCAGGAGATGATGCAGGCTGGTTCTTAAGTACAGTGTAGTCCCCAAGCCCCCACAAAGGAATGTCCACACAGTTGTGCTTCATCTGAGGTGAGCTTTAAGCTAATCATTCCCCCAAAGACAATGCAGTCTTATATTGGCATGGTGCTATTCTGCTTTGAAAAGATGATTGTGGAAGTCCAGTCCTCAAACTTTGCACATGCCACTAGCCATTGGCAAGTAATAATTGTATGCTGTGTAGCGCTAAAGATCTGGGAGGTATGAGTGACTTTTTAGGCATGGCTAGTGGCTTGCAACTTAATTTACTTCTCTCTCTCCCTCCCATCCCCCACTCCATGCCTGATTAAAATTATTTACTTGGGAGTTTTAATCTAAATTTAGTATCTAAACTGAATTAGATGTTTTCCTCTATCTGGCTACAGATCTGTGTTTTGCATCTATACTGCAACCCGTACACCCTTGTTGTGGCTGCTATTGTTACAATATGTTTGAATGGATGTCCTCTCATGTATTCATCTTTGATAATTGTCTTGAAGCTTCAGCTGCTTTGAAAAATAAATTCTCGTTAGAGGGCGCTGTGCGGTAGCATCTGACTCGATTTCCCTCGAAGACCTCTGTCCGATTGTCGACGTCCTCTACAGTATATGTAGCATGCGCAGCGCCTGTTAGCTTCAGTTTTTCCGATGCACCTTTCGCTTTTAAATTACAGCGCACTCTGGTTCAATAAATACAACTTCATGTCTTCACCATCCATGCCCAAGGTGGGTCTTGAAAAATACTGCGGGTAGAAGATGTCAATCGCTGACCCCTACCACGTTTGCCTGTGGTGCCTCAGTACGTAGCATCGTAGGAAGGAGTGCAAATCCTGTCAGGCGATGACTGACAAAGCTCTGAGAGGGCGCAAAGGTAAATTGACTGGGCAGAATTCCAAAATCACTGTCTGTCATGAAAAAACCTACTTCAGATGAGTCTAGATTCTCCTCGTCGAAAAAGATCGAAGAAATCTCAATCGAGAATTTGTTTGCGTCATTCATCTTCCAGTAAATCAAAGAAAAATGTCATAGGTCTCCTGCTTCCTCGAGTGACTCCTCCCCCGAGAGAATAACATGTCCAAATAAATCTGACTCCCCCAGCAAAATGGGAAGAATTTCGGAGGGAGATAATGAAAATCTTCGAGGGCCCCCACTCCTCGAAAGATCAGAAGAAAGACCATGTTTCGGTCGAACTGCATGGAGGCCACGCAAAGTTTTTAAGGCTAAACACTGTGATGTGCAATCACGAGTCTGGGACAAAAGCCTGACTAACATCGAGAGCTTTTGAAGCCTTGAAAGAATGAAGTGTCGATGACCTTGCTGATTCCTTTCAAGGGTTTTGTGGAAGACCTCTTTGAAGAAAACAGTCTGTTCTATCGACACCGGAACCTTCACCTATATCTAAGCCATTGACGCATAAGTTGGAGACTTTGACACCATTGGCCTTGAGGCCTACTCTGAAGAATTATTTTTTCTTCCGAGCAACACAAGAGAAATGGTACATGACTCTACCACAAATATCTGTTTAAATCTTTCTTGATGAAGTACATGAACTATCTTATCAGTTTGGTCTTCAATATGGCACTCTAAATGTGCCAGATGTTTATTTTTGAGGAATCTAGACTTGAAGGGCTCTATGACCAACTACAAACAGCCAGTGTCGCATCTAGACAGAATTATGAAAGATAGCACGTACCACACTTAGATGAAATTGTGAACATTGGCCTGCATCACATCTAGATAGAATTGTGTACCTCTATCCATACTGTCGCTATGTATACGTATGTTGCCATGTACGTCCCCACTGTCCTGCTCACGTCCCTGGTCTTCGGCGCTTTTACTGATAACCACTATATCTATCACACCACTACGCTTACTCACTTTTATACACCATCATTCAACTAGAACACAGCTATACCCCTGATAATTAGGCCTAGCTGTTCACATACGAACACGACCCCCATGAACAACTCATTGCCCTAATAAAACACAGCTAGCTGAAGCACATTCCGGCTAGCTTAGGCATTGCTCAGGCCTAACGCAGCCAGCACCCAGTCTGGGTGTCCACCCACCAGACTGAACAAATCAACTGATTTCCTCAGCACCACACCTATCGCTATTAAGCAGCTATCACCCAACAATCACACCAGTTGCACACATATCCGGTGCACCCACATGACACTCTCTCTACTGACGAACTATGGTTCCTGAGGGTGTTTAACCTACCAGTGCTTTGAGGTCATACCAATGATCTACAAGGCGCTATATAAATGCCAAGTAACATAACAATCTCCTGAGCTGGAATTTGGAAAGCCAGATCCTGCAGATCATGCTCACAGCTCCATATAGACAATTGATGAGCAAGGTAGTAGAATGTTTGGGATGGAGTAGACCTGCTCCTCTTCAACAGGATGACTTGATGGATATATGTTCCTCATTCTGGGCCACTATCCATTAGGAAAGTCTTGCCTGGCCAGGAAAATACTGACTCTCTATTGGTGGACTACATTTACTACGTGGAGGGCCAGCACTGTGGCTGGTGTGGCTTGTTGCCAGAAAGGCATTTCAACGCCAGCTGCAACATGTTGAGCATACACCAGCACGTCTTCCAGTACCTGTGATGGCATCCCATTTCCCCCCCCCCTCACTGTCCCACTGTCATCTTCTTTTGGTAACATTAGTGAGAGGTGGCATTTTAACTCCTACACATGCCAATGGATTGCACTAACAGAAGAGAAAAGGACATTGCAATCAGTTTTGGTACTTGGAGGTACAATGGAAGTGACTTTAGACTAGGTCACCATAAGAAAGCCAGGTTGCAAATAACTTTCTTGTGAAAAATACCTAAATTTCAGTATGAGAACATATGTAGCAACTCTATAGTGGCATTAGGATTGTTTTTATGAAAGCATGATATGTTTACATAAGCTATGAAGTGACATCACTTGCAGAGTTGCAGATAAGGCACCGTGCGATTAAATGATTTACCCAGGATCGCACACTTCAGTTAGTAGTGAAATCGGGATGCAGACAATTTAGTTTGTTGATGCCAATGCCATTTAGCTCACTGTTTTTGTGAAAAGGTTCTTGTGCTGATGCAGTCCATTGGTCACTCTATTTAGGGGTGTGCGGGGCATAGTGTTTGGTTGGGGGCAATGGACATGGGGCACAGTGTCTGGATGTGGGTGTTGCCCATGGGGCATAGTGTGGGATAGTGGGCTATGTGGTACAATATTTATCTGTGGGGTGGTTCCCATGGGGCATTGTGTGGGGGTGGGGGCTATGGGGCACAGTGTCTGGATGAGGGTGGTGGCCATGGGGCATAGTGTGGGGGTGTGGACTATGGAGCGGTGTCTGGTTGGGAGTGGTGGCCATGGGGCATAGTGTTTGGTTAGGGCATGGTGGCATTGGGCATAGTGTGCCTTGTTAGTCAGTTTACAGGTCTCCCTTGTTAACTTGCTTCTACTATAACACTAGACACTGGAAGAAATCCTTGAACTCTTTATATTCTGCTGCATGTTGAAACTTTGAGCACTCTCTGAACTGCCTTTTAGCTAGGGTTGTGTTTTTGGAATTCAGATTTGCTATGTAAAGGAACCCTCTCTAGAACCTTCAACCAGGATAGTTACACCAACCACTTTACTCCCTTAAAGTGACTGTACTGTATATGTTTGAAGATTAAATGTATTACTGTATGAACTGACCACAGGTACATGCAATAACTGATAATACGATAACATTCTTTTCCCTTTCCAACATTGCTACAAATGTAACCTCGAACAAACACAAAAGTGAAGTGTATTCTCAAGTGTTCTAGTGTAAATGTCTCAAGTATTTTAAGTGATTCTTGTGTGTGTGAGATATATGATTTTATGTATATATTGGTAATCACAAGTATTGCATCTTTGGAGGATCTAAAGGGGATGTCAACATGGGTGTGCCTGTAACACTATATGCGTAACTGAAGATCTAATGTCTTTCCGCAAACTGCTGAAAACTTGGCTCTTCCCCCTAAAACCAACCCGTACGCAAACTAACCAAAACTGAATATCATCTCCATGACACCAACCCAACAAACTACTATATCTTGAATAACAATGAGGCACATAGCAATACACAAGATCCAAGCGAGAAAACGACAACTAATAACTGCTAATGTAAACTAAATAGACAAACTGAATAGAACGAATAAAGTAGACCATAGCAGTGAAGCATAAAAAAATAAAATAAAGAATAAATCGTACGATAAAAGTAATGAGGTCTAAACTAATGAAATGGATGTAATGAGTGCAATGGACAAAATAAAGAGAAGATAGAAAGATGAATACAAGAGACTGATGAGTACACAGACCGAAGACACCGACTGTATAAATGCATGGCATAAATGGAAAGTACAGAATAGATGATTCAAATGCATGAGACAAGTGTAGTGCACGAAACGGATGGTGCAGAACGAATCCGGTGCGTATGACTGACCTGTCCTGAATCGAAAATGCATGATGAATGAAAAGTGAATGGAGCGGTTGAAATCATTAGAATGGATGAAGCGCATGCAACGGATGAGTGCGCAGAGCGGATGAATACGTTGAGCAGAAGAGTGTAGATCAGATGAGTGTATAGAATGGATGAATGGGTTGAGCGGATGAGTGCGTAGAGCGGGTGAGGGGCTAGAGCATGTAGAGTGGATGAGTGCCTAGACCAGATGAGTACGTAGAGCCGTTTAGTGCGTAGAGCGGACGGAACGGGTAGAGTATGTGGATGGACGTATGTGAAATAAACGGGTGACGTAGGTGGATGGAACGGATGTGTATGTGGACGGAATGGGTGACGTATGTGGAATGAACTGGGGTAATATGTGAAAGGTATGGGAAGTATGTGGATGTAGGGGGGAAATACGTGGATGGAGTGCATAAAACAACTTAGAAATACACGAAACAGATCAGATTTCATGGAACAGATTCAAATGCATGGAGCTGATTCAATGTGCGTGGAGCGGAGTGGACCGCATAGAATTGCGCAATATACATGGAATGGTTTGGAGTGCAGGGAACGTTTGAAAGAGCATGTAACCCATCATATCACACCACCACGCTTACTCTCTTCTTTACACCACCATTCAACTAGAACACAGATACTATGACACCATTCGGTATAGCTGTTCTCATACCAACATCTGCCGCATACTCCGCATCACTCTAATTAAAAACTGCTTGTTACACCCCCCCCAGCCAGGCGTTCTCCTCGGGCCTAACGCAGCCACAATCGGTCTGGATAAATTCTGCCAGAACGAACACATTCTCTTGATCTCTCAACCGCCACACCTACCGCTAAGAAGCAGCGATTACACGATTACTGCACCAGCTGCACACATAGCCGGTGCCCACACGCACCTTTTGACTCTCTCTACTGACATGAACTTCGGTTCCCAAGGGTGTTCAACCTACCAGCGCCTTCAGACATAACAATGGTACATAAGGCACTATATAAATGCAAAGTAACATAACACACTGTATTAGTTAAAACAGTCTTTATATAATTAAGTTCAAGGTTATGTACACAATCGCAATAACTCACTTTGTGCTCAGAAAATCTACAATTGCAAATATATACAGTTCTAAGCGGTACCGCAATTATTAGCAGATCTCATTAACGTGCATCAACTGTACTCTGGTTAAATGTCATACAGATCACTTAATAAAGGCAACCAACAATAGACATAGGAGGAAAGCAGTTGGTTAGAACAATTGGCAGAATACTGGCCTCTACCGTTAAACACAGTTCTGTGTGGAGCTCCCCTCACCTGGGAAACCTGTAAAGTAAAGATATTTCTCCAGCATTGGATCTTTCATGGATTCACATGCTTAGAATATTCCCCGTTGTCAGACTGGGACCCCTCGGTACACATATATAGCCTTTTCCAATAGGAAAACTTCCAACACTTTTGTGTCCTATCTACGTCCTTTTAGGACCCGCCTACGCATGCTCCGTAGGCCGTCCCTGTATAAGAGGCCCGCCTCCGCCTGTTCCCCTTCAGATTTCAACCGTCTCCAAAGTAGTGGGATCTCCTCGTGTTGTCCTACTGTTTTGTACTAGGTTGCGTCATTGGATTTCGAGTAATAATGTCCTCTGTGCCAGGTAAAGCGCTGTTCCGTCCATGCGCGACATGCGGCTTAAAAAAGGTTTACGAGGGGGACGGACATCGGATACCTGCGACATATGCAAGGGGTTTTCTCAAAAAACCCTCAAAGACCCGAACCGACGCCTGGTGGCATGGCTGAATGATGGAGCGGGGGCATACCCCCCCTCGGAGGTGGGCTCCACACAGTTGGCGAAAACCTCACGCCGCGCGGCCTCGTCGGAACCACCGCCGAAGAAATCTAGACCGTCGGAAAAAGAGTCTTCTGGAAGTCACTCCACTAGAGACTCCTCGGCAAAGAAATCATCCTCATCAAAAAAGCATGAGAAGGAAAGAAAACCCTCCTCTGGCGATCATCACAGATCGACCACGAGTCGAGAGTCCAGTAAAAGCGGGCACAGTGTGGAGAAGGCGGGATCGCCGAAACCACCTGCGAAGTCTTCGTCGACGGCGGTCCAGTCATCGGCCCCCTCCCTGCCACTGGCACAGGGGGCATCCACCGTCCCGTCGACGAAGCCCTCGTCGACGGGGTTCCTACAGGAGGCCTGGAGGCCTGAAGTCTCTGACCCGACCCCCCCCGGAGCCTTTGCTTCAAGAACAAGCTATGTTGCTGTCCTCGGAGGACGAGAACGAGAGAGTTGCCGGCCCAGCAGACCTAGGGCTACGAGCGGCTGACAAGTCGTCGACGAGGGCATCCGTTACACCGGTATCTGCCCCTCTCCTCAATCCTCAATCGTTTCTGTCGTTGGATATTCTGTCCACGCTTCAGTCCTTGTTGCAGTCGTTGGACTAGCGACTACCCCAGGCAAGCCTGCCACAGTCACTCGTCGACGAGCCGGGCCCGTCCCGTCAACCGACGCACCCACGCATGCAAATCTCAACACTGGCACAGGAGGAAGGTGATCTACCAGATTCGGAGTCTGACAGGGGAGCCATGTCGGATATCTCATTATCCCCCTCCAGGGATCCTACCTGGGAGTCAGAGGCGGAGTTGGAAAACCTCAGAAGCCCAGCTCACCCGTCCCCTCCGGACGACATTGCGTCATTCCATTCTATGATGGAGAAGGCATGCAAAGAATTCGGTCTGTCCCAAGAAGAACAGAAAAAGGATTGTTTTTCGTTCGACCACATGGGCAAGAGAAGGAGGTCGGTGTTCTCGATACCAATACTAGACCACGTATGGAAAGAGGGGTTGCAGACAATGAGACACCCATTCTCAGAACCAGCAGTGAAAGGACGCCTAGAAAAGAAGTTTAAGGCTCCAGAATCGACCCCCAAGTGTTTATCCTCCCAACCAACACCGGACTCGGTGGTGTCGGCGGCAGCAGCGAGGAAGGCAAAGGCACAGCACAAGTGCACGACTCCTCCTGAGAACGAGGCGAGACGCCAAGATGCCTTTGGCAAGAAAGTGCTCTCCGTGGGAGCGACCACAGTAAAGGCCGCAAACTCTCTGGCAATTGTGGCCAGATACGATAGGGAGATGTGGCACAGACTAGCTCCGCTGCTTGACCATCTTCCAGAAGAACAGAGAAAGGCGGCGATGCTACTGGTCCGAGAGGGTGAGGAAGCCTCAAATCACGCAATAAACATCGTGGTGGATCTCGCTGAGTCAGGCTTCAAGCAAGTCAACAATGGGGTGGTATTGCGTCGACAGTCATGGCTTAAGTGCGCCTACTTCAGGCCAGAAGTGCAATACAAGGTCTTAGATATGCCCTTTGAGGGAGACCTTCTTTTCGGTGAAAAGGTGGACGAGGCCCTAAAAGGGATGAAAGAAGATTCGGACACGGCACGTTCATTGGGTGCCCTCCAGAGTGGCAGAAGTTACAAGTCTTTTCGTCTCTTTAGAGGGGCTTCAGGTAATTCAAGATTCTCTTCTGGAGACAGATCCTTTGCCAGATCCCTTACCCCTCCCAGGGATACCGACGTGCCTCACAATCGGCTAACTGTCGACGAAACTTCCAGTCTTCCAGAAAACCACCATCATACCCGTCGTCGTCGAGAGACAACCAGAATAAAGATCAGCAGTGACATACCCACACCGTTCTGGGGGGAAGAGTTTCAGCATATGTCGACGAATGGGAAAGGATAACGACGGACCAATGGGTGCTAGACACCATAAGAAACGGACACTCTGCAATTCAAACACAACCCTCCGCAAATTCCTCCTGCGTTCACCGCTCAGCCCCATATGAAGGTACTGCAACACGAGGTCACACTCATGTTAGCGAAGGGCGTGATAGAATTAGTTCCAACATCACAGAGAGGTCAAGGAGTCTACTCAAGATACTTCGTCGTAAAAAAGCCGAACGGCAAATGGCGTCCCATTCTAGACTTACGCGATCTCAACAAGTCCTTAAAGAGCCTGAAATTCAAGATGCTCACTCTGCAGGAGGTGATCCGCACAGTTCAAAAGGGAGATTTCCTGGCATCCCTGGATTTACAGGACGCGTATTTCCATATTCCAATGTGTTGGAAACACAGGAAATTCCTACGTTTTGTAATAGGGCAAACTCACTACCAATTCAGGGTTCTTCCTTTCGGGCTCAAGACCTCCCCCAGAACGTTCACAAAATGCCTGGCTCCAATGGCTGCCTGGCTAAGGAAGCGAAGGCACCACGTATACCCATACCTCGACGACTGGCTGGTAAGGGGGTCCTCCCCAGCGTCGACCAACACAAGTCTGCAAGCCACCATGCAGCTTCTACAACGGCTAGGATTCGCCATAAACTTTGAGAAATCCTCTCTGCGACCATCGAGAACGATGGTATTCTTGGGGGCACAGTTCGAGACTCAGCTAGGTCTGGTGAAACCTTCCCTCGACAGGACCTCAAGACTCATTCAACGAGCGGCCCAACTACGGCGAAACACCAGGATCTCAGTGAGAAAGTATGTTTCGGTCCTAGGGGCCATGGCATCCTGCATCCATCTGGTGAGAAACTGTCGACTATTCATGAGGCCAGTCCAAGAATTCCTTGCGGACCGATGGACACAGGCTCAGGGATCGTGGTCGGACAGGATAACCGTCGACGACGACAAGCTACGTCGGACCCTTCAGTGGTGGCAGAGTTCCCACAATCTGAACAGCGGTGTGCCCCTACAGGAGCCGGAGTTTCAGAGCACCATAGTTACGGATGCGTCCCTAACCGGATGGGGAGCGCACATGGGTGCTCTCCAAACGCAAGGTCGCTGGTCTCCAACTGAGTCACTCCTACACATAAACGTACTGGAACTCGGAGCGGTACGATGGGCTTTGCAGGCGTTCCTACCACACATCAAGAGTTTGCGAGTGCGAATACTGACCGACAATACAACGGCCATGTTTTATCTGAGGAAACAAGGAGGGACACGATCAAGGACTCTTTCCATAGAAGCCCAGAAAACATGGCATTGGGCAGCGAAGCACGAAATTTCCCTCGTGGCTCATCACCTTCCAGGAGTGAGGAACGGCCAAGCCGACTCCATCAGCAGAAGCATGGCCCAGATACACGAGTGGAAAGTGGACACGGGTCACTTGAGGAAAGTGTTCGAGAAATGGGGCCAACCCCCTCTGGACGCCTTCGCGACCAAAGACAACAAGAAATGCGAGCAATTTGCAAGCAGATGGCCCCAAGAGGGGTCGGTGGGGGAGGCGTTCTCCTTCCCATGGACGGACATGTTCCTCTATGCTTTCCCCCCGTTTCCCCTCATACGGAAAACAATACAGTGGATACGCAGATACAATTGCCGGGTGATTCTAGTGACACCATACTGGCCGAGGCAACTGTGGTTCTCAGACCTCCTCCATCTGTCGCTGGAACATCCCATAGCCTTTCCGAAAGTCCCGTACCTTCTATCCCGGGACAGAGGCACGGTGTGGCATCACGACCCGGACAGTCTCAACCTTACGTCCTGGCTCCTGACTTCTCGGAGTTCGGCGCCTTAGACATTTCAGAGGATTGCCAAAAAATTCTACAGGCGGCTAGAGCCCCTTCTACAAACAAATCCTACTCCTATAAGTGGCGGAGGTTCTGTGAATGGTGTAAGGGGCAACAGGGCCTACAACCGTTGTCGGTGACGCCGGAACAAGTTCTACCTTACCTGCTCCTCTTAGCGGAGAGGGGATTATCCTTCATATCGATAAAGGTGCACCTGGCGGCCATCTCGAGGTTCACAAGGAAAAGGCAGTCGTCTCCTCTATTTAGCGACAGACTTGTAAAACACTTCATGAGGGGTTTATTTCGAGCTTTTCCCCCAGAAAAACGTTTCCCCCCGACTTGGAGTCTCAACACAGTGTTGGCAGGCTTAATGAAACCGCCTTTTGAGCCTATGGCCACGTCCGACATAAAATTAATTTCGTGGAAGTTGGCATTCTTGATTGCTATCACATCAGCTAGAAGAATCTCGGAACTGCAAGCGCTGGTCGTAGACCCGCCATACCTAAGATACTTTAAGGACAAAGTAGTCCTGGCAACTAATCCTATGTTCGTCCCAAAAGTTCCGACAGTGTATCACAAACACTCGTCCATTGTTCTCCCTACTTTCTTCGCCACACCATCATAGGCAGCAGAAAAAGCTCTTCATACCCTGGACGTTAAGAGGGCTCTGAAATTTTACCTACATCGTACAAAGGAATTCAGGTCTACTAGACAACTGTTCGTCGCGTATGGTCCGTCGACGAGAGGAAAAGCAATCTCTAAACAAGGATTGGTTCGATGGGTCTCAACGACGATTGCGTTTTGTCACTCTAAAGCCGGAAGGCCACTGCAAGGACATCCTAGAGCCCATTCTACAAGATTGATGTCCTCCTCAACAGCTTTGTGGGCAGGAATTCCGTTGACGGACATATGCCAAGCTCTGCATGGTCAGTGCCCCACACGTTTACCCGCCACTACTGCCTTGCTAGGCAGCATGCGGACGAGGTGCAGATGGGAAGAGCTGTCCTGCGCCATCTGTTTCAGTAAGGTAAGCTCCACGCTGTGGAGAATCTGTTGTCTACCTTTTTAATGACAGTTCATTTTATGTGGGTAAGTTTATATGAGGTAACTTATTCCTACTGTACATATGCATTGTGTAGTATGTTGAGGGTATATTACATTACATTCTCACCACCGTCTCAAGTGTTACTGCTATACAATCTATTCTAAGCATGTGAATCCATGAAAGATCCAATGCTGGAGAAGGGAATAGTTTCTTACATGTAACTCCATTTCTCCAGCATTGGTATCTTTCATGGATTCACATGCGCCCGCCAACCTCCCCGGAATGTAATGTATTTAATGGATAAAATTAACCCTTCCTACTTTGGAGGGGCCGAAATCTGAAGGGGAACCGCGGGGGCGGGCCTCTTATACGGGGACGGCCTACGGAGCATGGGTAGGCGGGTCCTAAAAGGACGTAGATAGGACACAAAAGTGTTGGAAGTTTTCCTATTGGAAAAGGCTATATATGTGTACCGAGGGGTCCCAGTCTGACGACGGGGAATATCCTAAGCATGTGAATCCATGAAAGATACCAATGCTGGAGAAATGGAGTTACAGGTAAGAAACTATTCCCATCACAAGCCCAGTCCATATATTGTTCTAGAAGTTTTATTTCCTTCTACAATAGTTCATACCACCCCAATGTACCTGGAATAGCAGAGTTTGTTGTCGGGTCATTGACGGATCCTTCTTGAGCGGCTCCCTTTAAAGCATGAGCAATGGATCGTCGAGATCCCATGAAAAAAGTGAACTCTGTGTCGAGGTGGCCGCTTCGGTCCCAGTGGTGCTTGTCGTCGACTAAGCGAAGGCGTCCTGCAAGGAAGAGGCATGCGGGGCACCTCGATGACGATAGTTCAGGACTGCAATGAGTTTAAGAACTGTTGCGCAGCAAGGGTGTCGAGTCGTCTGGTGTCTACGGTCGTTGGGTGGTGGGAAACCCTGCGGCGGATGCTCCTTGGCGCGTCGACGGCCTGGCCTTCTCTGGTGGGATAAGGCGGGCGGCGCTGTGCAGCGCAACCGTGAATCAAAAGTCTTAGGCAAAGGAGCGTGCGACTCTGGTCATCGGCGGCACGGCGTGAAGCGGTCCCCTCTTCTGGGCAACACTGCTTCGATGGGCCTCCAGAGGTTACAGCAAACTTGCGAACCATGGTCAATGACGGTGGACGTAATCTCAGGTGCTGGTCTTTGTTCTCCTCGGCGGTCCCAGTCTCCGGTCGGCAGCCTTTCGAGGGTCTGACTTCCAGGGCACTTCGGTGAAGGTTAGTGATGCTCGATGATCCCTCGGAGCATGGGAAGACGGCGCCTAACCAGGCCCTCTCTTGGATCAGTCTCAATGGCTTTCTGATTTTAGCGAAGGGAGACAGCAGTCAACCTTCTTCAGGCTCGGCTTCGAGGTTGAGCATCAGTTTCAACTTCAGCTTCTGAACAATTTCCAGTGGTGAGAGGTCCCCAGATATACTATTCTGCCTCTCATCCACACTGCTGGGTCACACTCAGCAGCCAATCATACAGAAGGGCCTTCATGCAGTCAGTCAGCCAATCAGGCATACAGTGCATTCAGGCCATTCTCCTCCCTCTCAGACACTCGCAGCAAGGAATGTGTATTGGGACAAGTACCCAGCCATTCAACACTACACACTGCATTCATACTAGTTTTGGGCAGGGCTGTCTCAGTCATTGTGTCAAAGACCAAAAACCAGACATCCACAACAAGAAGTGCATATTGGTCACACACTCCATTCACCAAGGTCCAACCCACAGGGTGTACCCGCAACATACATTCACTGGGAAGGCTCCAGCCAGTCTGGCCTGGACTTCACAACAACACCATATATGGAACTTCCACTCAACAGCCAGTCAGGGGGAAGGGACAGAGTCTGGGCTTCCCAGGACTTTGGGAAAACAAGGTAACAGGCAATCGAAAGCAGGAGGCCACAGGGGCAATATTATTTCCTATCAGGAATCAACTGATTCCAATGACAGGGCTGGGGTATCCCAAAATGGAGGCTACTCGGAGCACCTGTCAAATTCAGCATGGAGTTGCCACCAGCCCATACCCTGCTCTGTGGGCCACACACAGGTGCCCAAAAACATACACTAGGGGCACAGGTTTGCACCCCACACCCATGGGTGCCATAAGGGTATCCCATGGGTCTGTACACCAAACCAAAAACAGGAAGAGCTGCACTGTCTGGAGTCCCATATGGACTCCTGGGCAGAAAATAATACAGAACACAAATGAAAAAGGACTACAGGACAGGAGGCCCAGTCCCTCCAATGCATTTCCAGCATCGCAGTAGGCAACTATATAGACGATGCTACATGTAAACAGAACAACCCTTAATCCTTTCTTTGTGTCTTTGCTCCCATTGTCCCTTATCTCAGAGGTCTTACCTTGCTGCAAGATGGAGGATGCAAATCAGGAACATGGGCTCAGAGCTGGGAAGAATACAAACGATCAAAACATCTCGTCAAATTGAAGCAAACACCATTTCTTAATAATCGCTAGCTCCAAGATAATGGCTCCAATGTTTCCTGTACTGTTGACTTGATGTAAGATTAGTCAACTGAATTCGCCAAAGGCAAAACAAACACACACACCTATATAATCACACATCTACCTCTCAGAATGGTAGAAGGGCTAACAAAGAAAAAGTACAACCACTCTAGTAATGGTGAAAAAAAGAAGGGCGGTCCCAAGCTGGTACTTGGGTGTCCCTATTGTGCACTGGGGAGGTTATGGGCATAGCCTGCGGTACAAGAAATGCACAACAGTTGGTAGAACATGGCCACTGCCACAACTAGGTGATTGTGACGAAGTCACAGGAGCAGAGGGAAGAGGGATACTAAGTATCCCATTGCCACTCCACTGAAGGTGGTGTGTGCCATTCTCTCAGAATATAGAGTTTTGAGAGAGATACTAAGTATCGCTCTTTCATTAAGAACTGTAGTTACTTGAGGATATAAAGAAAAATCTTGGGGGACCCTACGGGTCCCCAGGAACACTGTTCAAAGAATGGAGGTAGATTACATAGAAAAGATTTCAAAAGACCGAGCCCGCAAGAATTAATGAATAAGTGGGAAAAGGCTCCACTCATTCAGGATTTAAGGAAAAGGGTCCAGAAGTCTAGCAAAAGTTGCTGGGTGGGAGGGTGCCTCAATAGGAGACGGGATGAAGCATAAAAATGATCTCCTTTACAGCTGCATGTGGATGCATGCTTAAATTAACATCCTGGGACACAATATGGTACGTATTAAACTGCCCTCAGAACTCCACATATTCAATCAAGCATACAACCACTGAACCAGTCTTCCCAGTGCTGAAATTGGGTCTCGGGCACAACATGTATCTGATCATGAACAGACACTTAAAGCAGCATCTTCGGGTCTACCTGCAGTGGTGCTTTAAGTGTTTGTACAGGCTCATTCCAAACGCAAGCACTAATGCGCAAAGAAACATGCGCAGTGGTTGCTGTACAGGACCCTGTCCATTTGACGCTCAGAACATTAGATGGAAATTTGGGGAAAGTGTATCGGGCCCCAATTCCTTAAAGTCCCTATTTGAACAGGATTATAGGCAGTCGGACTGGGGCATAACAATAGGTTTGCCACCAATGGAGAAAGTAGCCCACAGTCGCAAATGGCAATTCATTAAGTTTTGTGACAGAGTAGTACCCAGCCAGGAGGGGGGGGGGGTAGGGGGGCATGGGGTGGGTGGGCTATGTGTATGTAAATCTTTTGGAAATTGTACCTTTTTTATAGAACGTTTGTCCAGTAACACTGGTGAAAAGTAGTAGCTGCAGACTGAAGGAAATCTCCAGACCAGGGACAATACTGCTCAAAAACTGGTTTACTTTGACGAACAAAAACCTGCATGTCTGGCCTGCATTTCGGGCATGCCCATGCCCTGTAGGCCAGTGTGAGACCGCTTATAGGAATGTGGATATTTCAGTTAGTCGCCTCCTGATTAATGGGCTTCTTTTGTGGGTGCGCTGCAACATCTTCTACATACATTAATTGTTGGCGCACTGTGCATGCACAATGTGGAAAAGCGAAGAGAACTCTGTGTAACCTACTGCTACTGGGATATGGTGCAATCCGTTTCTTCCTTCAAAATGGGAGATGGGTGGTGCTGGCACTCCCTCCAAATGGGCAAGTCTGGGCACCTATCCCATGAGGGCATTCAGAAATAAGGGAATGGATGTCCAACTATTAGGAACTCCCTATAGGTGCATCCCTGCAAGGAAGTGTCCTATAAGAGAGAGAGAGAGAGATGCTGAAGAGGAAATATATCTGGGTGCCCAGAATCCTTTTTTTGTTTTGTTGTTGAGGCGGTAGAGCCTGATTTCATGATCCATTATCTACAGCATTCAGAAGAAATGGAGACTGCAGCTCGATCCCCGAGTGGTGCTTGACCACAATGGGAGATCTGGGGGTGTTATGTCAACCCCAGTTAGGTTTGATCTCATGGTACTAATAAGTTTTGATTTTATTCATTTATTCTTCCTCTCATTACAGCGAGAGGCCACATGGTGCACATGGCACCTGCCATTCACCGCTTGGGCACCATGATCACCACCAGCTTGTGACAACAGCCCATCACTCAGCCACTCATCACCATTGCCAATCATACACCATAGCCAATCATACACCATAGCTGATGGCGCTGCAAGTTGACCGACACCGCCATCACGTTGGAGTGCCCCTCGACTCCTACATTGGGGTATTGACAATGTTGTACTCACAATTGTGCATGATTCCACCTTGTTAGGAATCCTTTGGCTCCATATTGAGCCTTTCGTTTTAATTATTGTATCCGCAGTGACGATTCCATTTGGTCTCTCCCGGAACTCCAGCCGTATTTATTACGCCGCCTGCCATTAGAACTCCATCCTATCAACTGTCTCACAATAGGTAAGCTGCTTTGCCTACACCACCATACATTTCTTTATATATGGCTATTCACAGCCCCACTTACCATTCCATGATCTCCTTTGACAGGAATGGCCGCTTCACAGAGGATGAATTCTCCTACCCTCCTCAGTGTACATAGACACTAAGATGCATTGAGCCACTGCGCTCCCCGGATCCGGTAAGCACCGGAATCCCCTTGTTCTCAATAAGTATATATTTACTTCTCTACTGCTAGGCTGTTTTAGAATTGACTGACTCCAGATATATTCTCTGTCTGTTTACCTCAACAGACTACATTTCTCCCACATGAATATCACGTCCTGATGAAGGCCTATACCACCAAAGCTCACCAAGCTTATCTTTAATATGGCTGAAACACTGTCGTGTTGACTTGTTGTTTTTTGTTGTTGTTCAACTGTAGATTGTTTCCACACAATTATGCTGATTACCATGCTATTACTCCACTAAGTTCTCTAGTTTCCTTCCCAAGGAACACATAGAGAATGTATAAGCAATAGAACTTTCTTTCAAATATTTGACATTTGATCCATGTAACTCAGGTACTACACCGTGTAAATTTGTAATGTTGAATATCCTATGCTCTAGAAATACAAGTGTACCTTGACACTCACTGCAAACAAATTAAATCTTAACTGCAGTATACGGAAATGTCTTTATAATTTTGGTATGATTCTGTGTCCACCAAATCAAATTGTGGCCAATCCAGGACTCGGTTGTTCTTTTGTCAGCAGTTAGATTTTCATGACCTTGCTCATCTGTGTTTATTATATAAATTGTCGTTACTACTTTTTGTAAGGTCCCTTCACCTATTGTTCAAAGTGTGGGGAGCCTTTTCTGGTGGGTACCTGCTCAAGTGGACCTCGGTGCCCTTTTGCTAGTAATTTGTGATTCACAATTCCGGTCGCATGCCTGGGTAACAAGGGAGTTTGCCTGGCCCCCTTACTCCGTTAAAAAAATATATAAAGGAGTTGTGTTACTCGTGCTAATATCATGCACCCTTGTCGTAACGTTGAAAGGTAGGATCAATCAATACTTCTGATACTCCAAGTCAAGTTATTGAGCTTTTATTTCTACATTGATTCTTAGAAAAATGCCCTATGTGATTACACGTGTTTCGACAATCTGTCTTTTTCAAATCAGTGCTAATCATAAAATAAATAGCAAGGAAGGTATTAATCCATTTCAAAATATACAAAAAATGCACGTAATCAAAAAAATATGTTTACAACATTGATGAATGGCCATTTGAGGGAGGGGAAAGGGTAGGATTGTTAGGGTTGAGAGAAAGAAATATTTTTCCGAAATAAAGGAACAGAAAAAATAATAGCAAATAACACAAAACAACAATGAGAAAAAACAATTATGAGAAATTGATTAGTATTGAAAAGCTTCCCGATGATTGAGATTGTTTTGTTAAATATATCGCTCACTGTTGTTTCTTACCTAATCTGTTTGTTTCAAAGTTCATAAGTTGAATGCTTTAGTTCAATGGTCATGGGTTAAATCCCTGAAAATTAAACATCATATGGCTCATTAGTGAGTTTATCTTCCCCACGATATTTAAACTCGCTTTGGGTAACATGTTGAGCCATCCCTTCCGTTGAAAATAATTAAATTACAGAAAAAGGGACTTGTCCTACATCTCTCATAATAACTCAGTATTCTCCAGCATTGGATCTTTCATGGATTCACATGCTTAGAATATTCCCCGTCGTCAGACTGGGACCCCTCGGTACACATATATAGCCTTTTTCAACGGAAAACTTTTGACACTTTTGTGTCCTATCTACGTCCTTCTAGGACCCGCCTACGCATGCTCCGCAGGCCGTGCCAGTATAAGAGGCCTGCCCCCGCGGCTCCCCTTCAGATTTCAACCGTCTCCAAAGTAGTGGGATCTCCTCATGTTGTCCTACTGTTTGGTACTAGGTTGCGTCATTGGATTTCGAGTAATAATGTCCTCTGTGTCAGGTAAAGCGCTGTTCCGTCTATGCGCGACATGCGGCTTAAAAAAGGTTTACGATGGGGACGGACATATGGACTGCATATATTGCCTCCACCCTCACCATTCGGCGGATACCTGCGACATATGCAAGGGGTTTTCTCAAAAAACCCTCAAAGACCGGAACCGACGCCTGGTGGCATGGCTGAATGATGGAGCGGGGGCATACCCCCCCTCGGAGGTGGGCTCCACACAGTCGGCGAAAACATCGCGCCGAGCGGCCTCGTCGGAACCGCCGGCGAAGAAATCTAGACCGTCGGAAAAAGAGTCTGGAGGTCACTCCACTAGAGACTCCTCGGCAAAGAAATCATCCTCATCAAAAAAGCATGAGAAGGAAAGGAAATCCTCCTCTGGTGATCATCACAGATCGACCACGAGTCGAGTAAAAGCGGGCACAGTGTGGAGAAAGCGGGACCGCCAAAACCACCTGCGAAGTCTTCGTCGTCGTCGGCGGCCCAGTCATCGACCGCCTCCCTACCACTTGCACAGGGGGCATCCACCGTCCCGTCGACGGGGGCCTCGTCGACGGGGATCCTACAGGAGGACTGGAATCCTACAGGAGGACTGGAGGCCGGAAGTCTTTGACCCGATTCCCCCGGAGCCGTTGCTACAAGAACAAGCTATGTTGCTGTCCTCGGAGGACGAGAACGAGAGAGTGGCTGGCCCAGCAGACCTAGGGTTACGAGCGGCTGACAAGTCGTCGACGAGGGCCTCCGTTACACCGGTATCTGCTCCTCAATCCTCAATCGGTTTTGTCGTTGGATGTTCTGTCCACGCTTCAGTCCTTGCTGCAGTCGTTGGACCAGCGACTACCCCAGGCAAGCCTGCCACAGTCACTCGTCGACGAGCCGGGCCCGTCCCGTCAACCGACGCACCCACGCACACCAATCTCAACACTGGCACAGGAGGAAGGTGAGCTGCCAGATTCGGAGTCCGACAGGGGGGCCATGTCGGATATCTCATTATCCCCCTCCAGGGATCCTACCTGGGAGTCAGAGGCGGAGTTGGAAAACCCCAGAAGCCCAGCTCACCCGTCCCCTCCGGACGACATCGCGTCATTCCATTCTATGATGGAGAAGGCATGCAAAGAATTTGGTCTGTCCCAAGAAGAACAGAAAAAGGATTGTTTTTTGTTCGACCACATGGGCAAGAGAAGGAGGTTGGTGTTCTCGATACCAATACTGGACCATGTATGGAAAGAGGGGTTGCAGACAATGAGACACCCATTCTCAGAACCAGCAGTGAAAGGACGCCTATAAAAAAAGTTTAAGGCTCCAGAGTCTACCCCCAAGTGCTTATCCTCCCAACCAACACCGGAATCGGTGGTGTCGGCGGCAGCAGCAGCGAGGAAGGCAAAGGCACAGCACAAGTGCATGACTCCTCCTGAGAACGAGGCGAGACGCCAAGATGCCTTTGGCAAGAAAGTGCTCTCCGTGGGAGCGACCACAGTAAAGGCCGCAAACTCTCTGGCAATTGTGGCCAGATACGATAGGGAGATGTGGCACAGATTAGCTCTGCTGCTTAATCATCTTCCAGAAGAACAGAGGAAGGCGGCGATGCTACTGGTCCGAGAGGGTGAGGAAGCCTCAAATCACGCAATAAACATTGCGGTGGATCTCGCTGAGTCAGGCTTCAAGCAAGTCAACAACGGGGTGGTATTGCGTCGACAGTCATGGCTTAAGTGTACCTACTTCAGGCCAGAGGTGCAATACAAGGTCTTAGATATGCCCTTTGAGGGAGACCTTCTTTTCGGCGAGAAGGTGGGCGAGGCCCTAAAAGGGATGAAAGAAGATTCGGACATGGCACGTTCATTGGGTGCCCTCCAGAGCGGCAAAAGTTACAAGTCTTTTCGTCCCTTTAGAGGGGCTTCAGGTAATTCGAGACTCTCTTCTGGAGACAGATCCTTTGCCAGATCGGCTTACCCCTCCCAGGGATACCGACGTGCCTCACAATCGGCTAACCGTCGACGAAACTTCCAGTCTTCCAGAAAACGACCATCATACCCATCGTCGTCGAGAGACGAGCAAAATAAAGATCAGCAGTGACATACCACGCACCGTTCTGGGGGGAAGAGTCTCAGCATATGTCGACGAATGGTAAAGGATAACGACGGACCAATGGGTGTTAGACACCATAAGAAACGGACACTCTCTGCAATTCAAACACAACCCTCCGCAAATTCCACCTGCGTTCACCGCTCAGTCCCATATGAAGGTACTGCAACAAGAGGTTACACTCATGTTAGCGAAGGACGTCATAGAATTAGTTCCAACATAACAGAGAGGTCAAGGAGTCTACTCAAGATACTTCGTCGTAAAAAACCCGAACGGCAAATGGCGTCCCATTCTAGATTTACGCGATCTCAAGTCCTTAAAGAGCCTAAAATTCAAGATGCTCACTCTGCAGGAAGTGATCCGCGCAGTTCAAAAGGGAGATTTCCTGGCGTCCCTGGATTTACAGGACGCGTATTTCCATATTCCAATGTGTCGGAAACACAGGAAATTCCTACGTTTTGTAATAGGGCGAACTCACTACCAATTCACGGTTCTTCCTTTCGGGCTCAAGACCTCCCCCAGAACGTTCACAAAATGCCTGGCTCCAGTGGCTGCCTGGCTAAGGAAGCAAAGCCACCATGTATACCCATACCTCGACGACTGGCTGGTAAGGGGATCCTCCCCAGCGTGGACCAACACAAGTCTGCAAGCCACCAGGCAGCTTCTACAACGACTAGGATTCGCCATAAACTTCGAGAAATCCTCTCTGCGGCCATCAAGAACGCTGGTATTCTTGGGGGCGCAGTTCGAGACTCAGTTAGGGCTGGTGAAACCTTCCATCGACAGGACCTCAAGACTCATTCAACAAGCGGACCGGCTACGGCAGAACACCAGGATCTCAGTGAGAAAGTATGTTTCGGTCCTGGGGGCCATGGCATCCTGCATCCATCTGGTGAGAAACTGTCGACTATTCATGAGGCCAGTCCAAGAATTCCTCGCGGACCGATGGACACAGGCTCAGGGATCGTGGTCGGACAGGATAACCGTCGACGACGACAAGCTACGTCGGACCCTCCAGTGGTGGCAGAGTTCCCACAATCTGAGCAACGGTGTGCCCCTACAGGAGCCGGAGTTTCAGAGCACCATAGTTACGGATGCGTCCCTAACCGGATGGGGAGCGCACATGGGTGCTCTCCAAACGCAAGGTCGCTGGTCTCCAATGCAGTCACTCCTACACATAAACGTACTGGAACTCAGAGCGGTACGATGGGCTTTGAAGGCGTTCCTACCACACATCAAGGGTTCGCGAGTGCGAATACTGACCGACAATACAACAGCCATGTTTTGTCTGAGGAAACGAGGAGGGACACGATCGAGGACTCTTTCCATAGAAGCCCAGAAAACATGGCATTGGGCATCGAAACACGAAATTTCCCTCGTGGCTCATCACCTTCCAGGAGTGAGGAACGGCCAAGCCGACTCCCTCAGCAGAAGCATGGCCCAGATACACGAGTGGGAAGTGGACACGGGTCACTTGAGGAAAGTGTTCGAGAAATGGGGTCACCCCCCCTCGGGACGCCTTCGCGACCAAAGACAACAAGAAATGCGAGCAATTTGCAAGCAGATGGCCCCAAGAAGGATCGGTGGGGGAGGCGTTCTCCTTCCCATGGACGGACATGTTCCTCTATGCTTTCCCCCCGTTTCCCCTCATACGGAAAACAATACAGTGGATACGCAGATACAATTGCCGGGTGATTCTAGTGACACCATACTGGCCGAGGCAACCGTGGTTCTCAGACCTCCTCCATCTATCTCTGGAACTTCCCATAGCGTTTCTGAAAGTCCCGTACCTTCTATCCCGAGACAGAGGCACGGTGTGGCATCACGACCCGGACAGTCTCAACCTTACGTCCTGGCTCCTGACTTCTCGGAGTTCGGCGCCTTAGACATTTCAGAGGATTGCCAAAAAATTCTACAGGCGGCTAGAGCCCCTTCTACTAACAAATCTTACTCCTATAAGTGGCGGAGATTCTGTGAATGGTGTAGAGGACAACAGGGCCTACAACCATTGTTGGTGATGCCGGAACAAGTTCTACCTTACCTGCTCCTCATGGCAGAAAAGGGATTGTCCCCCTCATCGATAAAGGGTACACCTGGCAGCCATCTCGAGGTTCACAAGGAAGAGGCAGTCGTCTCCTCTATTCAGTGACAGACTGGTAAAACACTTCATGCGGGGTTTATTTCGAGCCTTTCCCCCGGTGAAACGTTTTCCCCCGACATGGAGCCTTAACACAGTGTTGGCAGGCTTGATGAAACCGCCTTTCGAGCCTATGGCCACGTCCGACATAAAATTCATTTTGTGGAAGTTGGCATTCCTGATAGCTATCACATCAGCCAGACGTATCTCGGATCTACAAGCGCTGGTCGTGGACCCGCCCTACCTAAGATTCTTTAAGGACAAGGTAGTCCTGGCAACTAACCCTATGTTCGTCCCGAAGGTTCCGACAGTATACCACAAACACTCATCTGTGGTTCTGCCTACTTTCTTCGCCACTCCATCATCGGCAGCAGAAAAAACTCTTCATACCCTGGACGTTAAGAGGGCCCTGAAATTTTACTTACATCGTACACAAGACATCAGGGCTACTCGGCAACTGTTCGTCGCATATGGTCCGTCGACGAGAGGAAAAGCAATCTCTAAACAGGGACTGGCTAGATGGGTCTCGTCAACGATTGCTTTTTGTCACTCTAAGGCCGGAAGGCCACTGCAAGGACATCCTAGAGCTCATTCTACGAGGTCGATGTCCTCCTCAACAGCGTTATGGGCTGG
This sequence comes from Ambystoma mexicanum, assembly GCF_040938575.1. Taxonomy (NCBI): domain Eukaryota; kingdom Metazoa; phylum Chordata; class Amphibia; order Caudata; family Ambystomatidae; genus Ambystoma; species Ambystoma mexicanum. The sequence goes on from NC_090941.1 coordinate 1,039,302,538, forward strand.
GATTCCGCTGACGGACATATGCCAAGCGGCGGCATGGTCAGTGCCCCACACGTTTACCCGCCACTACTGCCTTGCCAGGCAGCATGCAGACGAGGTGCAGATGGGAAGAGCTGTCCTGAGCCATTTGTTTCAGTAAGGTAAGCTCTTCCCTGTGGAGATTCGGTTATCTACCCTCTTAAGGGCGATATACTTTATGTGGGCAATGTTATATGACTTAACTTATCCCTACGAGAGATATGCATTGTGTAGTAGGGTGAGGATATATATTGTTACATTACATTTTCACCGCCGTCTCAAGCGTTACTGCTATGCAATCTATTCTAAGCATGTGAATCCATGAAAGATCCAATGCTGGAGAAGGGAATAGTTTCTTACCTGTAACTCCATTTCTCCAGCATTGGTATCTTTCATGGATTCACATGCGCCCGCCAACCTCCCCGTATGTAATGTATGTGAGAAATTTAACCCTTCCTACTTTGGAGGGGCCGAAATCTGAAGGGGAGCCGCGGGGGCGGGCCTCTTATACTGGCACGGCCTGCAGAGCATGCGTAGGGGGGTCCTAGAAGGACGTAGATGGGACACAAAAGTGTCAAAAGTTTTCCTTTGAAAAAGGCTATATATGTGTACCGAGGGGTCCCAGTCTGACGACGGGGAATATTCTAAGCATGTGAATCCATGAAAGATACCAATGCTGGAGAAATGGAGTTACAGGTAAGAAACTATTCCCTTTTGAACTGCCAATATCCATATTAAGATTTGTTATGCATCGTAATATCTCTCTATTTCCAAAAAGGTATCACCACGTTTTCCCCACGTGTAGATGGACTGTGTAAACTAGACCCCCATGTTGGAGCCCTCTTAGCACGCTTACCTGCTACCAACGAGCGTGTTTCGTCTCTAACAGTCCCTGTGTGTTCTGTATCTAGGTGCTATTGTTATTGTGAGCTCAAGTTACTGGACCACTTGGTCCTACTACTGTGTTTACCACTTCCGCCCTAATTCTTGTACAATACGATCATTAAATCATTTGATATTTTGTCGCAAACTCAAATGCTTATTTTATGTGTATCAGTTTTGATTTATTAGTACGAGACGGCGTTTTGACCAAAAAATTGTTGCTCGATATTTTACTATTAAATTGCTTTTACTGATGGTCCCTAATCCGGCACTGATTTATATTTGTTATTAAGGTCAAAATAGTATTTACGATAAACAATACACAACTAAACTTCAATCGTAATACTGTTCCTTTTGAGTTCCTGGCAGTCCCTTTTCTATTTTTAAACCTCGCGGCCATATTTTGGGTAAACCTCAATGTTAACTGTGTGGGTCACGTTCTCCTCAGATGTCGCGCCTAAGCTTTCGTTAAATTGTGTCACTAAACATGAATAGGCATGTATTAAATGGATGTTTGCTGTGTGCAGTCAGAGTTTACATAAATGTTTTGTTGTAAATAACAAAAGTATTCCTACAAACTGGGTTTTAAACAGTGCTGTCCCATTTCCTATTAATATTCCAACAATGGCCTGTAGTTAATTAAAGTTACAAAAAACCTGGTGTGCGACATATCTTTTATGTTTGTTCGACCTTCCAAATTATGGTACCTTGAAGGGAAAAAAATTAATATACATTTGTAAGTAAACAAGTACTGAATACAACAGCTTTTGACCACAAATTATTAGTAACTAGGTTAACCATTGTATTCCATGTTTAGAGAAACAAGGCCATCTCATGTTCTGAATTCAGGCCTCTTTCCACTGAACGAAATTTGCAAATTAATTTTGCTTCTTCTTGCCGCAATTTCATTTCAAGATTTCCTCCTCTTGGTCCCATGGTCACTCTTTTAAGTCCAATGAACTTTAAATGTTTCTTCTCAATTAGTTGATGTTTTAGTTGCCAATGTTGAGCTAAGGGTAAGTTGGTATCCTGACTACCAATGTTAGAGATGTGTTCCCTTATTCTTATCCTAAATTCCCTGATAGTGCTACCTATATATATATTTCTTCACATTGACAAATGATAGCGTAAACCACAAACTTGCTTCTGCAATTAATTTGATCAACTATACTATCTTGTGTGATATACCATGTTTGTCCTTGAAAACCACTGTGTTATTCTGAGTGTGTTTGCACATTGTGCATGTTCCACATTTCCGAAATCCTATTGGTGGTGGCGGAAGCCAATTCAATGAGGTTACTTTCTCTTCTGGAAGGAGTGAAGGGCTTAGGATATTTTTGATGGTTTTGGCCCGTCTGTACGTCAACGTAGGTGTATCATTAATGTATTTTTTCACATTTTCATCAAGTTGCAACAGATGCCAATTCTTCTTTAAAATCTTTCTCAATGCTTTATTATTTGCACAGTAGCTCGTATTGATTGCGGGGAAATGGGACTCTGGAAACTTTTTGGAAGTAATGCATTAATGCACATACTTCAATACCACACAGACTGTATCGTCTTTATTAAAAATTCATTAGGCTAATGGGCATAGGTATCGCACCATTTCGTGGCCCAAAAAGCCAAACGCGGAACAAGTTACTGTGCTTTACAGTGCAATTCCGTGGAGGGTGTTTGAGTAAAATATTGTAAACAGAAGTAAACTCCACCCTGCATGCCGAAAGTTGCCATAGAAAGAGCGTTATACGCAACATCCCCAAGGGGGAATACATTAGGGCAAGAAGAAACTGTAGCACAGAGAGATCCTTCACAGATGAGTGCAACCTACTAGATCGAAGATTCAAAAGTCGGGGATATCCCCATGAGAACTTGGCAGAAGCAAGAAAACAGGCCTGTCAATTAGAAAGATCAACTCTACTCCAGCCCAAACCCAGAAGACAAAATAATCCTATGATCAGATTCGTAACCAGATATAACAAGGACAGCTATGCATTCCAAAAAATCTTGACAAAGCACTGGGGATTACTCCGCATGGACGAACATATCAGATCGCAACTGGAAACATATCCCAGTATGTCCTACAGAAGAGCACCAACGCTAAGAACTCTATTAAGCCCCTCTTTTCTGTCAGACAAAAACATTACAGCACAAGATTGGCTCAGCAAACGTACACCAATGGGTTTCACGAAATGCGGGACTTGCGCCATGTGCAAGTATGCAATCCAGACCAAATGTGCAAAATTCTCAGGCTGTCCAATCTTCAATATCAATGAGCACATCAACTGCAAAAGTAAATATGTGATATATGCAATAATTTGTGTTTGCAATAAGATATATATAGGCAGCACTATCCGTGAGACACGTTTCAGGATTAGAGAGCACATCAATAGCATACATTCACAAGATCCGAAACTGCCACTGGCAAACCACTGGCAAAAGTATCACCAAATGGACAATAAGAGTGACATCAGATTCATCGGACTGAAGATGGTACGGCTGGGACCAAGAGGAGGAGACAGAATTCAGAAACTAAGACAAGAAGAAGCACGGCTAATATGTCACTTCAGATGTGTTAAAAATGGCCTGAACAAAGACCACGATCTAAATGTCTTCCTGTAAACATTTCCTCTCCTCTTCCTATTTTTCTAACTTGAGGGCAACTCTATGCCCAACCCATGTCCTTGACACACATACCAATTTGAATCTATCCCCACATCACAAGGAATCCTTATGTGGCCCAGGGTCCAATAGTCTCCCCTGCACACACAAACTGGAACAAGAATTTCCCACCAAGCCCGAGTATCCTCATGGCTCTCCACGTATAGCAACACTTTCTCGCTTATGCGCCTCCCAACGCTAATTTCCCCCCCCCTCCCCCCGGCAACCAGCCAATTGCCATGGGCCAATGGCCCAATGGCCCCATACAACCTCCTCTCGGATCTCATCGTTCCGAACACTACAGTACCAGCAGTGATCCACTGAGCATGCGCAGACACTACAGGACACGCGCATGCACAGTGACATTCGCTTGAACACTATGCCACTGAGCATGCGCACCCGTCACACAACGTGATTCAGCTAGCTCACGAGCGCCTTATAATGGCGGCCCCCAGCGCGGTGGAGTAAAGTAGCAGACCACTGCCCAGGAACGCAGACACAATACAAAGGTAAGCCTCCCCGCCCGCCCTCATGGTTAGCAGACTTTCCAACCAGCAGGGACTTTCCCATAGACCAGCTCCCCACTCGAGCGACCCGGAACAACACCAGCCCTTCGAGTGGCTGGCCACACACAAGAGCGTCTACCCAAGAGCCCTTGATGTCAATCCAGACCAGCTCATAGCACCAACCCAGGGGCCCCAAAATGGACCCAAGAAATCCGCCAGGGACGACCCACACGGCCAAGAAACACACACGAGCCGGATTTTGCACGTGATGTGATTTCGACGCCGCCAAGAACACTCACTAGCTGGGAACCAACTAGTTACTAATCAGGTATTTCACACCACAATGCTTTTTCAACCACCGTTATTGTACTTTCTTATCACAGGGCCCAATAGGAGCCAGGACTGCCGTAAGGACAGTTCCGAATTGAACAACACCCCACTGAGGGCAATCGGCAAACAGACTAGGTAAGAGGACTCCACCTCTTTAAAGAAAAACCCCCCATTTCCTCCCCTTCTGCCCACTTGCTAACCTTCTCCTTTTTCTTTTCCTCCCCTTCTCCTCGCTTGCATGCAACAATGCTTTTTATAAATTAACACGTCAATGTTTTTTGATGTGATGCTATGTTTTGCTATTATTTGTCACTTACTGCACATCACCCCTACATCACAATGGAACATAATATAATCTGTCACACAATTGTCACAAATCACAAACACCTGTCACCATTGAACACTGTTCAGCCTTGAGAAAGACCCTACGGGTCGAAACACGTGTCGGCTGACCGCAAATAAACGAATCACTTCGTACCAACTAAAGTGTTATGGATATCACATCTAATCTTTACAACCAAGATAACCGGGAGCAAAAAACCTTTTCCACGTGTTAAATATGATCTTCTGAGTTACTGTGTTTCAGGGGATGTCAGTAGCAGATGTCTTACTGTTTCGATCTGTGCTTTATTTTTGCATTTATTTGGGTTCGAGAGGTCTCTGACTGCCTGGATTTCGTTAGTAGCCAGGAGATTTAGGCGTGCTCTGAGAAACACGTTTCTTAGTGCTTTGTTTGGAAATTTCTCAGTGAAATCCTGGGTCTGGGTCAGCTTTTTTGCATTTGGTGGAAGGTGGGTTGTCAGTTTGTTCTTTGCAGCAGTTTCTAATGTAGGTCAAGCTCTTCCATTTTATTTTTTACAATTAGCGGTTTTTGGATCAAGTCTTCTTCTGTGCATTGTGTCATAGCCAGCTAGTCTTTGTTTTCGTTTGCCCATATGTTCAACATTTTGCAGTGGTCTCCTTTGATCTCAGAGTTTATCAGATTGTAGATCTTGGGTTGTCCGGGATCAGAGCTTTCCTAAAGAGCATCATACTGTTACACTCGATTGTTGCTTTTAACGAGAGCAAGCTCAGCTAGCATCTGATCGTGGGCATTGGGGTTGACTTTGGCAGGTTTAGAACAGTTCTCCTGAAGTATCCTCCCAGTTTCACCCATATGGTCTTTGGAATGTGCAGCATCATGTCAACCCCATACGTTAAGCATGGTATCACCTTTTCTCTGTAGAACTTAATGGCTGGTAGAAGGGAGAAACGGACAAATGTTTTGTCCAGTGCTCGAGTTTGCAACGTGAGTTTCCTTGTTTCATCCCAGAGTGCACGTTGCATTGTGTTTTCCATTTTTGAGCTATCCAATGTGACTCCTAGGTACTTAAATTATTTGTGAGCCATCCGGGTGCCATCTTAGTTTTTCTTTTCTCTTTTTTGATTTTTCCAGTGACATGACTTTTGTTTTTCCCTTGTTTATTTCTAAGTTGTTTGTACGAATGTACTTGGACAGATTGTCTAATTGTCTCTGCAGACCGATTTCCGTGTCATCTAGGAGGATCATGTCATCCGCATACAGCAGTTGGGATATTGTTGTTTGGCCAATTTTTGGTGGTAATGATCCTTTTTTTTCTGTCTCTTTAAAGTCTCCCAGTTATGCAATGAAAAGTGCCGGGGTGAGAGGGGAGCCTTGTTTTACCCCTCTTGTGGTAGGTAGGTATTTCTTCCGATAACAAGCCCTGTTGGCTCAGTCGCACTCTGATTTTGGTTTTGGAGTAGAGAGCTTTTATCAGGTCTAAAGTCGCCGATGGGCAGTTCCAGGCTGAAAGTTTGGTCCATGGTTTTTCTTGGTCGACCTGGTCAAACGCTTGAGCTAGGTCAATGAACGCGAGAAAGACATGAACGCGAGAAAGACCCTTGGGCTCCCTTCCATGTTCTTGCTTTTTATGATGCTCAGAAGCATGGTGTTGGCCGAGGTTCCGATGTTTTTCTTGAAACCTGCTTGGAACGGGTCAGCACATGGTGAATTTTTGGCCCAAGTTTGGAACCGATATATTAGTAGGGCTCCAAAGACCTTCCCGATTATGTCAAGTAACGCGAACGGGCGGTAGTTTTTCAGGTCTTCTTTGCTGCCCTTTTTGAAGAGTGTCCAGGATGGTGGTATAGACTTGGACTCCGTACACCTTGCAAAGACCAAGCTGATGAAAGTTGCCCACTCTGCTGGGTGTGTCTTTAAGTCAAAGTTCGTTATCCCGTCTGGGCCTCTTGATGTTTTCATTTTACGTATAACTTCTTCAATGGAGTCTCGATCATCCCAGGGAGTGGTATTTTCGTCTTGCTTTTGGGAGATGCTGTTAGATGGTAAGTGAAATAGGGTTTTAAAGTACTTTACCCATACTGGGCGTCATCAGTTGTGGATTCTGTTGATCTTATGAATGACCAGAATTCACGAGAATTGTGGCCGCTCACCAACTTCAGCATTGCTTCAGAGTCTTGCTGGTACAATGTTATCTGGTGGCTTTTGATCCAAGACTTATATTTCTTAGTTTCTTCACACAGCTTGTTCCTGTAGATTTTGGACTTATATTTTAGTGCCATTCTTTTGATTTTTCACAGTGCGCGTCTTTTCTCCACCAAAATGTTGTTGAATTTGTGTTTTTCCATGTTTGATGGCAGATTGGATGTTTTTCCTGGTGGGCTTATATAGTGTTAGCAGCGGTTGGTAGTCAGTTGATAAGATTTTCAGCTCCTTCCCTGTCAACTGTCAGGGTTCTGTAGTTTTTTTGTAAATTCTTTGACGTTCCTTGCACTCAACATGAGTCGGGTGCCACAGGTGTTACTTTCGATATCAGTGTTAACTGTTTTCTGGTTGATCTTAGATTCCCATGTGGTAGTCGGGAGATTGTGGTTGCTGAATTTGGTCTTTATCACCGCAAACAGTTATTAGTGACAGCCTGGCACATGATGCAAAAATATAGTCCATTGTCGCCGAGGCGTCCTCTCTTTCCTAAGTTGGAATGTTGAGGAGTTCTTAAGTCCATGAGTTCTAACCATATAGCGCCACGCTCCTCCGAAATTGACTTTTATTTCCTTTCATCGCCAGGTCTTGTGTCCTGCATGTTGCATTTAGGTCACCACAGATGATTGTGTGTCACTTGGTATTCAACGTAAGCATCATCAATTGTTTTTTTTCCATCATCAGGAGATCATTTTTGTTAGCGATCGCTTGGGGATTCCAGTAGGTGTTGATGATTATTACCAGTGTATGGTCCTTTCTTCCTGATTGCATGTTAATGTGTTCCCATTTTATGAGTGTTACCAGTAGGGAGCTGTTAGCTAGGAGGGTCTCTTGGAAGTGAATCCCACTTCCTGAGCGGACAGCAGATATAAGTCCTGAAGAGGGATGGCCTTGTAGGGCCGGTGATATTTCAAGGATGTAGCCGTCTAGAGTTGGTGTTTCGACCAGCCAAGTTTCTTGAAGACACAATATCGAAGGCTCCCAAGTCTACATCGTCGGTTGTAGTCAAGTGATGGGGATCTCTCGTATTCCATGATCCCATCCTCAGCGCCACTTGCATAACCTTGGGTGTGGTATATGTTCGGGGGTTGTTGTCGCGGGGAGGCGAGTTACTCTTTTTTTTTTGGATGGGTATTTATAATGTAGCTGACTGAGAAACAGCATTCCTGCTGCTCAGCGTACACCAGTATAGATGCACTTTTAATATAAGTGGCTAACTGCCACAAACATTTATTATCCCCGGCTTCACCTCTATTCCTGCGTAACTTTACCTTGCCTAACTATTTGGGAAAGGCCAGTGAACTCCACTGACTGCAGGTTTCTGGAACCCTTACTCCACCCATGGTTTGGACTGCTTCCTTTTTTTTGTACCCACTCCCCCCCTTTTTTTTATTTATTTATTTTTTTAATTATAAATCAACCAGCCCTCATGAAGTCGATGGCCTTTCTGAGTGCCTAGCTCATGGACTAACCACTGTTCAATATGCTATGGCAGTTTCGTGTTGTTGTGATTCTCCCCTCACCACCTATGGGACAATCCGAGTGAATCTTAAGTGGTATCCCTCTCAGTAACGTATTTTCACAGCATCACTCACCTGACAACAGCCTGGTCCCTTAACACTACTTCACACCTTCCTCTAATTCAACCTGTTTTCCTGTACTCTTATAGGACCGCAGTCATTGGTCCAGTCTACTGACAGTCATGCAATCACAAAAGTTACTCCTTTCCTGAAGATTCCATGCTGCTACCTACTGGCAGACCCCTGAAACTGCAGCGCCACCCAACCAATAGCCAATCAACATGGCATCATGTTGGGAATTACTGCTTTGATGTATAACCCCTTGGGTCCCAATGTGCCTATATAATGGCTGGTTAAACAGGATCAAACGGCATTATGAATCTAGTAAGGCATGAGGGTTACGTGAACATTAGTGTGGAACAAAATGATATGGCCGAATGCAGTTACTAGGATTAACCGGTTTGAGTTCTTTGCTTGCTGCTAGTACATATGATAGTTTATTTATATAGCGCCTATGCACAATGTGTTTCAAAGTGCTTCAAGGCAAGGGAGGGAACAACGGAAAATACAATGACATTCTTACAGGCCAGGTAAGGATGTGAAATTAACTATCATACTTGGCCTGATGACATTTCAGATAATGCAAGAGCTAAGACATAGATATGGAAGGGAGGGGGAGAGTGGGAAGGAAATAGAAACAGAGCGGCGACTACCGTACTAGGCCTGATGACATTTCTAGTAGATCCGGAGAAAACAAAAAGTGAGGGAGAGGGGTGCAGAAAGGAAAGGGAGGAACAAAGCAAGCGACTATTGTACTAGGCCTGATACATTTCAGATAGTACTGGAGGGAGGAGGGGCGGGGGGCAAGTAAAGGACATGGGAGAGGAGACAGACGTGGCTGCTATCATACTAGGTCCAGGGACAATTCTGATAGAGTAAGTGTGAATAAGTAAGGGGAGGAGATGGGAGAAGGGGAGCGGAGGAAAGAACAGAGAGTAAGCAGTCAAAAAGAGTGGAGAAGCAAGAGGGGAGAGCGAATACAATTGCAGAAGTCGGTAGTAACACATAATGTTGCAAGCAAGGATACAAGATGAAGATGGGAACAGCATGATTCAGGCCACCATGAGTACAAGATGCAAAGGGAGTCCAGCATGAGAGTTGAGAAAGTGTGATGCACCGTGACTCAATGAAGTCCATAGAAGTCAAATCCAGCATTGCCATAAGACGGTGATGGTGAAACCAGAATGTATCAGGACAGACTCCTGCAGAAGTAGGCTGTGGGGGCGGGGGAGCAGGGGAGAAGAATATACTGAACTAATACTCATCTGGTTTTGGCATGGCTGCCAACACGCCCTGGCTTCCCCTGGGTGTACTCACTGGCTGGTTCTCCTCCTGCGGCAAGCTGGCAGCAGTTCAGCATTGCCTCCTCTGTTGCCACGTCCATTTCTCTGCATCTTGCGGTCTCTGCTGGGCTCTGCTGCTTTGTGTTTTCAGGCTCCAAGTAAGGCAAAGGCTGCCTCCAAACACCAGAGAATGCCCAGGAGCCCTCTGTTGGCATCTGGCATTCTCTTATCGTGCCGGTTTGCGGTCCGCTTGCTAGTCTTCGCTTACTGAGCCAATCAGTTCCACAGCCCTCTCTCCAACTTCAGTCTTTGGGCTTGTCCTTAGAGTAGCAGCTCTGCTTGTTTAAATCGCCAGGTCACAGGTATGCGCTCTTAACTAGAGCGTAATCTGTGTTCCAGGCTGTCCTTGTTCTGCATTACTCTGTTCATCTTCCTCGTTGCAGTTTTCTGGTATTATGGGAATGGAAGTCAATTCTTGAGATTTTACAGGTAAAGACTGGGTAATTGTTCTTTAAAGGCAAGTCAGTTGCAAATGACTTGTAGGTAAAAGCTGAGAATGTGTTTTCATTCATTTTAGAGGGTAAGTCCGATTGTGATGCCTTGCATACTCCTCATTAGGTATTCAGCAGCCTTCCTAGGTGGATGAGGGAAGGTGTAACAGTATGCCATTTAGGCATTAGGCAGGGATGCCCTCAAAAGGAGGATACCATGTCTCATCTGAAGGCGCCATCATATTCTCCAGGAGGTTGTCTCTTCCACCCCGGCCTACCTTTCATGTGATTCATCCTCATATAGCTGCCCCCAGGGTCAGGATCAGGTAGTGGATGCTGGCACATGGGGGGAGGCCATCGCTGCGAAAGATGTGTGGACAACATCAAAGACATCACAATACAAAGAGGAACAGTGCTGATATATAGGGGAGGAACACATGGCAGAACAGTGGCAGTTGGACAATGAATATGAGATGGCAGGAGGAATGATGCTGCATTACAAAATGAGCTATGAACATTGGGGCAGGGACCGAGACACAAGGTGAGAAAGATGATGGCAAATTTGGAGCACTCAGTAGCAAAAAAAATAAAAAAGGTTGGGGGAGACTTATGGAGAAGTAGGGAAGGAAGAGAGGGTAATGTGAGAATCGGGCAGAGGAGATTGGTCGAGATGTAGCAAGAGGGCAAGTAAGAGAAATTGAAAGGGTGAAAAAGTTGGCAAGTTGGGGGGGGTGAGAATGAGCAATATGGAAGGAAGGGGGAAAAGATGCAGCGAGCAGGTGCACAGCAAGAGGACACTGCACCCCCTCTGATGCATAACCCCGCCTGATTTTAGACATTAATGGAGGAGGCTCTTTTACGGAAGAGGAAAATAAAACACAAAGAGATTAGTAAGGAGAGAACAATATTCAATCATCTGTCATCTCATACGAACAAAATTGACAGTGGCGCAAGCAAAGGACCCTTCAACAGAATCTGTCCTCCCATTAAGTACTATGGACGTCCGTAACACCAACCCATGGTACTTTCGAAACCCCCATCCCACACAGGCATCGAGCCCTCCCCATTACACTCAATGGGTTTTCTGATCTCCAGACGCTCCCAAGCGCAGACCACTACCCCAGTATTCCATGCCAATTGTGCTCCTCAGTCGGAATCCACAGCATTGTGAGGGAAGTGGGAACCATGCAAGTGAATGGCAGGAAAGCTGTAAATCCGAGCAAGCCAGTGACGGGACACTCAAAATGCAGAACAAGCAGAGGGGAAAAAGCAAGGCAGTAGAAAACGGTGGCAGAACCACCACAAAGTGGAACAAGCAAGCCACATTACATGTTAAAAGTACATCTTTTGGAAAGCCACAACGATGCAGCAGTCACAAAGGAATGCCTGTCACTGGCAGAAAAGAATGTTGAGCAAGCAAATTTCAGCCAAGGAAAGAGAAGAGGAACCCTATGCAGAGCAAATGGGCAAACAGACGACTAAGTTGCAGGAAAGAAAATCAAAAAGGCAAACCACGCAGGACCTGAATATGTGTGGGAGCAGACCATGGTGAGCGATTGTGAACAAAAAGGTCTTCAAACATGAATGTCACGGTTACCAGTCAATTGGTCGACACCATTTGGTCGACAGGACAATTGGTCGATACCATTTGGTCGAATGCCAAATGGTCGTTTTTTTTTTTTTTTTTACCCCTTTTTTGGTTTTTTTGGGGGGGGTCCCCCCCCCAACCCCTTTTTTTTTCCCCACACGAAAACCCACAAAACACATATATATATATATATATATAAAAAAAAAAAAATTCGACCATTTGGCATTCGACCAAATGGTGTCGACCAAATTGCAGTCGACCAGTTTGTTGTCGACCAATTGACCGGACACCGAATGTCACACAGGCCAGTCAATCAAGTATTACCCTCGTTCTCAATCTGAATCCCCAATACATTTCCGATTTTAGAATTCGAGTTTATCAGGGAAATCACTTGATCACACAGCAGATGCTGGAAGTCAGTTTTCCGACCTCAAACAATGGTAAATGGGACCAAGGCAGTGCTGCCCTTGTCGAAGAAAGGGTTACTTGAGCGCACATCCAGTTCAGAGGCCCAAGGTGGGGTGAAGTTGGGGGTGCGATGGTGTTAAACAAAAAGAACAAGGACATCCGTGGGCTGCAGAGAAAAATAGCAAGGAGTGTGCAGTGATTAGTAGTCCACTGGTCATCAATTCAGTGGTGCACATTTGGAACAGCTTACCACTGATCAAGGAACCATTTCTTGACAACCCTTCATAAAAAGTGTTCCTGTATTCAAATCTCCATCATCTGAGAAATAGCGAGAATGTGTAGGCCTCTATTAAGTAAACGTGCGCGTGAAAGGACAAACGCTGCAAGCCTCACATTTAGGAATCAGGCTTTCCCAGAATCTGAATACTTGCGTTAGAGCAAGAGTCTTCCAGTGCACGAACACACAGAAACGTAAGCAGTAGCAAAAAACACAGGTAACAAAACTCCCAACAGTAACCGGGATAAGGAACAAGTTACTTACCTGTAACTATTGTTCTCCAGCATGGGTCTGGTATGGATTCACATGCTCATGAATATTCCCCATCACCAGGCTGGGAATCCTCGGTAAAAGAAAAACCAGTTTCACTTACACACTGTCTTTCTCCTTTAAACCAATCGCTGTCCTCTGGGTCATACTGCCCCCATCCAATGACAATCCCCTCCCTAAGCCCCTCTTCTGCCAGCCATCTTCAGATTTGGTAAGTACGTAAAGTGGCAGTATGACCAGAAGAGCCGCATAGGGGATGGCGTCAGGGTTCGCATATGAATTGCAAGACCCATCCCACCGAGAAGTACATTGTTTAGCTTGCTCATCCATTCTAATTGATGCTATTTAGCACGAGAATAAAGCAAATTCTAGATGCATGACAATCTGTCCACAAGAAAGGTGCATGAAACTTGCTTAAGTCAAATATATTCACATATGGCACTTTGGATATGCCGGAGTAAATAATATACTAGACTAATTTGCAGACAATTGATTCCTTGGAAGGGGAACTATTGGTTCCTACTTGTTGGAGCAGGTTCATGCAGTGTAAAATTAGCCGAGTCTCTGCAGAGTATAAAGCATGTTACTGTGACAGTGATGAAACCCTGCTTCGAGTGGATTGTGTCCTCCGACGTATTCCACATGTTTTGATAGATATCCTTCCAGCATTACATGCTTCGGAAAAAAAAGAATTCGGCAGAGGGTGCTGTGCTTCGATGCGGTCGACTGTCCCTTGAGGGCTTCTCATGGATCCTCGGTGTGTCTGTGGTACCTTGGTGTGGAGCATAAGACAGAGGACTGTGAAGTTGATGACTGGTAAGGCTCTGAAAGAGCATAAAGGGAAATAAGCGCTGGGTAGAACCCCCCCCCCCAACTAAATCCCCCTCAACGACACCATTGAAAAAACGATTGTCCGAGTCAAGGAACATCTCTCCTCGAAGGAAAAGATCAAAGAAACATTCATGCTCCAGAAGCAGGTTGCACGATTCTTCGTCCTCATCGGGGGAAACTAAGAAAAGGCACTATAGGTCGCCTTCTGCATCTTCTGAATCTTCTCCAGAGCGAAGAATAACTTGTCCAACAAAATCCTTCACTACTGCTCAGTGGGAGGAGGAATTCAGCCAGGAAATGCTGAAAATATTCGAGAAGAAGTCCCTGATGGATGTAAGTTAATATCACGAAAACCAAAATCTCGAACTACAAAATCACAAGCACAATGGGTTTGTATTTTATAATTCAAGATTTGTGGGCGTTTTGTTGTCCCCTGCAACACTTTGGGTGATACAGGATTTTAAATACAGTATTTTTGTTGAATACTGGCCCTAACCCCCCTCAAAACAAAAAGGAAGCTGACCGGAATTGAACTAAGTCCAAAGTCTGCATGCCCTCCAGCCCAGGATGTAGGCTGGAGACCCCTCGAACCGTTGCATTATCGACACAATGCAGAAACGTCAAAGACTCCATCTAGTCGAGGCTCAATCCCTTCGAGAGTTCCATCGGCACCAAAATAGATGCATACATCGTCGAAGTCATCGACACCTTTGCCTTCAAACACCAGCAATTGCAGCAAGAAATGGAGAAAACCTACAAACCTTTGCCAAGAAAAGCTTTCTTCAAGTCCTTAACCTCTATCTATGAGAAACGGAAGCCGTCAGACCAAGACACTCCTTTTGGTTTGGAGTTTGGCACTCCAAATGTCCTTGAGGCACTGATCTCAGAAGTGTCTAGGCTAAAAGATCTATATGAAAATCTGGGATCACCACTTTACCCAAGCTTGTTTGGCAAGCCAGACCCGGCAGACAATGCTGACCAGGGTAATTCATTTCCTTGGATGGGGCAGACCTGTTCCACCATTTGAGTAAGGTGATCTAACTGACATTCTTGACGGTGTAAAATTAGCCCAGTCTCTGTTCAGGGTATAAAGTATTTTACTGTGACAGCGATAAATCCCTGTTTTGGGAGAACAGGGTCAAATGCAAGTAAATCTACAGTGATGCCCTAAAGTGCAATGTGGTAACTCTAGGCCATTCCCTTTGCTACCAAGACAATAGGCACTGAATTCATGAGCAAAATGGTCAGTAGGGGACCTTGCTCTGAATATGACCTGAACAAAACCAGGTTTGGCATTGTATCAGATCCCTGGTATGGGCACATGCACTGATGCTAAAGTTTTATTTGGGTCCCCTGCTGTATACAGGGAAAATATTTGTACTTCCTCTGAACAGCCAAAATGTATGTAGCACAAGACAAATGTTGCAGCACACACTTCTAGCATAGGAACCCTTTGGTCTATGCTTGGCTTACTCCTTTGTCCTTTTCCCCCTTCCTCCACCCTGCATGGGCGTCCCTTGCTAGGGACGGGACCGGAACCTTTTTCACCAGAAAAATAACTTTTCCCTTTAAATCCATAGGGGCATGGCCTTGGGAGCATGTGCTGCTCCCTTAATACTGGCACCACACCTCAGTACTCTTTTCTGTGTCAACTGGAGTGGGCCAGTTTCACCAGCACTTGTGGATGAACCTTCCTCGGCCTGTAATTCCACGCGCTTGCATCCAATAATTATTTTTCTTATACTTTGTATATTTCCAGGGATACACCGTCCACCGGTGCCCCATCCTGTCCCTGGCACATGTCGTCTGGGGCAGTCTTCAGTAGGTGCCTGTCGTGTGACGGTTCATTTCTCACATCGGACCTGCACGCCCTCTGCCACTGGGAAGGCTGCTCGGCGTGCAATGCGCTCTCTCTGGTCCCTCAATCAGTTGGCTCGGTTAAGGGAGATGTTCTCCAGGTTCCTGATGGAGCACATTAAGAAGTACGTGTGGAGGAAGACCAATAAAGCAAGTATATTCAGTACAACACCCCATAGGAGCAACTCCTTCCCGCGGAAGCCTACAGATGTGAGGGGCCAGTTGGGCCTGGTCACCGGCAAGAAGGATACCAAGGTTGCGACACGTCCCATGGGGCTTTGCCCTATTACCAGGCATACGCCTGAGGGGGGAGGGGCACCTAAACGCAGCGCAGAGAGCACTACCGACACCATGGCCGAGGGCCAACAGCCATCCAGGCATATGCCTGAGGTGCAGGGAGGGTCAGAGCATATGCCTATGAGCAAACAGGCTGAGCCCAGGCCTGTGTCGACCACACGTCCATGTGCAGAAGGCATGGACAGAATGGCGGCGTGCACAGACAAAATGGTGGCCAGGCCGGAAACCTGCCAAACTGGCAACCAGGCCAGAAGGCCCCTTTTCCGGTGAACCTCTAAGGTGGGAATCCACTGCAAGGCCAGAATGGGTACCTCTACCTTAGGTTACTTGGTACAACTTACCCGACAGTCACCGGACAAGCACGCTACACGGAAGTGTCATTCTCGCAAAGTAGAGGCAGACAGCAGGTGTTCGTCTCCACAGAAGACACTGGTACAGGAGCGCACCTTACCACCCTGCGAGGAGCGTTTCTTTGAGAAAGTGTTAAGCTCACACGGTCCCCTCAGATGGGAAACCTTCTTAAGGTCATCATACAGGACATGATCCCTCCACCCCCCATGCTCCCGCAGGAACCGTCTCTGTTACAACCCACGCTGCTGCTGCAACCCACACTGCTACCCATACCAACAGTAGCTCTGGTCACCACAGCCTTGCCTCTGGCCTCAACACCAACATAGTCCCCACGTCCGACTGTACGCCGGTTGACCCAGAGGTCCTGCTTGGCACAGGGGATCAGCAGGACAGATGATGAGGAGCAGGACCCTCCCTCGTTGGCAAGGGCATTTCACAACACAATTGCTGGCCTAGCAGAGTACCTGGGCATCCCCCCCCCAACCACAAAAGGAACAGCTGGAGACTAGGTCTTGGTAGAGGTCCTCACCATCAGGGCAGAGTCCAGATCTGGGATTCCACTGCAGAAAGACATGGAGACCCTGGCCAAGAGGTGGTGGTTCAAGCCTTACTTCTACAGCCAATAAACAAAAAACTAGATGCTAAGTTTAGGCAAGCAGAGGGTGACTCTCTCTACTCTAATTGGTTCACTCTCAGCCACTGTCACCTGTCATCGCGGCAGCGTCCATGTAGGCCAAACTGCAAACGTCCCCGGCAAGTACATCCACTTCCACACTCCTGGGCAAGGAGGAGAAGGTCCTAGAGGCTTACGATAAGGTGTACTCCAACACTGGTCTCCACTGTACACCAATGCCATACTGGCTGCGGCAAACCAAAGGCTGTGGAGGGAAATTTCTGACTTCCTCCCAGACTTACCAACATGCAAGCAGGCATCCTTCAAGGCCGTCCTGGCAGAAGCCAAGTTAGTGGCGCAAGACGACGTGGAGGCTACCGTCGCCTACATTGATAGAGCAAGTAGAGCCGTCTGTGTAGCCACAGATATGAGGACGAAGGCCTGGCTTAGAGTAACCAGGTTCAACCTGGACATCAGGAGAGAATCCTATATCTCCTGTTTGAGGGGGGCAGCTTGTTCCACTCCACCACAGATGAAGAGCTGGACCAGAGGAAAAGCAGCTCCCAGACCGCCAAATCACTGGCTATTACCAAACCACAGCCAGGTCTCCCAGCCAGCACAGACGTAAACACCAAAAGTCATCTCGAAAGGGATTCTTTCAGTCCCCCTCCAGTGCCAGCCTCAGAAATCAAAGAAGCAATGACGGAATGTCTCTCATACACAACACTCAGTTGTGGGGCAGGTTGGCTCTCCACAGTCAGGCTTGCAAGGCTTGGTTTGTGGACTTCTGTAGTCTTGCATGGCTTCCGGCTACATCTCCCATTTTCTCCATCTTGTTCCCCTCCCTCAGATCGGGACACCACACTCCTAGCAGAGATGCACTTGCATTTTGCATGTGAAGCGGTAGAGCATGTTCCAATCCCACAGCAGGGGTTGGTATTTTATTCCTGCATCTTTGCTATTCAGAAGAACCAGGCTGGCCTGTGAGTGCTCCTAGATGTATCCTTCTTAAACCTCTACCTGCCTCCACAGAAGTTCAAAATGGTTACACCACCTCTAATAGTGGAGATGCTGTGTGGGGGAGAACGGATGTGCTCCCTGGATCTGAAGGATGCATATCTACACATCCCCATAGTGCAGTCTCATTGACCTTTCCTCACATTTTGGGTCATGGGCCTGCACTTCCAATACAAGGTACTGCCAATAGGCCTGAATTCTGCTCAGAGGGTCTTCACAAGGCTCATGAACACGGTGGCGGCTCTCGACTGGGTGAAGAGCCATAAAGCATACCTGTACCTCGACTGGTTAGTCCGAGCGTGGTCCCTGGAGCTAGTCAGGTGCTCAGCTGACAGGCTCATGAGCACACTGTATGAACTTGGTTTTTCAATCAACTTCCAGATTGCAACTACAGCCGACACAAACACAGGTGTTCTTGCGACTGCAGTGGGACACGCAGAGGCAAATGGCGTGCCTCACACGGGAAAAGGTGACCGCTACCAAGGTCGTGGTGGGTCACTTTCTCAGCAGGACTGTAACCATGGCATGGTGGTTACATGGTGGTAACCACTGTTGTAACGGGGCCCCCGTAGTGCGGGGGGCCCCACCAGCACATGTCCTGGGAGGGGGCCCCACTTGAAAAAAAATTCTTTTTTATTTCACTTTGCATTCATAAAGACATTATTTCTGTAATAGAAATAATGTCTTTATGAAGGCAGAGTAGAAGTCCGAGCGATCCTCCCAACCCATGCAATGGAAGACCCTAGGCTGGAGGCCTCCATTTCATGCGGTGGGGAAGCCCTATGACTTCAAAAAGAAACAGTGGGCCTCATTATGAGTTTGCCAATCCGGAATCAACAGTACCGGTAACCTTGCCGGTACTGTTGTTTCCAGACCTGCAAATTATGAGTGCCGCAAGAGGGTGCCTTTCAGCCCACCAGGTCTGACCTGGTGGGCAGAACGGCACCAGCACACAGAAGTCGACGGATGCACCGGCACTATTCATGAATGGTGCTGGTGCATCCGGCCTCCCCATTCCCATTGAGTCCAATAGCTACAAAACCATTATATTAAAAAAAGACAGTCACAATAGGACTCAATGGGAATGGGGAGTAATATTTTACGGCGCCTGGGAATGGAAAATTACCAGGTCTGCCGGGGCTGTAATGCACCGGTAATTGCCCATTCCCGGGCACCGGAAAATTCATGACTCCGGCAGCAGCCATGCCGGTATTTACCTGCATGGCTACGGTGTGGGATGTTTTAACCTTCTAGTCTGTGCCCTGCAACATTATTGTGCCCTGTGTGCATAAGGAACATCCGAATGGCCGCCGGAAAGCATTATGCGCGCTAAAAATCACCCAGAAGTGCGCAGGAAAACCGGAAAAATAGGCCGCCAATCCATGTTGCCTATGTCTGCGGTAACGCAGAAGGCCACTGCCAAAACCTATCATTTGGCTACCAACAAAGTAAAATGAAACTACTTGAAAAGGTAGTGCTGCATTGCAAGAGAAACACAGAGCTGCTTGAAAATCTGTTTTTCCTTGGCTGTTAAATTTGCAAAAATCATGGTTCCCAAACCTCACAAAAGATCCAACCTCCTTGTTGGGTGTTAAACATCACTTTACTTCAAGAATCCACCTAAGTACAATGTCAGCAGAAGTACATTTATCAGAAGAAAATCCACATTTAGAGATGCTTGCTTGGAAAAATATGTTAAAAATGGGCGCAGTACCGCCGCTCGCCTGTGCCAGAAGCTGGCGATTACTTAACCTGTCTTTTAAACTTGGACATTAAAATCAAAGTGTGGGGAAAGAAGAGACTTGCCATAAAATGCAATATAGGTTGCCACTATTTAATTTCTATGTTGAAAAAGACTGGAATTGAAGATATGTTTGCTTGTTTTTAAATTCGTAACTTTAATTTTCACAAAGAACAATGTCACAATTTACTGTAAGGTAACCTGATTCAGCTAAACTTCAAAGAGGTTTCCCCCACTGAGGAACACACCACCCTTCTCCTTCCCACCAAAAGAACAGGATCTCTCATTTGGATGCTAATGAGAGGAGGAGGGGATTTGCTCTGCTTCTCTGGTAAAGAGACAATGGGCTTCTTGAGCTGAAAGGGAATGCTAATTTGGGGCGTCAACAGAAACCAGCCCAGGCAGGAACAAGCTCATGTTACTCTCTGGCTCAGCCAAGCCTTGGAGGCGGGGCTAGACTGAAAATGTGGATTTGGAACTGAAGAAACTATATGTTTGAGAAAAAGACTTATAGAAGATTGTGCTGAACTGGTAAAAATATGGAATTTAGAGGTTATTAAAATGAAAATGTCGCTCACAGTTTAAAACTACTCTGGAATCTGTGCGATATTCAGAGACTGAACCACAAAAATGTTGATATTGTAGCTATTGTGATTATGCTAGGAATATGAAAATGTACAGGAGTATGCCCAGATGTCATGTGCCTGTATCTGAAAAAAATTGTACAGATCTGACACTGGATAACCAACCAAAAGCGCAAAAACTGTCATTTGGGAACGAAAACTCGTAGGAAGATGAGAATTTGACAGATACGTGCCTTATTTAATCTGTAATTCAAATATGTATTATTAACAAGTTGGTGATATTGGAAATATGTTTTATATGAAAGATAGATTTTCTGTACAGAAACAAAGGGGAGGGTTTTTCTCTGGACCATAAACAGTGTCACTATTACACATCATGACACTCTGGTTGCTTCTCAAATCAGGGGAGAGGAAATTCTCTGACCTATCGGCTTCTTAGTGTGTTGGGCATAGTATAATCAACCTCCCCACCCCCTTGGGAAATACATAAATAGGGACTGTTGAGGGCCCAGAGGGACACGCATTCACTCATTAACTGATCTACTGGTGAAGCGTCCTGCAGGAAGAATCCAGACCCAGACTCCCGAATCCAGATCCAGACTCCAGAACCCTGAAGCAGAAGGCCCGATCCAAAAAGCTGAACCCTTCTCAGCTGGCCCTTAAAATCTTGCAACCTGATTTTAACCCCAAACTTCCAAGGGGCACAAGAAATTCAACAGCCTAGCTGTGCTGTTTTGCTGCTTCTGGCCAAGAACCCTTGGTATGACCCAGAGATCCAAACAGGTAGAGCAGAGCTGTAACCTAGAACCAATCCGTCAGATCCAGTCCAAGAGGCCGCTCAGAGACCTTTGACCAGATCTTGACGGGCCCATTCCAAACCCATAGTTGTGAGTATTTAGCATAGAACTGTCCCTAGCCAATCCCTTAGTTTTAAGTAATCCTATCCAACCCATTCCAACATATCCAGAACTGCATTGTAGAATCTCTTTTGTCCATCCTGAATCCTTCTCTCATCCATATAATTCTGTGATAATTGTAGTGATAAATCATCTTTTGCGCTGATATATTTTTGAAGAAAGGCAAGCGTCTCGGCAGGCCCAATCAACCGGTGGTGCCACTGGGCTGGTGGGTGCGCTGTCCTGTAGCTTGTGGCTTCATAGACTCTCTAGTGTAAAGAACCTGTTTGTAATTCAAAAGTGCAATTTCATTGGAAATCTTGACTCTTTTTTGATTAAGATCGACCTTCACTAAAACCTTCATAACTTCTGAACCCTACATGCTAGGATCGAAATATAAATGTCAAATTGAAGGTAACGTCCTCAGCTTTCAAACAAACCAAGGACCGCAGTCCAACTCCTTATAGTTTATCTGTAATTTCATTTCTTGCACACTGAAAAGTTTGCCGCGATTCTGCATTTGGCTCAATTTCATCAAATATAAAATAGCTATTCAACCTCTGAATTCAGTTTCCTATCTATCAGTCATTCCAACATCATTGCTAGTGTTTACCTGAACCTATACAAAGCAACTCCCACCAGTTCTGAACCCATTTAGTGAATTAAAATCATTTTTAGCATTTTTCCCAGTCATTTCAAATTATGTTCAAAAGCATTTGACCTGTTTTAAAATCATTCCTGTTCTCTAAGCTTGCTGGGGGAATTAGGATTGAACTTGCATTGTTGATTGTATTCCTGAAACCTGTGTTCCCTCATTCCATCTCTTCATATTGCATATTAGGGGGGATTGAGCAGTAACAGGGGGAAAGAGTGATTACATTGTCTTTGATTGAATTCTTATCAAGTTTTATTTCTGTGTTGCATTAATTTCATATCATTGCATTTCATTGAACCCATACAAAGTTTATTCTCTGCTACATTATTCTTCTCACCCATACTCCTATTGATTAAAGAGATTGTTGATTATTGTCATATTACCTATTGCTGATCATTGTATAAATATTAATTAGTGTGATATTTAGATATTATTCATATTCATAAAAGTGTGATATATATATTGTTCAATTAATAAAATAAAAATTTAACTTTGCAAAACAACCTTCTTCTTGGTTCAGTGAGACCAGGGGGGATTCAAAGAGAGAGGTGTTATATAAGGGTACATCATCCAGAAATAAAATACCTTTAGACCTAAAAATATATAAATAAGGGTTCCAGCTGGGCATCACACACTAGGCATTGACTTAGGTGGAGTGCTGGGTTGAAATCACTTACTGAATAGGGGCTTGTCGTGGGATTTCTGGATTAGATATACCACTTGTGACAGCTTAATACAGTGTGCTAACTGACAGGGTACATAAATCCTGTTGGGCTACCATGCTGTGTTACACTGTAAAAGCACCCCTCAAAAGGGAACGCTCTAAGGAAACAGTCTGTTTTGCAAAAATAAAATAAAACTTCTGTAAGTCAGGAAGGAAATTAATATTTCCAGAATGACGACATTGGTACACATCAATATGGCTAGAGAACACCTTTTGCATAAGTTATTTGTGAGAGGTGAATGGACAGAGCAGGATCAGCATGTGTGGTTGCAGGCAATCACACAACAGATCACTGCAACAGGGTTAGATATATGGAAAGACCAGGGTCCCTTACATGTGGCCCTGAGCGAACTATATATGGCCCCTAAGGCCAAGGATGAGCAAAATAAGATTGCCAAGATAGCGGCATTTCTATATTTATCTATTGGAGCCATACAGGATAAATATGCTGAAGGCCAAGATCTGGCAAGTAGGCAACCAATGGCATTAGAAAAGGCCCAAACTGAT
Organism: Ambystoma mexicanum; assembly: GCF_040938575.1. NCBI lineage: Eukaryota > Metazoa > Chordata > Amphibia > Caudata > Ambystomatidae > Ambystoma > Ambystoma mexicanum. The sequence goes on from NC_090941.1 coordinate 1,039,325,402, forward strand.
CTGGACTCTTCTGAGCAGAGGCTACTGAGGAGCCAGGAGTCCGAAAATGAAAGCAGGCAGTATATAGTCAAAATAAAAGAGGACATGGGTATCCTGCAACAGGAAAAGACAGAACAGGATACCAGAATTCTGGCCTTACAGAAGGAGTTCCAAGAAAGTTTGGACTCCCTACTGCAGAGCCAGAAAAAGCTGGAGCAACAGATCAATTTCAACAGGGCATGCACAGAGCAGGTAGCCACCCTGCAAATCCAACTAGACAGAGAGAAAGAGGAAAGCAATAATTGTCCCGGGAGGATAGCTCAGTGGCAACATGCGCGCCTTGGAAACAAGACGACGCGGAGCAACACAGGTTCGATCCCCGGGTCCGCGCTTAGAAACCTCTGGGTGTTTAAGCGTGTTATAAATACGCAACTCAGACAAAAACAATTATGAACTAATAAACATTCAATTCCTGTACAGCGCCTCGATGCCTGCGGGCTGTGTGAGCGCTTTAAAAAATAAAAAAGCTAATAAATTGATTTTGAAAGACCTGGGTACCCAGGCAGAGTTTGATGAAGAGCGCCAGAAAGCTGGTGCGCTTCAAAGACAGAGGGATGACCTGGTGGCACAGAGGCAGGCTCTTGCTCAGGAAAGGGACACCTTAGGCCAGGAAGTCTGTTATTTAAAAGAGAAACTGGGAGAAAATCACCTGGCCCTCCAGGGACTGGGTGACCTCCAAAAAGACCATCAGAAACTGTTAGAGCACACCAGGAGGGTGGAAGAGGCTCTAGCAAGGAAGGCCCAGGACTCGGGAGGTAACCCTCCTGCAGCAAAGAATGGCCCAGTACTCAAAAACAACCCAGGAAGCACAGAGAGAAAATGAGGCTCTCTGTGAGAACAATGACAGGCTCCACAGGCAGGTAGCCATGCAAGAGAGATTGATAGAGACTAGTAAGTCCTTGATTGAGGAACAGAAAGCTCAGGTTCTTGCATGGCAACAGGGAGCAGGGCTGGTAGAGATGAGGTTCGCTGGGAAAGGGAAACACCTGAGCATAACCTCAGGAACCCTAGTACCAGAGGCCTTCATCTCTCCCAGTCCCTGGACTCTGCCACCCCCATGTCCACTGGCACACATGAGCCCAGGGCCACGGGGATGGCAGATTTCAATCCAATCAGAAATATGGGGCTCATAGACCAGCACCTCCCAGGAATGGATGGGCGGGCATCTGGGTATGTGGACCCAAGTACTGTAAGATTTAGTGGGGAACCCCATTAGAGTAGGCCCACTAAGGGCACCTTGAAAATCTCTGCCCAGCTAGGAAAGTGGGGGGCGGGGAGAACCCATCAAATCCTGGGAGCAAGGAGGAATCAGAAGACTCCTCTGAGCATCGCAGGACACAGGAGACTAGGTCCCCACATTCTGCCAGCCATTGCCAGGCTCGCAGAATCTATCTGGGAAAACCTAGAAGATCAGGCGGGCACCTCTGGGAGCAGTGCCTCTGTGTTAGAGGAGGAATGGATCAGGGTTACCCGAACCAAGAAGGCCAATAAGGCAAAAAGGGCCTTGCTTAAGGACCCCTTAAAGCAAATCAAGGCGATAAGGAGCATCATCACGCCTTATCATAAGAACGCCAAATATTCTGTTTGGGAGCACTTGGAGCTCTTTGAGCAGATTATGGAAACTTTCCATTTGAAAGACAGCAGTAGCTGCATTCAGTATGTGAAATGGACCTTCTCACCAGAATACTCCAGTTTCTTTGCGGGGCTGGAGGACCAAAATCATTCTAGATGGTCCACCTATAGGGCGGCCATCTTGAAGCATTTTTCTGTTCACAGAAATCCCCAAGAGGCTCGCAGGGCAGCCTACAATTTACAATGTGGAGAGGATCAGGCCCCACAAGAATGTGTGCAGGAATTAAAGCGTACCTTTGCGCAGACTACCAGAAGGGTGCACACGGACAGCAGAGAATTTGTCAATACATTTTTTCATGCTCTACCAAAGTACATCATGACCCAGCTAGTGAGAGATTTTCATGAGAAAAGATCACTAGACTGGGTCATTGAACAGGCCACCTGAATCTATGAGGTGCAAAAGCCCATAGAAAACAAAAATAATGCTAAAAGCCCCAAACCAACCAACACCCCCTGCTGCTGCTAAGGTGGCAGAGGTGAAGGTTGCCCCCATATTGGATTTGGAGATGGGGGGGGGGCTAAAACCCCGCCTGCACAAAATCAGATCAATCCCAAGCCCAGAAAGCCCTCGGGCCAGTCACAGACAGGGAGCCAAGGAGGTAGTCCCACAAATGGGATTCCTCACTCCCCTGACTTCATAAGTCCCCGCTACAAGGGGAATAGACCCATCCTGGGTTATGTGTGGACTCCTCCAGCCCAAGGGGGGTGGGGGGGATTGAACCAAGCAGCCCCTAACCCAGGGAACTTCCCTCCTCACTTCCCCCAGAGGGCAGAAATTCCCCAAATCCTGGGCAGAACTTTTTCCCAAGGTATCAACAAAATGACCCACCCCAGAACAATCCATCCTTCTTTCCCCACTTTCCTGAGCCCAGACAACCTAATCCGGGAGAGGGGAGGCCAAGGGTGGAGGGGTACCCAAATCTTCCAAACCCGGGGTATTTTCAGAGAAGGGATAGCTACCCTTCCCATGGCACAGGATCTGGGTCGCATGCTGAGGGCTCAACAGAATCCTCAGATGAGCATGCCAGCATAGAATGCCCCAAAATCTGGACCTGGTGCTCCAGAGCAATGACAGGGGCAGAACCCCGACAACCCACCAGTGCTCAGGGGGGAGGCACAAGGGGAAGTGGGGTGTAAAGCCTTGGAGGAAGCTTCCTTCCCCACTTGTAAAAAGCCCCTGGAAACCCAGGAACCGGAACCAAAATCTCCTGCCCCTGAAAGTCTGCCACCCAAGGAGCAGAGAGGGGTTAGGAGAAACAAAGAACCCAAACAGACCCATTTTGTGAAGGAGGTACAGATCTTCCAATTTGAAGGAGAGGGATCCTGGGAAAAGGATCTTCTCCTTCAGAGATGGGGGAACTCCTCCCGAAGAGAAATGGGTCCCAAAGGATACAAATCCAGACTGGGGAGATGTGGGGACTGAGCTAGCGCCACCCCTCATCCTACCCCAGAACCAACAGCATGAAAATCCCCTAGTTCAAACCCATCCTGGTGACTGCCTCCAAAAAGGGGGGGGCAGCCCAGCACCAGAACCAGGGGAACCCAAAACTTCTCCCATCTCTAGTTGTCACCTTTTCTTTGCAGATTCCCAAGACTCCCCACAGAATTCTGCCCCAATCACCTCCCTATCAGTGTCCAAAACTAGAAAATTAACCCACCAGTTGTCCAGAAATGTACATTTGCGGTGAAGGAGGAAAGATTCTATGCCCTGGTACAAATACAGGGCAGGGTACAATTTTAGCACTGGTGGACACTGAATCGCAAGCTACCCTTCTGTCCAAAAAGGCCTTTGATAAACTGAATTCAGGAAGGGGGGAGAATTGCAAAATTCCTCTCACCCTTCTTCCTGAACAACTTCAGAACTTTGACGGGAAGGAAATCCCCGTTGAGTGGACTGCGGATTTGGACATTAAAATTGGGCGACACAAGGTGAAGCACCCGGTCATACTTGTGACTCCAGAGGGCACCCCTTGTTTACTGGGGAATTACCTCCTGCGAAGGTTGTCACCCCTAATAGACTGCATAAGCAAGTGTTATGCTCACCTGGCTCCCACAGGGGCATCGATCGGACCCAGACAGCTGCGGCCTCCTCCAACGTGAAGCGTAGTGCCGAGATGACAGACTGGACTGGACCACCTAATCTCGTCTGCTTGACCCGTAGAAGTATTCTCCTGCAAGTGGAGGAAGGGATTTAGCCACCCGTGGATTCTAGTTATGGCACCCCACTGTTCTCCCCACTAATCACCACCGATATTCACTTTCAGTAAGCTCACCTTATGTTTTTAAATGATGAGCTCTCCATCATGCGTGGAAGGCAGGGGCGCGGGGTGAAAGAGTTCCGGATGAATATTGACTCCGAGGTTCCAGGCGAGAACCCGTAAGTATAAAGTTCAAAGGGTTCAATATGTCCGATGTTCACTCTTGTACATTCCTTTCTTGTGTTGCAGCTGGATCCAAGGGAAGATTGTCTTGTGGCAGTTGATGGTGTTCAGGTAAGTGTCTGTATTACCCAACACTGTCCGGTAAAAGATGCGTGTATTTAAATTGCTGGTGTCTCTCTCCTTACAGGTGTGGCGTAAGAAGTTGCGGTTTGTTACATAATAATGCCCCCGGTTGTTAATCAGGTAAGTCTATGGTGGAGAGGTTGTATTTGTTGGCTCTCTCGGCTCACCTTATGTATCTTTTGTCCCCTACATGGTGGAATTCGGTGAAGAAAATGATGGAGGCTGCGCCGGATCGGAAAATGCTGTGAGGACTGGTGAGTATGGCGCGGCGCTGCAGCTGGCGATGCGACGCGTGTAGAATAAGGTCCTTTTCAATTTCGAAGACGTGATGGATCCGGAATTCAGGTAAGGATTGAAATAATATCTGTGTTCTGACCTTTCCTTCTTCTTCTTTCTTCTTTTGCTAGGAGCTCTGGATTCGAGATAGGCGTGGCTGAAGACTGGATGCTGACTGCAGGCACGGTGAGCGTTACGCCGCTGGATGCAGAATAACGCGAAGCATGTGCTGCTGTTCGGGCGTGGTTTAAATAGCCTCCAAAGTAGTTCCAGGTAAGAAGTCCCTAAAACCACACCCGAGTAAAAAACAGTCCGTGTAGTAAAATAGTCCCATCCAGGCCTCACTTTGGCTTGGATTCATTTGTAGCATGGTCTGCATGAGGTAGGTAAAGTCTATGAGCCTGGCGCCTATGGCGCCAGGACTGATTTCTATTATGAGCCTGGCACCTAAGGCGCCAGGACTGAACCCAGACAGCCCCCAGCCGGGGCTGCTGGGGTTTTATTAAATATCTGGATGCCTGCTCCCGGGGCTGATGGGCTTGATCCGGATGCCCGTGGGTAGGCATCATGACAACAAGGTCCTCTGTACCCAGACTAGCCAACCAATAAAATTAAAACACAGTGTCAACCATGTTAGTTTAAACGGCACATGCCACCTGGTTGAACAAAAATCGGACCAAGTAGAATTTCACTTCCAGAACAACCAAATCCCAGACGTGACGGTAATAGCAGTAGGACAACAAACTGGTGATGGTGGGGTCCTCTCTATTTCTGAAAATCAACCTTCCTTCCAGTCTAAGGTGGCATTCCACACTGGAAGGAAACACTCTGAAATTCTTTACCAATCCACAATCAGACATTCCCACTCATATAGTCCAGAAAGATGTGAAATCAGCTCAAACCTGGCTGATATTCAGCAATTTGGAGAGCAGTTGTTCATCCCTGTTCAGTTAAATGAAGGGAAGGACTCTGTTCTCGCCCGAGTGTGTGTGAACAATGGTAAGAGCTTCATCAGCGAAGCTATGTTCCGCCAATTCCCAAAAGATCCAGCCATTCCCACATTTAGACTCATAGACAAATGGGAAATGGATCTGGAAACACCCAATTCCAAACATCTCCTGCCAAGCAGGTGTATGTTCAAAATCTCCATAGGCAACAAGAGCATAATCCATAATTGTTGTGTTGTGCGAGACGTCACTGCCACCTTTTACTTAGGCAGTGATATTCTCAATCGCTTTGCCATTAGTATGGACCTAATAAACTTCAAAGCTTGGTCCCGAATAGCGGATAATCCCATGGGCTTTGATGACCCAGAGAAAGCATTTAGGTCAGCTCAACTGCTTCCTTATGCAGTTGAAATTCAGATTGGAGAGGAAGTCACTATCCCAGAAAGGACCCGACAATTCTCCCTGGAAGTGAAGGTTAAAAGAGGACAGAAATTGAAAAACCCTGATGCCTATATTCATCTAAATGCTCCTCTCCAACATCAAGGGTTGGGGGTAAACCCAACACCACTAGTCAAGATAGGACATGTCACCATTCCAATAGAGGTGGATAACAGCGACTTAAAGAGTATAACTCTAGCCGCAGGCACCATCATTGGAATAGCGGTTGATGACAGACATTTTTCCATAGATTTAGGAATTTAACTGTTAGGACCAATCCCCAAGGACTGTTCTGACAGTGATAGTGATGACAACACAACACCAGATAGGATCTTTACCCCTTATGGTAAAGATGATGTGACCTGTGACTTCAGGAGGGATGATGTGATTTTCCAGGTCCATGAGGGCTGCCTTCCCCACCTGAAGCCACCAGTCCAAATCAGCACTTTAACCAGGGACTTCTCCACCCAGTTGGAAGAGGCCGCTGAGATAGCAAAACCAGAAGTCTTTCCAGGCTTCATGCAGATGGTCGAAGAGAGAGTCAACTTAGCTGATGCCTGTGAGACTCTGGAGCAGAAGCAAAAGTTGAAACAAGTTTTCTTGGATTTTCAAGATCTCTTTGCAGTGGACTCATATGACTGGTCGCACCGACATCCACACAACAACAATTCCCATGGACCCTGGCATGACTCCAGTGTTTGTGAAGCAATATCGCTTGCCTCTCGCATCAATGGAGTCCCTTACTGAAATAATTAAGAACCTTGAGTCCAGTGGGATAATCCGCCCAGTCCACAGCACCTTCAATAATCCGGTGCTGGGGATTTTTAAGACAAACGGCCAGTGGAGACTCTGCGCCGACCTTAGGGAGCTCAACAAACGGGTTCAAACTTCCCAATGGCCTTTTCCCTACATTGACCAAGGGCTGGCCCAGATCCAGGGGTCACAGGTATTCACTGCAATAGACCTGACCAATGGATACTGGACTGTACCTGTCAGTAGGGAAGGCCAATACAAGCTGGCCTTCACCTTTGGGGGGCAGTAGTACACATGGACCCGGACTCCCTTCGGATACATCAACTCCGGCAATTAATTCAACAGTTTTCTACATAAGGCCATGCCCGACCTGGGTGAAAGGGGTAACCTGGCCTATGTAGATGAGGTTCTCATCAAAAGCTCAACTGAGGAGGAACACATAGCGGAGATCCGTTATGTTCTGACACAGTTGAGGGCTGCCGGAGCAAAACTTTCCTTTCAAAAGGCACTGTGGTGTAGAACCCGTGTCAATTTCTTGGGGCATTAGATTACTCCTCAGGGTCTCTGTCCCCAGGTAAGAAAGTGGAAGCACTCCAGAAATGAAAAGACCCCAAAACTCGGCGTGAACTAAGGAGCCTCCTTGGACTGACTAATTACAGCAGAAAGTTCATTGAGGGCTACGCAGAGATCACAAGACCCCTGATTCATCTTTTGAAGGGGGAGTCAAGTGGGAGTGGGGTCCAGAACAAGCCGAGGCAGTAAGACAACTCAAGAGAAGCCTCTCACAAGCGCCTTGCCTAGCTTACCCTGTCAAAAACAAGGAGTTCTTCTTGGAGACAGGGTTCTCTAATACATGCTTGACTGCAGTATTATACCAAGAGCATGAGAATGTCAATAAAGTAATCTCCTATGCGAGTAAAACTTTATCCTCTGTGGAGGAAAAATTCAACGATTGTGAGAAGGCACTCCTGACAATGGTGTGGACATTGAAGAGTTACCGCCCGTTCATCCAGGGGGAACACGTCATAGTGGAGACTCCACACCAGCCTCTGCAATATCTCAAAAGTTACAGAATCTGGGCCGGAAATGTGAGTAATTCCCGAATTACTTCCTGGATTCTGTCAATGCAAGGCTTTCCTGTGGAGGTGAGATATGGCCAAAACAAGAAGAGTCCCCTCACGCAAGGGCTGGCTGACTTGCATGATTGTGCCAGAGAAAACTGTCTCGAAGACGAAAGTCTAAAAATCAAGGACAACATGGAGATATACCTCAATTCCCCACACAAAGTCTTTGAAGAAGACAAGTGTGAGGGAATGCCCACCGTCTATGTGGATGGATGCTCTTACCATGTTGACAACAACGGGGATAAAGAACTTGTGGCCGGCGTGGGGAATGCATGGGTGAATGAGACCCCAGAACCCTCTGCTGGGTACAAGATTGGTCCGCGAAGTAGTCAAGTGGCAGAGTTGATGGCTGTGCATCAAGCCATCCTCCATGCTGTCCAACATCAACTCCGCGAACTGGTCATAATCACAGATTCAGATTATGTACGGAACGGGTTCGTGGAGCACCTGGTTAACTAGAAAACCAGAGGCATGCTATGTGCTAATAATAAACCATTGAAACATGGGAAATTAATTCAAAATATTGAGGATCTGGTCACCTCGAATGGGATGACCATCTATTAGAAAAAGATCAAGGGTCATTCCAAAGTAGAGGGACCAGACAAAACTGAAAATGACTTAGCTGACCAGCTGGCCAAAACCAGAGCCATCCAAGGGGATCTACTAGAGATCGAGTCCCTGTTGGGGGAGATCCAGGTCACTGCTATCACTAGGTCCCAGACAAATGCTCACAATGAACTCTCAACTGCACAATGGAGTAAGGAGACGCCAGATGCTGATTTGATTACGGCTCAAAAAGGGGATCCAATAATTGGTAAGTTTTATCAACACATTGAGGACCGTGAGAACTTCCCCCTGATGGATACCGATTACATAGGGAAAGAGGACCTCAGAGTGTTGGTGAAATGTCCAAAAATTGTCATGATCTCTGCTTCCAAAAGGTCAGGGTTTTCCCAACTCCCTTGGAAGCAGATCCATAACCCAGGTTCCGAGTGCCAACCAGTCCCAATTGGGACCTTTTGGACCCAGTCCTGGCGCCAGTGGCACCAGGCTCATAAATATGCCCAGTCCCAGCGCTGGAAGCGCCGGGCTCATAATGCTTGGGTGGACTTACCTGCAGCAGACCATGCTGCTTACTTGCCTGCCAGTTGAGCCTCTGATCCTCTTCTGTTTGGAACTACTTTTCCTGTTGGGTGGGGCAGGAGCCTCTCCCTAGATTCAGAACACTGGAACTCTTCTGGAAAGCAGGAACTCTTTTCTTACCTAGGCGTGGCTGTGGAAGGAGACACCTAAGCACTACAGGAGGCTATTTAAACCACACCCGATGGATGAATCTTGCTTTGCGTTATTCTGCATCCTCTGCAGCAGAACGCTCATCGTGTCTTCTGCATCTGATCCTGGGCCTAAGGAAAAAGGCTTACCATCCTGAATCCAGTCTTCAGCAACACCTATAAAGACAAGAAAGAACAGGTTAGCATTACGGTCTTCAGTGACAGCTCTTCACTTACCTGGTCCATCGGCTGTCACCAAAGCCTCGCACTGCATTCCGGCATCTGAAAGACAAAGGCTTACCTACTCTTCGTGCGCTCCGGAGGTCTTCACACTGCATTCCGGCATCTGAAAGACAAAAGCTTACCAACTCTTCGCACGCTCCGGAGGCCTTCGGCGCTGCATCCCGCATCTGAAGGACAAAACAAGGTGCGTTTAAAGACATTGGGGAACTTTAATACTCACGTGCCATTACTCCTTTCCACATCTAACCCAGTGGGTATTCCGACACCCTGCAGCCGCTCCGAACTTGTACCTGCAAAATAAAAAGACAGTTAGAGCGCATCGTGAAGCAGGCAACAAGCGCTTACTTACGTGCTTCCAGGCGCTTCTATTCATCACACGGGCTCCATCTTCAACTCACTTCAGCCCGTCATCCGCCATCGCCGGAACCCTGCAAAACAAGAAACATCATTACTAAAGACTTTAAAGACATTAGAATTACTCGAAACTTACCGTTCGTGCAGTAAACGACGGACAGCAGTCCTCTGAAGTCAAGAGGCCTGCTCTCCTTATCCAGTGAAGAAACTGGTTACAGCACCCTGCCCCGAGGCAGATGGAGAGCACGGCGTTCACTTACCTAAGGTGAGAGCGTTAACCTTTGGGGTTCTACAGGAGAAGAGAAAGGGAAGAAGAGAGAGACATTCAATAACCCAGTTCCTTAATCCCATATTTTCTATCTGCAGACATCTTACCCTTCGAGTCAGACATACAGTGCACAGAGGTCCAGCCCAAAGAGCCAGCCGTGTGTTACACATCACCTTTGAAGATACGGTATACGCCCAGTCAAGACCGGCGCCTCTACGGGAATCAGGTGAGCGTTACAGAACGCAAAGCCTACCACAAAACTCCCGTCCAGGCGCTATGGAAACCTCGGATACCGACCAGCTAGCCCAGTTACTTGGGGAACTAAGGGCAGAAGTGCATGCAGCCCGTCAGGAAATGAACGCTCTAAGAAGGGAACTGATTATTTCCAAGGAGCGAACAGATGATCTCGCTAGACAATTGCTACAGTCACAAGCCGGACAGACCCCGTTACCCGCATCTGGGGGTAATCTTCCTTCTACATCCTCTATGAATCCAGTGCAGATCAACCTACCTGGGAATGTACCTCTGGCTCCGCCCGAAAGATTTTCTGGTGACCCAAAGAGGTTTGCAGTATTTATCAATCAGTGCCGGTTGCATTTCTTATGCCGGCCAGCAGCCTTTCCAACTGATCAAGCTAAAGTAGCTTTCGTGCTTTCGTACCTTAGTGGCAATGCGGCAGACTGGTCGATCCCTCTAGTAAATCAAGATGATCCGGTCCTCCATGATTTTCAAGCTTTTCAGCTCAGTATGGAAAAACTGTTCGCAAGACATTCACAGGGGCAGGCCTTGGACAATGAGCTTCTTTCATTGCGACAAGGTAATCAAGACCTTTTGGCTTATATTGCGTCTTTCAACAGACTGATTGTGGAAACTCAATGGCCTGAGGACTAAAGGATTACGCTGTTTTATAGAGGTCTACGTGGAGAGCTCAAAGATGTGTTAGCCCAAGTAGTGAATCCCCCACAAGATTGTTCGGACTATATAGACTTAGTCATTCAAATAGATCACAGACTGCAGAACAGGAAGGCCGATCGTTCCAAGTTTGATGCTCGAGTATTTTCCAAACCGCCAACTCCTTCCAAAGGAGTAGACTCCGGGGAACCCATGCAAATAGGGGGTATGAAAGGTCCTCTAACACAAAAGGAGCGGGAAAGGAGAAAACAGTTGCAATTATGCCTCTATTGCGGAAACTCAGGACACTTTCTTCGAGACTGTCCGGTGAAACCTGCCAAGAAGGCAGTAGGAGCTGCAGTTACCAAAGTTACAAACTCTGAGCAGGGAAACGACCTCGCCCGACAAGAATAGAGGTCCTCTTGCCGAGCGTGAAAACCAGTTCCGTGACCTCGCATTTCGTGATACCTATGGTCCTCATTAGCCCTGGTAATCCAGATCGATTACATGCAATTGAAGCTTACGTCGACAGCGGTGCCATCGGCAATTATGTGGATCATGAAATGGTTTTGAGGATGAATCTAACTCTTTGTCCCAAGGCTGTAAAGGACGTCATTACTACGGTGGATGGTACGGAGATAGCCTCCGGGCCAGTAACGCATACCACTCAAGAGGTGACGCTAGTAAGTCAAGATGGACACCATGAGAAGATCGTGTTCGATGTGATCAAGGCCCCTCAGTTTCAGATTATTCTAGGAATACCTTGGTTAGAGAAACACAATCCTCTGATCGATTGGCGAGCAAGAACGGTCCAGTTTCCAGAATGTGTCTCTACTTGTCACCCTCCACCTGGTGTTGCACTGGCAGCAATTTCTTCAGAGACTCCCCAGTTACTTCCCGAATACCTAGAATACCAAGATGTTTTCCGGAAGGATCAGGCTAACTCTCTACCTCCTCATAGGTCTTATGACTGCCAGATAGACCTGATACCTGGATCTACTCCTCCTTGTAGTAGAATTTATGCCCTCACCGAGCCTGAGAACCTTCACCTTCGACAATACCTGGATCAATACCTGGCAAATGGGTTTATTCGTCCTTCCAAGTCCCCTGCTTCTTCAGCTTTGTTCTTCGTTCCAAAAAAGGAAGGAGACCTTAGAACTTGTATAGATTATCGCTCCCTGAACCAGATCACCGTTAAGAATAGATATCTGTTACCTTTGATCCCTGAACTCCTGGACCAAGTCAGAAAAGCATGCATATATACAAAGCTGGATCTTAGAGGAGCTTACCACTTGGTACGAGTAAAAGAGGGCGATGAATGGAAGACAGCCTTCCGCACCAAGTATGGGCTATTTGAATATCAGGTCATGCCCTTCGGACTTTGCAATGCCCCGGCCGCCTTTCAATATTTTATGAACGATGTCCTCAGAGAGCTCATACATGTGTGTGTTGTTGTTTACATTGACGACATCCTCGTTTATTCTTCATCGGAATCTGAACATCGGAAACACGTGAAAATGGTCCTCGAAAGATTGCGTCAACACAAACATTTCGCTAAGTTGGAAAAATGTGTTTTCAACGTGACTGAAGTTGAATTCTTGGGATTCATATTATCACCTGGCGGAGTGCGTATGGATTCAAAGAAGGTCGATGCAGTTCTCAAATGGCCATCACCATCCTCCGTAAAAGGTGTGCAAAGCATGTTAGGCTTCGCTAACTTTTACCGCAGGTTTATCCCCGAATTCTCTCGAATAGTCCAGCCCATCACTGCCTTGTTAAAGAAAAACAAACGTTTTGAATGGTCTACCGAGGCGGAACAAGCTTTCCAGGATTTGAAGACTAAATTTATCTCTGCACCAATCTTAAAACACCCTCGCCCCGAACTCCCCTACATCGTGGAAACTGATGCTTCAAGCCTTGCCATGGGGGCAGTTCTATCACAAAAGGACCCGGTAACCAATCAGTTGCATCCCGTGGCATTTTGGTCCTGCAAATTCTCGCCTCCTGAAATCAATTACACGATTACTGACAAGGAACTTCTGGCTATCAAGTCTGCCTTTAAGGCTTGGCGGCATTATCTGCTGGGGGCCCGACACACCGTTACTGTGATTACGGATCACCGAAACCTGCAATATTTGAAAACCGCAAAAGCCAAATCCTCTAGACAACTCCGTTGGGCATTATTCTTTGCCGAGTTTGACTTCATAATTACCTATCGACCTGGTACAAAGAACGGTAAAGCTGATGCCCTTTCTCGGATGGGAGTGGAAGAACACTTGATCAACCCTAAACCTGTACCAATCATTCCCGAACAAAGAATTCTGGGTGTAATCGCCACAGAATCCATATAGGAAGTTAAGGATAAAGCCAGGCAACTTGTAACTCCAGCAGACATACAGAATTGGCATCTGCAGGGAAAGGACTTTGCAGTAAAGGATAACTTATTGTATTTCCAAGAACGATTATACCTACCCAGCACAGATTTACAGAAAAAAGTAATCTCTTGTTATCACGATTCTTTAATGGAAGGACATCCCGGTATGGCCAAGACCTCAGAAAAGATCAAGCGCTACTTCTGGTGGCCGTCTTGGAAAAAAGATATCAGAGACTTTATAATGTCCTGTGGAGTATGCGCCCAAAACAAGAGTCAAAAGGAAAGACCAGCAGGCCTCTTACGCCCTATTGACATCCCACCTCGCCCTTGGCATACGCTTTCTATGGACTTCATCACCGATCTACCTCCATGCTCCGGATACAATACGATTCTAGTAATCGTGGACTTATTCTCCAAGATGGCGCATTTCATTCCGCTCAAAGGCTTGCCAACAGCAGCAACTCTGGCCCGAGAATTTCTCGAAAACATCGTCCGACTGCACGGTTTTCCTTCGGTTCTAATTTCGGATCGAGGTAGTCAATTTATTTCTCATTTTTGGCGAAGTTGCTGTCGGTCGGCTCAAATTGATGTGAGACTATCGACCAGTCACCACCCTCAGACCGACGGACAAACCGAGAGGACCAATCAAACTCTGGAATAGTATTTACGCTGCATGCTGCAACAAACTGAAAAAACTTGGAAAGACATCCTTTGGATAGCCGAATATGTCTACAATAACTCTGTCCATTCGGGAACTGGGAAAACCCTGTTTTTTCTTTTGTACGGCAGTCACCCTCGAACCTCGGAGTTGGATCCCCTCCAAGATCTTGAAACACCAGCAGTAGACTACCTGCATTCTACAATCACCCAAGCCTTTAAGGAAGCTGTTTCTCACCTTCAAAGGGCTAAAGAACAATACAAGAAAGGAGCAGATCAACATCGGAAGGAAGCCCCTCAATATCAAGTAGGGGATCAAGTCTGGTTATCCACCAAATATCTACCTCTAAAAGGGCCACGCACATTCAACCCAAGCTACCTTGGTCCCTATTCCATCACTACCATAGTAAACCCAGTAGCGGTCAAGTTGGACTTGCCCCCGCACATGAAGATACATCCGGTCTTCCACGTCTCTCTATTAAAACCCGTGCAACCTCAAACCCGACTAACTAAATCTCCAAAACCTATCCTAGTTGATGGAGAACTCGAGTTTGAAGTCAAAAGCATTCTGGACTCCAAGATCTCCAAATCTAAACTATTTTACCTAATTGACTGGAAAGGCTACGGCCCCCAAGAGAGATCCTGGGAACCTGCTGAATATGTCCACGCTCCTCGCCTAATCAAAAGATTTCACCGAACATTTCCTGACAAGCCAAAACCCCCGGAGAAGTCCGGTTTGGGAGGGGCCTTGAGGGGGGGTACTGTCATGATCTCTGCTTCCAAAAGGTCAGGGTTTTCCCAACTCCCTTGGAAGCAGATCCATAACCCAGTTTCCGAGTGCCAACCAGTCCCAATTGGGACCTTTTGGACCCAGTCCTGGCGCCAGTGGCACCAGGCTCATAAATATGCCCAGTCCCAGCGCTGGAAGTGCCGGGCTCATAATGCTTGGGTGGACTTACCTGCAGCAGACCATGCTGCTTACTTGCCTGCCAGTTGAGCCTCTGATCCTCTTCTGTTTGGAACTACTTTTCCTGTTGGGTGGGGTAGGAGCCACTCCCTAGATTCAGAACACTGGAACTCTTCTGGAAAGCAGGAACTCTTTTTTTACCTAGGTGTGGCTGTGGAAGGAGACACCTAAGCACTACAGGAGGCTATTTAAACCACACCCGATGGATGAATCTTGCTTTGCGTTATTCTGCATCCTCTGCAGCAGAACGCTCATCGTGTCTTCTGCATCTGATCCTGGGCCTAAGGAAAAAGGCTTACCATCCTGAATCCAGTCTTCAGCAACACCTATAAAGACAAGAAAGAACAGGTTAGCATTACGGTCTTCAGTGACAGCTCTTCACTTACCTGGTCCATCGGCTGTCACCAACGCCTCGTGCTGCATTCCGGCATCTGAAAGACAAAGGCTTACCTACTCCTCGTGCGCTCCGGAGGTCTTCACACTGCATTCCGGCATCTGAAAGACAAAAGCTTACCAACTCTTCGCACGCTCCGGAGGCCTTCGGCGCTGCATCCCGCATCTGAAAGACAAAACAAGGGGCGTTTAAAGACATTGGGGAACTTTAATACTCACGTGCCATTACTCCTTTCCACATCTAACCCAGTGGGTATTCCGGCACCCTGCAGCCGCTCCGAACTTGTACCTGCAAAATAAAAAGACAGTTAGAGCGCATCGTGAAGCAGGCAACAAGCGCTTACTTACGTGCTTCCAGGCGCTTCTATTCATCACACGGGCTCCATCTTCAACTCACTTCAGCCCGTCATCCGCCATCGCCGGAACCCTGCAAAACAAGAAACATCATTACTAAAGACTTTAAAGACATTAGAATTACTCGAAACTTACCGTTCGTGCAGTAAACGACGGACAGCAGTCCTCTGAAGTCAAGAGGCCTGCTCCCCTTATCCAGTGAAGAAACTGGTTACAGCACCCTGCCCCGAGGCAGATGGAGAGCACAGCGTTCACTTACCTAAGGTGAGAGCGTTAACCTTTGGGGTTCTACAGCAGAAGAGAAAGGGAAGAAGAGAGAGACATTCAATAACCCAGTTCCTTAATCCCATATTTTCTATCTGCAGACATCTTACCCTTTGAGTCAGACATACAGTGCACAGAGGTCCAGCCCAAAGAGCCAGCTGTGTGTTACACATCACCTTTGAAGATACGGTATACGCCCAGTCAAGACCGGCGCCTCTACGGGAATCAGGTGAGCGTTACAAAAATGTTCCGAATCCAAGACGGTTTGTTGGTAAGGAGATCCGTAGCTGGCCATGATCAGTGGGCGGTCCCTACCTCATTCCGAAGCCTGATGTTAAGTCACGCCCATGATGCGGCCACAGCCGGTCATAGAGGGTTTCATACAACACTTGAAATCTTAAGAGTTGTTGCATACTGGCCACACATGGGGCAGGACCTCGACCAATATTTGAAGGGGTGTCTTGTGTGTGCACAATTTCAGCCAACATCCCTCACACACTGTGCGCCTCTCCAAAAGAGGGGGATGACAATGCCATGGTCAGATTTACAAGTCGATTTCATCGGGCCCGTGATTCGCTCCTCTAGGGGAAACAAGTACATGTTGACCGTGACATGCTTGTTTACTAAATGGGTGGAATGTCTCCCGGCCCCAAATTGCAAGGCAGTAACAGCAGCTGCCCTGATTATCAACCACATCTTTTCCCGTCGAGACAGACCAAGGTAGCCATTTCACCAGCGAAGTAATGACAAAGATGTGGGAGATACTTGGGGTCATAAGGAATCTATATATTGCTCACCGGCCAGCCGCTAGTGGTGCAGTAGAGATAAAACAAAACAATTGTGAGCATATTAAAAAATAATGTAACAGATTTTGGGCTAAGTTGGGATATTCGATTACCTCTTGTCCTAATGGCCATCAGATCTACCCCTTCATCTGCAACTAAAATGTCACCGTTTGAGCTGATGACTGGACGCAAGATGGTGCTTCCCCAGCATCTGCTCTACAGAACCCAAGAGCAGACATTGATCAATGCCTCCATAACTCATGAGTATGTTGAAAATCTAAGAAAACACCTTCAACATGCTTTTGCCTATGCTCAGCGAAATTTAGAGAGCTCTGCAGATGGCATGAAGACCCACTATGTCTTAAAGACTACCAGAAAAGAATACAATGTAGGAGACAGGTTCTACTTATACAATTTCCAAAGGAACCAGGCCAAACAGCGCACATTTTTGCCTACCTGGAGGGGTCCATTTGAAATTGTAGACAAAATGTCACCAGTCGCCTACAAAATCTGCATACCCAAAGGCAGTTTGGCAGAGGGGGAAGATAAGTGGGTCCATATTAACCAACTAAAGTGCTGCCATCCTAGGCACACTCTCCAGCAACTGGAGGAGTCACCTGGAACCCCAGAGGGGGTCGTTCCAGCTCCCTAGAACCTAATATAAAATACTCCATATATAGTCCATGATTTACCATCAAAAAATGTGTCCTGATTTATCAAAATGAATTTGTCCGCCCCACTACATTAATAGTGGTGGGGAAATGTCTACAAATATACTTTTGCTTTGTCATCCTAGGATTGGAAACCATAGTTGATTGGAAACCATGGAGACTAACCAAGGAGGACTACCCGGGGACGGGGAGGAAAGATCTGAGGGGCCCGGAGTATCGCTCCATACTCACATCAGGACTGGGCGAGGGGAACCGGTCGATCCAACCCTGATGGAAGAAAAGATGATGAACTTTGCCATTTTGGAAATCAAAAGAGATGAGACTTACATCCCAGTATTGCGAATTCCCATTGATGGCCGATCAACGCCAAATTGCAGGAGGTGGGCTTGTGGGATGTTTTAACCCACTAGTCTGAGCCATGCAACATTACTGTGCGCTGTGTGCATCAGGGACATCAGAACGACCACCGGAAAGCATTATGCGTGCTAAAAATCACCCAGAAGTGCACAGGAAAACCGGGAAAATAGGCCGCCAATCCATGTTGCCTATGTCTGCGGTAATACAGAAGACCACTGCCAAAACCTATCATTTGGCTACCCATAAAGTGAAATGAAACTACTTGAAAAAGTAGTGCTGCATTGCAAGAGAAAAACAGAGCTGCTTGAAAATCTGTTTTTACTTGCCTTTTAAATTTGAAAAAATCATGGTTCCCAAACCTCACAAAAGATCCAACCTCTTTGTTGGGTGTTAAACATCACTTTACTTCAAGAATCCCCCTAAGTACAATGTCAGCAGAAGTACATTTATGAGAAGAAATCCACATTTAAAGAGGCTTGCTTGGAAAAATATGTTAAAAATGGGCGCAGTACCGCCGCTCGTCTGTGTCAGAAGCTGGCGATTACTTAACCTGTCTTTTAAACTGGTACATTAAAATCAAAGTGTGGGGAAAGAAGAGACTTGCCATCAAATGCAATATAGGTTGCCACTATTTAATTTCTATGTTGAAAAAGATTGGAATTGAAGATATGTTTGCTAGTTTTAAAATTCGTAACTTTAATTTTCACAAAGAACAATGTCACAATTTACTGTAAGGTAACCTGATTCAGCTAAACTTCAAAGAGGTTTCCCCCACTGAGGAACACACCACCCTTCTCCTTCCCACCAAAAGGACAGGATCTCTCATTTGGATGCTAATGAGAGGAGGAGGGGATTTGCTCTGCTGCTCTGGTAAAGAGACAATGGGCTTCTTGAGCTGAAAGGGAATGCTAATTTGGGGAGTCAACCAGCCCAGGCAGGAACAAGCTCATGTTACTCTCTGGCTCAGCCAAGCCTTGGAGGAGGGGCTAGACTGAAAATGTGGATTTGGAACTGAAGAAACTATATGTTTGGCACAATTTTCTATAAGTCTTTTTCTCAAACTGGTAAAAATATGGAATTTAGAGGTTATTAAAATGAAAATATCGCTCACCGTTTAAAACTACTCTGGAATCTGTGCGACATTCAGAGACTGAACCACGAAAATGTTGATATTGTAGCTATTGTGACTATGCTAGGAATATGAAAATTTACAGGAGTATGCCCGGATGTTATGTGCCTGTATCTGTAAAAAATTGTACAGATCTGACACTGGATAACCAACCAAAAACGCAAAAAACTGTCATTTGTGAACCAAAACTCGTAGGAAGACGAGACATTGACAGATACGTGCCTTATTTAATCTCTAATGTCCATATGTATTATTAACAAGTTGGTGATATTGGAAATATGTTTTATATGAAAGATAGATTTTCTATACAGAAACAAAGGGGAGGGTTTTTCTCTGGACCATAAACACAGTGTCACTGTGGCACACCATGACACTGTGGTTGCTTCTCAAATCAAGGGAGAGGACATTCTCTGACCTATCGGCTTCTTAGAGGGTTGGGCATAGTATAATCAGCCTCCCCACCCCCTTGGGAAATACATAAATAGGAACTGTTGAGGGCCCAGAGGGACACACATTCACTCATCAACTGATCTACTGGCCAAGCGCCCTGCAGGAAGAATCCATATCCAGACTCCAGAACCCAGATCCAGACTCCAGAACCCTGACGCAGAAGGCCTGATCCAAAAAGCTGAACCCTTCTCAGCTGGCCCTTAAAATCTTGCAACCTGATTTTAACCCCAAACTTCCAACGGGCACAAGAAATTCAACAGCCTGGCTGTGCTGTTTTGCTGCTTCTGGCCAAGAACCCTTGCTAGAACCCAGAGATCTGAACCGGTAGAGCAGAGCTGTAACCCAGAACCAAACCGTCAGATCCAGTCCAAGAGGCCGTGCAGAGACCACAGTGCCTTGCTGAAGTGCAGAACCAAGCGCCTGAATCCTGTCCGGTGGTGAGCGAATTCCACTCCAAACCTTTGACCAGATCTTGACGGGCCCATTCCAAACCCATAGTTGTGAGTAGTTAGCATGCAACTGTCCCTAGCCAATCTCTTAGTTTTAAGTAATCCTATCCAACCCATTTCAACATATCCAGAACTGCATTGTAGAATCTCTTTTGTCCATCCTGAATCCTTCTCTCATGCATATAATTCTGTGATAATTGTAGTGATAAATCATCTTTGCGCTAATATATTTATGAAGAAAGGCAAGCGTCTCGGCAGGCCCGAGTTTTTCTTATAGTTTTTCTGTAATTGCATTTCTCACACGCTGAAAAGTTTTCTGCGCTTCTACATTTGGCTCAATTTCATCCAATATAAAATAGCTATTTCTTGCATTCAACTTCTGAATTCAGTTTCCTATCTATCAGTCATTCAAACATCATTGCTAGTGTTTACCTGAACCTATCCAAAGCAACTCCCACCAGTTCTGAACCCATTTAGCTAATTAAAATAATTTTTAGCATTTTTCCCAGTCATTTCAGATTATTTTCAAAAGCATTTGACCTGTTTTAAAATCATACCGGTTCTCTAAGCTTGCTGGGGGCATTGGGATTGAACTTGCATTTGTTGATTGTATTCCTGAAACCAGTGTGCCCTCATTCCATCTGTTCATATTGCATATTAGGGGGGATTGAGTAGTAATAGGGGGAAAGAGTGATTACATTGTCTTTGATTGAATTCTTATCAACTTTCATTTCTGTGCTGCATTAATTTCATATCATTGCATTTCATTGAACCCATACAAAGTGTATTCTCTGCTACATTATTCTTCTCACCCATACTCCTATTGATTAAAGAGATTGTTGATTATTGTCATATTACCCATTGCTGATCATTGTATAAATATTAATATGTGTGATATTTAGATATTATTCATATTCATAAAAGTGTGATATACATATATATATATATATTGTTCAATTCATAAAATAAAACTTTTAACTTTGCAAAACAACCTTCTTCTTGGTTCAGTGAGACCGGGGGGATTCAAAGAGAGGGGCGTTATATAAGGGTACATCATCCAGAAATAAAAGAACTTTAGACATAAAAATATATAATTAAGGGTTCCAGCTGGGCATCACACACTAGGCATTGACTTAGGTGGAGTGCTGGGTTGAAATCACTTACAACCACCAGGGTCATAATGACCACCAGTATCTTTTGGAAGTCACTCTGCATTCAAAAAGAAATTATTTCCGTTATGGTTCAGTCCTTAAAGGAAATAATGTCTTCATGAAGTCACCGTGACTTCAAAAAGAAACAATTTCTTTTTGAAGTAATAGGGCGCCCCTTAACCCCATGACAGGTGCGTGTGTGCGTGTGTGCGTGTGTGAGTGTATGGTGAAAGGGTGCACACTTAAATGTATAGGTGGCTGCCTGTTTGAGTGTATGGTAAAAGGGTGGACATTTAAATGGATGGGTGCGTGCCTGGGTGTGTGCGCCTGTATGGTTAAAGGATGCACACTTAAATGTATGTGTGGCTGCCTGGGTGTGCCTGCATGGTGAAAGGGTGTGTGTGAGTGTATGGTGAAATTGTGCACACTTCAATGTGTGGATGGCTGGGTGTGCACGTGTCTATATGGTGAATGGTGTGTGTGTGCTTGTGTCCAGGGGTGCAACAAAACCTACATTTCGAGGGGGCTAACCCTTCAAATGTTGGGAGAGGCGCTAACTTCACGTGCGGTAGGGGAGGGGCAAACTTATTGGTGTGGGGGCATCCAATTTCTTTACGCATTTTAATGAGACTATTCTAGTGTAGCTTCAATGTTACACACAGTTAACTCTCTCCTTTAAGGTTTAAAGCTCCCACTTATGGACTGCTGCGAGAATTCTGTGGTCTCCTGTTCCTTCTATACCCTTCCAATCACTACCTTGGCATGCAAGTACTAAACCCATATCACGATTTCAATTGGCTAAAAAGTTTGGCATTTGAATGCAGGTACTAACAGTGAAATGCCTTATGTTAGTAATTGCTGGGCTCTTGTTAACAGCAAAACCCAGGTGCTGTTTAACATCGTTGTCCTGTTCTGTCTGGCAACTGCTCTGATGGTCAGCCCGGTCGAGTCAACATAGCCCAACATTTCATGGGGAGGAGTGCTGAATCCCAGATAACTCAATGGTGTTGCACCACTACTTGTGTTTAATGCCTTGATTACTTATTTGTAATCATCATTACTCCTAGCCCTATTCTTCCTCGTCCCACTACTTGTGTATGAGGCACTCTGCCTCATACACAAGTACTGGGATGAGGTAGAGGTACATGGAGGTAATGCCTAATTTAGCTACCTGTAATCTTCATTACTCCTAATCCCACTCTTCCTCATCCCAGTTCTTACCTATGAGTGAAGGAGCCTCATATGTGATCTCTGGGACATGGAAGAGGGACGTGGAGGTAATTCTGGGCCAAGGAGCTGATTTTGGAGGTTGGGGTAGGGGTGGAAGGGAGAGGGGATGTTTGTGGGGGGAGGGATTGTGGAAGAAATCATAATGTTTGTCCATGTCCAGTGTAAGCGGGCATGATAAGTGGTATTGTGGCTAGAGAAGCATTTTGGTGCAGCCAGTCTAGTCATTCCACAGTTTGATATGGCTTTTTTTTTTATAACTGGCCATTTCTGATAAAGCAGTCCTGCTAAGTGTAATCTCATCCAGAACAGGTCTGCAAGACTTTTCCTTGGTCTCAAGCCCAGGCATCATATCTCTCCAGGACTGAAATCTCTGCACTGGCTCCCAGTGGCTGCGAGGATTAAGTTCAACACCCTCTGCATTGTCCAGAAGGCTTTCTAGGGCCGCAATACCTTCAACTCTCTCTTCCTAAATATCTTCCTTCTTGAGCTCTTCGCTCATCCGCCTCCAACTCCCTCAGGGTCAGTCGCTTCTCCAAGCAACGAGTTGGTGGTAGATCTCTTTCTTCGGTTGGGTCCTCCCTCTGGAACTGCCTCTCTCCCTTCCTGAAACTTGAGGAGAATCATCTCCGATTCCAAAAGCACCTCAAAACCTTTCTCTTTGCTTCTGCATTTTCTCCTCCTCTCCCCTGCTGACTTCCTAGCTGATACTGAAACTGCACTGGTTACCTGGCCACCCTCTCATCCCGGGCCCGGGTCCCTGACCCTGCCAGTCACACACCTGCACTGCCTTCCTGGCAACCCCCACACCTGGGAACTGTTCTGTATCCCTACAGTCTCACTACCAGCACTTGACCCCTGATGTCTGAACTTACCCATGCACTTGCCACCTGCTGGCTGTATTTTCACTAATAGTTATTTATCCTATTATCCCATGTATTGCACTGTTCCCTCCTCCTTGCCCCCACACTGTCCCCCTCCCCATGCACTTGCACAATCTGAATGACTCCTGGCCTACTAGAATCGCTGTCTGTCATAGACTCTGTTTCCCATCCCTTGCCTCGTCGCGCGTTATGCTGCCAGACGAACAAGTTACTTAACTTATCTGGTAACGTTCTATCGATGGGATGTTCCTCCAACATATTCCACATCTATGACAGGTTATGTCCACAGCTGTGCTGCTTGGGAAAATTTTCAGCAGAGGGCATCCTGCATCGGTGACGTCGATCCGTTGTCCCTCGAGGGCCTCCGTTGAGGGTCGACATCATTGGATGTTATATATAGGACGCATGGTGCCCGTAGCCTCATTTGTAGTTTTTTCCCAGAACGTGTGGCACCAATCTCCTGCCAGTATGACTGCAGAAAGCCTTGCGGAAAGGTAAGCTGCAATCGCATAGGAAATTCTGTAGAGGGGCAGGCTGGGAGGGTTCAATGTGGAATACGTCAGAGGAACATCCCATCGAAAGACGTTACCAGATAAGGTAAGTAACTTGTTCTTCGAGGGGATTGTGTCCTCCCACGTATTCCGCATCTATGACAGACTCCCAAAGCAGTACCAACGTCTGGAGGTGGGAAAAGAATTTACAATTTTAGAATGCCCAATCAAATGGCTGAATAGAGGACTGCCTTACCAAAGGCCAAATCCTGCTCATTGATGGAGTCCAAGAAATAGTGTCTCACAAAAGTATGGACAGAGGCCCATGTGGCTGCTTCGCAAATATTGCAAATAGGAACGCCCCTCTGCAGAGCAGTGGAGGCAGCCACACCCCTAGTAGAGTGAGCCTGTAAGCCTACTGGAGGGTCTTTTCCCGCCAAACGGTAACACTCAGAGATCGTCAAAATGATCCATCAGGACAAGGTCTGCTTGGAAACAGCCTGACCCAAGCACCTTCCAGCATAGCCTACAAAGAGCTGATCGTCCACTCTGACCCGGAACATCCGTGAGAGATAGAAACTCAAAGCTCTCCTAGGATCCAACCTATGGAGCCTCTCCTCTTCCTTACCAGGATGTGGAGGAGGATAAAACGCCAGAAGAATCACCTTCTGGCTCAAATGGAATTCCAACACAACCTTCGGAAGAAAAGAAGGCTGCACCCTCAGGACAACCCTGTCCTTATGGAAAACTGTAAAGGGTGGCTTGGCGGAAAGTGCCTGCAATTCACTCACTCTGCGTGTGGAAGTAACCGCAACTATAATACAGTTTTAAAGGACAACAGTCGCAACGGACAAGAATGCAAGGGCTCAAACGGAGCTCCCATTAGGAACTTTAAAACCAAATTTAAATCCCATCCTGGCACCTGGAAAGGCGACAGTGGAAACACATTAGTTAGCCCATTTAGAAACTGAGAAGTCAAAGGAATATTAAAATAAGAACATTCCTCAGACGAGCGCTTAAATATAGACAGCGCCGCCAGGTAACCCTTAATGGTACCCACTTGCCGGCCCTTGTGGGCTAAAAAAAAGCAAAAAAAGACAAAACCAAAGGAATGGAATATTGAAAAGGATCCACATTCTGTACCCTGCACCAGTCACAGAACTTTCTCCAACAGCAACGGTACAAGGATTTCGTTGCGGGCCTTCTGGCCGAAAGCAACACCACCATCACGTCTTCGGGGAGGTCCCAATCCTTGTACCTCAACCTTTCAGATACGAAGCATGAAGGCTGAGAGACTTGACCTCTGGATGGAGAACCAGACCTCCCTCCAGTGAGAGCAGATCGTCTCGGTAGGGAAGACGGCGTGGAGGGCAGATGATCATGTATAGAAGGTCCGGGTACGACGCTCTCCTGGCCCATGCCGAAGCAATGAGGATCATTCGGGAACTGAACCTCCGTAACCTCCGCAACACTTGTGGAATGACGGGGACTGGAGGAAACGCGTACAGCAGTGGGAAGGACCACTTCACTACGAACGCGTCCCCTAAGGCTCCTCTTGGGGGAAATTCCTGCGAGCAGAATCTTTCACACTTCCGGTTGACACTTATGGCAAAGAGATCCACTTGTGGGTTTCACCAAAGGGCAAAGATCTCCAAAAGAACTTCCTGAGCCAGCTCCCACTCGTGAGAGACCGTGCTCTGCCTGCTCAGAGTGTCCGCCGCCGCGTTTTTGTCTCCGGCCAGATGAACTGCCGAGATCGACATTTCCTGCTGGATGGCCCAGAACCAGAGCTGCATCACCTCCCTCACAACGGGAGTGACCCTGCCCCCCCTACCCCCTATTGTTGAGGTAGTGCATGGCCACTGTATTGTCCGTCGTAATCAGGACATTCTTCCCCTGCACAGACGGCAGAAAAGCCATCAGGGCTAGCCTGACGGCTCTTAGCTCTAACAGATTGATGTGGAGTCTCGACTCCGATGGAGACCAACATCCGCTGGCTGTCAACTCGTTGGCATGAGCTCCCCAACCTGTGAGGGATGCGTCCGTCACAACCGTCACCTCCGGCCACGGTTGCCAAAATGGAGCTCCCTTCATCACATTGCCTTCGACGGCCCACCACAGAAGATCCTGAGTGACCGAGGTTGGAATCTGAACAGGATCTGACATCCTGCCGGAGAACTGCGACCACTGCATCTTGAGAGCCCACTGCGGCGATCTCATCCGCAGCCTGGCCTCTGGCACCAGGAAAATGCAGGATGCCATGAGGCTGAGCAACCTCAAGAACTCGAACGCCGGGAACTCTGGGCATGTTGAAACCTGTCCACCATCTGCAGAATGTGATGAGCCCTCACCTGGGGAGGCGAACACTGCCCCAGGGATGTGTCGAGCACTGCTCCGATGTATTGGAGCCACTGGGAAGGTGTCAAATGTGACTTCTTTAAATTGAGGGAGAGGCCCAGCTTGTGAAGGGAGTGGCAGGTGATGGACAGATGATCCAGGACTTGCTCGGGAGAGCGCACCCTGTTCAACCAATCGTCCAGGTAGGGGTAGACGTGAATCCCCCCCTTTTACTGAAATACGCTGCCACCACCACCATCAGCTTGGTGAAGACCCTCGGGCGGAGGTCAATCCGAACAGCAGGAGCCGAAACTGAAAATGTGAATCGCCAACCGTGAACTGCAGGTACTTCCTGTGCTTGGGATGAATCGGCACATGAATGTAAGCATCCTTGAGGTTGAGAGACACCAACCAATCCTGAAGTTGAAGGGCCTGGAGGACTTGAGAAAGAGTTACCATCTTGAACTTGTCCTTCCTGAGGAGCTTGTTCAACCAACGCAAGTCCATGATGGGTCTCAATCCCCTGTCCTTTTTCTGGATCAAAAAATAAGGGGAATACCATCCCTTGTTCCTCTCCGCTACAGGCACCATTTCTATGGCGCCTTTCTCCAGCAGAGATAGGATTTCCTGCGCAAGGAGCGGATCAGGACGCTTCACAGAGAGCTTCCTTGGTGGATTGTCGTGAGGCCTCTGCCGGAAGGGAAGACAGTAGCCGTGGACTATGATCCCCAGAACCCACACATCTGAAGTAATGGCACGCCATTCTCCAAGATGATGTGCAAGTCTGCCCCAAACCGGCGAACCATGGGACATGGCCTCATGACTGAGCAGACGTGGCAGTGCCTGAGGGCAAAGAGGCAACTGCCCGAGCAGCTTTGGCACCCCGAGTACCTTGCTTTCCACCCGGGGTACTCCTACAGTGGCCCCTTTGACTGGCAGCTCCTCTTGATCTACCAAAGGCAGAGTAGTACCGAAAAGAACCTCCCCTTCATTGCTGTCCCCTAGGACAAAAAGGCGGAGGTTGACGTACTGCTGCGCTCAAAGACTTTGCTGCAGCTTTGGAGGTCTGCAACCTCTCAAGGCTCTCGTCAGCCTTGCTGCCAAACAGATGAACCCCGTCAAAGGGCATGTTCAGAAGCCGGGATTGCACATCAAGAGCAAACCCTGACTTCCGCAACCACGCAAACCTGCGTATCATGGTGCTAGCAGCCATGGACCGGCTGACACAGTCTGCCGCGTCCAAACCCGACTGAACGGATTCGCACATGGCATCCTTGCCGTCTTGCATGAGGGCTAGAAAACCATCCCGTTCTTACCCTTTGGGAATATGCTCAGCCACCAAAGATGCACAGTTCCACAGAGTGTGAGTGAATCTCGCTAAGGCACAAGTGGAGTTGGCTGACTTCAACGCTATACCCCCAGCCGAAAATACCTTCTTCGCCCAACCATCAAAGCGCTTATCGTCCCTATCAGGAGGGATGGTAGGGTATGCAGCCTGCTTCAAGAGGGCAGTAGCCGCCTGCACCACCAAACTCTCCAGAGTAGGGTGCGTCGATAAGAAGCAGGGGTCACTACTGGATCGGCAGTATTTTTTCAGAAGCGACTTATTAACTGCCGGTAGACTCCGGGAGGAATCGGCATGCGCCCCCAGGCTCAAGCCTGCCAAACTCCACCTCTGGAGAGGTGTCAAGACCACTGGCGTCATGCAATGACTGACGGAGATCCTCCATCTGACTGTGCCTAGACAAAAGGTCATCAGGGACATCAGGTACAGGCACAGGCACATCCATCTCCTCATCAGACAGTTCCTCAACCTCTGAAATATACTCTAAAGGTTGGAACAAATCCAATCTGGGAGGAGGAACAGAATAGGGCTCAAAAACAGGCCTCACAGACTTTCTGAGAGCCTTCCTCAGAGGTTCCACAGCCCACCGGGGCACCTCCGCAAATCCTCCACAAACGGCGTCGAGGGAACAGAGGGAATCGGCGTTGACGTCGACCGAGGCGCTGACGGTGTCGACAACTTCTTTGAGGGCGGAGCCCCGAGAGCGTCCCTCGACGGACACGGTGCCGATGGCATCGACGACTTCTTCGAGGGCGGAGCCCCCAGAGAGTCCTTCGAAGGACACGTCACCGATGGCGTTGATGCCTTCTTCGAAGGCTTCACAGGTTTTGACGGTCTCAATGGCATCGAGGACCGGGACCTGGACCTGGCACGGCTATGGCGATCTCCCTAGTCCGATCGGGACCTTTCCTGATGATCGCGCCGACCTCCGGAGCCCGAAGGTGTGCGTTTAGCGGACCAAGCCCGTTCCTTGCTGGCTTCTTTCGAAGGCGCTGACGGAACTGTGCCTTGAAATTCGAAAATAGCCATCATCTGCTGGCGGAATGCAGTCAACCATCTGGCAGAGTCCTCCGACGAGGACGTGGAAGGCAACTGGTAACAGCGCTTCCTAGAATGCCTCGACGAGGCAGAGGAATGGCGGGAACCACTCCTAGACCGAGACCCCCTGGATTTTCGCCGACGCGGAGAGTCGCCCCTCGAGTCATTGGTCGAAAGCCCAGCGGACTTTGATTTACAGGGCTTAGACACCCTGCCTACCTTGATTTTCCCCTTCTGTTCCCGCAAGGCCTTAGACGTCAGGGACTGGCAATCCTCACAGTTGTCGGTGGCGTGGCATTCGCCGAGGCACCAGAGGCAGATGTCGTGCGGGTCCGTGATGGACATCTTTGAACCGCAGTCCTGACATTTTTTAAAGCCCGACTTTGGGGCAGTAGAAGAGGATGAAGACATTACTGTCGAAGAGAAGAATCGAGCGTGCCAAGATTCTGAAGCGAACACGTTAATGGAAAAAACGGAACTGAGGCTACGTGCGTCATGCGTCCTATATATAACATCCATTGACATCGACCCTCGACGCAGGACGCCCTCTGCCGAAAACCTTTCGAAGCAGCACAGCTGTGGACATTACCTGTCATAGATGTGGAATATGTCGGAGGACACAATCCCCTCGAATAGTTATTTCTTACTGGGGCATTGTATCTTTTTCTGTGATAAAATGATATGCTACAAGTCATTTATAACGTGCCTGACACAAGAGTTTCTAGGCGCGACAAGACACGGGAGCGAAGATAGAGGGAGGACAAGACAAACGATCTTGCTAGGTCTCGTGTCATTCAGATCGTGCAGGTATGAGAACGAGAAGTGCAAAGGGAGAGGGTAAGTGCAAGGGAGAGGGGAGGGAAAAACAGGGCAGCAATTCTCTGAGTAAGTGCAGCCAGGGCAGTGCAGCTCTGGGTAGTGCAAGGAGAACAAGGGACTATAGGGTTACAGTTACAGCCCCTAAGTGCGTGGTAGGCCCAGAGGCAGTTCCGGGGTGACTGATCAAGAAGGAGTCTGGACATAGTGAGACTCTGAGGGTAGCCCAGCAACCAGTCGGTACAGCAGACAAGGAGGTCAGGTAGGCTAGGAGGGGAGGTAGGGAGGGAGAGAGAGAGAGAGAGAGAGAGAGAGAGAGAAAGCAGAGGAGAAGAGGAAAGTTTTGAGCTGCTTCCGGATCTTCAGGTGGTCCGGCTCAAGTTTGAGAGGGGCAGGGAGGCCTTTCCAGAGGGAGGCACCTGCCTAAGAGAGAAATCTATCCCCTCCCCCCTCTCCTTCCACTCTCTGCCTAACCCTTAGAGAGTATGAGGTAGCTGAGAGAAGGGCTTGAGAAGGAAGGTATTTTGGAAGAGAGCGATAAATGTAGTGTGGGCCTGGGCACAGAAAGCATTGTGGACAATGCAAAGGTTCTTGAACTTGATCCTTGCAGCAACCGGGAGCCAGTGGAGAGATTTCAGGGCTGGAGAGATATGATCCCTGGGCTTGAGGCCAACGATAGGTCTTGTTCTGGATTAGTTGCACAGGGCAGAGAGTAGAGGAAGGCAAGTTGAGAAAGAGGCTGTTGCAGTAGTCCAGCCTAGAGAGAACCAGGGCTCTGCAGACAGTGAGCTTCTGGGGGACAGTGAGAAAGGGAAGAGTCCCTTTGAGGAGGAGCAGCTCGTAGTGGGACTTCTTGGCGATGTCTGAGATATGAAGAGAGAAAGAGAGAGTGGAGTCAAAGATGTCAACTAAGGTTTTTGCCTCGCAGGAAGGCGAAAGAAGAGGGCCCAAGGTGGGCAGAGAGCGTGCAAGAAGGAAAGCAGGGGCAGGGGTCCCAATGAGAAGGCTCTCCATTTTACTGGCATTAAAGGAGAGATTGGTGGATGCGCACCAATCCTGAATCGCGGATAGACAGTCAGGAATGAGAGAGCAGAGGAGTCTGAGGGGAGCTTGAAGGAAAGCCGAGTGGCACCTACATAAGAGAAGAAGGTAGAGATTAGGTGGGCCAAATGGGCCAAGAAGAGGTTGAAAAACCAGGGTTAGAGGATAGAGCCCTGGGGAACGGCACGGGTATAGAGAGATGTGGTGGAGAGAAAGGGACCAAGCTGCACCTGGGAGGGGCAGTCCAAGAGGAAGTAGGTCTTCCACTCAAGGGCCTGATCCGTGATGCCCAGGTTCTCATGGAGTCGATTAATCAAGATGGCGTGGTTGACCGTGTTGAAAGCATAGGAAATATCAAGGAGGATGAGGATAGAAGGAATGCTGTAATCAAGGTTCGAAAGGTGTTCATGAGAACAGTTTCCATGCGTCTGGCAGCTCTGAAGCCAGACTGATGGTCATGGAGACAACCAACAGATTCAGTGTGGAGAGTAAGCTGGAGGATGGCCAGTTTTTTTCCAACAGTTTGCCCAGGAAAGGGGTGATGGATATTGGGCGATAGTTTTCCAGGCAGGCAGAAAAGGCAGACGGCTTCTTGAGGAATGGGTGCACAATGGAGTGCTTATGGGGAGAGGGGAACATTGCAGTGGTGAAAGAGTGATTACAGAAATCAGTCTAGGCTGGAGCGAGGGTGTCAATATGGTCCTTGATGGTTCTAGAGGAGCAGGGGAGCACCTGTTTGGACAACACTTTCAAAGATCGAACTTGTCTAGAAACCTCATCAGGTATTGTCAGAGAGAAAGAGGAGAAAGGAGGAAGAGAAGTAGAGCTGGCCAATGGGGGGGGCAAGAAAGGAAGAGGAGATGGGGGACTGGATGTCCTGAGTTTTAGTGGACCTGGGAGAGGTAAAGACCGCAGCAGGATTGACCAGTTATTACAGATTTTAAAGAGTTTGGTCGTGTTGTTAGAGGCCACAGAGACCCAGGCTTGAATGTGTGTTCTCTTCTTGATGAGTGTTATTGCTTCGACTGGCATTTTGGTGTAACCAGTCTAGGTATGTCTAAATGTGGCCTGGCATGCTTTACTGTAATGTTATTACACTGGTCTACATTGTGCAGCCAGTTGGACATATTTTCATTGTGGCATGGCATTTTTAATAGCACAGCATTAATGTTCCTGTGCACTGTTGGTGACTTTGCATGTATTGGATTGGTGTTACCCTACAAAACCATTGCAAATACTCTGGCTTTTTAGCCAATTTGTCTCAGAAAGTGTGCTGTATTTGAAATGAAAACACGTATTTATATCTTTCTCCTAGTGCAGTGTGTGGCATACCCCTTCAACAGCACATTTGTGCATATTGCGCAAGCGTGATAATTTAGGCTGGCCCAGAGTGTGGAGCGACCTGTAATTTGTTGCTGAGTTGGGGGTCGGGGGGCTTAGCATGGCTCTCAGCCCCCCCCCCCACCATTGTGTGTTACGCCACTGGCGGTAACACCAATTGGGCATAATGGCAGCATGTCTACTAGAAGTCCCCTCTACCAGGCTACGAATGAGGAGGCTGCAGCTACACTTTTTTGGCTTCTTGGGATCAGGAATCTGGGAAGCACTCCATCTGCATCTCATTCAATTAGCTCTGCAGTGGCTGGCCAGGCTGTGGTTCTCAGACCTTCTGCAGTTATCGAACCAAACCTTCGGTTCCCCTCATTCTCGGGCTGGAACCTCTCCTGGTACAGCAAGGGGTGTGGTGGGGTGTTCCACCCCTCCCCAGAGAAGCTAGCCCTAGCAGCTTCGTCCCAGAGCAGGTAACGCTCCAACAGCCTCAGTTGTCTTGGGACAACCTGGAAATCATCCAAGAAGCCAGGAGTCAGGCTATGCGTAAGCAGTACAGGAGCAAATGAACCAGGTTCTGCTTTTATGCCAAAGCAAAAACTGTCGACCTACTGACTTTCACAGTAGACCAGGTGCTATCATTCTCAGCTTACTTAGCTAAATCAGGGGTCCAGGTGGGTACGTGCTGGACATACCTGGCAGCCATAGGGGCGTACAGGAATTCAGACAGGTTTTTCCTTTTTGTCCTCCAACCAAGTGGTGAAAAGACATCTAGTGGGCTAACAAGATTGTACCAGTCTGTCAAGCGCTCACACCCAGTATTCGACTTTAATGTGGTACTCGGTGCCCTGGCGCACAAACCATTTAATAATAGATATCAAATTAGTCACTGAAGATGGTGCTCCTGGTGGGGCTTACCTTGGCTTGCAGAGTCAGTGAGATTCAGCCCCTTGTGGCTACTGAGCCCTCCAGTGTTTCATTGGGACAAGGTGGTGCTTTGCACTCATCCTATGTTCCGCCCAAAGGTTGTCTCCTCTTCCCACCTCAACGAGGAGATTGCGCTTCCCACCTTCTTCCCTAATCTGGAGGAGGACGCAGAGAAGGCACTCCACTCTCGATGTCAGATGAGCATTGACATTCTATTGGGACAGAACTAAGGACTTCTGCAGATCAGATGCTTTGTTTGTCACCTTCGGAGGATTGAAACCAGGCGAGCAAGCGTCCAAGGCGTCAATAGCCAGATCGATGGTCGCTTCCATTCACAAGGCTTACAAGGCACAGTGCAAGGAGGTGCCAAGGGACATGCACGCTCATGTGATCTGGGCCAAGGCAGCAGCAGTCACTTTTCAATGCCATGTTCCACGGCAGGTGATTAGCAGGGCAGCCACATGGTCCACCCTATTGGCTTTCTGCAAGCATGACTGTTTGGATTCCAGCGCTCGGGCCGACAACGCTTTTGGGCATACGGTTCTGCGTAACCTGTTTGCCCAGAGTACACAATCACTCTCCTCCCCAGGGATCTCTAATCGGTGGTAATCACCCAGGCAGGATGGAGGAAAGGGGATGGGACATAGGAATAATTAAGTGTTACTCACCGAAGTGACTAACATACTCCTAGTCCTTAGCCTCCTTCCCTCCATACATCCCTCCATCCTTCCCTCTAAAAAAGCAGGGTTGTTAAACGATTTAATACAGCCAGCACGTCAAAAGGGACTGCGGTGTGGGGCTGGTGGGCGGGGATTGAGGGATCGCATTCTCCAAAGGCTGCGCCCATGCGTATCGCATACTCCAAAGGCTGCGCCTCTGCGTATTTATAAATACGAAAAAAGTGTTATTTTTCTGGTCAAAAAGGTTCCCGTCCCTATCGAGGGACGCCTGTGCAGAAGGAGGGAAATTGGACTAAGGACTAGAAGTACGTTAGTCACTCCAGTGAGTAACACTTAATTTCTCCTAGATGCAGGGGCCAGAAACTTGTTGGTTCCTGCCGTGGCTGTAGATTGCACCAGGAAGACCGCCTGAATCCTCCTACTCCACCCACAAAACCAAGAGAAGCATCTCCTTGAAGGTACTCTGACTATGATGCAGCAGAAAATTAATCAGTGGTGCTGGAACAATATCCTGCGTGGGGGTTCTGGCTGTTGGGACCTTATGAAAATCTGTTCGGTGGCAACTTACTAAAAGCATGGGTTGTGAACAACCTGTCCTCTACTGAACGAGTGAGGCACCAAAATGAACTAGTGCCTTTGGCGGAAGCATGCATGGGAGTGGGTTCAAATTTCTGAAACGTGGAGTCTTAAGGTTCGTATTGAAAGAAGTCCTCCCAAACATGGGGAAAATGTGATGGGAGGGTACTCTCATTTTTTTGAGAGCGTATCCTGTACTGAAATAGCCTCTTATTGCTCAAGGACCATAAGAAACCGATTCACAACCAACTCAAAGCTTTATTGGTAGAACACGGGTTCTAACCACTTTGAGTAAGTAACCTACAATGGTATTTGTTTTACAACAGGTATGAGTTTACTAAAACATTGCCATTTCCCACAATACCTGGCTTCTTCAGTCCTTTGCAGCTTAAAACCTTCATATTCCCATTAGAAAACGTGGGCATAGTTTGCAGTCTGTAAAATAGCCTTCTTCACCTCAACCATTGCACCACAGTAGAATTAATACTCTGCATACTTATTACGCCACACTCAGTATTATACCACACTCAATACTATCCATCAGTAATATTGTTCAGTGTCCAATTTTAGAAAAAAAACTACCTTAGAAAATATAGAAATGGGTGAAATATGCTAACCAGAAATCAAATATAGTGAATTCGGATGAAATATTGCTGCAAAGCAGTATAACACAATAGAAAAATGTCCTTCAGAATACTATGCCATGGAACAGGACCTCAGGGTATTGTGCAGTACATGGTTTAGGACGTTTTTCCCCGTATTTAATGGTTCGCATGAACCAAACGTTCTCAAAATGCTACCACCAAAGGTTCGAACACCAAAAAGTTGTCCTTTTTTAAACGGAAGGCTGCAGGGGTGACCATAAAGTATAGTGAGTGGGGCAAAGCGGGGGACACCCCCGCATCCCCTCTTTCTTTTTTTCAATGCTACCACAAAAGGTTTGAACTTTTGGTATTCAAACCTTTGGTGGTAGCATTTTTAGAACTTTTGGTTCATGCGAACCATTAGATACGGGAAAAACGTCCTAAACCGTTTCAGATCGCGATGAGGCAAGGAAGGGGAGCAAGGGAGAACAAATCAACAATTTTACTAGGCCCAGTGACATTGAAAATGCACAAGTGCATGGGAGCGGGAAAGGGGAACGTGCATGGGAGGTGGAGGGGGGATATATGTCCGACATAGGAGAACAGTTTCTTAAATGTACTTTACATGCACCATACCGGTGTGCACAATGCCTTGTTGTTAGGAGCACCAGAAGGGGATTATGGTGTTCTCAGGTGGAAGACCAAAGGGATTGTAACTATAGCTGCCATTCAGAAAGTGCTGGCACTGTCCGTTATAACTGTAGCAACCCTGTTGATAGATGCTAGTAACCCTGTTGAGCACTAAGAAGTCTCAGCTCAGTCCTGTTAACCGAGTGCCTTGCATATAGTACAATACTGTCTCGTTCAATCTATAGCATTCCCATGGAGAGGTGTGAGCAGGATCTCACTGACAGTATAGCAGCCATGCTGGCAAGTGACACACAGTCCCTACAGCTCTATCAGTATTTCTAAACATTCTGTGAAATCCTCCTAAAAGTATGAATGTTGTGCCGCCAATGATCTGTGCCTTAATGCCAGTAAGACCAAGATCCTCCTCATTGGGACACCTGCTCCCTCCTTTCCTCTCTATCTGGCCGCCCACTCTGGGCCCTCTGGGAGGCTAAAAACCTTGGTGTCATCTTCGACTCCACGCCCTCTCTCTCTCTCCTCACATCTCCGACATCTCTAAGAAGTCAAACTATCAGCTGCACCTCCTCAAATGTATTCTTCCTTTTCTCACTTTCCCCCAGAAGCTCTCTGTCTCCAGAGCTCTGGTCCTCTCTAGGCTGGACTATTGCAACAGCCTCTTTATAAATCTTCCTGCCTTTATTCTTTGGCGACTTATCCAGAAAAGGAGTGCAAGAATTGTCCTTTGCCTCAAGCGCAGGCATTGTATCTCTCCAGCTCTGAAATCTCTTTACTGGCGCCCCGTTTCTGCAAGGATCTCCCTCTGGCTAGCTTCCCTGCCTCTCTCAACCTTGAGCAGAACCACCTCCGGTTCCGGAAGCAACTCAAGACCTTCCTTTTCACTTCCGCTTTCTCTCTTCCTCTCCTCTGCTGATGCACCTGACTGCTCCGTGCACTGGTCACCCTCTGAACTCGGGCCCAGACTCCTGCATGTCCAGTTGCCTTGCACTGCCTCCGGTCTCCCCAGCACTTAAGGGTCTGTATCTGCAACCCCACAGCCCCTTCTCTCTGCACTTAGGAGCCACCTGCTGGCTGCACTTGTGAGTTAACTACATCCCCCAACCACCTTTCCCCTTCCCTGCACTTGCACGTTGTGAATGACACAAAGCCTAGTAAGATTGTTATTTTGTCCTCCCTTGTTCCACCCTCTCCCCCTTTGTCTTGTTGCACCTAGGAACACTTGTATACAGTTCCTTTATAAATGCCACATCATATCAAAGCCCTGATGAGAAGTTTTGGGCTTGTATATAAATGTATAGCAGCTCTGCTGAGAAGTATTGTTTATCATACAAAAAGTATAAGAGCAGTTGTTGCTCAGTTAAGCCTGTTGCAATTTCAGCACTCTGCTGAGCATGTCAGATAGTGCTGGCAGCTATAAAACCAATAAAAACGAAAGCACATGCCCAAATAAAATATAGACATACTGCACAAACCAGCGACTACTGTCCCACTAAAAATATACCAGGTGTCTAAGCAGTGTCAGAACTGTCACAGCTGGAAAATTGCATTTGGTGTATGAAGTGGGAGGCTATCTCAGCTGAAATTCGAACCTCTGATCTGCAGAGGAGACACACACAGTAATTGTTAATCTCCACCCAGAGCATTAATAAAACCTGGTATATCAGGGGCATTGAACTCTCAGACCTGCAAATTGACCATCGATCTATACAGCAGATGTTTCAACTTGCAGTGCTATTTTCAAAGCGGCCACAGCCTCTGTAAGGCTTAAGTAATTTATTTTATTTACTTGCATTTTTAAAGCGCTCACACAGCCCGCCGGCATCGAGGCGCTGTTACAGGAATGGTTCGTTTAATTTTTTTAGTTGCGTAATTGTTTTTTTTGGTCTTAGTTGCATATTTATAACGCGCTTAAATACCCAGAGGTTTCTAAGCGCGGACCTGGGGATCGAACCTGTGTTTCTTTGTGTCGTCTTGCTTCCAAGGGGAACACGTTGCTGCTGAGCTATCCTCCCGGGACAATACCACTGACAAGGAAGGCATATCTGATTTATGAGTGGCTCGGCCACAGCATCTGAATACTATCACGGTTTTACTACACGGCACACTCCAACCAGGGACTCCTTCCCCGACAATGAATGTGGCGCACAATAAAGTGCTTTTTATTTTTAATAAACCACAGGGTCTTTTTTTTTTCTTTCTTTTTTTTAGCAGGCCTCCAACCCATCCCACACCCAACCTCCACAAACACCCTGTGTCACAATGGACCAGGAATCAGGCTGGTGTGTATCAAGAAG
Source organism: Ambystoma mexicanum (assembly GCF_040938575.1). NCBI lineage: Eukaryota > Metazoa > Chordata > Amphibia > Caudata > Ambystomatidae > Ambystoma > Ambystoma mexicanum. The sequence goes on from NC_090941.1 coordinate 1,039,362,360, forward strand.
ACATTTATTAATTTATTATTTAATGAAAAAGGAAAATCAAACAATTTCACAGCTACCAATGTTGTAGCAACACAAAATGCACTAATCTCTACAAAACAATTAGGTTAAGAGATCCTATTACAATTCACACAGTCTTTAATGGCAACACAGAAAAAAGAACAATTTGATAAAGAGATAACACCAGCAGCTTAGCACTCCCCCCTGCAACACTCGCCCCCCAAACATCAGCTAACTTGATTCCTTTGAATGGAAGGCAGTGACAAGGAGTAGGAATAGAGAGAGAAAATCGGATTTGGGTTTAAGCCCACCACCCCAAAATGGGAATCCAGCAAAGAAAGTGAAAATCCGTTTTTGGAGCAAAATGACAGAATGGGGTTTTAATTATTACTCACAACTGCTAGATGGCAGAATGAAAGGACATTCATATTACTTCCCCTTGGGGAGATAGGGAAGCTTAGATAATTTAATCAGCAGACCGGGGCAAAGTAAGGATTAAATGGAAAAATTGGTTTTGGGAGAATTCAATTGCAAAAGGGGAAATAGAGTGGCAAATGGAAATTCATTTTACACTGGATTTACGACGACGGGCAGCTCAAGGAAGGGGTTTTGCTTATAATAGGAAAATCGATTTTCAATGACAAGGTCAGAGGCACATAACAGATAGACTTGTAGGCAAAAGAGATTGCTCTCAATGGGAGTACGATTTGAGGTTTTAATAGGACAGATGCAAGTAGGAATTTGTGGGGTAATGCACACAATACACAGACAAATTTGTGTTTCAGTTAAAAGGAGACTAATTTGTTTGAGGCAATACTTTAATGACTATAATAATTAAAGAAGGACACCAGGGACAAGAGGGTTAATTTTGAATTGTAACACCCTTGGACCGTGAATTTCAAATAGGGGGGATTAATTGATTTACTTACAAATATGCTAAGGATTTACACAGACACTGAGAGATTTACCAAAGGGAATATGCTAACATACACAGGCTAAACACAGATTCGTCTATGGGAAGGTGACTAAATTACACTTGCAATTTGGGGTTTTCAATGGGGTTTAATGCTACAAAAAGGAAGGGCCAATGCAATTTAGGGCTGTGGTATTAGTTTACTTACAAAGTAAGCCTTGGTTTGGGAT